>NC_039362.1:29771449-30487286 GCF_003573695.1 Papaver somniferum | reverse complement strand
GCAAACTATTTGTCCTTTTGTTTATTTATTTATTTTTAATGCTTTTGGAGCTGAAAACATAATCCTACGTTCATACATGTGTGGGCCTTAAAAAACATATTTTTAAATGCCCAAAACACCCTCATAATTAGAATAATACTCTTAAACTTGCAAAAGAGAGAGAAGCTGAAAGCATATATAGCAAACAAAAAAAATCTCTCTGACTTTTCTTGTTTTGAAAACTAGAGTTAGGTTTTGATTTTATTGAATGTGATTGTTGATTTATATTTTAAGAATTAGGTTTTTAATTAGAAGAACAAAAAATGGTGGAAAAAGGGAAAGATGAAGAACAAAAGTTTGAAAGTGATGTAAGGTAAGGCGAAGAAGAATGTTCGAGAATGGATCAGGATCACCAAAGAAGAAGACAATATGGATTTATGAATTTTTGCTGAAACTTTGGAAACGAATTCATAAATCCATGAAAGCTAGGTCTGTTATGTTTGAGTAAATATTTTTATTCAAGCTATTCAATTGATTGATTTTATTTAAAATCATGTTTTTGTTTGAGATTTTCTATGATTCAACAATATATTTTTTTTTTGTACTAAAGATAGTAAAAATTGTTGTATGATCCTGCAATACATATTTGTTTGTAGCAAAGATAAATTGTTTCGTTATTGTTTCAATTTATCAATCATGTTTTAGTCTGATATTTTGTATGATTTAACAGTACATAGTTTTTTTGTACTGAAAACATACTGCGTGTTTATTCGGATGGACATTCAAGCATAAACTATGTTTTCCAGTACATATTAACATCTACTATATTAAATCATAGTATCAAAAACATATTACATGTTCTACTGAGATGGAAACATATTGATATCTACTTTTTGATCATAGGATTTGTTTTGGGATGGGTACGTACCAATATTTACTGTTGGATCATAGGTTTTCGCTCAGTTTATTTCAATATCTATTGTTAGATCATAGTATCTATAACATACTGCATGTTTTATTGGGATGGGTACATATCAATATTTGTTGTTGGATTACAAGTTTTCACTCAGTACATATCAATATCTATTGTTGGATCGTAGGGTTTTTTGTCCACCTTATATATATTGTTGATTTATACCATTTGCTACTACCTCTGTCCCACTATTAAGTGACCTACTTTATAACTAAATTAGTTATAAAGTAGGTCACTTAATAGTGGGACGGGGGAGTACATTTTTTGGCGGATGTAAATCTATATTTCTTCTTCAACTGATCAAATTACAAGATGTAGTCATTTATTATCTGTATTGATGATTTTATATAAAAAAAAAAATCATTGTGGATCTCGGTTTCGATGATTTTGTATGATTTAACTGAGTAATATCATCAACGAATGGTGATTTGATTATTTGTTTGGGTCGGTGACTGCAAGGAAGAAGAAAGCGGAAGGAAGAAAATAGAACGAGAGGAGGAAGAAGAAAGATAAACATAGAAAGAAAGAACGAAAAGAGGGGGGACAACATGGTTTTATTTTCACATGTTTAGATGATGGTAGGTAGGTCATTTCCATGTTTTAAATGGTTTTTGGACCTCCGTTAAATATTTTCTCCATATGGGCCTTGGATTAAGTTTTTGTTTGAACTTTGGACCAAATTTCCCAAATATTTAAGAACCTTGGGTGAAACCATACAAAACACTACTGTGTGATGACCCTGACTAGTATGGGTGATAAGGGTGTTAAATGGGTAGTTAAATTACTTAGATACCCCTTTTTCATTTAAGTTACCAAAATACCCTTCTATTAATTTAAAAACCTAAACATAATCTAAATTAAAAAATCAATCAGTTTCATAATTTATCTCTTTTCCATTTCCAGCTAAACTTCTCCCCAAAATTTTTGAATTCAAATTTTCATCGCGGACAATTAATCTTTGATTCGTAAAACTTTGATAGTCGATTAAACATAACTATAAGATGACTTGCACCAAGATTTCTGTTAAAGGTGCGGATTCTAATACTTCTTTTGATCCTCGAATTGAAGAATAAGAAGAAGGAGAAGGAATTGAAACATAAATTGAAGTATAAATTCAATTGAGGAAAGAACAAGTCCCCCAAATATACATTAGAAGGTATTTCCCACAAACCCGTCTTTTATTTCCTTGCATTTTATTGATACGCTGAGTTCAAATCGAAAAAACTATGAAGTTCGGCTGATAATTGAAACCTTATTAGCTGGACTTTTCATTATTTTTTCGTTCTCAAGGTCCTATGGGCAGTTCGGCTGGTAATTCGTATCCAAACAATAACAAAATGTTATTGTTTTTATTCAAAAATCACATAGGTCGTGAAGTTCGGCTGATAATATTTTTTTCAAACAATAGACGATGTTAGCATTATAAACAAGTTGTAAAATTCGGTCGTTAAAATTTTCTCAAATATTTGCTGAACATTTCTTCATGGATAGCAATACACTGAAATTTATAAAGTTCCGCTCAAAATTATTATTTCTGAACAACCAATTTTTTTGATGTTGCTATAGTTTTTAGCTGAACTTGTTTTTTTAAGGAAAATCTTTTATGATTTCTAGACGAATATTTGGTGTTTAAAATATTAGTTGAGTTTTCTGCTTTGTCTTTGGAACAAAGGTAAAGGTAAAAGGAGGAACATGAAGGTGACTCCTTCTACCTCTAAAATTCTCGATCCTCGAGGAGGTGGCACCAGAAAATTAGGAGAATGTAACAGGATAACTAACAAAGATGATGTTTTATCCGCGGTAGTAATTAGTAAACCACCGCCAGAGATACAAATTGAAGAAGAGGTAGAGGATGAAAAAGAAAAATAAGAAATAAGAGAAGGAGGACATGGATGAGGAAGATGGGGAGACGATGATGATGGTGATGATGAAAACGAGGAGGATGGTAATGAAGAGACTAAAAAGAAACCGCAATAACAACCTCCATAAAGAGAAGAAGCTTGTTACACCTCATACTATAGGGCTTCACGTTCCTCGTGAAAATAATGTAATACCTCCTTAGAGGGACAACCAAACCTATAGTCTTACGAAAAGGGAATAAAATGTGCTGACTTGTTCAAAAAAGTCTTTGGCAAAGAGAATATATGAGACTCCTGATCACAAGGATGTGGCTCAAGTATTGAGACACCAGAGGGATGCACACTGGGATTTTTTCGAGAGGTTCCTGAGGTGGTGGATATAGTACAAGCCTCTGGAATATGGTATGCGATTACCCACGGAAATACAGAATGTGATAGATGACAACCTCCGCCTTTTGTGGGAGATTTTGTCTAGAGACTTACAGATTCCATCTCCCCTTAGGCGAGATGACATCACTCCTGATGATAGAAATAATATTACATGCCTTAGGGTGACCAAGGAAAGCGTGGATCCTGGGTTTTATGAAATGACATGGGAGAGTTGTACAAATGTACAAAGAAACTCTTGGTTTGAGTGAATCCAAGACCGAATAGGAGTTCTGTCGCGCGCTAAAGTGGTGAAAAGTGTAAATGTTCATGTTAAAGGTGAAAAACAAAGAAGTTCAAGTTTACCAAGGGAAGTTGGTAATGGATGAGGACAAAGTCAAGCAAAATACAATTACATATTTGTTATATACTCTTAGTAGAGATATCTTTCCCGACCTTACTGAAAACAAGGTAATTTTTCAATATCTTAAGGGATGTTAAAACCGTTAACAAATACTCTTGGGAACCACTTCCATTTCTTACTTGATCCAAAATCTTGCGACCGCCTTATAGTCATCTACAATACAAATAAAAAACAAAATTAGATCCATAGGATCTACACTGCAGAATTGAAAGATAAACCTCAAATGAGGGAATAACAAACACACAATTTTGTGCGATAGAACCCTAACGCATACAACCAGTCCATATATAAAGCTGGACGACATACTACTATCGTCCAGAGCACGAGACACTTACACAAAACATTAACAACTACTATTAATGGCGTCCATCGCACAACTTATATAAGCTAACTCAAGGTAGTTTCCCTTAACCACCTTGGATACCTCCCATTGGGATTTGACAACTGCACTACAGTAGCCAGACATAATTTCTTGAGGGAACAACGAGAATTTATCTTACTATTGTTGAAACCAAGTTCCCAACTGCATTACAGTTGGTGATCTCCTCGAGGTGGCAGTTCAAATTATTACCGTCCATCAGTAAGACTGCCAACTATAATGCAGTCGTCGTGCCCCAATTAATGAGAGGTATCCACGGTGGTTAAGGGCAGGTACCTTCATTTAGCTTATATAGGTTATGCGTTAGGCGCCGTTATTGTCTTGTATGAGTGGCTCGGCGCTGCACAATAGTAGTATGTCGTCCGGATTTATATATGCCTGGTTGTATGCCTTAGGGTTTTATCTTATTGAGTTAGGTGTTTGTTATTCCCTCATTTGAGATTTATCTTTCATTTCTGCAGTGTAGATTATATGGATATGATTATGATTTTCCATTTGTAATGTACATTACAATAATTAGTATCATAATAATTCTAATCCTTGTATATTTTTCATAGAGGAGCTGGTTATTATGATGGAAGAGGAAAAAGAAGTAAGAGATGAATTAGACAATCTTCGGTATTTGTATCAAGTTCATTATCGTGAGGATAATTCACCAACACAGGAGTGTAATCTTCATCTAATTAATGTCGAAGCTCATATACAAGGCAGTGAAGAAATTAACATTAATTCGTCAGCAATTATCTGAAGAACCAACAGTGGAAGAAGTTGTGGTTATAGAATAAACAAAGATGAAGGAGGTGTTTATCATTGAAGAATTGATAATTGATTCTAACAGAGGTTCTTCAATTCCATCGGCAGAAGAAGAAAATGATTTTGTCGACTGTAATTTGATTCCGATGTTTTTCATTGAAGAAAAAGAGGATTCAATAAGTTTAGAGCCAGAAGAAGAAAAACCCATCAATTATTTGGGTAAATTGATTGATATTTAAGATTCTAAAATTAAAATTGAGTGGAGTATTGTGAGGACTTGAAAACTATAAGGAATGTTTTTCTCTTCTTCGTGATTATTCACGAATTCTATTTGATTGTGGTAAAGATTCTTTAGCTATTGAAAAGTATCCTTATTTTGTTAGAAGCAGTTCTAAGTTCAGTTCTGATATGCTTACTTCTTGCTTGGCTAATTTTAATGGGTTAGTTCTAATGCTAATGGATGATTATAGTGGGAAATTTGTTAATGAGCAGGTTTGTGAATATGGGTACTGGTCAAATTGATGTTTAGTGAAACAATTCCCGATATAGTAACCAAATGTGGTGTTGCTGGTACTACTTGGATATTGTTTGTTAAAATGCCTGAGAGTGTCACTTGGAGTTTTATCTACGGAGGAGATGGTTTTCTTATGCAACTTCAAAGGGGTAAGGTGAGTTATAATTTTTTAGTTGATAAATGTCTCTTCCTTATTTTTGATTCTACTCACAGTGTGTTTGATCGTGGGAAGAAGATCAGCCTTATTATATGGGTTTCTTGTTTTGCTAAACTTGACTCTAAGTTTGAGTATCAAACTAAAGTGTGTTTTATGGATTCAACGGTATTCGTGTTGGATAAACTTGGGAAAATGCTTCTGTTAGATATTGTGTGTTTCAAATGGACATTGTGTGTTTCTCCTCTCTCTTGTTTCAACCACTAGACTATTTGATCGTGGAAAAGGATTTGAAACCATTAATGGGTGAGTTATGTTGTTACAAGTATATCTTGTTCCTGGGTACTTGTGTGTTCAATTTAATGGTTTATTACCAGGAGAATTTTGTTTCTGAACTTTTTTATTGTGGGATCTGTAAAGTGAAACTTCAAGCTTCTCCATATCATGTGTTGCTTCCCTTGGATGCCTCTGGGGTTTGTTTTTTTCGACTGCTTATGAAAGCTTTCACTTTATTACTGAGAGGTTATATTCAGTCAGGTTTCTATAGACTGACAATGGAAATGATTTTATCTAAACTGTGGGGGTTTGTGGTACGAATCATCAAATGGTCATAGTTGGACGACATACTACTATTGTGCAGACCACGAGCCACTCACACAAGACAATAACAATTACTACTAATGGCGCCAAGTACATAACATATATAAGTGAACTATGGGTAGTTACTCTTAACCACCTTCGAAGCCTCCCATTGGGGCATGACACGCCTCTAAATTAACAAGTACAAACATTAAGGCAATTTCATACTGTTTCAGGTTGGGGGAGGGTAAAAACTTTATTTTTTTCGAAAAAAAGATCAATATCCTCAAAAACTATGACACCGTCCTCGTACCGAGCTATGTCGTCGGGGCACGAAGGTCCCATAGATTCCCTCATTTTATAAAACATGCAATTTTTATGAGTTAGCCTTCAAATCCTTCTTCAACTTCCCTTCAATCATCAGTTTCTCAAGACACAAACGGGAGACCCTGTAAGTTAATCCCTATAGCCAAAAATCATCTTTATGATAATTGTAATACCCCGATATTCGGCAGTGGTTGGCCGAATGGAATATAAGTAATGGTTTGTCATTTCCCAACACCGAGGCCTTTTCAGCACAATTGGCTCCAGAGTTGGCAGAAAACTATGCAGTTAAGCGTGCTCGGGCGGGAGCAATCCAAGGATGGGTGATTGATAGGGGTCATAAACACCTAGATTTATTATCTATTGATTATGCTTTCTTTGTTATTTTTCGTGTGAATTATGTATTTTATGTTTGTTTTGAGCTTTTAGGCGTTTTGGAGTCGTACGGAGGAAAAGAAGAAGAAATTACACAATTTGAACAAGAAGGGCATAATTGTCATTTCTGGGCAAACACTATCTGGAACCCAGCCAAGGTTAAGGGGCTACTATTGGGTGGTCACATCCCAGCTCAGTGGGTGCAAATAGTTGTCCCACTTTTATAACCCTAAAATAAGTTTCTCCCATTCATTCGTTCCTACATCTGATAATTGAGGAAAAAAAGGAGAATGAAGAGCAGCAGCGACAACAGTTAAAATCGAGATCGAAATGATATTCATAATAGAAGAGATTCAGGAGGAATTGAAGCTGGAGATTGATGCAGACATGAACTATTGGTCGAAAGCCAAGAACAAAGAAGAAATTGATGAGGGTTAAGATCGAGAAGGGATTGCTGTGAAGATCTCAGAGAATGATTGATTGAAGAATTCAAGCTAATGGGTCTGCGGATGATTAGGGTTTCGATTTGTATTTGCAGCTAATGGGTCTTATTGTGGTTAATCGATTGTTGCTGTGAATGAAGCAAACGGAAAACCAAGACAGAGAAGAAGAAGTTGTTGCTGAGGAGAGAATCAGATCGAATTGAGGGTTTTCAATCGAGAAGAGGAGATAACAAGATGATTTTGGGAGCTACAGCTGATGAATTTGTGAAATGAGAATGAATCAGGGTTTGGTTTGGTCTGAGTTAATGTCGCAGGAATTGCAGTTAGACTGGAGGAATTAAGATGGATGGGTATGCTTCAGATTGGTGTTGCTGCAATTATGCTTGAAGGTTTTACTGTTGCAGTGTGAACATAAATGAGCATTGCAGGATGGAAATGGTATAGATGAATGTCGGGGCTGGTTCTTTAGCTTGATGTTGGGTTGCTAGTGATGCTGCAATGCAGAGAGCAAGTCTTATGTTGCGTGATGTTGCTGCCAGTGAGAATAGAAGCTGAAATGGAAGATGCAGGCAGTGATAGAATGAGAGTGCTGATGTTCCAGTTACAATCTGAGACTGTTGGTGTAGCTTGCTGTGATGCAGAATTGCAGCTGTAATGAGTTAACTGGAGCTGTAATTGCAGCTGAAGTTAGGTCTGTCAGAGAGATGGAGCTGAGAAGACAATGGCTCGAGTTACGCTGCTCCGGTGATGCTTTTGTTGATGAGAATGGAATGTGGACTGAAGTGCTGCTGGTATCAAGCAAGAATGAAGTGATTGAAGTCATATTGCAGAGATAAAATTGGTATGAACAGGTGAAGTCTTAAATAAGTGGCATCAAATGAATGTATGAGTGTTGTACAGAGATGGGTTGGTCTTGGATTGAAGTGCTGATGCCGAGGGAAGGAATGTTGCATAAATTACGGAGTTGAACCTGTGTGTTGCAGTTGTGCATTTGCAGAAGGATGGAGTAAAAAAATAGTGTGAGCTGAGCTGGGAGAACTAATAGTGCTCTAGGCATGTTATATTGCAGCTGGAGTCAAGATGTTTCTGGAGGGTTACAGAGTGGTAACTGGTTTGATGCAGCCGCGGGTAATGATGCAAGTTAGCAGTGACTTAAGTATGGCTCAAGAATAGGTTTAATGGTTGCGCTATTGAGAAGGCATTGGTTCTGATTTGGTGAGCAGCAATATGGAGGCATGAATCTGTAGCCTGAGTATGAAGTGTGCTACTGTCTTTGGAAGTTAACTGAGTTGTGAGAAATTCAAGTTGAGATGAAACTGAGGTATTGCAGCTGTGAATGAGAGTAGAGCAAGGAACGGGTGCAGCTACAGATGCAGCAGGGAATGATTAAGAGCTAGAGAGGACATTGAACCTGGTGCTGTCAAGCAGAATGGGATCACAATTGGAGATTGAATGAGCTGAAATGAGAAACTGAGGGTGATGTATGTGTGTTAGGTTGTTATCACAGGGGAAGACTGAAATGGCCTGGAATCGGCCGGAAATCACCCAGAAACAGCTAGAACTCGGCCAAAATCAGAGTCAGGCGAGTTAACTTACCGATCCAGTAGTTTACTCAGATTGACTTGGGCTTCACTTGTGGGCTGTGTCAAGGATTGATATTTGGCAGAAGGGTGCGACCAGAATTTGGGAAATGGAGAAACATATATAAAAAGAGAGGGTTATATTCTATATCTTATTATCATCTTCTTCTACCTTTGCCTAGGGTCTAGACATGGAAATTCTTATTTTTATTCTTGTTATGAACTCCATTAACATGAGCTAGTTTTTATTATTGGTTGAGGAATAAGTTGGATTTTCAAATATGGGTTTTCATTCAATAAATTAGTTTTATCTCCATGTTTTGTCGATTATTTTTCGCTAGAAATATCGCCATGTATGATTGATTGTTAGTTTTGTCAAGTTGTAAATTGGTAGAACTCGTAATCATATCTATTGCTAGTTTAGGGTTTATTATACGTAAACGTGATACACCTTGAATACACGTAGCATAATTGTGATTATTGCTTGTAGTGATACATCCTAGTAGTCACATGTGGATCATGACCTTTGTTAAAACGGATTAGTGCTTTTACACGTTCGTTTGCATTGATTAGTCTTATTTCATAGAACTTAGTGCTCTTAGGGAGTTAAACTTAATTGTGCTTTTACACTTTAGGTTGATTTCTAGGAAGAATTCACTTTCGCATCTTTTAATGTGTTTGTTGATGACAAGAGGAAATTAGCGGGATATTCTTGCGATCAAGGTATCGTAGGACTTTTGATAAAAGTTGAGATTAAATATCAATTCTAGTTATTGTTACAAATTCATGTTTGTGAATGAAAACTAATTCTTGACCAATATCTTCATCTTATTGATTTGCTTGTTTATTTCATTATTTGCTTTTAGTTTATTTTCCTTTACATAAAAATCAGAAATCCCCCCTTGTTTATATAGGAAACCGAAACAACTTGACAACCTAGATCATCTCTATGGGAACGATCATTTCTTACTCTTGTTATATTATTTATTTTGAGTTGTGAGAAAATATTATTTATTTTGAGTTGTGAGAAAGTAATTTATTTTTGACGCATACGACAGCGATCAATGACCATCCGAGAAGTTTCTGTTGGATTACCGCAAGGATGCCCGTTAAAAACCCCACACTGCCGGATAACCGTAGTGGTTAAGTGGGGACAGTATCGGTGGAGGGACGGGTCATTACAAATGGTATCATAGCCGACGACGGCTCACCTGCCGAGGGTGGGAAGGTACGCTGGATGGGGTTGGTCCAGGTGCTTCTCATGAGGGTCAGGGAGCGTCAGACATTTGAGCTTGTGTATATATTCCGGAGTCGAGGACAACTCCAATTTAAGGTGGTGGTATTGTAATACCCCGATATTCGGTAGTGGTCGGCCGAATGGAATATAAGTAACGATTTGTCCTTCCCTAACACCGAGGCCTGATGGGCCCACTTGATTGAGTTGTGGGAAGAACTTCTCAGTTAAGCGTGCTCGGCCGAGAGTAGTCACATGATGGGTGACCTCTCGGGAAGCTGCTGCTGGATACCACAGTAGTGCCGCTGGATATCCCACACTGCTGGATAACCGCAGTGGGTAAGTGGGAACAATATCGGTGTTAGTTGGGATACAACTAGGGATGGTTCGCTTATGCTCTGGTAGTAGAGTATGTTAGGCCGTTGAGCTAGATACTGGTCTCACAAGAAGCAAGGAACGTCTACATTATACCGAGGCCTTTTCAACACAATTGGTTCCAGAGTTGGCAGAAAACTCTGTGCTCGGGCGGGAGAAATCTAGGGATGGGTGACCTCCCGGGAAGTTGTTGCTGGATGACCGCAGCGACGCCCGTTGATTGAAAACCCCACATTGTCGGGTGACCGCAATGGTTAAGTGGAGACAATATCGGTGGAGGGACTGGTCATTACAATAATTATGTTCGAAAAATAGACTTTTTTCGAGTGCCATTTTAATTTTTATGTTAGTCATGAAATATTCATCAATTACTTCAAACACCGTGACAAAAGTGATAACATAACCAAAAAGATTTTTCTTTAACCGATAGTGGAGCCAACTCTACCGTACGTGTAGCTTGGTTGTCAAAGTGTTTGTGTCAGCTCGTATACGTAGCCACAAAATTTTGTTTGTAAGGTTCCAACAATTATTTACGTAAATAGATAATGACGTCTGGGTATTGGGTGTCCTAAAGCATAATAAACATTTCAAGATTTTGTTTGCACACTTCCTCGGTGGTTGACCATTGCAAAGCATCCCCTTCACATTCTTTCTTGAATTCTTTCTTTTTCTTTCTTTGTGTTCCACCTATATATCAGAAATGTTCTTTATGTTTTTCAATTTAAGTGGTTCAATCATCAGTTATGATATTTTTCTTAACATTGTTTGATATATGAAACAAACAAAAAAAGTTTTGTGTGTACGAAAATACCTTACTGATAAAGTACATCAATGCTTGCTTTTTTTCGGTTACCATCACCTTAGGAAGTGCATCATTCCAGAAAGATTAACTTACATTTTATTAAGAATGCACAATTGGGGATACCTCCACAAATTGGGGGATACTCAAAAATAAATAATTATGAAGTTATTGAAGTACCCCTTATCCAAGTGTGTTTGTGGGATACTTCAAATAATATATTTTGATTAGATGAAAAAGAAGAAGGATTTTTGAAGATTTGTGTGATATGAGAACGTGTTTAAATTGATTTTAATGACTCCTAATTGCAACCTTTTTGAAACAATCAAAATTTCATCTATGAAGAAACCCCGAACCAAATTCCAATTCAAACACTAAGTCAATCAAATTTTGCATTTACAGAGCCACTGTAGGTATTGTATTCATCCGACAAAACAATACCGAATGTTAACCTGCTACTGAAATTCAAACTCAATTTTTTTTATTTAAGTACAGTTTCGAATTTTTTTTAATAACCTAGATGGTTTTGATTCAAATCATTTTGGTTATCATAATTTGCATCGCTACTCAAACTGATTTTTATGATAACCTAAATCAAAAATCATTCATCATGATTTGTGTGATTTTTTTGATGGGGAAGAAAAGTGAAGGAGGATACTAAAAAAAATAGCTTTTTAATTTTTATTAGGATAAGGATAATATGGTTATTTTACACCTAAAAAGAATGATCCCTTAACCAAAATACAACCCTATTTAACTTTGAGTATCCCCCAATTGCGCCTTCTTTATTAATCCCCAAATATAACTTTTCTCGACTTGTCTTTCGGGAAAAAAAAAAGGACACGGTGAATGATGTCTTGGTCGACGTATGCCCAACTATGTTCATCAAGAGAATCTCATATTTATTGGTTTTGTACTTGTAATCTAATATAATAACTTGTGGAAAGCATTGAGCCAACTTGATGCATCGGGTGGGAAATAAAAAGGTGTTTGACTTGTCTGAACTCATCCAATTTCTTTTATACCATGTTTTAGTGTTTCACCACCAACCACATCAATTGATGGTACACCAACCACCTTGAAAATCATTTCTTCTCAAACTCTTTCTCGTGTTGTGGATAGTCTGTACAATGGACTTGTTATTCTCGTCATCTACCTTTAATCTTCCAAGAATTTTAATTTGTGGCATCCGTGCTCGCGACATTTTATCTACTTCCACGTTTTTTTTAATGTTTGAGTCTTCCAACTCTTGGATGTCCGTTAAAATCATGTGGACGTGGGTGGTTATCCATGATTTTATTCATAGTCAAATGGTTTTCCCATTTGTTGAGGTTGAAAACGATCTTGAAGGAGCAATTTATTTTCTTTGACTTAGTCTTATACTTTATCCCGGTCTTCTCAATACACAAAGATCTCTTTTTATTTTTCTTACTTACGTTTGGACCACTTCTCTCACAAACCATATCAAACCGGTTATGTCGGCTTTGTTGACCACACATCAGTACACAATTTATTTTCAGTCCATGTTCCTCAACCCAAGCCTTCACTTGAGGTTTAGTTTTCCATGTCTATAATGATGCAAGTTCAAATATAAAGTTAGTAACATTTTGGAGAACATACTTAAGAAAATAAAACAAAACATCTATTGGTTACCTACCAAGTCATTTCTAAAGTGATCTATAATGTCTTCGCAGATGATGTCAACAGCCGGAGGCTGATTATCCATAAGTGCAGGTTTAGCAAGAACCATTTAGAAGGATATCACGAGGTAAGATGACGAAAAAGAGATAAATTTCTTAAGGGTTCGGCTTACTCGATATCCACAATATAAGTCCAACTTTAAAACCATTTACAAGGATATCACGAGGTAAGATGACGAAAAAGAGATAAATTCCTTAAGGGTTCGGCTTACTCGATATCTACAATATAAGCTGAACTCTAAACTTTTAAGAGTTCTGCTGATACTTAATTTTAGTTTATCAGCCGAACCTTTAAGTTGTGTTTTTCTCAAAACTAATTATTAGGTTTGGATGTTGTTGTAATTGGCCGAAAATTTCATTGTAAGTTACACATATAAGAATGTTCGCCTAATCAAAATACATATGTTATTAGCTGATTTCGTAACTTGTTTGTTAGCGAGAAATTTACAAGCTCATGATTCGGCTAACAATTAGTGTGGTTTGAATTGTGAACTGTTCACATGTGTGTAATACGACAGGGTTCGACTAGTAATTTATAAGCCAAACGATTTTTTTAGCTTGGTTAGACCATCAATTATAAGTTGAACCTCTCTTAGCTGCGCCGAATTTACTTGTAAAATTTCAATTTTTGTAGAGTTCAACCTCCAAAAAGAACATTAAATATCATCAGAAGTACACATGTGTATTATTAGCATAAGTTTGCTCATCCATGTATTCATCTTTAAGATTTGGATCATAAAAATTATCATATAAAGCTTGAGGTTGAAGTTGAGTTTGAGTTTGGGTAAGATCATTCTCATAATACAAATAAGCAGCCATATCTGGATCTTCTTTATATTTTATGTGTATTTTTTGAGCATTACGAGATGAAAGTTCGCTTACTCACTTGAATCACACATTCTGCTAACTAGAATCACAATAATCTCACTGATTCTCCTTTTCTATCATTTTCTTCAATAATTCTCTCAAAAACTAATATTAATATTGAATTTTATGAACCTATACTAATTGTTAATGTTCACTACTAATCATTATCACCAACACTAATCAAATAGGGGCTGACATTTCAAAAATAAATTGACGGATAAGGGACTAGTACGTTTTTCTATTGTTTAGTGACCCTATTTTGTCCTTTGCGCCTCAGAGTTTTTTTTTCTTGAAAGAGTAGTTACTTTTATTTAAATGAAACTTCTCTGGGGTACGAAATCCCCATGGAGTCATTCATTATAATTACATTAAGAAAGGTTGGACATGAGTTGTCCCAAATGAAAGTGTTCGTGTTGCCTCCTGTTTGTAGTTGTGTAGATACCACATAATTTTCCAGTCCATCCTCAGTTTGGTTCGCCTCCCTATATGTATGTGTGAATGTGTAGTCATCTATTTGTGGCAGATGTTGGTTGATTTCTTTGACCATTTTCTGAATTATCCATGGAGCTTTGGTGTCGTCATTCTTGATTAATTGCACTAAGGCAGTAGAATCTGTTTCAAAATAGATATGATTCCATCCTTGTGCAATTGTCATTTTAACTGCCAGTAGTGTGGCCCATGTTTTAGTAGTGATTCCAATTGGTGCAGCCATTACCATGATTGTGGAAGCTTGCATATTTTTACAAATCCAAGCCACACCTGCCATTTCCGGTTGTCCTCCCGGTTGTCCTCTATTTTTCCCATTTGTGTTGATTTTCATCCAGTTAGGTGGTGGTGGTATCCATTTGACCCACATAGTTGTTGTGTTGCCTGAGTTGTGCTGGCTTCCTCGATGGTTTTGAGTTGGACCTTGTATGTGCAGATTCTGTTGTTGCGGCCATTTGTATTCTTGAGTTAACACCAAAGCTATCTGAAATGTTTGTTGAGGTGTTTGAATTGTTTTCTTGTACAGTGTTGCATTTCTATCCAACCAAATCATCCAGACTGTATAGCAGCACAACGTGAACTTTTGTTTGTGTTCAGATAGGTGTATGAACTCAGTGAAGTTGTTGGTACCTGTATTTGGTTCCTGTTTCTATCCTGATGTGCTCTTCTAGTTTGCTATTATTGTTGATTGATTGCACCTCTTTGTTGTGTGGCATATGAGATTCGGTATAGGATGTGGTGATAGATGTAAACCATTGTAGGGGTTATTGTTAGCCAGTATATTCAAATGGTGACACATGAGTTCCCAAGTTTTCCATGCCCGATGACATTCAAACATGCAATGTTAAACCGATTCCGAGTTTTTGTTACAAATTGGACACATATTGTTGTTTGTAATGTTTCGAACATGTAGTATCTCAAATGTTGGTAGACCATTGTGACCGACTTTCCACATGAAAAGTATTATTTTTTGTGGGTGTTGACGGGTCATTTCAGATTTAGGTCCCACCCGTCCTAGCTACACCAAATGACCTCACTATACCAAGAATAGTAAGAGGGAGAGTTGTCCTTCCATTGTACCTTGTCCTTCTTTATATAGACTTTCCAAAATCCCCTTCCTTTTATGACATCATGCCATGTGTCCTAAACCTCTTAGATTACTACTAATTCCATTGCTTCTCTAATAAAACCTCCTTATTTTCTATGAATTTCTTCCTAGTCCTTTTCATCTAATGGATACTTTCTTAGTGGACTTGGGTTTTATTCCCCAAATCCCCATATCTCATACTAAGCTTGCCTCCCTTCTTAGGGACACCCCCGGCCCGTTAAGGGGTTTCATTTTTCATGTATCAACAGTGGGCAGTCTGCTTTAAAAATTTGTTTGAACTTTAGGGAAATTGTGGGGTCACTGTTGGAGTTTGAATATTAATCAAAATGGCATAGCCACTCTTGATCGTGTAATGCACAGTTTTGGAATGTGACCAAATTGGTTCATTTGGTATTGGTGGGTTTGGAAGGTGTATGCTTCTAATTGAGTCGACAATATTTGGTGAAAAATATTGCAGTACCATTTCATGATTGCAGGTATAAGCATGAGGTTCAATTAAAGAACCAACCAGATTGTCGCCCAAGTCTCCTGCAATGGTTGCATTCAAGGGCATGGGAATCTAATTTTCTTTGATTGTAGTAGATTTGCCATCTCCAGTCTGAATTGTGTAGTTTTCCTGCACAAAAAGGTAACTTTTTATATGTTTTTCCAAGCCGAGCTTGCTGAGTCAGTTGGTTTTGGCATTATAGGGAAAATATACTTATGTTTTTTTTATAGCAAAATAGACTTTCTTTTTAGACGAAAAAGAGAAGTTATATTATAAAGTTGTCCGTCACTGCTGTGCGAGTTACATAATCAGAATTGAAAATAAACTTTGAGTCCTTACTTAATAATTCAAAAATAGACATATAGATATTTTTTGGAGAGTAAGTTGTCGGTCCCGTTTTCCGTACTTCCTTGGCTAAAGCATCCGCCACTTCATTTTCCCGTCTTCTGGTATGTATTGGTTAGTGATAGCTGAATGATTTTGCTATAGTCTTGACGTCTTCCAATATTCTTTGACACTGCCAATCCAAATCATCCTTTGTTCCAGTTAAATAATTGATAACATCTTGGTTGTCCCCCTTGAGAATTACATGTGTTAGGTTGATCGAAGTTGCCCATTTGATTGCTTCCTTTGTTGCCAAACATTCTGCCACGAGAGTCGATGTTGCGATTGTTCTGATACATGTTGTTGTTCCAAAGGTACCTGAATGATTTTGATCTATGAACCCCAGTCCCACTGTTAATTCTCCTTCCTTGAATGAAACATCAAAGTTAATTTTTGTTTTTCCGGACTTCGGTGGTTTCTATTCCTCCTTCTTTTTTCCTCTAGTTGTCCCAGTACTACTCTTGATCCCTTTGTTGGTGAGTGAATTATGAACTACTATCTCTGTTTCTATGATCCCGATCAGTTCCACCGGTGTAGGTTTCAAGTCTTTAAAAACCACGTCACATCTTGCCTTCCATATATTCCAAACCACTATGCCACAGACAGCCGCCCAATCAGTCATAGGATCATCCCAATCATGGGGGTTAGAGAACCAAATAAGAATCCATTCATAAATATATATGTCATTTCTAACTCTAGTAGTTGTGCTTAGACCAAACCAAACTGCTCTCGTGAAAGGACGATCCATAAGAAGATGGTAAACAATCTCTCTAGTCGAATTGCGCATAGGGCACTTATCAAACTCTAATGTCATTCTGTAAGCTAACACTCCCCTTACAGGAAGGCATTTGGAAACACATTTCCAAAGAAAGAGTTTTATCTTAGGGGTGGACTTAATTTTCCAAATTTTATCTAACAGATTCAAGACTTGGGATCTTTCATCAGTACCTTCTAAGGCGTCATATATGGATTTAGTTGAGAATTTCCCGTTCTTGGTTAGACTCCAAAGGAGGATATCTTGACCATCTAGATGGGGTTGGATGCACTTGATGATATCAACAGTGTGAGGATCGAAAATAGTCTCCAACAAGGTTATATTCCAGTCTCGTCTTACTGGGTCCAAGAATTCGTCAATCTCCAAAAATCTTTCAGATATCTCCTGTTGGGACTGGTTGATCAAAGGCGTTTTCGCTCATGGGATCCAATTATGCTCCTATATATTGGTTGTTGAGTGGATATCCAGTTCCCATATTCCAAAATTTTTAAGTATGGTTAGGCCCTCCTTTCCATTCCAAGCAACAAATCCATGTTTTTTATATCCCTAGTTTTAACACCCTACAAATATATCCTTATATAACAATAAATATATCCCTACTTTTTAATAATCTTATCCATTTAAAATTAGATTATCTAAATACCCTCACCCATATAATATTTTTCTTTATTTCAAAATGGAACAAATTTCTTCCTCTACCACTTCACCACCACCACTAGCACCACCACCACCAACATTCAACTACCATTCCTCCACCACCACCTACAAACCACCATCACCACTAATATTCCATCACCACTCCTTCACTACCACCATTACACCACCACCAGTCCTCCACCACCACTAGTCCGTCTCCGCCACCAACACTAGTCCGCCGCCGCCACCACTGGTTCAGATATTTTTGTATCAACAATAATAGTTGATCCAAATAAAAATAGAACCAACAGTAGAAGTTGATCCAATTTAGGGGATCAACAATGGTAGTTGATCCAAAAAAAAATAATCAATAGTAGAAGTTGATCCAATTTAGGGGATCAACAATGGTAGTTGATCCCTTAAATTGGATCAACAATGAAAGTTCATCCATGTAAATGGAGTGAACTTGGTGTGAGTCGAACACGCATCATCTGACATGGAGTCAGTCATGCTACCATTGTACCACAAGTTCAACATTGGAAGAAATTATCATGATTTAAACTACAAGCAAGATATAAACTACAAGAATGATTATACTTATCCAAGGAAATATTGTCAACAATAGGAGTTGAAAGGATCAACAACAGTAGTTGATCCCATAAAAAATTGAGTCAACAACAGGAGTTGATCCCATAAATGGATCAAAAACCGTAGTTGATCCCATAAAAATTTGGGTCAACAATAGGATTTGATCCCATAAATTGGATCAACAACAGTATTTGATCCCGTAAAAACTGAAGCAAGTAGGTTTACTGAAAGGACAATTGTTATACCTGGAACACCATCAACAAATGCAACCAAAATCACACCCAATCTCCACCACAATCTCTTTCAGACTCCACCACCAACATCACCACAAACATCCGGAACCACCGATATTTATTAAAAAAACACCACCAACCCCAAAAACATTACCAACCCTACTGAATCTTTTACCAAAAAGACTACTACCAACACACACCACTGCCATCACCACCGCCACTACTGAATTAGGTCAAACGATGATACATACCATTAATTTTGAAATCCAACAATTTTCAAATTCATGTATTGCGACAACTTAGTTTACACTATGTTACATCGAGATTCAAATTAAATGGAGATTTCTAGGGTTTCTGATACAAACCCGATCCATCGCTCTCACTGAAATTCATAAAATTAGTTTTTACAAATATCATATCTGAAATCGGTTAATTAAAAATTTCGATTGACTTAAATCTCAAATCCGAATGGTAACGATGGAGACGGTAGCGGTGGTTCTGGTGGTGTTGGTTGTCGTTGCGTTGATAGAGACGGTGGTTGTGGTTGCAGGGATGGAGTTGGTGGTCGTCGGTTCAGGTGATTTTTATCTGCTGATGAAACGAAGAAGGGGAAGAAAGATGAAGCGAATAAGGGGAAGAAAGAAGGGAAAGGTTAAATAAGGGATATTATGAATTATATTTTTATTGAAAATTTCAATTATGCTTTTTTTGCTAAGAAACACACCAAGGAATTAACAAAGAAGAGAATTAGAGACAACATTCAAGTTCTCCTTCCTAATCAGAGAGGTCAAAAAGGACGGAAAGGAGACCCAAAGACCCTTAAGACTATCTTTTCTAGCTCGACGTGCAAGCCTATCCGCTAGTAGGTTTTTCAGACGCTTAATATACATAATTTTAAAGGAACTAGAACTAGAAAATAAACACCGACATTGTTCAAGAAGATCAACACTCCGCCACTCTATATTACAACTGACTCCATTTACAAAATTCACCAGTTGGAGGCAGTCACTAACGAACACCACTCTGGAAAGATTCATCTCTTTTGCCCAAGAGATTGCCAAAATTAGAGTAGCAGCTTCAACACCTACTGCATCTGGAATCCATCGAAAGTCTGCTCGACAACTTCTTATATTTCCTGGAACATCACCCCAGATAACACCCAAACCCATATTAAACTCTTTATAAGAGCCATCAACAAACATAAAATGATCCACTTCGACTATTGGGAAGTTAAAATCTCTGCAAATAACAGAAGGGCCATACTGAGGAGCAATATAAAAGTTAATCATTCTCTTGGTATCCATTATAACCCTGGTCAGGTCAATGGAGATATGCCTAAAGAGCAGATCACACCTTAACTTCTAAATACACCACATAACTATAGCACCAACACTAGGCCAAGTAACTTTAAAGGGTGAAGTACGAAGAGCAAAACTATGCCAATACAGAAAAATATCATCAATCCACTCCAAACCTGACGAAATCAAGTGTTGTATAGAAATCCCAAACCAAATATGGGCAGCAACAGGACATTCAATAAACAAATGCATAATTGTTTCTTCATGATAATGACAAAGAGGGCATAATACATCCATATCCGGATCATAGAAATGAATCAAAGTATTAACCGGAAGCATATGCACAAAGATTTTCCACAAAAAGAACTTGATTTTCGGTAAACAATCAATACCCCAGATTTTTTTTCCAAAAACCAGAAACCTCAGACGAACAGACATCATTCACATAGACTCTATATGCTGATTTTATTGTAAACTTACCATTCCTTGTATGGGCCCACATTAAAGCGTCACATTGGCTAGGGTTTAATCTGATAGACCTAATCCTAGTAACAACCTCTGGCGGGAAAAGAATAGATAGCAGATTAACATTCCAATAGTTATTTTGAAAATCATATAGTTCATTAAAAAATGTATAATTACTGTGAGAAGGATGAGAAGAAACCGGAGGATTCCTATAACCTGGAATCCAGTTGGAAGACCAAATACGAGAGGAAGCCCCATTATTAATTTTCACCATAGAATTTTCCTTAATGAAATGTAACCCATTTACAATACCTTTCCAAATCCAAGAAGAAGAGTTAGCCGCCTTGTCAATTTCCAACAAGTTCTGATTCGGAAAGTACTTATCTTTTAGAAAGGAAGTAAGAAAAATATTCGGGTTATTCAAAATTCTCCAACCAAGTTTACAGATGAAGACCCTATTTGTAACATAAGTGTTCCTAATACCTAAACCACCACTCATTTTAGATTTTCCTAAATCACCCCAAGAACGAAAATAAGTCGCATGTTTAGGGTTCTTTTTAGACCACCAGAAAGTTCTCTGAATAACATCTATTTTGGAAGTAACAGTTTTTGAAAGATGAAAACAAGCCATATGATACACAGCTAAAGTAGACAATACATACTTAGTAACAATTGTTCTCCCAGCAACATTTAAGTCTGTCTTCTTAGTAGGATTCAATCTAGAATAGAAATTATCAATGAGGAAGTTGAAATATTTCGCTTTATCTTTACCTATAAACAGAGGTGTTCCTAAATATTTTTTAGAACTACTAAGAAACTTCATTTTAAGAGTTTTAGATAGAATTTTAATGTGCCTATGATGCATTTTACCACTAGTAATGAAACCAGACTTTTCAAAGTTAATCGCCTGACCTGAGGCTTTAGGAAAGGTATTAATAATTTTGAAAATATTCCTAGCATAAGTGATAGAATCTTTGGCAAACAACATACAATCATCCGCAAAAAATAGATGCGAAATAGAAGGGTTATTCTTCTTGAATTTGAAACCATGTGTCAACTTCTGCTCTTCGGATTTTAAGAGCAACTGAGACAGAAATTCCATACAAAGAATAAAGATATAAGGCGAAAGACAATCACCCTGTCTAATGCCCCGAGAAGGGAGGAAGGTCTCACCAGGAGAACCATTGACCATAACCGATATGAAACCGTACTAATACACTGAAAGATCATTTGACACCATTCATCCGAGAAACCAAGCTTTTTAAACACAACAAGAATAAAAGACTGTTCTAACCTATCAAAGGCCTTAGAAAGATCAAGTTTTATAGCTAAGTGACCATTTTTAGAGTTTTTCTTTTTCTTTCTAAAAGAATGAAGAATTTCATGGGTAATAACAATATTATCATGAATCTGTCTATTAGCTATAAAAGCAGATTGAAAGGGGGAAATCTTGGAGTCCATAAGCGGTTTCAAAAGGTTAGTTAAAAATTTTGAAATAATTTTATACACAGAATTAGCTAGACTAATAGGTTTGAAATTATGAGGGGAGGAAGCATTCTTGACCTTGGGAATAAAAGTAATAAATGTGAAATGAGTTTGTTTAAGAAGAAATTTATTTCTGAAGAAGCTCTGCACATGAGAAATAACTTCAGTTTGAACAATGTCCTAATTATCCATAAAGAATCCAGCCGGGAAACCATCAGGTCCTGGAGAACTCCAAGGGGCAAATGTATTGACTGTATCTTTGATTTCTTGAATCGAAGGAATGGCAGTTAGGAGGAATTAACTTCATCAGAAATAATGGGACTAACAAACCTAAGAGCTTACTGAATATCATTGTTACTCGGATTGGAAGAAGTGTGGATTTTTTTAAAATGTTTTGAAAGCAGATCAGCTATTTGTTCTCTGTTCTCTAACCAGTTTCCCTGATCATCTCTAATTGTGTGAATTGTATTACACATATTCCTAAGTTTCACAGAATTATGAAAAAAATGAGTACTCCTATCATACTGGGTAAAGTAACTTATTCTATATTTTTGCTTATAGAAACTATATTCGATTTCATACCAATAGTCAAGTTGTTTGGAGTAGTTTAAGATATACCCACAAATCTGAGGAGAGTAAGGCATGGCTTGAAGTTTTTCTAACTCAGAATTTAACCTTCCTATAGTTGTTTTAATATGCCCAAAAGAATTAATGTTCCACTTAACTATATCAATCTTCAGATTATTGAGTTTGTTAACCACAACAAAACAAGGAGATCCATTCACCCTTTTAGACCAAGAACAATGAAGAATATTCTTGAATTCAGGATTAAGCTGCAAACATTTAAAGAACTTATAGGGAATGTTAATGTTTTTTTCCCAATGAAAATAATTAACCAGAATTGGACTGTGATCAGAGTAGGCACGACCTAAATTGGTTACTCTAGTTTGTGGAAGAACTGAAACCCACTTCTCATTCATGAAGCCCCTATCTAACTTCTCAAAAATCAATTCTAACGGGTTTTTGAATCTTCTGTTACACCATGTGAAAGGATTGCCATAAGAATAAACTTCATTCATATTCATCTTTCAGATTTTCTCTAACAAAATTAGGACGAAAAGATCTATCAGGGTTACCATCTTGTTTCTCAATATCCAAGTATTGTTATTGTTGTCATTCATATTACTAAGAAAGTTCTATTGATTTCTCATACAATCCAAGTTTAAAGACCCATAAATAAAAGAAATAACACAATTCTTGATTGCAAGTGTAATGTCACACAAGATGTGAATCATATTTAAGGAACAACCAAGAACTTCAATAGTCGATTTTTCAAAATAACCAAAAGCAAGACCACCAGATTTACCAACAGCAGGGATGATAGTCCAGGAGTCAAAAGGCAAGTGATGGGTAAATTTTTTAACCGAATCAGCATCAGCCATTGTTTCTAAGAGACACACACTATCTAGTTTAAATTTCCTAACAAGGTTTAACAGATGTCGTCATTTCTTATCAGAACAACACCCATTAATATTCAAACACAAGAATTTCATTTTAAGAAAAAGATATCAAGCAGCTCAAGATGATCAAGGAAAACAACAATGAATGCAACTAAAAGTAAATTAGGGAGAGGGGACTAAAGAGTTGAAAAACTTAACTAACAAGATATCGAAAAGACAAGAAATTAAAAAGGGAAAGATACAAGTTTACTCACAGGGTCATGAGTCGCAGGAGGTTCTGTGTCCATAGAGTCAGAGTCCATCATCATGAGATCAATTTCTTTTTCAAACTCTTCATCAATAACAACAGGTTCAGGTGGAAGCGAAATTAAAGGTACATGCTAAAACACTAGCTCATCCTTGAATTCTTCATTCTGATCAGCATTGAAGGCAAATTCATTATCCGAACTTGAGTGCAAAAAAACTTCTGAGGAGTAGTTCATTTCCGAGGCAGAGTTGAATACGAAACCAGCAGAAGTGAAGACAGACTGAGCATAAGCAGTACATGAAGTAGACCAAAACATGTTAGCATCAGAATTAGCCTGGCCAGTAGTAAGACCTAAACTACCCGCATTGAAAGAAACATCAGTAGGTAGAGTAAAAGCGGGCACTGAAGTAATTGGTAGCCAACAAGGAGTAGGCATCATTGTATAAGAAGAAGATACTGAAGTAGAACTAAGATAAACAGATTCAAACACTGTCCTAGATCTTTTCCCTTTTTTGTCAGGCATAAGTCCATCAGCATCAAAAGATATGTTTTCATAAGACGACGAAAAACCAGCTGAATTCATAAGTGATTGAGACTGCACAACAGAATTTGGTTGAGAAGTAACATGCTCCCTAATTGTCAGAGAAGATACCCTAGGCTTAATAGATGAAAAAACGGGAGAAAATAAAGAAGAACCATGTTTCTGAGAGCTACAGAGGGTTGCAGACTGACAGAGAAGGCAGACGGATTTGAGTGATCATCTGAAACAACAACAACATTGGCCTTCACAACATTTGAACTTTCACCGGCTTCATAATTTGCCATCACATTAGTAACAACAACATGTGTAGCCCTAGGCGTTGGAGCAGGCAAAGCCCTGACAAAGATTCTCATCTGTATCTCCTTGCACCTAACCTCATCATGGTAAAGTACAAAGCATTTCTTGCAAGCACGAAAAGGCAACTTTGGGTAAAAGGTCGTCATATAATAAGTTCTTCTACTGGTTTTGATAACAAATTTTCTTGTCAAAGGAGATTTCAAATGTACCATCACTTTAGCTTCATAAAGATTCCCAGCAGGGGTATCCACTGAAACAAATGATCATATCTGATCTAAGACCTCTCTAGCTCTCCCTTTGTTAACCAGGTCAGAATGAATAAGAATTTGGACTGGCATTAAAGTTTTATCCCATACCAAATCAAAAATAGACTCCAAGTTACCTAATGGTTGAACTGCAAAGAGTTGACCAAACAATAACGTGGGTCTAGCAAGAAAAGCTAAATCCTTATCCTGACTCTCTTAAACATAACAAAAAACAGATTTTGGATACCCGTACCTTGCACATAATGTTTAGCAAGCTTAGAGTCTGGAGAATTGATAGTCCAGATCCTATTGAGATGGTGCTTGACAGAAGTCTTATGATAATTACGACTATCACCACAAAGCAGAGCAACAAACCTAAATGAAAATTCCTCAACATCTTCATCTAAGTCAAGGACTCTAACTTGAGCAGCAGGAATTGCCATTGACAAACTTACAAGAGAGATTCAGACAGTAAGAAGATAAAACATCAAAGAAAGATGAGTGAAAAGGAAATTGGATATGGAGGAATATAAAGGGAGAGACAAAGGAATATGCAGAAGCTAAATCTTGGAAAACTAAGGAAAGTGCATGCCTGCAGTTATGATTTTGACAACACTTTATTTTAGGAATGACAATTAAGTGCATGAAACTGAACAGACTAATAAACATATTCTCCATTCACAGAAGATCAATAGTCCAGAGGAGAGAAAAAGAAGAGTTATGCCAAGTATTGCAAAAAATCTGAATTAGCCACCCATGATCAAAGATATCATTAGTGATCTATTAATTACTTCATATCAGCTTTATATTAAAGAATATCATAATATATAATTTAATAATGTTAAACACAAATTTTAATACAGTAGAGCAGAATATTAACTCCCACAAGCAACCACCAGAGAGATTAAAGCCTACTACCCCTAGTAAACCTTCATACAAATATAATCATAATGAGAATAAAACATCATCAACTAAGATCATTTCCAAGATTAACTTGACAGAGAATAAGAATCTTTGTAGAAATAGCATAATCAAATCCCTACTCTAGGTAGGATCTCAAACACCCCAGGAAAAACTCCAACTGACTAAATTTTTTAACTTAACCCTTATCAGATTCGGAAACTTTTGCATAAAGATATAACACCAGTTGAAAAGTATCAGTGAACCATACCCAAAATCAAAAGAAGAGTCGTCATCTCAAGTAACTGTTGATTTGAAAATCTCATGATGATACCTCTGAATCTCTATGTCTGCACCTCCATTAGCTCATGACCTAATATATAAACAACGAGAATAAACTTTGAATTAAAACCAAATCAGAAATAAGATAAAGCTAAATCAAAGACACAATACTAGGAGGTTTTAAAGATCATAACGGATTAAGAAATAGGAACAACGATAGACAGGTTCAGAAAATTTCTAGGGTTGGGACATAACAAAAATACTTCGATTTGCAAAAATAAGTAACCAAAAATGAGAAAAAAAAAAGGTAACCAATCGTCTTAAAATCAAGAGGAGAACATGAATATCTAATTAAATTGCAGAGAGAATTCTTGAATTGATAAGGAGATCGAAGAGAAACTATATTTTGTGCCCGTCCAATGCCCGGGCAAACCCAAAAATCATCTACTATAATTTTTTTTTTTACTTTTAACCATATTTTTGGTTTGCTGTGATGTGACTTCGCCTCGCCCCATCGTTCATTTTTATTTGGTGTCGAGGGGCTTCGCCACGCCTCGTGGCTTAGAATTTCTGATTTCGTGTGGCTCGGTTTCGCCTCGCCCCGTCCCAATGCATGTTTAGGATTTTTCATTTGGTGTGGTTCAGCTTCGCCTTTTCCGGTCCCAATGAATGCTTGGCTCGGCTTCTCCTCGCCCCGTCCTGATGTATGCTTAGAATTTTTGATTTGGTAAGTCGCACGTTGATTTTTACCCTTAGGACTTTTGATTTGTCGTGGCTCGGTTTCGCCTCGCCCCGATGCATGCTTAGGATTTTTTATTTGGGGTAACTCTTTCTTTTAGAATTGTATACATTCAGAGTATTTATGTAACCATAAAATTGTAAGATCTTTTTGAATTATAAGAATTGTATACATTTCTTTTAAAATTATTAATCTAGGTAGAGAGTTAAACTTGGTTTCAAGAAGAATGTAAATTTATATAACCTGTAATCGTCTTGGTTTCAATTAACACTCCTCGCCCCATCCCGATGTCATGCTCAGCTTACTTGGTCGGAGGAGGCAACAACTATATTCTTCTTGATAGGTTGAGTGTCAACCTGATTCTTCTTATATTATGAAGACACATTTCTGTCATCGGCGGGTGCATTTAATAATTTTAATATATGATTAGTAGCACTGCTTGAGAATAAGTAGCCTCAAAGAAGCACAACTTCACTTATAATTTGATTAATAATTTCAAGGGAAACTCAAAATGGGTGCATTTTTATCCAAAATGGATGAAGTTGAATATGTTCATCGTTCACTGTTGGCTAAATTGCTCTTTTCCAGATTACCTTATGTAAACCAACATATAAGTAGACAATCAAAATCAAACATCGACAACTTCACAAAATAAGAAACTGAACCCGCAAATAAGAAAAATGGATTTATTTTTTTGATTGAAAAAGACTAAAGGAAAGAACAACACTCCACAATATAGTAGCAAATGCCAAATATTCATGAGCAAATGCTTTAAGCCCTTATGAGGTCCGCCAAATATTCAAGAGAAATGTCATAATATAATTATCCTTGAAGATTATGCGACTCTACTGCAGCTCTTGGACGTGAAAACAAAGCAAAGAAGAAAAGAGGATTCAGCTTATAAATAGCATAATAACCAAACAAAAACATTATAATTACATACGTAAGAGGTGGGTTTTAGAATTTCAACAACCTTGTAGCGATAAATAGCCATACACATTCTTAGCAACAAAAATCTAGATAGTAACCCGTGCTTCGCACCGGAAAGTGACCGTTTTGACGTCGTTTTTGTTTGTTTATGCATTTTGATTCATAATGTACCATTTGTAAAAGAGAGTAATGACATAATCGTATCAAAATAGCAATTTGAGCATTTTACTGTTGATTAACGAAAAGCAAAATCATGCATGACTGAACATTAACCCGCTGAACTAATAAGCTATTGAAACAGTAAACAAAACTATGTATGATAAGTACATATCTATTGTCATGCAGCTTCAAGAAAAATGTAATTTAGCATGAGATGTTCCATTATAGAACATACTTACAGAACTCACGATATTACTTATTGTACACGTTGTTAATGAGAGGTCCACCGCCATCCAATCTCATTATTTTATTTTATTTTGCTCGATTATCCAATTTCATGATGGCTCCTAATAATATTTTAGTTGAGGTTGGGCTTTATTAATGAATCCATGATCCGCTGGTCACTTACCTGATCCACCATTCCACTTTCACTATGCCTCATACTGGTATCGTGGTCATGTTGTTTGTAACAGAAAGCTTGTCCTTGATGTGAGCATCGTCATGTGAAGAATGGAAGTGGTCTCTTAATAATGACATCCCGAGACCGAGGCCTTTCATGATAGAGCTTGGTTACTTGTAATGCCTAAAATTGAAATAGAACAACACCAAAATCAGTGTACCATAAAGTACTGAAATTAGACTACATAATTGGTAATGACCAACTAACAATGAGGGCAAATAAATATATAACTGTTGAATGCGACATGTTTCAAATAACTAAATGGCCTAATACACCAACCGCCAATGAAATAAGGAAAGGCATGTATTCAGGGAACTATGAGCTCTTGCGATGCAACTGCCTAAAGGACCAACATAAATGTTGAAGACATCAAACATCTCATATGGAAAATGGAGATTATTAATTTCCTCATCTGCATAATGTTGCGCCCTTGCTAAAGCAATATAAATACTCCTAATGGATGTGAAGTAGAAGAGATTGGATGGAGCCAAACTGGTCATAGTATCTCCTAATAGATTATCTCTAACACCATTTAGAACATGGCAATATATATTTCCTTCAAACCGATGACTAACATGGTTCATTGAAACCCACAGATATTAGTATGTGTAACTTTACTATTCCTTGAGGAATAAGTATACTTATACATAGTAAAAATTACGAATTTATATATGATACCACATAAATAAAACTCTCTTAAGCACAGTCTCCATGAAATCCATTTAATCCTTTTGTTGTATTCCTTAGTTTAGAACTTCAAAAGTTGTCTCCTGAAAACGAAGTATATGTGAACACCACATGTATATTCCTGAATGAAAAACATTGAATAATTTAGATATTCGGGGTATACCTTCATAAACTTCAGCAGAAAGTTTGTCTATCTTACTCTTGAAGTCCTTCAATTCTCCATGGATTTCATTGCATCTCCCATCTCTTCTTGAGCCTTTTTCTGTTGGTCTTTGTCTGGTTCCTAATGGAATATGGATGCAGTAGTTAGCAATAAAATTCTGATGCAATTGCTTCCAAAGATTTTCATATAATTCTAGTGTTAAGTAAGAAATTAGTAGACACAACGGAAATGCAAGCATACGTATCAAATGCTTGATTACCTCTTACTGACCAGGTCGGTTGGATTTTCTTCTACCATGTCAGATTGAAGAATATTTAGTACGACGTTCTTCCATAGTTAACTGCAAATAATTATATTTATGGGAAAAATATTCGCAGAATACTGTTAACAAAAAAAAATCATTCAAACAACAAACTTCATAAATAGGCCAACTGCAATTAAGTAATTTTCGGTACAAATGTTATTCACAACAAAATAACTTGGAAATCCAGGTGCTATAAAATGAAGCTTTAAAGACATATGAATACAAATATTGAGTATTATTGGGTGGTATATTTGCTACTCTAGGATTGAGATTTTATTTGAAAATACTAAAGAATGAAATTAGCACCCTGCAACATTTTCAATACATAAACACATGCATTACATGAGCACAAAAGAAACCCAATTTAATAGATAGTGTGTAACGTACTTCAACATCAAAATACATTGAAAGTATACAGTTGTTTCTGTTTGTGGTTACTGGGCAGAACTTCTCCACCGCTGCTACAATCTGTACCCACCATATTCTGTTTAAAAAAAATTATGTGAGATATGAAAGTAATGTCATTATTCCAGTATAAAAACTTTCTTGGCCGCGAAGGAAAGAAGAAATTAGAGCATCTTACACTCCAATACTGAACTTCTCATTCCCTGCACACAAATAGTGAACTTCTCCTTCCCAGCAATGATTTCCACATTCAACCATTCACACACACGTTTTCACAAATCCCCAACCATTGTCGATGGCAACATTCATCTCAACTTTCATATCCATGGATCCACCAACAACTGCAAATAGAATGGCATAGTTAATCCCTTGTCTTCTCTAATCCAAATCAAAACTTTAGTAAACTGTGATGAAGTCTAACCGATCTTAATTGCATATGAAATACCTTATGAAGCAAAATAGAAATCCTGAGCTTCCTAGCAAGCATGGTTCTAGTCTAACGTAAGTCTGGTATTTCATTGGGAACAACCATGGTACCTATGATTAAGTGCACAACAAAATACCTCAACCGAAGCCCATTGCACCACTTAATTGTCATTTCCTGCTGCCTGTCAAAAATAAAAATGATCCCTGATCCACTTTCCGATCAAACTGAAGTTTAAAAACACAAACAAAACCAAATTTAAAACTGCAATTTTATTAACATAAAAAAAACGCCAAAAAGGTTTTAATATGAAACAGGATTTTATAGAAGCAAAAAAATTGTTTACCCATGACAACACAGTGACAGATTGCTGCAAAGAATTATCCTTCTCCACCACAAAATCATAACCTAAGATTATATCAACATATCACAAAATAAAATCAAAAGCTTATAGAATTTGCAGCAAAAACCCCAGCTTGAAAGAATAGAAAATACCCACCTTTGACATTGTGATGTGTTTTATGGGAGAAAACGTTAATCGCAATAACTTAGTATCAGCTGCACATAAAAATTGAACAACAAAAACGAACTAACAGTAATCTTGGTTAGGTTAAAAATTAAAAACCCATGTGATTAGAGGACCCTAATTCGAAACCAAAAAAAATAAAAGGAAAAGAACAAATCCTAATTAAAGTATGGTTCGGACGGATATATCTTCACTTGCAAAAACACTTCTTTGTGCTTAAACCTTTACCTCCTATATAAAAAAAAATAGTAAAAAAATAGATCAGCATGGATAACGGAGAAGAAAGAATGAAAAGGGGGAGATGTGAGGAGAATCGAGTGAGAAGATGAGAGTTATGGGTTGAAGAAGAAGCAAAACCTAATATTGTTTTTATTTTGTTTGTTTGTTTGTTTGTTTTTTTTCTTTTCTTCGGGATAATAAATAAATAAAATTTCTTTATTTCTTAAAAAAAAGCTTTGTTTTTCTCTCCTTTGAGGAAAATTGGAACGGAACAATTCTGTGAGTGGGTGACGGTCACCGTTGAACGTGGAGCCTAAGGAGCTTAGGATTTTAAAGGAGTTAGATTTGAGATTGACTAAGTCAGCGTCGCATGACTTTTCGCCCCCAAAATTTCAATTATGCCACTAGGGATATTTGTGAAGTCTGTTAGGGATATTTGTGAAGGCCCATCAGAAGTAAGGACAATAATTCAATTTTCACTTTCGTAATTGCCCCTAACCGGGAAAGTCCATGGGAAGTATCAAGATTTATAGATTTTAGCCCAAAGGGCTTGAGGATTAGATACAAGTTGCCAAGCTAGTTTTGTTTGCATGCTTCATTAACCATTTTGAGATTTTTGAAACCGAGACCGACATTCTTTTTTGTTTTGCTAACCATTCCCCAACATTTGATGTAGAATCCTTTAAATTCATCTTTTTTTTCCCACCAGAAATCTCTCTGAAGCCCCGTTATTATCTTTAAAGCTTTAGCCGGGAAAAGAAAGCATGAGACGTTCACGAATACAGACCTTCCAGCCTGATTGAGCGTAACACCCTTCCATCCTTTGAGCCTAGCTTTGAATTATTTTGCTATTAAGTTGGTGAAATTTAGGTGCCGGTATCTTTGAAAGAAAAGAGGAGTACCTAGGTAGGTTTCCTTTAAGTTCGAACCCGGAAGCAAAATAGACTTACGTGGGAGATATTGTGTTTGCCTTAAAGGAAAAAAAAAAAAAAAAACTGTGTGGGCTGGGCTTGTACGATTGTAAGACCAATGAACAGTAGTCCAAGTGACTAGGCGAGGGACGAATAGTAAAGATGGGATGGAATGGAGGTCGACACAAAAAAAAAAACAACATAAAACCTGTAAAAATTTAATATCTACAAGATTCTTCTGATCTTCATTAATATAATATCATCACCATCGTCTCGTTAAGTTAAAAGTAACAGAGAAAAAGTTAGAGTTGAGAGACGGACGATGAGTCAGAGATAGTGAGCTAGAACAATCTCCGCCGCCCGTTTGCTGTTTTTTGCTCTTCTCGTTTTAAATCAGCCGCAGCATCACCATATAAGACTAGCAATCTGAAATGAAAGCGAAATCGGCCCTTTCCATTCCGGACTCTTGAAACAGGTACTTACTAGGTCATCCTCCTTCTCCTCCTCTGCTAAATACATGTACACGTTTGTTTATTTTGATTTTTTTCTTTTTTATAAAGTAGAACCGCCGCCGCCGCCGCCGCCACCGAACAACAAGAAGAGCAAGGAGTAAAGTAATTAGAACGATGAGACGTGGCGTCGCGGACAACACTAGATCTGTTAATCCTCCTCCTCCTTCTGTTCCAACATCGGCAACAAACACTACAAAGAAGCAAACGGTTACTACCACCCCCACCACCACCAACAACAACACCAACAATAAGAACAATCACAGCAAAAAACTCCTCTCTCCTCCTGTTCCAGGTTCACAGTCTCTCTTTATTTACACTACTACTTGGAATTACAGCTACATTATCACTCTTCTTTTTAAAATAAAGCTCCTATTTACTTGATTGTGGTCTTTCAAAAGCTGTTCTTTGGTCTGTTGTTTTCTTCTTTTTTTTTATGAAAAAAAATTGAATAAGAAAAAATAGCATTAATGGATTAATGGAGTGAGGTTATTTGTAATTGCAGGAAGTGAAGAGGAGGAAGAAACAGACATAAGCAGTAGTAGTTCTGAAGGAGAAGATATCTCATGGATATCTTGGTTTTGTGGATTGAGAGGTAATGAGCTTCTTTGTGAAGTTGATGAGGATTATATACAGGATGATTTCAATTTGTGTGGACTCCAAGGACAAGTTCCACGCTATGATCATGCCTTGGATATCATCCTCGATAATGACCCCTTGAGCCCTCTACCAGGTTTGTTAATATACATCAATTCATCCTTTTGTCATCCAATTTTAGTCCTGTGTCTATAAGATTTTGGATGATATGAACAGAACAAATCTATGGGAATTGATCTATGGTCTATTCCGTAACAGAAAAATAGGAATTGCTAGTTGTACCTAGTGAAAAAGACTTCGTGGAATTAGCCATAGTATGCAAATATGACATGATTACAAGGGCCTATTCATCGTGTATAGGCTTTAAGGGCATCATGGTCTTGTTCAGCGAAGCAAACAACATTGTGCTGATGTTTTTTGTCTGTGTAATTGTTTTTGTAGCTGATATGGATGGTGAGCAGAACAATGAAACTGAATCTGCTGCAGAATTGTTATATGGTCTTATACATGCGCGATACATCTTAACCCATAAAGGTTTGAATGCCATGGTACGTGTCTCTCTCTCTCTTCTTTCTGGATGTCTTCGTTTCAGTTTTGAGGGATTTATTATTTGGGTTTGCTGAGGCCTGAGGCTTATGTTTCCTGCATTTTTATTCAATTTATTTGCAGCATGAGAAATACAAGAGGGTGGAATTTGGAAGATGTGCCCGCGTGTCATGCAGTGGACAACCATGCTTGCCAGTGGGAACATCAGATATTCCTCGTGGTGGCTCGGTAAAGATCTACTGTCCCAAATGTGAAGACATATATTTTCCAAGGTGCAAACACCAGAGCAGTATCCTTTTATGCGTACACGCTCACTGAAGTTTCCAGTTTTCTTGTGCTTCAGTTTTTTTGTTCTTATTGATGATATTATCATGTCATGGAGATATTTTGTCTTCATTGTTTTAGTGATGTAGACTAGTCAGTCCGAAACATGCTCGTATGATGAGTTTAGTAAAGTTTGGGTGAATGGTAAAGATTAGCAATGCCAACGTTAGAAATGAGGATAGTCCGCTGGAAATAGGAATAAAACAGAGGAAGATCTATCTAGATAGTGGTGAGATCATGCGAGTGTTTCACTGTTGCTACAGCCCACAAGATATTCATATGAGAATATGCCGAAAAATGGTCTATTCTGATCTCGCTATAGTAGAAAAGTTCCTAGTGAACAGGTCTTGACAAAAGATGTCTAGTTAGATAAGAAACGAATGGGATGAGGAATAACTAAGAACTGCTAGAAAAGTTCTTTTATGTTATTCTACATCTACTTTACAAGCAAAAAAAGCTTGGAATGGGATAAGGAATAACTAAGAACTGCTAGAAAAGCTCAATTTGATTGGAGGAGATAGTAAAACTCCTCTTTAATCCTTATTTATATGTAGAGCAGTCTTTTGTGATAATTTTTTGTTTTGTGATAGTTTTTTGAAAACAGCCCTTGGTTTTCTGGAGAAAAATTTGCTAGCAAAGTAGCACATTACCATCAATTCTTATTGAATAATTCTTCATTTCTTTCGAATCAAAAAAAAAAAAAAAAAAAAGAATAATTCTTCATTAATTCTTATTTTTGTTCATGTAATTCTAGCTGGTGGGCAGCTATTATACAGGCAAACCCTACAGAGTGTTTTTCGAAAATTCTCCTTGTCTTCTACGCTCTCCTTGACATACTTTAGATATGGATGGTGCTTATATTGGAACAACATTCCCACACTTGTTCTTGATGACTTATCCCTCGGCAAAGCCTGCGAAGCCAGTTCAGACTTATGTACCCAGGATTTTCGGATTCAAGGTCCACAAGGGAGTCAAATGATGATTTTCAGTTGACTGTTCTCTTCTCATAGATGTACAAGGGGTGTGTGATAAAGGGAGGGCAGGGGAAAGACTGCCAGTCGAGACTATCGGGACTATGTAAAGAACATCATATGCATTGATTGGCATGTTCCATCACAGGATTGGTTTTCATCTTAATAATCCTGGATGTGCAAGAGAACTCAATCATTTGCTATATTGCCAGCGGATCGGCATGGGTGGAATTACATTTAAAAACTGTTTACGGCATAGAATGGTATAAGATGAGATGCTTTATATTTTCTTTAATCGCGACACTGCATTATTTTTGCTAAGCATCATAGTGAAAATGCCTGCAATGATAATGTGAGGTTAATTTTTTGTGGCTTCTTAAATCACGGCTTCCTGGTGAGACTGAGTGTACTAGTCAGTGGACTTCGGAAGCAACTTATTCCAATCCAAAGCTTTTTCATCTTTCGTGAACCTCATGAACTGTAGTTTAGCAAAACAGGAGGACTAAGTTTGCATGTTGAGTGCTTACTGGTGCACAAGTAAGACCTGAATAACTTGAGAACTGCAACCTTCTTGAATGTACCTGTGCAGTAACTGAATTCTAAACAAAGCTCAAGATATCTTTTACACCTCTGAAGAAAATGAACGAAGATATTTTGAATCACTTTGTATTTGTTTGTCTACTATATACAGAATCTTTTTAACATCGGAATGTACAGAACTGTCTACAACTATACAAGTGAAGGTGAAAGACTGTTGTAAAGTAAGTTGAATATACATCAAATGTCTATACATTTTATGTCATAGAAGTTGCATCAGATAACTGGGACGTCTGGTCTGAATGAAGAGCTGTGACGAATGGTTTTCCAGAAGCAGCATCCACATCAATTACGGCTGTATCACCAGGCTTGCAGTCGCCAGCAAGGACAGCTTCACTCAGTACATCTTCAATTAGATGAGTGATTGCCCTCCTAAGAGGCCGGGCCCCATAACTTCGGTCATACCCCTGCCTGCAGACGAGGTCCACAATAGCTTCAGATATCTCAAGGCCAATGCCCAGGGACATTAATCTTTCCTTCACCTCCTTTAGCATTATGCTTACAATCTCCACCATCTGAAAACCAAATGCATCACTCTGTTCTGTAAATAGTGCGGGATCAATGAAGAAAACTGATGCTTATGGATATATAAAGATAGGAAACAGACCTGTGTAGTCTCGAGTGGACGGAAAACGACAACCTCGTCCAACCTGTTGAGTAATTCTGGACGAAAATAGGCCTTTAATTCTTCCATTAACAAAGCTTTCATTGCAGCATATGATCCTGACTTGCCATCATCATCATCAAGTATGAAACCAATACTGTTCCGTCTACCTTTTGCAATGGCGCTCGAACCCACATTTGATGTCATGACAATCAGTGTGTTCTTGAACGATACTCTCCTTCCCTATGAAGAAAACAAGAATTAGGCAAAAGAAGCAGTACATATCTTCCAAATTTCTTTATTGGTGCATAGCTAAGAATAATTATACCTGGGAATCAGTAAGGTGTCCATCTTCAAATACTTGGAGGAGGATGTTAAATATATCTGGATGGGCTTTCTCGATTTCATCCAGTAATACGACAGTGAAAGGTTTTCTTCTGATTGCTTCTGTCAGAACACCTCCATCGCCGTAACCGACATAACCTGGCGGAGACCCAATCAGCTTGCTCACACTGTGACGCTCCATGTATTCACTCATATCCAATCTTAACATTGTTTCCTCCTATAAAGATAAAATAAATGCCAAGGGCAGATACGGCATTAAAAGCAGATGCTTGATATGAGATGGGAAATACGTCTGTTAAACCCTCTACATGCTACACTCTCTGAAACTGTCAATGTTCAAGGAAAAGGTATCTTGCGTGCTTAGAGCCTAGGAACCAGGTTTAAATCAAACATTAAGTCGGTAAAAGCATCCACAATGCATGCTATATAAGCCAAATTTGACTTTTATATGCACCTCAATGGGAGAATATGCAAAATTTGGCAGTGAGATTTGGCGATTGCCAAATATGACGATGCGTAGTTTAAAACTACGCCCAATGACAAACTCACATTAAACTAAGCCAGCCACGAGATGTAAAAAAGCACGCGTGATAAGCCAAGCGCAATCTGAAACTGTGTCCCATCTGAGCGGAGTTTTAGTCTACGCGTACTTGTATATGTTATTGATATTTTATTAAATAGCATGAATCTATTCTAACTATTTTTTGTGTGGCAGGGAAGCTCACTTTAAACTACCGCTTGGCTACAAATTGTGAAGGTACCATACTGGATTTTGTCAAATTGCTATTGCTAAAGCCAAATTTTAGTTGTTTTTTTTTGACAATTTTAGCTTCCACTGTTGTGGACCTTCTACGCAATATAAGATAAAGAACCAATAAATTCTATAACTTATGATGTGAAGACTTACAGATCCAAAGTAGCATGCTGCCAGAGCTTTTGTGAGTTCGGTTTTGCCAACACCAGTGGGTCCGCAGAAGAGCATTGCTGCAATGGGTCTGTTGGGGTCTTTTAGGCCAACCCGGGATCTCTTCACAGCTCGAGATATTGCTACAACCGCCTCATCTTGGCCAACTACCCTCTTCTTAAGCTGTTCGTCAAGATCCACCAGGCGCAGTCTTTCGTCTGCAGTGAGCTGCTGAACTGGAACTCCTGACCAAAGAGATGCTACAGAGGCTATCTCTTCAATTCCAACAACTGCAAGTCTGGAAAATAGTGCACCATTACACATCAGAATCAGATGATTCGGGACAGGCTTAAAACACATTCTTATTGATGGTAGCGAGAACAGAATCATACTCATCATCACCGTTGACATCTGATGTAGAGCGGACAAGGGGTTCTGAAATGACTTCTACATTTTCTTCATCAGGACTAGAATCACCAAATCCATATTTTGATTTATTAGCCAGGACCTGCACGTCAAAAGAAATGACTTACTCCCACACCAAAATAGTGGATCTAAGACTAACTTTATGTAACATATAAGAATAGTTATTAGTTAATACCACTTCATGCATTGACTGGACAGCTCTGATCTCTTGCCAATAGTCGTTTGGTGACTTCGAGAGAATAATTGTTTGTTGTTCCTTTTTCTTCCTAAATGCATCTATTCTGGCCCTGCTTCCTGCTTCATCCATGAGGTCAATAGCTTTGTCGGGAAGATACCTATCAGAAATATACCTTGCTGAGAGGTATACAGCGGCATTTATGGCTTCCGGAGTATATCTGCACTTGTGATGAGCTGCATACTTCTCTTGCAAACCCAACAATATCTTAATGGCGTCCACCTATGAAAGGATATAGTGACATGAAAATTAAATTACAACCAAAATGTTGATGGCGACACAAAAAAAATAGCTTACATGGATTAGTATTTACCTCTCTTGGTTCATTAATAAACACAGGTTGAAATCGCCGGGCTAATGCTTTGTCCTTCTCAAAAATGCTCCGGTGCTCGTCCAAAGTTGTAGATGCAATGCACTGAGAGTAGTTGTCTGCTGTTAGTTTTTGCCACTTAATTGGAGATATACAACTTGCAAATGAAATGGAAACTTTGTCTATGTAACTCCACCATTGGTGAGAAATTTTTACAGGAATATTTTAGATACATCAACTTCTCGTACTATGCAATGATTTCTTCTTGCTACTTCCGTGTACCATAACATGGAAACACAATGCACAGATACTCCAATGCATCTAGGATTATCTTAAAGAACTATTTCTGATTTTCCTGGTCACTGATATAGGGTATGTCAGAAGTACATTTTTTCCCACATGAGACCTAACCTGTAATTCACCCCTTCCAAGTGCAGGCTTCAATAAGTTGGCAATGTCAAGACCCGACCCTTTGCTTCCTCTTCCAACTGTGCCAGACCCAATTAGTGTATGGACTTCGTCAATAAACAAAATTACATTACCTGCAATGACACATGAATTTATCAATATTTTGAATTGTGTTATTAAATATAAAAGGTGGAAAACTTAATCAGATGCCGACAGATAACCTACCTTCTTTTAGTATCTCACTGATCAAGTTAGTAACCCGTGACTCTAGCTCACCCCTCTCCTTGGCACCTGCCATTAGTAAACCAATATCCAAAGACAACACGCGTTTTGTCTGCACATCAAATGGCAAAAGCATATATAAATATGTGAAATGTAACATCACATTTTTCTAGTATAAATTTCTATTGTGGTACATATTTTCACAGTTTTAGTTACGCGTTTGTCCAGTGTCAGCTTTTAACTAATGGTAATAGATATCTTGGCGAATTGAGACAGAAACGAACTCTCAAAATTACACATACCAAGAGGAAAGGAGGAACATCCCCATCGACAATACTAGTTGCCAGGCCTTCAGCAATGGCAGTTTTCCCAACCCCAGGCTCACCCAAAAGAATCGGGTTCTTCTTGGTTCTCCGGCAGAGAATCTGAACAATTCTCTGAACTTCATCATCTCGAGCGATTACAGGATCGATTTTCCCTTCATTGGCTCTAGCAGTAAGGTCTATACAGAACTGTTCTAAAGCACTTTTCTCTGCAATGGAACATAACCAAGACACATTTGGTTTTACTCAGCCCTGGATGTAAAGCTCACATGAGACACACAAAAAATGTAAACTGAAGCAAAATGCGAAACCTTTTTTCTTTTCTGAAGATCTTACGACGGATGCAGTCTTATCGGACATATTTTTTTTGCGTGGTGACTTGGATGAGGACGAAGTCTTTAATGGTTCTCTACCATCCTTGGCAAGTTCCCCTTGAAGTCTAGAGACTGCAACAGCTCCTAATTGATTAATGTCTGCTCCCAATCTGTCAAAATTATCATCACCACAATTCATTTACACAACAATTCACACAAAGTAGCAATCAGCACAAGAAGTAAAAAAAAAAAAAACGACCTTTTGAGGACACGAGCAGCGCTGCCATCATCAGAAGTGAACAAAGCAATGGAAATGTGGTCAGGGGCAATGAAATTATAACCATTACTCCTCGAATACTCAACCGCAGCCTCGAAAACTCTCTTGCTGCTTATCGAGAAGGGTGTATCGGACGACGAAAATGACGAAGAAGCAGCCGGTTCCTTTGACTTAGATGCGGCATTATCATCATCGCTGTCGCTATTCCAAATGGTGCGAACAGCGTCTATGGCTTTGTCAAGGGTAATTCCAGAGGCTAGATAACCATTAGGAGAACGGTCTTCAGCGATCAAACCCAATAATATGTGTTGTGTAAAGACCATGTCTTTGCCCAGTGATCTAGCTTCTCTTTGGGAGAAAACCACCGCTTTGATTGCTCTCTCAGTGAACCTCTCGAATACTGCTGAGATTCCAATTCTTCTTCTCCTTCTTCTGCTCCTTTGTATTCTTCTTTGAATAGAATTGTATCCATATTGATGATCAGAAATTGAGATCCCAAATGTAATAGAAGAAGAAGAAGAAGAGGAGGAGGAATATAAAGTTGGGAAATTTAGAATTGGGCGTTGGAGTAATTTACAAGAAGAAGAGGAGGAGGAGAAGGGTTTCGATGATTTCAAATGAAATTGGTTATGAACAACTGATACTACAGATGAAGAACAAGTTGCAGATATTTCCATTCTCTATATTTACACTCAGTTTTTTTCTTTTTTCTTTTAATGGCAGTCTCTCTTTAATCTTTAATCTCTAATTTCTATCTACTGTTACAGAAAGAAGAGGACTAGTATAGTATATGTATGATTAGAGAGAAGAAGTCTTCAACAGTTTGGTGGTTAAGCAAAGGAAACTTCATTTTATTGTATTTTTGACTTTTTTTAATTATTGTAAATTTCTTTTTCATGTCATTCTCAAAGGAAATCCCAGAGAAGAAGTAGAGAAGAGAGTTTCCTCGAGGTTTGGTTTGGTGGAGAAGGAAGGAAATGGATCAAGAGAACGAAGAGAACACGTTACTCAAACCCCCCTAACCAACAAGTTTTTTGATTGATTCTTCTTGGGGGGATTTGCTGCATTTTGCAGCTTGCTTGTGCTGCTGCCTTTCCCTTGTCCATCTTGGCCTTGCTGTCTTTTGTTCCTCTTCCATTCTCTTTGACTAGCTTGATGGAACTAGACTGCCTTGGACTTATTTGCCTTCAATTCACACCCAATTTTGCTTGCTTTTTATTCAGAGCCGGAGGCTGCCACCAAAAGCAAAATCAACCAAGAGACGGAGACAGATCCATCGATACTAGAGAGTGAAGACAGAAGTGATGCAATCAAATATGAAATGTACACCAAGTTGTGGCGTCAAGGACTGGACTTCTACCACCACCACCACTAGCTAGAGCCTTAACCAAGCAAGCAAGACAAGATAGTGTTCTTTATTATGGGGATGTTTCATGATTTTTTTCACACCTCCAAAAAAAAAAAAAAAAAAAAAAAAGTCCAATTGTTGATCATTTGGTCGGTTCCTATGGGTTATAGAAAATTTTCCCATTTAGGTGCCAGATACCTGTCAAACTAGCTGTGCCACTATGAGAAAAGTGTGTAACGATAGACTTTCTATCGAGCATTCAAGTGGTTACTAAGTCGCTCAATGGAGACTCTATCTCTAGCGGTTCCTTCTCTATCGTCAATAAATATATGAGTTTTAAACTTGATTTTACACCAAAGTTTTAGCCCAAATTTTTCAAATGGCAAAATTTACAATCCAACTTCATTTAGCAACCCAATTTGGTTGTTCTGGAGTAGTACTTGAAGTTGTTGTTAACAAGATATGTGATAAAGATAAAGAAATAAGTAAAAAGCAAAGAAGTCTTCAAGTTTTGGATATTAACCAATTCAAACCTGCAGTTAAAAGGTAAAGAAGAGTTCAAGGCAAGGAAAATCAGGGCAAAGACAAAGAAAATTTGAAAGTTAACCATACTAGTCACAAGAACAAAGAAAAATCTCCTCAAGAGCGCATCAAATAGAAGTTTCTTCAAATATAACGAAAATCAGGAGATCAAAGATCGTAAGAGATTCTTATTGAAGTCTTTATTTAAGTTTTTATTGTCCAAGTTTATATCTTGTAAAATGACAGAGTATTATTAATTAATTCAAATTTTATATATTTTAAGATGGCATAATTATTAATTAATTCGAAAATTTGATTTAAACCAAGAAGTATCGTTAAAAATCAGACTTATAATTTTTAATTCATCGGTACTTAATTAAATCCTATGTTTAATCAGACTTATATTTAATTAATAAATTAAGAAAAATTTAAACTTATTTTTAGACTAAAGTTGAGAATTAAGAAATTAAAACTTTACTTAAAACAACAAGACTGGATTATATTTGGGCAACCAATAACAACTTCCATAACGGAAATGATTTTCATTTGTGTGGAGCCAATTCACCCACATCTTTGTTCCTGTGATTTACAAAAAAAATATTATTGAAGATCACAAATAAATTTTAAAATTTTGGAATATGTACAATTGTTGACAATTTGAATCGTTTTCACCACTCATTCGACTTCGATTGGCTTGTTTTACCGTAACAACATACACACTTACTTGTTGATTAATTTGAACGAAGCGACCACTCAACATATTTGCATCGTCATTATTAAGGTTTATTATTTCCTCTTGAAATTTCTGAAAAATGTTTCGCATAATGTCATGCGTTGTTGTTGTACACCATCGACAAAATCTCAAGTAAAAAAAATATATTTTCTGCAAATATATTTATCTTCGACAACATTAAATTTCACACTCCTCTTTCTTATTTAATGTCTCGGTTAGCACATTTTTGATTTTGTCTATGTTAAACTCAGAATTCTTATTACGAAAATTAGAAGAGTTTTGAGAGGTGTTAATATACTAGTTGAAAATAAAATTATGGGATGTGTGGAAGAGGTGTGAGCTGAAATGAGTTTGAAACTAAGTATTTATAAGGGGTGGATTTGTAGCCGTTCGATGATGAACCAATGGGCAACAAACATAATGTCGAGTTACATAAACAAAGTCGTTGGCGTTATGATGAAAATCGAGCAGTATAATGACCATCGAGCGATGGAGTCTCTATCGCTCAGTAGACACTATACTGTACATGGTTGAGTGGTATATTTGTCGCTTAATCAATCATGTTTTCCACTTGGCTATACCCATAGTGGGTGAAAAATCTCAATACCTTGTATTTTGCTATACGCGTAAGAACCTGCCTAAAGATAACAACATTAAACTTGGATTGTTCATCTCGAAGTTAATTTATTGAATTATAATCTAGGATGAAAAAATGAAACAGTCATTTGTGCCGGATAAATTGCCAATTTTAACGGGCTAACATGGCATGTAATAATGACGGGATGACAAGGAGTGTATTAAGCCATGCAAGAAAATTTAACTAGTGGGATGTGCCCATCCTTTTATTTAAATGGGCCAGGCCGGACCAACGCTTAACGAGCCATGGGAACCTATGTTATGCCATGGTTCAGGTCGGTCTGTACTGGCCTTGGGTTGCGGGGAAATTTTTCTACACCTTTAATTTGGAAGAACAATATCAAGAAAAGCAAGAAGGATTACTTTCATTTCATTAATTTTTTGATAAATTTTGATCATCCATTGGTTAACTATTTTGGACTTGGTAGTTAGTACCCTCTCAGCTACCCTGCTAACTTGATTATCTTAGTCACTATAATTTCATTTATTCAATTTTCTATTTATATTTAAAGCTTCTGTTGATTTTATGGGTACATCAAGAGTCACAATAAAAATAAAGCAGCATACTTGTAACTGTTTGAGCATTGCTCGGTCGAACTCGCAAGCGTTGCTATCTCAAGCTTGTTTGTCAGTTTAGTTGCCAAAACTATAAGTCTTAATTTCTAGTCTACTTATAGCTAAGTCTCGGATTAGGATAGTAAGTGTAGTTGAGTTTTAGACTCCACATCGTTCATCGAATGAAGACGAAGAACTACTCAAGGGAACTTGTTGAACTTCATCAACAAAGAGGTATGTGGAGACTTGAACTTATCTATCACTCAAAAGTCTATCTATTCTAGACAAAAGTCGTATTTCTATATAAATTTCGATTATACACATTTGTTATTTCGAGCCGAGTTTATCTCGCTTATCTATTTCTCGAAATATGTGTTGGTAAGCTTTCGCTTTGGCCAAGTTCATCTTTACTCGTGACAAAAGTCATGTAGATTATTTCAATAACTTGAAAATCGCTTTGATGAAAATAGTTTGTGGATAACAACTACCTCAACATCTCAGTTCGTTCTTCAGAAAATCAAGATTCCTTGTTGCAATTTCGAGTTGTTCACGAACGACCTCAAAATCTCGAAGAAGATTTCCTACCAGTTGTGATGACATATGAACTGGTAGTTTGTTTTCATGATCAACAACATGATAGCATGTTATGAAAACAGGGTTCTTGTGAAACTCGATAGTCTTGTCATTCTTGACGTCATCATCCTTGTTGCATCCACCCATTGTGCACACCAAAATTCAATAGAACTTTTTGACCTTACGGGAAAAATATGTATCAAGAAGGAGTCATGACACATATGTATATAAGAGAGTTCCATAGAAAACCCTAGGGAAACTTGTATACGTCTGTGTGGGTCAGGTGTACGTGCACTTGTGGTCACAACCCTGGTATGTTGTGACCAAGGGAATAGTGTAGCCAAATTTAGAATTCGTCTTGAGAACTCAAGAGTCATTCTAAGCAAAGGATGAAATTATTATATCAAAAGAATCATAAAATAATTGTTGAAAAACAACTACTCGAAGAAGGGACAATCAAACAGGGAATTTTTCTCAAAAGAGGATGATCAGAATTTTCTTCATAAGAGAAGAACTGGAGCGAGGCTCAACAACTTTTAAGATCATCAAAAAAAACAACAACATACAACTTCGATTGCTTTCTCAAGACACACTTCTTGAGAACTATGAGCATCCTTCTACAACTACATGAAGGATGCTACATTAAGCAGTCGTGTTGTATTTGGATCAACATTTTGCTCATCAACAATATTGACTTCTTCTCTCTTTCCTTCAATATGATTTGCAGAAAAATCACTAGAACTAGTTGAAGGAGTTTTAACATGAGGGGAACAAGGAGTACCTGAACCGGCTGCTGTCCTTGTCTTTTTGATGCTCCGTTTGAGTCTGTTTATGCAGACTTTAAGTTCTAAGACTCGATTATTGACATGTATGAAGTCTGGAGTATGCATCTTGGGACTGCAGCCTTCCTCAGCGAGAGAGAGGAATTTAACCTTTTTTTCTTTATCATATGCCTTTTTGTCTTTTCACAGTTACTTAAAAAGTCAGTTATCCTTCTGCCATTCTTCCTTATACCATTGTAGGCATTTTTAGTCTCAAAAACACAATTAAGAAAAGACTTATCACAATGTTTTTCTTGATTTCCGACAATGTCGTTTTCTCCAACAATATGAGAAACAGGTTTAACAACTTCTCTAGACATCCGTGCAAGAATGTTGTGAAGTTTTTCATTCCTTAATCAAAGACGACATCTTCATTTAGGATGTCCTTTATTTCCGCAATAATAGCTGTTAAAGGAATTGTTCTTGACTGTGCTCGTGTGGGTAGATTTAGAAGGAGTATGATCCTTATTTTTAGGAACATTACAAGCTGCAAAAGGTTTTTCACCTGAAGAGATATCATTAGCTTTAACAAAATTGATCTTACTAGTTCCTGTAGCGTCTATTCCTTTATAGCCCAGACCACGTGTATCACGATGTTCTTTACATGCTCTAAGCATAGAAGATAATTTTGTAGAGCTAGAATTTAATCTACTCAGACTCTCTTCCAGTGATTTTATTTTATCAAGAGCAACAACAAGTTCAGTTTCCAAGGATTTTTCTTTGGCGAGAAGACTGAGTTCTCTGTCACTAAAACATTTTTTTTGAGAGTTATATCTTGCTTCAGATTCTGCAAGTCTTTCTTTCAACATAAAGAGGTTTCGAAGAAGATTATCACATTCAGACCCTTTTGAGAGTACTTCTTCTCGATCTTTAACGATAGATTGTAAAATCTTATATCCACAATCATAACCTTTAAAGAGTTTTCTCAGTTTTCTGTTTTCTTGACAGAGAGGTGCCATGTATTTACTCGAGCAAGATGTTGACTTCTTTTTTTCAAAGCATGGTCAAAAAGATTGATATATTGAGATACTTCCTCATCAATACTTTGTCCTTCTTCTGAATCACTGTCATCTGAAAGATCATCCAACAGTTCATCAAGAGATTTTTCCCAGTTGAATGAAGATTCAGTCAAAGGACCAGAAATAGAGTTTTTCTTGGAAGCTTCAGGATTTTGAAACTCACGAGGTGACTCTGAGCTGATGTTGCGTCATATGAGATATTCTTATCGTCCATAGAGTCAGATCGCTACAAACAGACTTGTAACGTCTTTAAACGTGTTTGCCTGCTCTGATACCAACTGAAAAAGCGGGGGTACAACAACCACACCCAATATTTCGATTAGCAATCTGTATGGACTAACTCCAATATACTTTAATAAAAGTATATCAAAGAGTTATATCTCACTTTCTCGATTCAATACTTACTCAAGCAAATAGAAATATGCGAGCCTAATTGAATACAAGAGAAAACACTTAAACGGTACCAAAGACCAATGTTCAAGGATCAACCAATTTCAATCAACAACCAAAGGTTGGATTTCCCAGTTGATCGATTCAATGCACAACCTGTGATATTTCAATTATATAAAAAAATATAATGTGGAAAACAAACAACACAGACACCAGAAGTTTTGTTAACGAGGAAACCGCAAATGCAGAAAAACCCCGGGACCTAGTCCAGATTGAACCCACACTGTATTAAGCCGCTACAGACACTAGACTACTACAAACTAACTTCGGTATGGACTGTAGTTGAACCCCAATCAATCTCACACTGATCCAAGGTACAGTTGCGATCCTTACGTCTCTGATCCCAGCAGGATACTACGCACTTGATTCCCTTAGATGATCTCACCCACAACTAAGAGTTGCTATGACCCAAAGTCGAAGACTTTAATAAACAAATCTATATCACACAGAAATGTCTACGGTAATAGATAAATCTGTCTCCCACTGAAATACCTACGAGTTTTTGTTCCGTCTTTTGATAAATCAAGGTGAACATGAACCAATTGATAGCCATGACTTATATTCCCGAAGAAAAGCCTAGAATTATCAATCACCTCACAATAATCTTAATCGACTAGCGAAAGAAGATATTGCGCAATCACAAACGATGAGATGAAGATGTTTGTGACTTCTTTTAATCTTTCCTATCGGATAAATCAACCTCAAGTCAATCTTACGATTGTACTTAGTATGATAGAAACAACAAGATCAGATCACGCAACTACAAAGAAAATAGTTGGGTCTGGCTTCACAATCCCAATGAAGTCTTCAAGTCGTTAACCTACAAGGTCTCGGTAGAAACCTAAGGTTAAAGGAGAATCGACTCTAGCTTATACAACTAGTATCACACATGAGGTGTGGGGATTAGGTTTCTCAGTTGCTAGAGTTATCCTTTATATAGTCTTTTAAATCAGGGTTTGCAATCTAAGTTACCTTGGTAACAAAGCATTCAATATTCACCGTTAGATGAAAACCTGATTTGATTTAAGCTAATATCTTTCAACCGTTAGATCGAAACTTAGCTTGTTACACACAAATGAAATGCACAATTTTAGGTTTGTGTAACCATACACAAACATGTACATTTAGTTGGTTCAACAATAGTCAACCAAATGGTTAGCCATATGAGCACTTTCATACCAACCATATTCTTCTTCACCATAACTAGTTCAAATGACTCAAATGAACTAGCTAGAGAGTTGTTCAATTGATTAGATCTTATAGAAGTATACAAGACACAATCGAAGCAAAAAAAATTTGATTCACTCGAATCGTTTCATGAAATTTATAGCCACGGTTTGCAAATATGTATTCCTTAGTTTATATAAGTATAAGTTCATGAATATTCGTTTTCAGAAAATAACCAACCTAAGTACGCGGACTGGTACGCGGACTTAAGCACCCAGAATAAGTTTGTTTTCAATTCACAAACTCCAGCAGATTTGCACAGGACGTGAACTTCCGATGGTGCGCGTACTGGTACGCGTACTTTAGTTTCGGTTTTCCTGATCAGAAAAGTACGCATACTTTGGTTCAAGGAATAAGGACTTACACGTGCATGAGTTATCACACAATGTTTATATCCTTTCAAGGTTATATTCTAAACTCTCATTTCAATCATTGAAACATTATTAGAGGACGTTATATAGTTGTTGTTCACAAGCTATTTTTCGTCAAAGCGATTTTCAAGTAATTGAAACTGATATGACTTTCGTCACTAGTAAAGATGAACTTGGCCAAAGCGAAAGCTTACCAACACATATTTCGAGAAATAGATAAGTGAGATAAACTCGGCTCGAAATAGCAAATGTGTATAATCATAGTCTATATAGCAATACGACTTTTGTCTCAAGATAGGAGATAGAGTAGGTAGACTTTTGAGTGATAGATAAGTTCAAGTCTCCATATACCTTTTGGTCGATGAAGTTCCACCAGTTCCTTGAGTAGTTCTTCGTCTTTGTATGATTATCGCCATGGAGTCTAGAGCTCAACTAACACTTTCTATCCTAGTCCGAGACTTAGCTATAAGTAGACTAGAAATCAAGACTTATAGTTTTGATCACTGACATTGACAAACATGCTTGAGATAGCAACGCATGCGAGTTCGACCGAGCGGTGCTCTAACAATAATACTATGACATTGTATAAAAATGATTGAGAGCTACTATTTTCTCATTGTTATAGCTACGGATCTTCAACAACAATGATGCAAAATTGAACACATTTGGAATCATTGGAGTACTTGGAAGTGACGAAGATTTCGAGTAATGTTGAAGAACCAAGGAGATCAAGCATTTGGATGAGAAGCTATAAAGTTTATTTATTTTGTATTCCATATGTATTGATAGTCTTGTCACTAAAATTGAAAAAGGGGGAGATTGTTAGAGCATTGCTCGGTCGAACTCGCAAGCGTTGCTATCTCAAGCTTGTTTGTCAAGTTTAGTGGCCAAAACTATAAGTCTTTATTTCTACTCTACTTATAGCTAAGTCTCGGATCAGGATAGTAAGTGCAGTTGAGCTTTAGACTCCACGGCGTTCATCGAATGGAGACGAAGAACTACTTAAGGGAACTTGTAGAACTTCATCAACAAAGAGGTATGTGGAGACTTGAACTTATCTATCACTAAAAAGTCTATCTATTCTATTTCCTATTTTGAGACAAAAGTCGTATTTCTACATAGACTTCGATTGTACACATTTGTTATTTTGAGCCGAATTTATCTCGCTTATCTATTTCTCGAAATATGTGCTAGTAAGCTTTCACTTTGTCCAAGTTCATCTTTACTCGTGACGAAAGTCATGTTGATTATTTCAATAACTTGAAAATCGCTTTGATGAAAATAGTTTGTGGATAACAACTATTTTAACATCCTCTAAGAAAGTTTCAATGATTGAAATGAGAGTTTAGAACAAGTAACCATGTTTGGATATAAACATAGTGTGTTCTCACATTTGTGTAATAGTTCAAAACAGGGAACCTAAAGTATGCGTACCCGTACACGTACCAGCGGTTGTTGGAAATCCGGGTAAGTATGCGTATCCGTACGCATACTGGCTGAAGTTTCACGTCTGTGAATTTCTGCTGGAGTTTGGAAGTAAAAACAAACTCAATCCGGTCACTTAAGTATGCGTACCCGTTTGCATACTTAAAAAGGTTACTTTCTAAAATCGATTTGTTCATGAACTAAAACATTTATATAATAAGGAATGCAATCTTTGCAGACCGTGGCTATAATGTTCATGAATTGATTCGAGTGAATCAAAATCGATTTTTTTTCGATTGTGTCTTGTATACTACTATGAGATCTAAGCAATTGAACAACTCTCTAACTAGTTTATTTGAGTCATTTAAACTAGTTATGGTGAAGATGAATAAGGTTGATATGAGAGTGCTCATATGGATAACCATTGATTAACTATTGTTTAACCAACTAGGTGTACACGTTTAGGTACAGTTACCAAACCTAAATGAAGGTACATTTCATTTGTGTATAACAAGCTAAGTTTGATCTAATGGTTGAAATATATTAGCTTGAATCTAATCAGGTTTCATCTAACAGTGAATATTGAATGCTTTGTTACCAAGGTAACTTAGATTGCAAACCTTGATTTGAAATCTATATAAAGGAGAACTCTAGCAACTGGGAAACCTAATCCCCACACCTCCTGTGTGATACTAGTTGCATAAGCTAGAGTCGATTCTCCTTTAACATTAGGTTTTTCACGAAATCCTTTAGGTTAACGACTTGAAGACTTCATTGGGATTGTGAAGCCAGACCCAACTATTTTCTCTGTAGTTGCGTGATCTGATCTTGTTGTTTTCTATCTTGTTTGAGTACAATCGTAAGATTTTCTTGAGATTTATATCTCCGATAGGAAAGATATAAAAGAAGTCACAAACATCTTTGTCTCATCGTTTGTGATTCCATAATATCTTATTTCGTTAATCGATTAAGATTATTGTGAGGTGATTGATAATACTAGGTTGTTCTTCGGGAATATAAGTCTGGGTTATCAATTGGTTCCTGTTTACCTTGATTTATCAAAATACGGAACAAAAACTCGTAGGTATATCTGTGGGAGACAGATTTATCTATTCAACAGAATTTTCTGTGTGATACAAATTTGTTTATCAAGTCTTCGACTTTGGGTCGTAGAAACTCTTAGTTGTGGGTGAGATCAGCTAAGGGAATCAAGTGTGTAGTATCCTGCTGGGATCAGAGACGTAAGGAACACGATTGTACCTTGAATCAGTGTGAGATTGATTAGGGTTCAACTACATTCCATACCGAAGTTAACTTGTAGTAGGCTAGTGTCTGTAGCGGCTTAATATAATGCGGTGTTCAAATCTGGACTAGGTCCCGGGGTGTTTCTGCATTTGCGGTTTCCTCGTTAACAAAACTTCTGGTGTCTGTGTTATTTCTTTTCCGCATTATATTTTTTTATACAATTGAAATATCACTGATTGTGCGTTGAATCGATCAATTGGTAAATCCAACCTTTGGTTGTTGATTGAAATTAATTGATCCTTAAACATTGGTCTTTGGTACCGTTCAAGTTATTTCTCTTGTATTCAATCAGGCTCACAAATTTCTATTTGTTTGATTGCGGATTGAATCAAGAAATTGAGATACAACTCTTTGATATACTCTTTATTAAGATTGATTCTGACTGTCTAGTTGATTCTCTTGAAAGTATGTTGGAGTTAGTCCATACAGATTGGTAATAGAAATATTGGGTGAGGTTGTTAGACCCCCGCTTTTTCAGTAACGATACGATATCGAATATTCCGACAAGAAAAAAGAAAACGAACTCCGAGAAACAATCTGATACAAGATTGGTAAAACCGATTGAATCAATGAGAAGATGGTCTTCCTAACATGTATTGACCATTTGATAGATTGTCTTCTTAAAAAATGTTGCGCTAATGGAAGTGGAATAATTTGTCCAAAAATTTGACTAGAGAACTAATAACACCGGGAGAGACAATTTTTGCCTACTTCATTTGGTTATTATTACTTAGATCTGTTTATATGTTATTTGGCATGTTTCATTTGCGTCGGTGGGCTATTTTCATCCCGGGTAATGGATATCTCAGGGGGCATATAATATCTTAGCTTAAATTATTCTTTGGGTAAAAGATAACCCAAATGACCGTCTCATTGTAGAAAACCTAATTCATTTTCTTCTTTATTCCTTACCCAACTCATATATTTTTTTCTTCTTTTTTGGATCGATGAAATTCATTTTAATTAAAATGAATATATGCAAAAGTAGAAAGCATAACCAACATTGACATATTCAATTAAATAATGTATAATAATTTAGGTTTACCAAAAACCTAGCCAATTTTAAAGGATTTTACAACTCAACATTGAAATTGGTAAATTATTTGCTCGTAGAAGTCATTGTGAAATTGTACATGCAAATTAACTTCTGACTTTTTTGCTTCCAGAAGTCAAAAAACAACTTCTGGAATGGTATCCAAATAGGCTATAAATCATTTAAGGTTATTTGGATGGTCACACGGAAGTGACTTTTTTGCTTTCTTATGCTGAAAAGTTAAAGTTCGATCGGAAATGCCATTTTAAATCTACTTCTAGAAGAAGAAAAATGCTTTTTTTTAGCAAAAAATTATGGCCTTTGACTTCTTATAGGAGTTGCTTCTGCTTCTCCTAGGAAATATCGTCTAGTATTTTTTTCTTTCCTCATAAAGTACTTTACTCTTTCCTTTTTTATTCCCAGAAACTTAGTAGTTGTGAGAAAAATTGAAAAAGACATATAAAATTGAGAGAAGAAGATATACAGAAAATAAATACCATTAAAAGGTTTGTAGTTTATATTAAAAGATTGATGAAATTTCTATACGTTCTTCGGGTTTTTTTTCCTAGTTTTTTTTCTCCTAACTAATATAACTAACTAGTTTTGTTAGTTTTAAAGAAAGTGCTCGTTCTCTTCCTTTTGTTTGTTTATTTATTAGTGAGGGACCAAGAGAACGGATGCGGTGCAAACGCGTAGGATTGTGTTATGGCGATTGATGGAACTCATATCAATGCGTCAGTTCCGAGTGGTGCAACCCAAACACCGTATCGAGGGAGGAAGGTTTTGGTCACCCAAAATATGATGTGTGTTTGTGATGTTGATATGTGTTTCACTTAGATTTTAGACGGTTAGGAAAGCACAAATAATGATGTAAGAATATTCATGTAAGCAATCAACAATCCGCAATCAAAGTTTCCGCATCCTTCTACAGGTAAATTTCAATTGTTGTTATACTTTATTTTCTTCTTTTACCGAGTTAGAGAGTAAAAGCATAAACAAACTAAAACAATATGACTTAGTTTTTAAATTATAAAGTACTTATGTTTTTCAATTTGATTATTAAATATCAATGCAAATTACAACTAGTGGTGGTATTTTCAAGACACATCATTGTTATACCGTGAAAACTTATATATTTGTGAAAATCACTTACTCATTGAGTATTATATTACTTGCAGAGGAAAATATTATGTAGCAGACTCGAGATATCCTCATATCGTGGGATACTTAACTTCATACATGGGACAACGATACCATCTCAATGACTACCATGGAGCTATGGGACCTCGTAGTGTAAGGAAAAAATTTAACTATGCACACTCGTCGTTACATAATGTAATTTAAAGGTATTTCGGAGTAATAAATGCTTGGTTTCCTATTTTGAGGATGATGTTGTCTTATAGATTTCATAAGCAATAAAACATTGTTATAACATCATGTGTATTACATAACTTTATTAGAAGACACGTCATGGAAAATGATTTATTCACGGAGTATGGAGTTGAAGACATGACTACACCCAGTAAAGGGCCAGGTGATCCTTCTGAAATTAACATTTATGCCAATTTATCTGCTAATGAATATCAAAAAAGACGTCGCGAAATAGATTCTTATCGAAATGATATCCGCACTGATATGTCCTTACATAACCGTTTACCAATGTGAAAATTTTATTGTTTTCTAAAATCAATAATCAAAGACTTAGCAAACATTTATGTGCGGCATGTGTAGGTACAAGCTTTGTTCTCTTTAGCATATTTTTGTTTACACTTAATTAGTAAATTTTCATTAGACAAATGCAAAAATGATAATTTTCATCCATAAGACTACAACTGAGAGTGTATATACATTGTGTAACATTGTTATCTAGCTAGTGTGCTGGTGCACAAATTAAACGCTCCAAACTATTTGTATTGCAGTACTTGTTGAATAATCAGACTTCTTCATGTTTCTTTGTCCCACTTCCTATTGCAAATATCGTGTCCATCCCTTGAATCACTTTACCAAATGCACATGCTTCTCGTCCAACAAGCTGGCTTTGACAGTTGTTATAAAGAATTCCAAGTTAGAATCAACATTGTTGTTGCCTCAAAATTAATAATTTTAATTTCTAATAAAAAAAAAATTTACTTAACATAAGAGGTTTTAGTTGGTAGCCGAGCAACAAGCTGAGCACCAACCCCTTAATATAACAATAATTGACTAAAAAATAAAATACAACAGTAAAATTATATTTTAAGTTCTGACATGTAAATTTGCCAAACTTATTTATTTGCTTTTCAAATTATAAGCTAGGTGGTTTCCAAACTAACTATACAACTTTTCAACTTCTCAAAAGCAACTTCTAGAAGTTCAGAAGCAGAAGTTTTTGTACTTATGGTATACAAACAACCTATTACAGTTTCTTTTATAGATTTTTCAACTTTTTTTTTTATAAGCAGTAGCTTAAAATTCAACTCCAAACTCTAATATACTATACCGAAAATGAAAATTAGTAGAGATGATTTGGATATCTATGAAAGTATATGGATAGGGATAATCATCATTTACATCAGGACACAAATATCTTATTACCTTCGTTTCTCATACACGACTAGTCATATGTGCCTGACCACATGTGTCTGGCATAGTAATCAATATTTCCATAAAACTTGGCTTATCACATGTGAGTGACCATATATGTCTTAATAAATATGTCTAGAAAGATAAATCCAGAAAAAAATTGGTTTGTCATATGTGAATTCCCGTGTATGTCAAGACACATATAACTTTCATATGTACGATTTATATTATAAGGCTGATCACGAATAACTTATTATAATGTCTAGCCAGGATGTCTTATCACATATGGCTTAATATATATGTCTTGTTACATATGCTTAATCACTTCAACACTCCTATAATTTATTCTCCACTCTTTCCTGACCATCCATCACCTCATGTTGATGATATGGAATATAGTGCTTGACTCACTCCATGCCCACCACCCGGCATCACATTTTCACAAAGGCATGTCAATATGTATTGATACATTTAAATTCATATTGCTCATCTGAGCTTCTCAAAGACTTGATATAAGGCCTTAATAAGTACATTTTTATTTTAGTTTTCCTATTCCCTACAAGTATCACTAGTCTTGTCTGACTCATCCAGATTTATCAGTCATGACTAGTCAGGCATGACATGCCACTAGTCAACTGTTTGACTTAGCAAGTCTCTTCTGACTTCATAATAGTATTATTTAGTTCTACTAAAATTACACGAGACATCAAATATGTTATAAATGGGGGGATATTCCATAGGGTATTGGTATGGAGGTTTACGACACGCGATGTAATAATACAACCAATATGAGAAAGTGTCTGAAATGTGCGAACTACTGATAGCGTATAAGAGTAGTGGGTGTATAACCCTCCAATCTTCCATAACAACAGGAACACGGTGTTCAACACATTCTCCACAACCTCCACTTCAGCACTACTTCACAACCTACACTTTCTACGAGGTCAGAGTGTATGGTTATTATTTTATAAAATAGATTCTTCAATTTATATAAATCAGAACAGACTATGACATACTAGTGTTGATGGTGGATTTTTGACAAGTTTTATACTACATGGGTAAGACAATTATTTTATAATTTAACGTGAAAAATCATATTCATCAAGTTTTGGACCTGGGGCAAATTTGCCATTTTACGGAAAGTCGAGCGAAAAGGGAAAAACTGTCATTTTGGAATTTCTCTCAATATATCCCTCAATACTTAATTGTTAAAATGTTATAGTGCTATGTTCCTCAGCCGAACTCCTAAAAACATAAATTCTTTATTTTTTACTCAATTTCATGAGAAGACTCAAATTCATGTGAAGACATGAATTTCTCATTTTTGCTCAATTTGGCGTGATGCATAGTATCATAACTCCTATTGATCGAAGGCTAGCTTGCTCAAGCGCGGATTGAATACCTCCGATGACTGGTTGCAATAAAACCCTAATCATGGTCGAGAAACAAACAAAATTGGAATTAGGGTTAGCCGTGACTGCTAGTCACAAAATTATTTCGACCACCCAACTTGACCGTCCTCTCACCTTCCATGATCAACCAATCAGGTCTCATGGAGTTGACCTGTCACCCAAATTTTATTTCGTTCAATCAGAATGTTCGAACCTGTCCTGACGTGCTCACAGTGACTGACCAATCACAACTCTCTAACTTGGACGGACGTGTTATCTATAACCAACCAACTTGGTTGGCCTCCCGATTCACATGTCCGACCAATCATATCTATTCAACTTGATCAACCATCAATTCTTCCCTTCCAACCAATCATATCTCTTCAACTTTGATGAACGTCTTATAACATACTAAAAAATCACATGCTAAATTTTTTCGTATGGATGTATAAAATACTAATTTAAAGATCACATAAATATGAAATACGAGATAAAAGATACAACTTAATGAGCGATCTTGGTCATGGTTGAAAATTGACAGAATTCCTCTTGAATTCTTCCTGAGTTTTTACTTTCGGGATGTTTTACTTCTAAACGAGCTCAAAACCTAAATCTTCCCGCAAAAAGATAAGAAATTGTTGCTGATTAGAGTGATGGGGTCAACCATCAAAATCCGAGTTCGTATGAAGAATCTACAACAGTTTTGGTAAAGGGTCTCACATCTGAATTTTCTGACTACGAAATTTCACGAATTTCTTCATACATTAACATAAATTTCCATTCACTCTTTCATTCAAGAGGTGTGTTAATGCGATTATGAGACCATATGTCCTGCTACCTATGCGTGACTACTTCTATACTCATATATATTTTTCTCCACTCTTTCATGACCACCCATCACCTCTCTTTGATATCATGATAAGCAGTGCTTGAACTTACTCAATAGCCACATTCGGCATCACCTGTTCATCCAAGCATGTCAACACTATTTGACACGGATGAACTCTCACAACTTTTTTAAGACTCTCAAAATTGTAACACATACTCTCACAACTTTTCAGCCTCATCAATAAGGTGTGAAGATTCATGCAGGTCACCTCCGATTTTACTTCAAATTATTATTTCCTACCAAAATACTCGAGACACCAACAATGTCACAAATGAGCGATGTTCACTAGGGTATTGGTCTGGCGGTCTACGACATGCGGTGTGCAACACACTCATTATGAGAAAGAGAACACATCGCTTATCATCAACAAGCTAGTTATATCTTCTACTACACAGTCATACACCATCACACCTCACAGAGTCTATCACTCTGATCTCGATACTTCCTTTGCTTCCCTTCCTAAGACCAACTCTTCTTCTTCCTTTGTGACCGACTGGAACGACCATTTCTTGGTTTAAGCCAGACTTGTACAGATTGATCTCTCGAATCCAAAGTACTACTTATCTCTCGAATTTAAAGTACTCCTGTGCAGTACATTTGTTTAGGGTTTAAACCCGCTTTTCATCAACCTACCCCATTTTACCATTTTTAGCAGAATCAGTTTTTACCTATAAACAAATTGGCGACCACAGGGGGAGATTAATCTCTTGGTTTCAAAGTCAATTTCTCTCGATTCAATTTCTTTCAATTTCATAAAAATGGTCGGTCTTAGGTTAGGTTCAACTACCAACCCTAATCTCAATACAAGCGCTGGTGGTACTCCTGATGTCACTGCTCCTTTCTCCAACATTGGTACCACAGGTACCAATCCTTATGTCAATAACAATGATTCCAATTCCAACAATACAGGTGATATCCCCTTCACCAACAGTAGCGACAAAACTGGAATCAATGTTGATATTGTCAACTCACCTCTCTTTGTCCAAGATAACAAAGAAACCGGAAACACTCAAGATCTTCCTACCATAGCCGATGCGATGCATAGTCAAGAGATCCTTGCTAAGAATCAAGGAGACATGGTCACCGGAGTTACTCAATTTTCTCAGGCCTATGACTGAACGACACCACAGAGCAAGCCAAAAATACTTCAACATATACTGATAATCCTGGAATCTCTAAAGCTCCCATCTTAGGAGATGATGAAGAACCATTTGATGTCGCTGATCGTTCGTCATTAAGGATCACACAGATAAAATTATGATAACTGTATCAAAGAATCACATGTCCGCTGGATTCTAAGGGAGCTATTTGGGGACTGACGACTATCCAACGCAGTCATCAATTTCACCAGAAGGTCTTGACAACCCACACCTGTTAACTTCTTTGAAATAGAGTGGTACACCTTGTGGGAGAATAAATGTTATAGACAACTTATAACGGCGTCTATGAAGTACGAAACCCTAGCAGTCTAGAAGCAGGCACCTGAAGGAGAGTTGGAATGATAAATCATAATGGCAGTACTGAGGCTGTGGAGCGTAATTTATAGAATCTCTCTACATCAATACTCTCATCCAACTGAGAAGCTCATTCATCTTGTTCATCAAGTCAAGAGTATGGACTACCACCATGTTACCTACTCCGCTCAGGCAATGAATGTACTTCCAAATACATGATTTACCAAATTTGAGGTTCTGACTATCACTGATATCAAGGAAGCCACACCTATCTCCAGCCTCAGTACTATATCAATCGCTCAGGTCCTTTCGATTAACGCTACTCTCACCACCTCATGAAAAGAAGACATCCTCGTGTTATGCATTCCCTACTTGGACTTGGGTACTGAGTGTCCACATCTTTCCTTTTTGAGCGCCTAAACCTTCATTGGTAATACCACTCACAAGCTTCTCCAAACCAGCTTACGTTACAACAACATTTCATTTCTTGTTAATGATAAATCCTTGACACACTATACCATGGTTTCTTATCGCAATCAGGTCGTCTTCCATCTCCTTTATAACCCGAAGGTCCTGTGCAAGAAGAAAAACACAAGGTGTAAATGTAGAAGCCACTCAAACAAAGCTTCCAAAGTATTTGGCTCAATCGACAAGAGACATAGAGATATAATTTTAACAAAAAAAAGTTTGATACAAACAGAACATCCTAAAATGCAAACTCAGTAGATACTGAACAATCAACTAGTTCATAACTAAAAAAATCATAGCACTTTTATTACCCCCATTTCCAAAACAATAACAACAACATTAATGATGTTATCCCCACCACACCGTTGTTACAAACACAAAAATCCACCCCACTGCTGCAAACACACTGACCACCGCCATAACAACAATAATAACCATTAATGACGCCGCTGCAACAACACTTACCATCACCATCACTACAACATGTGGAATTACAAGTCCAACTATAATACGAACACATTCTTACAGCAAAGCATATATATACATACACGTTATTGATTATTCTACATCTGAATAAATCATAGACCCTGCCAGATTACACATCCATTACAGAAACATGATTTATAAGAAAAATATATAATGTGCTAAACAAAATAAAAAAGTTTGCTAAATTACCTAGTTGGTAACAACCTTATCCTTTTTGAATTCTTTCTTCGAGACAGTTTTGTCAGTCTCGGTAGTAACGAAAACAAGACCTGAACCTTTTCCATTATCTTGAACCGAAACAGTCTTTGTGTTCGCTAACCCTACAATACCCAATCACCAACAAAAATAATTGACAGAATTCCTAAAATTTCACCAAAAAATCAAAATAAATCCAAAATCATATCCGATGAATGGATCACAAATATTATTAGCCTAAATATGAATGTAATGAAGACAATAAACACATCTAAGTCAAATTCGAAAAAAAAATAACAGAAAAACCAACAAAATATAGTACTTATCATCTAGAGTATACACCAAAATTTGAAAATAAATCAAAATCAAAACCTGAAACAAGCAATAATCACATATGTTTCGTTGATGAATCAATAACCTCGACACTGTAAACACCGAAATAAACCTGAATTAAATTAGTAACAAACACAAAATTAAAATTCCAAGAATTTTTAAAACAAAATGATGAATACAAAAACTAAAATTATATCAACATGATTAGTTATTGAACTTCAATAAATAAATAATGAAAATCTAAAAACCAAAAATTACAAACAAAAATATAAAATCGGATCTATAGATCTCCTAAATCTTTAACTGAAACTGAAAAAATCAATGGTAAAACGAGTTTCAAATAAGAAGAAGATGATGATGCGGATGGAAAACCTTTTTTTTTTTTTTGCTGATGAAGTTTTGACAAAGATCTCTCTGCTTCTGTTCTTCAATGATGGTATTTTTTTCTCTTTAATTTTGATCTAAAAGAAATCTAATTGTTCTGAGGTGGTGTTGGAACTGGCAGTTAGATCGATGGAAATAGAGGTAGTACTGGGGTAGAAGTGGTGCTCAAATTGTGGTGACAACGACAATAAAGATGGTGGTGGTGGTTGTTTTGGGGGGAGAGGAGAGAGAGATAAAAAAGAGATCAGATATTCATTCGGAAGAAACCAACATCAGATTGTTACTATATAAAAGGGGTAAAATCGGTACTAACGATTAAATGAGTTTCTTTCTAGAAAGAGAGGGGTATAATTTTAGTTGATAAGGATATTTGTAAAGGCTCACTCATACGAGGGGTAAATATAACATTCTCACTTTAAATTCTTTTAGATTAACGAATAACTAGTCCACATTAATATTCTATCTGAAAAATCGAGTCATATTAGATAAGACATACAACCAATTAATTGTCTCAATTAATTAATCTCCCCCCTTTTAATGAGAGTAAGAAAAAGTTGAAACCGCTAACCAATTTAAACAAGGAATACAATTGAACCGTTGGATTCGGTCGTTAGATTCTGTGTGAACTATTGTTCACACTCATTGGATCATTTGACTTCGTCGATGCAATAAGGAGTTAGGTGTAATTTGTAAACTATTATGGGGAGTCTGTGGGGGCTTTTAAAGAATAACCGAAATATATAAGGAGCTAAAATATAAATAGCACGTAAGAACTAAGAACCTTATAAACGTATCTGATAACGATAAAAACCGTTCTGGATATATATTAGGAACGGGAAACCTGTTCTAAAGTGATGAAATAACTTGCCTCCTCCGAATTGTGAGGTTAGCCGCCGGACGACATAGAAAACAAAAGTGCGACGCGCGTGCACACCTCTTACAGTGTATACGGAAGATCAGATTTGTTTGGTCTGACCAGCTAACAACACATCAAATCGTTCTCTTTGGGGTAAATGTGTATCCCCTCAGATGAGAGTCTTTATTTCGTAATCTTTGAACTGCTTGAAAGTGATGTCGCCAAAACCCCAGTGTATGTACACCTTTCATCATCCACCACGTGTACAGAAAGAGACACGTGGAAGGCATGCAAAACAAGATATCAAAACATGATAGCAAGCATCTCATCAGAAGATGCCACCGGTCAGCAGATCCGACGGTCAGGGACAGATGATCACAAAGGTATGATGGCTCAGAGGAGCACCCGATAATACCCCTTGGGTGTTAATACACCCAATCCCGAGGAAGATCCCAGATCAACGGCTGAGAGGAAGTTGACTGACACAGATGTGACCAGACAAAGAGACACTTGCCTGACACGAGCAGACACCCATCTACCCGCATTAAATACCAAAGAGATATACACGTGTCAATCATCTCGTGGAAGAGGCGAGGATAACCCTTCGTATTCGAGCTCAGGCCGCAGCATATGCTGAAGACCTCTGCGTAATGGGAACAAAGCACAATAATATAAGATTACAACGGCACCTCAGAAGTAGGACCCACGTTCCAACCCTATAAATACCCCTCTCCACTAACAGAGAAGGGGTCGACCAATCCAGAGCAATTATAGGAGAATATAGAAGAGAGAAATAGGAAGAGTAAGTAATCCCCCTACTTCCGCAGACCTATGTATACTCTAAAGTCATTCGACTATCTTTGTAATCATTCAATACATAGTGAAACACCAGCCCCGTGGATGTAGGCCTTAGTGCCGAACCACGTAAATCTTTGTCTTATTTACATTTCAGCACCTTACATTCAGCGCTGAACTTCATGTGCTTTACATTTATACTTGATTCTCTGTTTATTCCTTTATACGAACATTATTTATGATAATATTCGACTAGATAATGACAAGCTCGAAGGCTTCGAGTCGATGAATCGATATAATCATCCCCTTTACACATACAACGTATAGTTCTAGAATTAGACTGTATGCGAATATTGTTTGTGAACACGTGGATGGCTTCGTGATTTATGTGTTCACACCCAATGTAAAGGCGTTTTATGAAGGTTTATTCATTTTATACATACTTGAAATGTAAGATTTTGTTCTTTTTTAGAGGCGGTGCATTTATACTCCTCAGAATTTTTTTGATGTTTTTCATTGAAGTCATGTCTCAAATTCCTAGCTCATTAAAAGCATCTGTTTATCTATAACAGACTCAGTTCAACTCTGCGTGATTAAACTCATTAAAATATCCTCTGAAAAACTGAATGGCCTTGTTTGGTAATATAAATGATTTTGATATAATCATTTTTAAAATAAATTTCCCCAAACACTTTTTTCAAATAATTGATTATCTTAGAATCATGGTCTCAAAAAGGAGAGGAAAGAACAATGATCTAGGATATTTTTTTAGTCCTATGTTGTTTTTTTGTCTCTCTCTTGATAGTTTAGAGAAAATAAGAAGAAAAAAACCAATTTGAGTTTGTTAGAAAAAATAATTATTTTTTTTCAATCATAAAAAAATTTATTACCAAAGAAGAACTCAAAAGTTTAAGAACAATTAGTCTTGACAGGCCAAGACCAACTAAAAATAATACACAAAAGGGATGAAAAAGCTAAGATAAACAAGAAAACTCTCTTTTACAAAAATTCAAAAAAATTTAAAGTAGTGTGCATCTTCCTATTCCATTATTCTCAAAGAATCTTGTATGCCCTCATAAAGAATTAGTACTCCTCTGCTTAGCTTTGTCCCATCCTTTGCAAGTTGATCAGCTGAGAAATTTATTTCCCTATATGCATGTCTGAAAGTAATACTTCTCAAGGACTGAATTATTTTCCACCATCTATTCTTTACTATCCAAGGTATTCTTCCACTGGTGAATGCTAATATAACAACTTTAGAATCTAAGCTGAAACATATATCAAGAAGATGTTTGTTCACAGCCCACTCTCCAGCTGTTATCAAACCCATTACCTCCGCAATGTTGCCTTGTGCAGCTCCATCACAACATATAAGAGTTTGATTAACTTGAGGAAGTTTGAAAAATACCTTATTCACAGCAACACATTTGCTCTTTATTCCTTTTATACCAAAACTCATTATAATGTTCAGATCATGTAAACTGTTCTTCATAAGTCCCTTAACCCTGACTCCACACTCCTTTGTGAAATTTAGAATTCTGTTCTTGAATTTCATAATGTTGGCATCAATATTTTCATGCAACTTAAGATTTATAGTCATCCACAATTTCACCATCACTGAAAAAGAACTTATGTACCATATCTGTCTCACTGCAGAGCTTTGATTTTTAACACAAGCAAGTAGTTCATCAAATTTTGCAGGAGCATTAAGGTGAAATATACCTCCCAGACAACTCCATATTTCATTGCTGAATGAGCATTCCCACAGAATATGTTCCATATTGTCTTGACCATTTCCACATAGGTAGCATTTGGAGACTGTATTAAAACCTTTCTTCCTTACACTCTCTTCAGTTGCACAAGCTCTTCTGAGGATCTTCCAAACATTACAAGATGTATATGGGTGTATATAAGGTCCCGACACATACTTAGCCCAATGTACTTTCTGGTACTTCACTCTTATCTGTTGCACTGCATTTGCAACTGAAAATTTTCCAGTTAAGTCAGCAACCCATATCAATTTATCACACCCACCTCCTATTGCTGGTAAATCATTTTGTTCAAAGTATTTCTTCATTATTTCAGGAACATTCCATTCACCATTGGTTGTCAGTTCACTTACTTTCAACTCTTTGTTTTGTTGAACAAATGGATCTGAATTAAAATAATCAATGAGTGGATAATCTTTCACCCACTTATCTTCCCAAACTGAAATGTTCTTTCCATCTCCCACCAGCCATCTACTCCCTTCCTTGAGCTCATTTATCACCCACTTCAAACCAGGCCATATTGAAGATTTTTTGTAACTAGTTATCCATTCATCATTCTTGTTTTTATACTTTGCCTTCATATATCTAGTTCATTCATCATCTTCATTTTCAATTTTTCAAAGTAACTTTAGAAGCAAAGCTTTATTCATCACTTCTAACCTCCTTAAACCAAGCCCTCCTTCATCAAAAGGTGCATTAACCTCTTCCTATTTAACTGTTACTAGCTTCTTCACTGATGGATCACCAGTTCATAAAAAGTTTCTTATGATCCTCTCACATTCTTTGATCACAGTTTTGGGCCATTTGTATACTGACATTGTGTAAAGAGGTATACTACAAAGCATAAAGTTAACCAATGTCAATCTGGCAGCAAAAGCAAGGAGTTTTCCAATCCAACCAGCAAGTTGCTTCTGTAGCATTTCTACCATTCCCCAAACATGAACATATTTCACTTTTCCAGGAATCAGCATTACTCCCAAGTATTTGTCTAGGAATTCAAAAATCTCCATTTGCAGATTATCAGCTATAGCATGTCTTCTTTCTTCAGCAACTCCACCAATAAAACATTTTCTCTTTGCTCTATTTACTGTTTGCCCTAAAGCTGCTTGGTATCTCATTAATAGCTGCATTAGATTATCCAGAGATCTTTTATGCCCACTGCAAAATATAAAAATGTCATCAGCAAACATCAGATGAGTTGGTTGACAACCATTTCTATTCACCATTGCCTTTATTTTTCCTTCTTGAACCAATTTTGTTATGTTTCTACTTAAAACCTCTTCTGCTATCACAAATAAGATGGGAGAAAGAGGGTCTCCTTGCCTAATCCCTCTTCCCACATCAAAAAAGCCAAATGGCCCACCACTTACTAGGACTGAAATTCTGGCAGACTCAAAAATAATCTTCAACCAGTTTATGTCAACTTCGGAGAAACCAAAGTGTTTAAGAGTTTTGAAGATGAAATCCCAGCTCATTGAATCAAAAGCTTGTGTTATATCTATCTTTAAACCAACATTACCTCCTATTCTCTTAGTATCTAACTCATTTACAAGCTCAGAAGCTAGAAAAAAAATTTCTTGAATGTTTCTTCCCTTAATAAAGGCAACTTGTTGACTAGATATCACCTTATGAAGAACTCTATGCATTCTTGTAGTAATGATCCTTGTAATGATCTTAAAGCAAAATTTAGACAAACCAATTGGCCTGAATTGCTCAGTTCTTTTGGCTCCTTGTATTTTAGGTAATAAGAATAAAAAACTGGAATTCATCCCTTTTGGATTGAATCTACATCTCCAACAAAATTGAAGTGCTTCTATCAAATCCTTACCGATAATGCTCCATGAGAACCTATAAAAACTACTTGGGAATCCATCAGGACCAGGAAAGCTATTTTGATCCATTGAGAAGACAACATCTTTGATTTCTTGATCAGTGGGTAACTGGTCCATTTGAGCATTATCTTCATCAGTTATTACTTTGGGGATGATATCAAAAGTTCTTCCTCAAGTACAACTTCATGATATTTAAACTTTTCCTTGAAATGAGTAATAAGCAGATCTGCCATTTGTTCTTGATCAGTCACAATGTTTCCAGAAGTATCTTCAAGTTCTATAATGCTATTATGAGCTCTTCTTACCTTCATTGAAGTATGAAAAAACCAGTATTTGCACCACCTTCCTGCACCCATTTTATTCTTGATTTTGCCCTCATCAATTCATTATATTTTTGATCCACCAATTCATGTTTACCTCTTGCAGTAACCACATTATTAAGAAGCTCCACATTTTCTGGTTGTGCATTTGATAGCATAGAAGCATTTAGAACTGCATCTTCAGATTCTTTCACTTTAATTCTCAAATCTCCAAAACCTCCCGATTCCATTTCTTAACAATATTTTTAAACCTTTTTAGTTTGTTTATAAATTTGAAAGCTGGATTTCCTGAGCAATCTTCCTCCCAAGAGTTTTGTATAAGCTGCGTAAAATCTGGATGAGAAGTCCAAACATTATGATACTTAAATGGTATATTATTTGGTTTAGGAATGTCATTAGTACCTCCCAGCAAAGCACCATGATCTGATACACCCCTTACTCCAACTTTATATCTCCAATCAACATATTTCTCAATCCATTTAACATTGAAGAAAGCCTTATCAATATCACATAGTATCCTCTTCTTACCCAATCTATTATTGCACCAAGAAAATTTTATTCCTGACTTTGGAGATTGTAAAAGACCACAGTAATCTAAATATTTATTGAAATCTGACATTGAAATTCTTAATGGACTCCTTCCTCCTACTTTCTCATCACAGCTTGAGACAGTATTGAAATCTCCTATTATCAGCCATGGACAATTCATTTGACTAATCTTCATCAATTCCTCTCAAAGGGTTCTTCTATCAACAGTTAAATATGCAGCATGAATGCATGTAACCAAAACTTCACCAACTCTTACAGTAATTGCCTGTTTGGTACTAGAAACAACAGTTAGAGTTGACAAAGAAGAATGCCATAATAACCATATGTTTCCTTTCTTAGTATCACTAGAATTATGAATCAACATTTGACTCATTCCTGGCAGTCTCAAATTTTTAACAAAATTATTTCTAACTTTTATTTTAGGTTCAGCTAACCACAACAATGAAGGACTGAATTGATTCACTAAAGCTCTTATTTTGTCTTTGGCCCTCATTCTCATGATGCCTCTGACATTCCAGTATGCCACTCTCATTGAGAAGAGGATGTTTGAGAAGATTCAGGTCCTCTCATACCTTTGTTTTTCACTAAATTTTTCCCAGCTAGTTTTCTTGTTGTTATAAGAGATATACCTTTTGGCTGAGCTCCTTTGTCTTTTGTTGCTTTTCGAGTTGAAGTATTCTTTGTGGCCAGTTTCGAAACTTTCATAGTTTCCTCTGAACTTTGTTCTTCAGCAACATCCACAAGCACTTGGAACTTACTTGCAGACGCACAAGATTCCAGATCACCCAAATGAACTGAAGAAATATTTTGTAAACCAGTAACAGGTGTTGCCAATTTTTCTTGATATTTTGGTGTAGAAAGAATTAAAGGAGGGATGCTGGTTGAAACCTTAAGAAGACCTTCTGTTGATAAAGGTGGGAATTCATCATGAGAAAAAATTGTACCTCCATTGCCAGAAATATCACCTTGTTCATTTAGACCATCCTCACTTAAATTCACTTTCTCAACATCATTCAACTTAGGAGTTTGAGGAGATATATCAAAACCAACTTGCTGAGGTTGTTTCTGCTCTTTCTTTCTCCAAACTTTCCTTGTGAAAAATTTATTGATTTCATCATTTGCAAATTCCTTTGCGTCATCTTTTCTTTTCAACCTGCATTCAATTACTAAGTGCCCAACTGTTTTGCAATGACTACAAAATCCCGGAGAGTTAGGAACTTGCACTTACTGCTCAAAGCTGCCATACTTAGATTTCACCAAAATTTGATTTGGTATATGATGAGCTAGGTCAACTTCAACAGCACACTTGCATAATAACCTACTTCTTTTTTAAGAGTTGTGTCATCAACTTTTATAGCTTTACCAAAAGTATCTCCTAAAGACATAAGAATTTTCTCCTTCCAGTACTTCATTCCAAGACCAGGAAAATTAATCCAAACAAAAGCAGTAGTAGTTTTTTGAGCTGTAGGATTGAAATTAGGTTCCCAAAACCTTCGTTTAAGAATTTGAGATTCAACCTCCCAATACCCATTCCAAATATACCTCATATCCTTTTCATTAGATAACTTGATGACAAAAAAACTTTTTCCAATAGGTAACAATTGATAATTACCAGAAATTTTCCATTGCTTCCTCAAGGATGCTTCTGCAACAGCAAATTTCAAAGTTACCAAATCCAATCTTCCAATTAAGCTAAACTGCCATTGATTCAAACTATTATCTATGTCTTCATCAGGAATATAACAAGATGGAACAACATATGGAACTTCATTATCAATCCTCGGATTTGATTCAGAAGAGAAGAAACTGAAATTGTTATTCATCGTAGATCTAGATTCCATTAAAAAAGCAAAAAATTAACCAGAAATAAGTAATTCTCAACTGAGAATATTATTTCGACAATACGGCAAATGAAAATCACCACCAATCATTGAGTTAAAACCTTGAATTCCCAGAATACTTGAATTAATGATGACGAAGATCGAAAAAACTTGATTCTGAAAAACGAAAATTTCTCCGAGTTAGTCGCCCGATTCGCAGAGCTTACTCGAACCTTGTGATTCTTAGAAAAAATAATTGATTATAATAAATTTTCAAAACAAAATTTTTCTGTTTATGGAAATAATAGATTTTTTCAATTATGATTAAAATAATCAATTATTATAATGGTTACCAAACACATATATAATCCATTATAATCTGCATAATTGATTACGGGCTGATAATCCATTAAAATAGTGGTTACCAAACAGCCCCAATATGATATGTTTACCTTGTGTGCAAGCTTCTCCAACTTCTCTTCCTCAATTTTCTAAGGCTAAGTCCTATGGTGTGCTAACCTAGCAGCTAAATTAGCAGTCCACGGCTAGTTCTACCTCCTTTCTCTTCCTCAATTTTCTAAGGCTAAGTCCTATGGTGTGCTAATCTAGCAGCTAAATTAGCAGTGCACGTCAGCTAGGACTACCTCCTAAGTCCTATGAGAGTGCTAATCTAGCAGCTACATTAGCAGTCAATGTCAGCTAGGACTACCGCCCAGCTCTATTTGGTTCAGCGCAACCAATCTCAGCCGTCAGATCGAAAAATAAATCAATCGTGCGAAAATATAATTTTTATAGCACTGAACCATTCAACGCTACTATCTCGCTGCTAGTTCAACTGCGGGCAAATATTAGGAGAGATAACTAGTGTTAACAAATAGACAACATTTTTTTTTGAACTGCAACATTTTTTGGCTAATCTAGCCCATAAGCTTAGCCCAAAGAGAAATTAGAGGAAATGTTCCAATAAAACTGTGGAAACAGAAATGAATTTTTAAGTATGGTCAGACCTTAATGAAATATGAACTATCTACTATGTAACAATTAAGGCCCATTTGTAAAAACCTCGGTTTTCAAAGAACCATTTTTTAGGGACCATGTTTATTTTTCGGGGGACCATGGTCTTATTAGGTCAACCTCCCTATACTTATAAAGGGTGTCCTAAAGTTAGGTAAATACACATTTACCCTTTACTTTAATTTAAATTAAAACTAACCTAATAACTATATAAATCTAATCATATGCATCTAATATAAATGAATCTATTAACCAAAATCAAAAACAGGAGGGGAATCGGAATTTTTTAGTTTTAAAAATAAAAATTATTCTCTTCTTCTTCTCTCTTTCCTTGACGTTCCTTGTTCGATTGCAAAATCCATCAATCTTTTTAATTCGTTTTTTGATTGGGAAAATTGAGTAGAAATCATCAAAATATGGTTTAAGTGGAAGTTAAAGTGGCATATTCGGTTAGGAATAGTTTTAAAAAAAACCAGTTTTGTAACCGAACATTCCTAAACCAAGAACACGAAGAACACTTCGGTTATCACGAATTTAATTTTTCGTAACCGAACTCTGAGTTCGGTTGGTTCGCAAAAAATAGTTTGAACCGAACTCCTCATTGAAAACCAATATATTGTGTTCAGTTGGTTAAGTTAATTTGAATCTTTTTTCCTTTAAACGAACACTTGTATTCGAACAACAAATGCTGAGTTCGGCTGGTTCGTAAAAAAAAAAAATTTGCTAACCGAACCGAACCCTTCTCTGAAAATCAATATGTTGAGTTCGGTTGGTTCGCAATTTTTTTTTGCTAACCGAGCCCTTCTCTGAAAATTAATATGTTGAGTACGGTTAGTTCGCAAAAGAAAAGTTTTCTAACCGAACTTCACTCTAATATTGAGTTCCGTTCAGTCGAAAATTAATGTTGGAAACCGAACATTACTCTGTATACTCTGGAATAAAAGTTCGTTACCTGTCCCGGAACCTGTTAACCGAACTCATCAAAACCTCATTAAAAGCAAGTTCGGCTACCTGTGTATTTTGGATTTATTAACCGAAGTATATTTGCAGAAAGTTCAGTTACATGTTCTTCATATAATATAACCGAACTATGTCCACCTAGTTTAAATTTTTTCTTACGATTTTCATTTTGAAGATATTTTAGGCCATTTATAACAACATTAACTAAGTTAAAAGCATACTCAATACCAAAAGGATGTTTTTTCTCCATATTCACCGATCTCAAAAAACAAAAAAAAAAATCTCCATCTTCTTCTTCTTCTACTACTTTAATCACTCAATAATTCTACTTTTTTTTTTAAAAAAAAAATCATCTATTAATTTAACCTTAATCAATGGTTAATTATACTAATCATTACATAAAATAATCAAGAGGGTAGTTTTGGTATTAAACTAAATATATGGATAAGGGGTGTCCTCATATTACTTCAAATAACTTGCCCAAAATAAAATGATGGTCCCCTCCAAAAAGAACAAAGAACGCTGTTTTTGGGCATACTGAATTCTTAGTAGCATACAAAACAATAATCCTAACTTGGGTGACCTTATAAGGGGTACCCTATGGGCATACTGAATTACCTGTATATCCTTAAATCTGCTAAATTACTAATCTATCCCTAACCCTAATACAAAAACCTAAAATCATTAAACCAACAAATTAGTTTCATTCAACCCCCTTATTCTTCTTCCCCCTCCACAGTCGAACCAACTCTCCTCCTTTTTTTTCATCGCATCATCGCCGAAATTTAATCGTCGATTCGTGAAAAGTTGATCGACGATTAAAATCATATATATAATGGATCGTCGTGAGCAAGTATCTCATTCTAATCGATCAATTGAACAACCTGTTGAAGAAGAAGATTTAGAGAGTGAAGAAGAAACTGAAAATAAACCACAAATCCAACTAGAAGAAGAGATTGAAGAAGAACCAACTCCTGAAATGAGAATAAGAAGGTTAGTTCTACAAAACCATCTCGTATTTGATGTTTTTGATTGGTATGATAAATTTAATTCTTCAAAAACATGTTTGTGCAGCGGTTACAAGGTAGGGTTCGGCGTAAAACTAATTTTAGATGTGCGCCGAGCTGTTCTTGAAACTGAACCCCGAAAGTGCATATGAACGGCTCGGCTTAAAATGCATATCCGTTTTGAGCCGAACTTAATGACACAGAGCCTTGTATTTAGGATCGGCTTATTCGATGGTGTTAGATTTGAGCCGAATTTGTGTTGTGTGAATTTTATAAATTTTGCATGTCTATAGGATCGACTTATATGGTAGTACTAGTATTGTGCCGAATAAATGTTTGTTTAATTTCAGAAATTTTGCATGTGTATAGGATCGGCTTATATGGTAGTACTAGTTTTGCGCCGAATAAATGTTTGTTGAATTTCAGAAATTTTTCATGTGTATAAGATCGGCTTATATGGTAGTACTAGGTTTGCGCCAAATAAATGTTGTTTCAATTTCATAAGTTTTGCATGTGTATAGGATCGGCTTATATGGTAGTACTAGTTTTCGCCGAATAAATGTTGTTTGAATTTCATGAATTATGCATGTGTATAGGATCGGCTTATTTGTATGACACCATTTTGCGCCGAATATATGTTTCAATTCATAAGTGTAGATTCGGCGTATTCGATAGTATTAGGGTTACGCCGAATATTATTCTTATTTATATGATATCATGTTGCGCCGAATACATGTTTCAATTTATAATTATAGGTTGCCTGCTACTTCAATGTAGTTTCTTTTATTCTGTTTGGAAAAAAAATTTATAATTATAATTATAGGTTCGACTTATTTTGTAGCTTTGGTTGTGAGCCGAATATGTAGAATCGGCTTATAATTATTTTGTACGTATGAGCCGAACCACTCTCTGTGTAAGATAATAAAAATTTTAAGACATAGTTCGGCGCATATGTGTTATTTCGGGTAACCCGAACCTTATTATTTGTTGACAAGTTTTTGGTATTTCAAATCCATATTTCATGTAGTTTGTGTTCTTTTGTTGTTCGAAGTAGTCTTATAACTTTCATACTTGTGTCAGGACCATTGCAGCTAAAAAGAGGAAGAAGATGAAGGTAACACCTTCTACTTCTAAAAATCCCGATCCTCGAGGAGGTGGTAAGAAAAAATTGGGAGCGGGAGGTATAGGAGGTATTTTAGAAAAAGAAGTTGAACAAGTAAGAGTTAAAAAACAAGAAGAAGGAATAGCTGAAGATGAAGAAGTTGATGATAATCAAGAAGAACATCAAGAATTTCATCAAGAAACACAACCTCAAGGAAAGCCCAAGAAATACAAGAAAGGTAAGAAGGTGGCAGAGAAGGACGATGATGATTGACGGATCACTGGTTTACACATTCCTGATGAAGATGACGTAATTACACCTCGATCAAATGGTTTTCCTCATGGTCTTCCGGAAGATGTTGATTGGTTATGCCGAATCTTGGGCGAAGAGAATTTATGAGACTCCTGATCACAACCGTGCATTCCGAGTATTGAGACACCAGAGGGCAGCAGAATGGAGTCTTGATGAAGAGGTTCCTGAGGTGATTGCTTACGTACAAGCCAGTGCTTTATGGCCTGCCATCAATTATGGACATAAGGAATATGATAGTGTATCGGCCTCTGCCTTTTCCGAGAGATTCTGTCCAGAAACTTACACATTTCAATTACCTTTTGGAGAGATGGCAATCACTCCTGATGAGGCTAGTAAGATTACAGGCCTTAAAGCAAGGGGTAAAAGTGTGGATGCTGATTTTTATGACATGAGTTGGGATGAGCTCTACAATTTGTACCGGGAAAGTCTTGGTTGGGGTAATTACAAAACTGAGTTGGAGTTTTGTCGATCCGTTAAAGATGTCGATTCCGTATGCACTCCCAATGGCAGAAATAAGAAGAATAAGAAGATTAAGCTGACCAACTTGAAAAAGGAATTTGAGAACACAAAGGAGGGAGTAAAGCAAGGTTTGTTGGTAATGGATCCCATCAAAGTAAAGCAAATCGGAACTGCTTACTTGCTTTATACTCTTGGTAGAGACATCTTTCCCGACGTTATCGGAAACAAGGTAAATGCTAATTATCTCCAATTGGTAAAGAATCTTGAAACTTGTAACAAGTATGATTGAGGAACGGCTACGCTCGCTTACCTGCTGGACCAACTTGCCACCGCGTCTAGGTTGACAAGTACAAACATCGGAGGAAACTTCACTTTGCTCCAGGTAACTTTTGGGAGTTCAGAGTATGGTTCGGCTTATAACCATAAAATCGTATAAAGCGAACTTATTATTTATTTGGTTCGGCTTATAATACTTGATCCATATAATCCGAACAGTTCTCTAAGTTTGCAAACTTTATTCTTACTTTGATGTTTCCAAGTAAAAATTGTTTCTATCACTTCAATTTCTTTGATTTTTGGTTCTTTGGATGTAGGTGTGGATATATGACCATTTCCCAATTTTGAACTTGGACAAAGTATTTGAGAAGGATGTCGATTATGTTGATACAGAGCCAACTGCAGCACGGTACGCGTACGAGGACTCGAAGAAAAGGAACAAAAAAAAGTTGGTGGCAAGTTTGAGAGAGACGTTAGACCTAATGGGTGTTGATGATGTCGTTTTTCAACCATATGAGAAGGAAGATGAAGAAGATGAAGTTGTTGAAGATGAGGATATGCCAGTAGGTATGTATCATGGGCCATTGTTTTATCCCAGTGGTTATGTTATATACGATCCTCGGCGAGTACTCAGTCAATTAGGATGCGTCCAAAAGGTTCCTTTGTTTGATGAGAAATTCAGGTTGTTACCAAAGAGTGGTATTGGAACTAAAAGCACCACTTCATCTTGGGAATCAAAGTATGATCCTGATCCCACCCTTGAGTTTTGGAATAACTTAGACGATCACACATTAGATGCATCCAAGTTAACACCTTTACTTGATGATCCATGTGAAGAGGATCCGGGCTATATGGATTGGTATAACCAAATTTCTCATCCCTTCATTATCAATAAGAAAAGTCAAAGGTAGCTGATAAGGGGAAGGCGAAGGAAATCAAGATCACCAACAAGTCTACTTCCGAAGATGTAGTCAACGTTTTCAAGATAATGGTAAGAATGACTTCACTTTATACTATTTTCATATATTAGTTATAGTAAAAATGTCTTCAACCTCATGGTTATAAGTTGTTGACAAATGAAAAAATAGGTTGTCGCGGGTAGGGAGATGTTGAAAAAATGAAGGCCAAACTTGGTTGCAAAACACCAATGACCGTGGAAGAACAAAAATACCTCTACAACAAGTGGGATGCAATCATCAACAAAGGACAAGGACCCGAGAAACCCGCACAAAGGCCTACCACTAAGAGGTCTCGACAAGTTGGTGAAGGTACAAGTGGAGGTGGTGCTACCGGCCAACCCGGTAATGATGCGTCGGAAGATGAAGACCAAGGTGGAAGAAAAGGTGGTCGTGGAACTAAGAAGAGGGGTCGTGGTTAAGTGCTCTTTTATGTTTCCAAGTTCCTTTTTTAATGTTTTCTTAACTTTTAAGTACACTTTTATGGTGTTGCAAACACCTTGGCTTTTAGGTGCTGAACTTTGTTTTTAATGGTGCTGGAATTGTGTTATGGACACCTTGAATTTCATGTTTTAATCAATAGCGTACCAGTTAATTAGTTACTTATTACCTGGAATTTATGAAGTTCGGCTTATCCTGTAATTTGAGTTATGCGCCGAATCTGAAAAACTCTGGTTCGGCTTATCCTGTAATGTTAGTTACACACCGAATCATTTGTCCTTTAGGTTCGGCTTATTCGATAGTATTAGTTTTGCGCCGAACCTGTAATTTCAATAGTATAATTTGAGTTCAACGGCTAGTTTTTTTAATTTTTTTTTTAAACTATTGATCCGTTATACTATGCGAGATTACATCAGAATTTTAAGATGGGTCAATCAATATCATCCCATGAATATTAAGATAGTGCGGCTTAGATATGCAAACTCGTATAAGCCGAACCTGTAAGAAGTTTCAAAATTTGAAATTCTAGTCGTTACTTAAACATATTCGGCTTACTTTCTAACCTTCTTATGAGCCGAACATTGTCTTTTTTTGCACAAAAATCTACGAACGACTCTTTTTTGAAATATATAGCCGTTGTAACCTGTATTATATATAGACATACATGGTTTTTCATAATCTTCAGAGTATGTACTAAAAAAAATGGCACCCCCAACTCATGAGTTTACTTTAGAAGAAGATTTGTCTCTTTGCACTAATTACATAGCATACTATCCAAAGAAGGGTGAAGAACGACGAGTGAAGGGTTTGATGAGTATGTACTACTTGGTTAGAATTCATGAAGCTTTCAGCACCGAAACGGGTAATCCTCACAACCGGGATAGTGCAGCCTTGTTTTGCCGAATTGAAACTATTAAACAAACGGTCAAAGACTTTATAGCTTTAGTTCGGATTGTGAGTATATATCGTCTCAAGGGTGAAACAAACTCTGAGATTGAAGATCGAGATCTAGAGGAATGGCGAAGATGGAAAGGAAAATTTTTTGAATACAAAGATCACTACTACATTCTTAGAAGGTTTCTCATTACCCATTTAGGATATTAGAAGAATTTGACTAGAAATTTATTGTAAGGCTATTATGTAACGGGTGTGTAATCCACATTTTCTATGAATTTGAAAAGTCTATTTGGAATGAAATAATAATTTTTTTGTTCATGAATCATGCAAGGTTCGGCTTATCCTGTAATTTCAGTTATGCGCCGAATGTTGAAATCCATTGTTCGGATTTCTTCAAAAATATACTACAAGCTGAACCTAGCAGCGTAACTCTGTTTTTTTTGGGTCAGGTTCGGCTTGCAGTGAAATAATGTTAGAAACCGAACCTGACAAAAAAGCTCTGTTTTTTTTTGTCAGGTTCGGCTTTCATCAAAATAATACTACAAGCCGAACCTGACATAAAAACTCTGGATTTTCATCACTCTGTCGGGTTTCCTTGAACTAATGGTACAAGCCGAACCATCTCATGTGTTCATGGTTCCAGTTTCCAGAAGAAACTACTTACGTAACTACCCATTTGATAACTACAAGATAAATGCACAAGTTATTATCCAATGGTACACATAGCACACACACGTACATAGGCACACAACAGACTCCTTGAAAAAGCAACAAGAGAAAATAAAATCTCGGGGCTTCAAATAAATAAACACGCCCCTATTATCTCCCATCTCTTCTTCGCCGACGATTGTTTCTTTTTCACCAAAGCGGACCTGGGAGAAGCAAAAAAATTATTGAATATTTTATCTAATTTTGGGGGAATTACATGCCAAATGGTTTCAAAAATCAGGAATCTATTTTAGCCCCAAAATTCATCACAAACATGGTAAAATAATAGCAAAAATCCCTAAAGTCCACCTGATGACTAAAAAAGACAGATAGCTCGGAACTCCTCTCTTCTTTGATAAAAATGGGAAGGAGAATTTTGAACCGTTACTTCAAAAATATTATAATACCTTGCAAGGTTGGAAAGCAAAGTTGTTATCTCAAGCAGGCAGAACAGTCTTAATTCAGTCCATTCTTCAAGCGTACCCGACTTATCATATGCAGGTGCTAGCTCTTCCCAAAGAAACCTTGGATAAATTAGATAAAATCCAAATAGATTTTTGGTGGAAGAAAGATGGGTCAAAAGGTAAAGGTGGTTATATAAAGGCGTGGAAAGGTATATGCAAGACAAAAACACAAGGGGGATTGGGAATAAAGAATTCTCATAATTTCAATATAGCCCTTTTAACAAAACTAGCTAGTAGATTAATGATAGAAAAAGATCAGCTATGGGTTAAACTTCTTGAGGCGAAATACTTTTATAATTCAAATCTGTTCGATCCTACAAAAAACTATGAGCTATCATGAATTTGGACAAATTCAAAAAGGTCTAAATATCATTAAAGGTAATTATATTTGGCAAGTTAAAAATGGAGCTAATACGAAGATCTGGGAGGACAACTGGATTCCCAAGATGGACTGAATAAATAAACCAAGAGACAGAGATGATAATTTGCTGCAAAAAGTTCAAGAGCTAATAAATAATGAATGAGTTTGGGACACGGAGAAGCTAGAAGGTTTGTTCTCTTCAGAAATAAAAGAAAAAATTCTAGCTATTACCCCAAATAAAGAAGAAATAAACAGAATAAGATGAGCTCACCACCAATCAGGAGATTTCTCGACAAAAATATTTATAACTTTCTCATTAATCGTAATTATGATAATGAGAATGATATTGATTTCCCGTGGAAGAAATTATGGAAGATGCCGACACTACCGTGGATCAGACTGTTTATTTGGAAATTAATACAAAAAGTTTTACCGACCTCAAGTAGACTAGCGGCTCATAACCCATAGGTTTCCCTAGAGTGTCAAATGTGCAATAACCAAGCTATGGAAATAGAAAATCATCTATTTAGATATTGCTCGTTTGCCAGATCAGTTTGGTTTGGTTGCTCCTTGGACGCAGTCAATTCGCAGATTAACACAGATACGATTAGCAAGTGGGTTGAAATGTGCATCTTTGATCAAAACTTCTTGCAATTTAGTGAACAAATTGCAATCATTCTTTGGTTCATATGGAACTATAGATGCGAGGTAGTTTTCGGGAAAATCGTTCTGGATCCCTCTTCTTTGATTCAGCAGATAAAAATGTTCACACATTCTTCAGCTATCAAGGAAGAGACCAAATCTCTAGGCGTCCAAAAAACTATGTCTCTTAATCAAGTGTGGAACAACATCAGGTCGGATTGGATAATTTTCATTGATGCGTCCTATAAAAAAGAAAACATATCCATGGGTTATGCCTTCATTTTGTACTCGGCTGACCAAGAAGCTTTCGTACATATTTCAGCTGACTCTGATTAGGCTTCCTCGACGTTACATGCAAAGCAAAAGCTCTTATAAAGGATTTAAATTGGCTAGTAAATAATATTTTTTCTATCGTCTATATAATCACATACCGTAAACTCCTGACGGATTCTATCAACAAAAAAGATACAGATGAAAATGAAATTATAAATCTTCTGTATTATATTGATTTATTTAATATGCTAACCTTTTTCCATCAAAATAAAAATAAAAATATAACGTTGGCCGAGAACATTAAAATTTATAGAAATGCCCTTAAACTTTAGTGAGATGATGCATGTAATGTAAATTCACTTCTAATAGCTAAAGCCAAAATGAGACTTAGGAAATGTAGCTCTCAATCGTTGTTTGGTCGTCATTCGCTGAAATCCTCAGTTTCTTGTGCATTATAGATTGTTTATGGCTTTCGAATGTTCCAGGAGATGTGTAAACCAATAGGGATGGAGAAATTTATGATCATATGACCCCGACTGCTCTGTTATTGGCTCTTAGATAAAGGCTCTTAGATATGACTACTCCATGTTTTAATACTTCTAGACTTTGTGGTCCATTATGACCGCAGCCCTTGAACGGCAGACATTCCAACAGGTACTTGTGTTACATAAAAGTTTAAACCAACCTAATAAGAATGGTTTAATTGGTTAACGAGTTCGCATTTAATGTAGCACACAGGCCAAAAGGCGTATTTGTTTCTCTTCAAGCACAAGGTTGGTTAGCCGGCGCCTCCGGGTAGGTTTGGTTAGCCTTGCCTGGATCACTTAACTTGTCCGTACCTGTATGGAGTATTAGAAATGTTAGACTTCTAACAATGCAGCCAACATTTTCCCCTAAAAAGCGATCAGTTATCAATGGGATTTATCTTATCTTATTTGGACGGATTGATTATCATCATGGGATTGATCTGTATCAATTAGTCGATCCATCGACATCAGAATGAACTTCTTATATTTTATTCAAGTATGTCGTCCATTTTTTACACTTAAAACAAGTGGACTACTTTACTATCCGCTTACGTGTAATGGGCGTCACTAGACTCTTTTACAACGTCCAAGATTCTATTTGATGGTCGCGTTTTTTTCCCGATCAACCCATCATTTTTGTTAGGTAAATTCTGTAACTAACCTAGTGTCGGATTCAACTTTCAATAAATATTTCAAGAACTTATCTCAACCTAACTTTTTCTTTCCTGCGGTAATGTATTTTGTATTGGAGTCGATCTGATTATGTATACAGATCATTGGCTTTATTCTTGTGCGTCCTGCTAGAAGTTACATACACCGTCCAGGGCGGAGGCAAGATTTATGGGATGGGGTGTAGGGGTGCAAAGAAACAAAAAGAAAAAATAGGCTTATATATTAAAAAAATCAAATTGGATCTAAAATAGGCTTTGGAGTCAGGTGGGCATGCCGGGCAAGTGCACACCTCTTGTGGTTGTGGAGGACATGTCCTCTCTCGCTTCGTCTATTTGGAGTGACCTAATTACCTCGCTTTCTCATTATCATCATTCCTTAGTTTCTTGTGAAAAGATGTACTATATTGATAAACTAACTTTTATATCTTATCTTCTGGTCAGTAGTTTAAAATGTGGATCAAAAAGTGTTAAATTAATTAATCTCATGTGCTGAGTAGTGGTTTGATTAAATAACATATGAATGAAAAGATAACAAACGCTAGCATATATATTGAAATGAAGTGTTTGTCTGCATAGCTAGATGTGTGAATGGATCTTGTTCTTTAGTCATTTTGCGACTGCGGGAGCCTAAGCAGAATCTCAGGAACTCAATATCTATATCCAAGATGAAAAGGATGATGTGATTGTGACGAATCGGATCTGCTGATTAATATTTGGAAAAGAGTTGACATACTAGACCGATGTTTAAATAAATCTCGAACACTTTTTTTTTATAGAAAAATTTAGGCCAAGGAATACCTAATGCACATACAAAAGATTAGTAGGACTGCTGTCAACAATCCTACTCATAGTATTCTACTAGAAATAGTCATATTAGAAGTTTCTAGATCCCGAAATTTATGGATGACTTTAAGGCTAATTAAAACAAAATTAACTGGGTTGATTCTGATAGTATTGCCTTCGTCTTCGTTGTTCATAACTTCATGAAAGTTCATATGAAATCTCCCTTTGACGGCATTATGATATAGTAACTTGAAACGGATCAGCATCTCTATGGATTCACCTTGTATTTTCACGTTGGTATGTTGCATTTCTTTTCCCCATTTGAGTGCTAAGTCTGCTCCTCATGTTACTCCCCCAATTCCAGAGTGGCCTGGGTGACCTCTTTTTTCCAATGAGATTTTCTGCAAAATCTGTAGAAATTAGCGCAATATAATAGATTAGAATGTCAAGGTCTTGGATGGTGCAAATTCTGATGATTATGCCAAAGTCTCCTCCATTGGAATAATCATCAGATGAATCATGTTCCTCATAGTTTAGGGAGAAAATATTCATAGTATGGCTTGGGAGCTTACGTATTCTGTTATGATTGCATAGATGCTGCCTAATACTATTTGTTATTTGTCTGGCATTTGGCTGGATATGTCTGAAAACCAGATCACACCTGGCCTTCCAGATGAACCAACAAATAGTAGCATAAAGGCTGCAGTTGTTATTAGCATCTCCAGGTAGGTACCAGGAGTTCATCCAATCTATGAAGGTTGTTGTGTTATCAAAAAGAGCATGATTAGTGTCAATAGTTTCCTGCCAGACAGAGGTAGCAGTAGGGAAATCTAGGAACAAATGTGTCATTGTTTCCTCCCTACTTTTGCATATTTGGCAAATAAGATCAATGTAACGCAGTATGCTAGCTGTTTTTGCATTGGTGGGAAGGATTTCATGAGCACATTTCCAAATACAGATCTTAATTACTGGGACAATATCCATATTCCAGATAGCTCCCCAGTTTCTTGTGACAATATCATTTCTGTAGAGGTTCTCCATCTTGGCCTTGTATAAGGATTTGACAGAGAATTTTCCTGTGTCATTTAGATTCCGTTGAATCTTGTCTTCCTCCCCTGGATGAGTGACCAGAGCAAGAATGTCCTGAGCAGTATGGTGATTGAAATAAGTTTGGACTAGTGTGTTATCCTAGTGACCATTTGGTAAAAGGATATTAGAAGCTGTCTCAATTAAGTGTGAGCAGTTAACAGTTTTGATAAGTTTTGCATAGATACTTGGAATCCAGATATCCTCCCAAATTCTGATCTTCCTCCCATTGCCAATCCTCCAAGTACAATGATGTTGAATGTTGTTAATGCCTTCTAAGATGCCTTTCCATATCCAAGAATCTCCATCTTTTGGCTTGATGTCCATATTGAGTACATTCCTTCCAAGTAGATACTTAGCATCCATTAGTTGAAACCATAGAGAATCTTTATCCCGTTCTAACCTCCAACCAATTTTAGTGATCATAGAGCTGTTGAATAATTCCATATTCATGAAGCCTAATCCTCCTAGATCTTTAGGCTTGCAGACTGTAGGCCTTTGGATAGTAACATTTTGGGTTTTCTAAGCTTTTTCCCCGGAAGAAGTCTCTTTGAAGCTTGTTGAGATCTTAGCAGGTTTGCTTTGGTAACCTGAAACAGTTCATCTGATATATGCTAGAAGTATATGTGACAGACTTGATGAGAACTTCTCTCCCAGCTGGATTTAGGGGAACATTTTTCCAGCTAGATAGTTTTATCTTTAATTTGTCAACACCTGGCTTGAAAGAATTTATTTTGCTTCTGTGAGTGAAAAGAGGAGAGCCTAGGTACTTGTCATCTACCTGGAGCACTTGTACTCCCATAACGTTGCTGATGTTAGGAATAAGTTCAGGGTTGGTGTTTTTACTGAAGAAGACTCCTGATTTGTTGAAGTTGACTAGCTGACCTGAGGTTCTCCCAAAGATGTTTAGAATGTCCATAATATTTTTGGCTTCAATCTTATTAGATTTTCAGAAGACCATGCAGTCATCAGCAAAGAGAAGATGACTGATAGAAGGTGCATTCTTGTGGATTTTTAATCCAGTGATGAGACCCAATTATTCTGCATGAATGAGAGTTCTAGATAGGGATTCCATGCAGAAAAGAAAGAGATAGGGAGATAGGGGATCACCTTGTCTCAGGACCCTAGAAGGTTTGAATAAGGCATCAGGAGAGCCATTAATAAGGATAGTTGAAGTGGTGGTAGAGATGCATTGTTGAATTTTACTGCACCATTGATCATTGAACCCAATCTTCTTCATGATGGTATTTAGAAATTTCCAGTTCACTTTGTCAAAAGCTTTTTCCATATCTATTTTGATTCTCATGCTTCCATTTTCACCTTTGTTTACCTCTCTTAGTTCTTATAGTGTTAATTATCTCATGAGAAATTGCAATATTGTCAGAGATTTGTCTTCCAGGAATGAAAGCAGATTGGTAAGGAGATATGATTTTGTTTAGGTAAGGTTTCATTCTTTGGGTTATGAGCTTGGAAATGATTTTGTAGGTTGTGTTGCAGAGGCTTATGGGTCTAAAGTGGCTTGGGGAGGTTGGGTTATCAATTTTAGGGATGAGGGTTATAAAGGCGGAGTTCATCTCTTTGAGTATGTGACCAGAAATAAAGAAGTGTTGTACCATTTTGACAATGTCATTCCCCAAGATTCCCCAGTTGGTTTGAAAAAAGTTTGGAGTGAATCCATCAGGACCTGGAGCTTTATCACTTGCCATACTGAAAAGGATGGTTTTAACTTCATTTTGATCAGGAATCCTATTTAGCATGTTGTTGTCTATTGTGGTAATGGTAGTGGGTATAAGGTTAATGATTTCTTGGTTTATGTTTGTGATTTCAGCAGTAGCCATTCTAGAGAAGTGAGATGTGAAGCAGTTTTTCACTTCTTGGTAGTCTGTTATCCATTCCCCTTCTTAATTTTGGATTGTATCAATCTTGTTTCTCCTTGTTCTACTTTTGGTTGTTCTGTGAAAGTAGCTAGTACTTTGATCTCCAGTTTAATAACTTGATCTCTACTCTTGGTTTTCCAAAATTTCTCTTTAGTGTCTTGCCAATATTTGAGACTTTGTCTTGCATCAGCTAGAGCCTGCCCTCTATCCATCCTGAAGTAGTTTTTATGTAGCCAATGTAGATGTTGCTAGAATTATTCTATATTAGTCTTGATGTTGCCATATACTTCCTTATTCCACACTCTGATTTGAAGCTTGATATCCTTTAATCTTCTGGCAATGATGTAAGCATTAGACCCAGAGTGAGTTTTGTTCCAGCATTCTTCTATGATTTTCTTGCAGTCCTCATGATATAACCAAGGACCAAAGAACTTGAAGGGGATGTTGTCATTCTTCCAATTGGGATTGGAATTAAGCAATATAGGATGGTGGTCAGACCCAATGACCAACATGCTAGAGATGGTAGTGTTAGGATATAGGAGTAACCAACTTTCAGTTGCCAACCCTCTATCAAGTCTTTGTTCAGTAAGAGCAAAGCCTTTTCTTTTGTTTGACCAAGTAAATAGGCAACCAGTGAAACCCAGATCCACTAAGTCCAGATCAAGAATTTTGCTATTAATTAAAGAAGCTTCAGTAGAGTATTGGATGGGTACTGAATTTTTCAGAGTCATGAAGGATAAGATTGAAGTCACCAATGATCAACCAAGGAAGTTGATTGGTGGCTGCTGTTTTATCCAACAATTTCCAAGAATCAATTTTGCTAGTAGTATCATAAGGACTACCATAGTAGCCAGTGAAAAGCTAAGGGGGGCTATTAGCAGTATTGTCTATAGCATTGATATGGTTTAAAGAGAAATCAATGATGTCAATAGAGATATTACTTTTTCATATCATGTTAAGCCTCCAGCATTGCCACTTGCCCCTCCTGGATTAACATACCAGAAGTTGTTGACATTAACCTCATGCATAACTTTTCTTATGCCTTCCTGTTTTTGCTTAGTTTCAGAGATGAAGATAATATCAGGATTAAGTTTGTTCAGTATGTCATTCAAGTATTTCTTGGAATCTCTAGTGCCTAATACTTGGCAATTTCAGGTCAGAGCAGTGAAGAATTGCCAAAAATATGACACATTAGGATATTTGGATGTTAGTCTTCTAGTGATATTATCATAGAATATGGTAATGAGACTCTGACAATAATAGATCAGGTAAAGATAAGCCATAATAGTTAAAGAGAGTAAGTAGCAATTTACCATGCTAGCAGATGAGGAGTTTCCCAAGGTACCATTAGCCAGAAGAAGAGTGTTGGTGAGATCTGTAGAAGATACATCTAATTCCTTGAATCTCTTGAGATTCTCAGTGTTAGTGTTGTTGACGTTGTTCTCATCATCATTGTAGATTGGGTTTTTTCTCTTGGCATCAGGAAAAGTGACCAAAGAGAATTTGAATTAGTGTCTTCAAAGATATGAGCTTTTTTCTTTTCTTTCCAGGCCTCTTTCTTTTTCTGAGAAATTTCAGCCTCCATTGTATTCTTAATTTGAGCTAGAGTGGGGAGTGATTGAAAGGGAAAGCTTTTGGAGGGGAAGTGGCAGGAAAGTAAGTATTAGCATCAGCAGCAACTGGCTGTTGAGGTATGGTTGAAGAGCTGGTGTTGTTGGATCTTGCAATAGTTTTCATCCTAGGAAGATTTTTCTTACTGGTGCTAGGATTTTTCTTGACCAAAGCAAGTTTTTTGTTTCTGATTTGACAAGCAAGGACATCAGGATGAGGGGAATTTGGTTCATTAGGTGGAGAAGACTGAGCTCCAAAGATGACAGGATTGTTGGAAGAAGAAGCAATGTTTGCTATAACTTTCTCAAGTTCCAATTTCTTAGCATGCTTCATCTTTGCTTCAAATTCTGCAGCAGCATCAGCATCTGAGTAAGGTCTGTAAATAATATTTTTTCCAGCTTGGACAATTTTTTGTTGTGGTGTTCTTGGTGGTGGTGCTGGTTGTGGGGTTGGTAAGGATTGTTGTTGGGGGTGATTCTGGTTTGTTGGTGTTGCACAAAGAGGTCCTGTATGGTCAAGGATTCTTCAAACCTTACAGAACTTAATACCATTCAGAGCATAAGCAATTTCCAGCCAGTGAGATAAAGTAGGTGTTTCAAAAGATTCAATACCAAACTTGATTGGTCTAGTGACATTCACAGTGAGTTTTACCTCCAAGTTTTTCTCAAATCTATCTCTTCCATATGGCTTTTTAGCATCCTGGTAAACACCTACTGGTTTGACTATGTTTCTGATATCAGGAATGATGTGTATTGGGATTCTCTTAATTAGTAACCAAATCATGGCCTTTGAGAAAAGTTCTTCATCAATCATCTCAGGGACACCCACTAAACCATAAGCTTATCAAAGACCCCTCTAGTGCCTCCTTTCCTCAGAGTGAGATAATCTTCCTCATGGGTAAGCCTGAGGATGTAGTAATTTGTTCTTTTGTTCCATATATCAATTTCAACTCTACTCAGTAATTCCCAATTTGCGTTTATGAAATTACTAACTCTAGATGTTTGAAAGCAGATATTGCTGCAAAGTTTTCCAATAAAGCATCATTTCCAACTTATGAGTTGTTTGGTTTTGACATTGTCAGGGTTGAGGAAGACTTTTGGAAAAAAATATTTAGGGATATTGAGAGCTGAATTCATTTTGGTAACTAAGTTATCAATATTTTTTTGGGCTAGAGATAGAAGAGGAGGCCATGGGGATGAAGTAGAGATGAGTGAGAAGGTAGTGGTAAAGGGAGTGTTGTTCATTGGGGATAAAAAAGGTAATGTGAAAGTTTTCAAGAGAGAGGTAAATAAGACATGCTTTAATTTGAAAAATAGTCACGGGTGTGTGTTGGTATTTGTTGTACTCAAAACGGGTGTCAATAATTTTGTTTTTTGTGTTCAAAAAGTCTAAGGAGCTGAGATGCTTGAGAGGTTGGAGTAACAAGTATCCAATATGAGTGCCTTAATTAAAAGATTCTTAATTTATTTCGGTCCGGGATCTCCTTGAGTTATTAAGGAATATCTTTGAACAATAAAAGATAAGAGTTATTGAGCATGTTCAAAGTATGTCGACATCTTTTTCTTTGTAAATCTTTTTTCATATTTACAATCTTGGAACCGATTATACCACACTTCCAAACAAGTTAGAATTGGTTCATCTGAATTCCAAGAACTATGTGATTGATCAAATATCAATACACTAATCATAGGTTTACAGTTCTACCAAACATAAGGATCGGTTCCACCTTAATATGGTTACTGGGACCAGTTACATCAGTTACCAGGATCGGTTACGTCAATTACCAGGACCGGTTATAATATTCTCATGGTATTACTTGTGATCAGTCACACTAGTCACTAGGATCGGTTACACCACTTACTAGGACCGGTTGCGCCAATTATAAGGATCGATTACACAACTCTTTTGTGATTGGTCATACCAATTACCATGATCGGTTACTACAATTACAAATATCGATCATACCATCTTAGGTGATTACTTAGGATCGGTTACACTAATAAAATTCATACCAATACATAAGTCAGGCATTGTGACTAGTTTTACCAAGATATATAACTAATTATGATCGGTTCTACTAACTCACACATATTGGTAATCCAAAGATATGCAACGAATAACAGTACCAATAAGCCTAGCGATTTCCCTTTCGATTCATAAAACAAGTTCATGAATGTACTTCCTTTAAACAGATGCAAACATTGTTTCCTAGGATGAAATCTTCACCTTTACCCATACACATAATCACAATAGCATTCATACGATTATGTCGATGTCTTATATACGAAGTTCAAAAGATAAGCGTTATACTTCGTATTATAATTCCTTAACACAATGTCTACTAGAGTATAATCATTCACAGCTTCGCAATTATGTTTTCAATATAACACGACTTGAAAGATACGTTAGGAATGAAACAGTTCAAGTTACAATATTACTAAGCTCAAGAGGAAGGATGATGTCGTCGATGTAGCTTGTTAGTTCTTCACATTCTTCAAGTCTTCGAGTAATACTTGTATGTATCATAATCCTAATCTTTCTAGCCTAACCTATACGAAGTTGTCTCTAGTATATAATCAAGTGACTCTTTAATTGAGTTTTGATTCACTAAAATATGACAACCAAACTTGACATACCAAAGCTTGGTGGGTTCAACCAAGCTATGCTCTAACATCTCCAAATTAGGGTTTCGAATTTATAATAATTCGATAATTTTTATATTGATCCAACAATCAATATTTTAATTTATATTTAATGTTTAATCCTGCTACTAAGATTTTTGCTCGACTGAACAACACGGTTTGAACGAACGACCATTCAACATTTATGCGATTACTACTTTGTCATTCGAACATGACATATTAGATCAGTAATGAGCATTCTGCATAATTCAACAACATACTTGATTTCTTGTCGAATATTCGACATATCAGAATAAGTCCATGATCAAGCAATCTCATCGGACGCGCGTCAATCCAAATTATCAGAACATCATTATTACCGCAACTGGTAAAATGATATATCTGAATTCATCAAGACTCAACGTCTGAGCATCACTATTGTCACAACAGACATCTTATTTCAATCTATGAATTTCAGGGCATATCACATTTGTTCATTATGCTCGACTCATCAAGTCTAAGACTCATAGTCTAGCCAAGTCAACAATTGACTAATTAAAAACACGTCTTCCTTGCAGACTTCATATTCATGAGACATCAATCATGTCAAAATGGGAGATATTCACTAGGGTTTTGATCTGGCGACCTGCCACACGTGTCTACACCCACGATGAGAAATATGAGTAAGTCGTGCAAGCAGTTGAAGGAGTTCGCAGAGTAGTAGATGGACAATCAACCAATTCTCCCACGCACGTGAAACTGGTTTGACAACGATTTCCCACTTTCCCACTCTCTCACTCCAGCAACCGTCACACTTACTGGGGATCAATGTGTCTATTGTTCTTGCAATATAAATAAGTTTATGGATTAACAATTGAACAAGAATAATTTCGATCAACAAGAAATTATCTTTCAATCGATCAGAATTTATTTATCTGAACTCAACATTTCACAAACTTGCAGAAATCTCCAATACATCCACAATCCTTGATCATCATTGATCTCACACACACTTCTCATATTCCCTCCTACAAAACGACCATCATCCCTCTTTGTGACCGAATTGACTCGGGAACGGCCATTGTCTTGGTTTAGGCTGGAGTCCTACAGATTAATCTCTCGAACTCAAAGCACTCCCGTGCAGTGCATCTGTTTGCAAAAGGTTTAAGCAATTTGCTCATTCGAGGGACCGACCGCTCATCTCTCTACTTTTCTCTCAAAAACTAGCAAATCGTTTTCACCCATTAACAACTATATTGTTCGATAGAAGTTTGGTATTACAAATAAATTGTATTGTTCTTTATTTCTATATATAATCCTAAAGTATATGTACACTATACTATTACTAGTTTTTACAAGTTGTTCATGATCAAACAAGATATCTAAACGTCCCTCAGTTCTGTAAGTTGTATATTTTACTTGAAATTTTTAAAGAAAGAATTTTTTCATATGTTTTAACTATTCAGTAACCAAAAGACTCTTTTGGATATGGTTTACCTATATATATATATATGCATGTGTATTATTGTATTCTTATGAAACTTTTTACTTTAAATTAGTAACAGACTGGTCCTGATAAATTGATATGTTACTCCAATTATTGGCAGTTTTTCTTTGCATCTGCTATGTCACGCAGGAAGCTTATCATCTGGTGATCTTGGATGGATGGGAACAACATTTTGATGGTGGAAAGTATTTTTTTAGTAAGATTTTAGTTATATACTATTATTATACTGTCATTTTTATCAATGGGTGGGTGGTAAGTAATTGTCGTTGTGCATAGGTAGCCATTGTAGATGTTAAATACAGAATCATCAAAATGTGGTTTTAAGTGGTTTTGTACTGTAATTAAAAATCTGGTCATATTCACCACGTGGTCTTATGTAAGGTTGACAAATTATTTTATGTTTTATCTTTTTTACAAAAGGCAGCTTTATTAAAAATCATAGATCAAAAATACAAGATCAAACAAGGCCCATTATCAAAGAAGAGAAACAAAAAATAAAGAAACAAAAAAACTCATAACACAGAACTAAGAGTGAAACGATACACCATTACTCAAATCTGTAATAAGGCCTATCTGGGAATTCCATTTGAGTAAGGGAAGAAGGTCTCTCAGTGTAGTTTTGGATAATACCCTTTGGAAGATGCACACCCTTTTTAGCAAAATGATCAGCTGAAAATTTTGTTTCCATGTAAGCATGTCTGACGGAAATACTGTACAGACCACTTAAAACTCTTTTCCATCTAGCCATCAAGAACCATGGTATCTTCTTATTCAATAAGGTTGTAGCACAAGCATTAGAATCAGTTTGCAGAATGATCTTAAACTTCTGATTTTCTAGAGCCCATTAAAGAGCTCTTATACTGGCTATAAATTCTGCAATATAATTAGATAGAACTCCCAATCCACTTGATTCAGCATACACAAAGTTACCAATATGATTTTTGACAATAAATCCATAACCAGCTTACCCTAGATTACCTCTATAAGCACCATTACAGCACAAAAGGGTTTCATCCATGTTAGGTAAATAAAAGAAGACTTCAATGATTCTCAATCTCTGGAATTTGCTGTACTGTATTTGAAAGTGATTGAGAACCTGGTCTTCATATGAAGAGCCCCATCTACAGCCTTTTATTCTTCTTGTGCACTCCTGTACAGTCTTTGAAATTCTGATTTTAATTTTGTGTAAATAAGGCTTCTCATCTTCAAAACAGATTTTATTCCTTAGGAACCAAAGTTCAGCCATCAGAGTGTAAGAACAAATGTACCATAGCTCTTTTACCATTGGGCTGGTGGATTTACACCTTTTAAGAACTTCTTCAAAGGATAAAGGAGGAAGAAAATGTAATATACCTCCCAGCCAATTCCAAAGTTGTCTACTAAAGCTGCAGTTCAACAGTATGTGATTTAAGGAATCAATATCATTATGACAGATGTAACATCTTGAAGCTATATTGAAACCTTTTTTTCCAAGTTCTCATCAGTTGCGCAAGCTTCCCTTGTAATTTTCCATATATTAGCAGAAGTAGAAGGCAAAACTGCATGATTCCATATTTTTTTATACCAGTGTAGCTTAGACAGAGGATTCCAGGTATTCTTCACTGCATCAGCAACAGAAAACATGCCAGTATGATTACTGCTCCATACTAAAGTATCTGCACCAGTTCCAATAACAGGTAATTGCTCAATTTGGAAAAATGGAGAAGATCTTTAGGGATTCTCCATTGACCATTCATAATCAGACTACTAACTTTTAAATTTGAATATTGAGTCATAAGAGAATTTTTGGAAACATATTACTTAAAGACTCTTCAAAGATCCATTTATCATACCAAAAATAAAGTTGAGAACCATCTCCAACAGTCCATCTAGTAAGACTTTTGAAACTTGGTATTATCCACTTGATTCCAGGTCAAATTGAATATCTTTTATAATAAGTAATCCAGCTGCCATTTTTATCAGTGTATTTAGCTAAGAAGAAAAGGGCCCATTCTTCCTTAGATTGAAGCATTTTTCAAAGGAATTTCATTAATAAAGCTCTGTTGAAATCTTCAGGTCTCCTTATTCCCAGACCTCCTTCTTCAAGAGGAGTACAGACTTTATTCCACTTTAAAGTCACACATTTTTTCTCTTCAGCATTACCTGACCATAGATAGTTTTTTATAATTCTTTCACAGGATTTAATCACCTTCTTAGGCAATTTGTAGATGGACATATTATACACTGGAATACTACAAAGGAAAGACTTAACCAGAGTGAGTATAGATTGAAAGCTTAACAGTTTACCACTCCAAGAAGACAATCTGTGTTGCATATATTCCACTAAGTGCCATAAATGAGTGGATTTAATCTTCCCTTGAACCAGATTAACCCCTAGATATTTATCAGAGAACTGAGAGATATCCATATGAAAAAAATTAGCAATTTGTCTTTGCCTCACAGAAGAAGTCCCCCCCAAAAAACATCTACTTTTAGAAGTATTGATAGTTTGACCAGTTGCAGCTTGATATTCCATTAAAATATTTCTTAGATTAGTTATACTCCTCATATTTCCGTTGCAGAATAAGAAAATATCATCAGCAAAGAATAAGTGTGTAGGGTGTATACCATTTCTAATTACCATAGGCTGAATTTTCTTACCAATTACCAATTTTTGAATATTCCTACTTAAAATATCTTCAGCTATAATAAAAAGAATAGGTGAAAGAGGAACACCTTGTTTAAGCCCTCTGCCAACTCCAAAAAAATCAATAGCACCACCATTGAGTAGAATAAAAATTTTAGTAGTCTTGAGCAGCACCATAATCCAATCACAGAATTTGCCAGAGAAACCAAAACTGGTTAGAGCATTATAAAGAAAATCCCAACTCATAGTGTCATAAGCTTGAGAAATGTCCAATTTAAGTCCCAAATTACCACCTCTTCTTTTAACAGACAATTCATTGACAAGCTCAGAAGCAAGAATCACATGTTCATGTATGTTTCTATTTTTAATAAATGCACATTGCTGAGGGGGGACAGTCTTTGGAAGGAATATACTAATCCTCATGGTAATAATTTTAGTGATTATTTTAAAGCAGAAGTTGCTAAGGCCAATAGGTCTAAATTGCTTTGCATTCTTAGTACCTTGCACTTTAGGAATCAAATTCAGGAAATTAGAATTCAACCCAATAGGGATGATACTGTGTTGCCAACAATACTGGATTGCAGCACTGAGATCATTTTTTATTACCTCCCAAGCAAATATGTAAAAAGAGCCAGTGAATCCATCTGGACCAGGAGCACCATCTGGATTTAGATCAAAAGTAGCATTTTTGATATCATCTTCAGTGGGAAAGTTTTCTAAGAAGGAGTTATCTTCATCATTAATAACTTTTGGAGCAGCTTCAAAGAAGGAATCACTTACAGTAATATCTTGATGAGCAAATTTAGTGCTAAAGTAATCAATGAGAACATTTGAAATACCATTACGATCAGTGATAATGTTACCTGATGAGTCTTCGATTTCAGAGATGGAATTTTGAGCTTGTCTTAGCTTTATACTTGTATAGAAGAATTTAGAATTAACATCACCATCTTGAATCCAGTTGATTCTAGCTTTCTCTCTTAGGAAATTATTACAATTTTGAGCAGCAAGATCACATTTCCCTCTAGCAGTAACCAAATTGTTCAAAAGACTAATATTAGAAGGATCATTATCTGATTTCAAAGTTTCTTCAAGCACCTTTTCTTCAGCTTTCCTGAGAGTTTCTTTAACATCCCCAAAGACCTCCCAATTCCACACTTTTAAGAACTTCTTTAATCTTTTCAACTTATTCATAAAAAATGTAAATGGGATTACCAGATTTCTTCATTCCAGGAATCTTGGATAACTTGAATAAAGTCAGGGAAATTCAGCCACATTTTCTGAAATCTAAAAGGAGAGTTTAGAGCTTTAGGGATGATAGCATCTGAACCAATAATAAGTTCATGATCAGAAATTCCTCTTGTTCCAACCTTGTAACTCCAGCCATTAAATTTCTCTAACTATTTTAAGTTAAAAAGAGCTCTATCAAGATTACAAATGATTCTTTTGTTCCCAGCGCTACCATTACACCAAGAGAATTCCATACCACTTTTTAGATCACAGGAATCCACACAATCTTGAAATTCATTCATTGCAGATATATTAGGGTGTCTACCACCTTTTTTTCCATCAACAAACAGAAAAGTATTAAAATCCCCTGGAATTAACTAAGGTTTATTCATGAGACTAATATCACACATATCTTGCCATAATTCTCTTCTGTTAATTGAAGAGCAACTTGCATGAACACCAGTAACCAGAACTTCACCAATTTCAACTGTAATGCTTTGACTAGTAACTTTGATAATAGAAGGAGTACTTAAAGAACAATTCCAGAAAAGCCAAATGTTACCTTTGGAATAATCCTTTGAGTTGTGAATAATTTGATGACGCATACCTGGGAGCTTGAAGTGAAATTTTTTAGTTTTAATTTTGGGTTCAACAATCCAAACCAAAGAAGGATTATTAGACTGAATTATACTTCTCAACTTATCTTGGGCCTTCTGTCTTAGAATGCCTCTAATATTCCAAAAAATTGTCTTCATTTAAAAGGAGGAGGTTAAGGAGAGGTACTCCCCTTATCAATCATATGTTTAAGAGATTCCTTACTAGCTTTTCTAGTTGTAACTGCTGGTTTTAAAGGTGGCTTTTTCTTTGCAGTCTTACTAGAACTTACTTCATCAGATGATTGAGCACTTTTTGGAACAATAGTTACCTGTTGAGGAATAGTACCAAATTCAAGAACATTTGAAGCACTAACTTCTTTAATTTCACCATATTTAGAGTCGGACAGATCATTTTCATTTTCTTGTAATACTTCAAAAGGATTAACTGTAATGTTAATACCAGGAGACTGATTTGCTTTCTAAAACTGGGATGATAGTATTTACTTCAGTTATATGCTCAACATTATTATCTTGAAAAGACTTATCCATTTCCACATTGTTTTGAGTGGGAGGCTTACCAGAGCTTGTAGAATTACCTTGTGTGGTTTGCTGAGTAGCCTGTTCTTTTCGAGAAGTATGATTCTGCTCAATCAAGATTTCCCTCTCCATTGGAACAGAGCTACCTTGTTGCTGAGTTGCTCTGCATTCAGATGTTAGATGTCCAACTATCTTGCATTTGGTACAAAATTTTGGGAGCTTTGTAAGTATCACCCTTTGAGAGAAAGCACCAAATTTAGTAATGATCCAAAATTTGTTAGGAATTTTTTTTGCAAGATCAATCTCAATCAATAATTTAGCATAATAACCACTTTGATATTGAAGTGTAGCATCATCAACCTTAATAGGTATTCCAATAGCTCTGTTGATAGTAAATAAACTAGCTTCATCCCAGTATTCCAGACTGAGACCAGGAAATTGAACCCATACCATGGCTTTTGATGTCCTCTGACTTTCAGGTCTGAAATTCGGACACCAATTCTTTACTCTAAGAATTTGATCATGAACTTCCCATGTACCAGAAATAATATAGTTCTTATCTTCAATATTTGATAATCTAATAGTGAAAAAACCTTTACCCAATGAAATAAGTTGGTATTTATCCTTCAGCTTCCATTGATTTCTCAAACTAGTAGCAACATCTGAAAATTTAAGATGGACAAAATCCAGACGATCAATTAAAGAAAACTTCCAAGCATCATATCTTGAATCATCCATATCTGCTACCAGATTAACAAATGGATGAATCTCAGGAGTTTTTGAAAGATCTACAATTAAAGGATTCATTGTAGACCTAGAAAAATATTACCAAACAAATTAAAGAAACAATACCAAAACCCAAAAAACTGACTAAAAACGGAATAAATAGCAATTGAAACGCCAATCATTAGTGAAATTGTAATGAAAACACCTGATTTTAATGGATTGTTAACTTTAGGAGAGAAGATTTTTCGAAGAAAGAGAAACGAGTTGGTCACCCGAGTTGCAGAGCGTAACTCGTCCGAGTTGCTGCTAAAAAGTCTCTTTCCATCAAATCGCAATATCAGGTTGGCAAATAAATCGCAGTGTATACACTCTGCACTGCAGAAAAAACACAATTTATATATGCTGCACTGCTGAAAAACTAGTGTATAAACGTTGCACTCTAGGAAAAATAAATGTATGTATGTTATACTGTGTTTTAAGGATGGGAATAGATTGGTCAAGGATCATGCATGTGGATCTAGTAAATGGAATTAAAGAAACGTCATGTTTGATTTTTATATATATATTATGTTTATTTTCATTATTTATTATCATTCCTTATGTTTATTTTCATTATTTTTATGTATATTTATTTTAAGTCACTGCCAACAGTGCAGTTTGATTATACTTACACTCATGTATGTGAACTATGTATTTTAAATATACACTAACTGAAACATATAGACTATACATGATTTATATATTAGTACTTACCGAAACATTCAGCTAATAAATTTTTTAAAACTGCCCGCGATTCTTTAGGTACAGTAACATTCATGTGAGTAGGTTGGGCATGCTTATACAAAAATGTACCTATATCTTTTTTATTTAGAGATCACCACACTTCATGAAAGCATTGCGTTATCTTAATGAGCCATGCATCATTTGGCGTGCATAGTGTAATGCCAATGTTTTGGGTTGATGATTTTTGTTAGAGCATATCTCGGTTGAAACCACCAAGCGTTTGTATGTCAAGTTTGGTTGACATATTTTAGTGAATCAAAACTCAATTAAAGAGTCGTTCGATTATATACTAGAGACAACTTTGTATAGGTTAGGCTAGAAAGATTAGGATTATGAGACATACAAGTATTACTCGAAGACTTGAAGAATGCGAAGAAGTAACAAGCTACATCGACGACATCATCCTTCCTCTTGAGGTTAGTAATATTGCGACTTGAAATGTTTCATTCCTAACGTATCTTTCATGTCATGCTATATTGAAAAAATAACTGCGAACATGTGAATGATTAGATTCTAGTAGACATAGTGTTAAGGAATTAGAATACGAAGTATAACACTTATCTTTTGAACTTCGTATATAAGACATCGACATAATCGTATGAATGCTATTGTGATTATGTGTATGGGTAAATGTGAAGATTTCATCCTAGGAAACAATGTTTACATTTGTTTAAAGGAAGTACACTCATGAACTTGTTTTATGAATCGAAAGGGAAATCACTAGGCTTACTGGTATTGTTATTCATTGCATATCTTTGGATTACCAATATGTGTGAGTTAGTAGAACCGATCATAATTAGTTATGTATCTTGGTAAAACTAGTCATAATGCCTTAGTTATGTATTGGTATGACTTTTTATTAGTGTAGCCGATCTTAAGTAATCACCTAAGATGGTATGATCGATATTTTTAATTGGTGTAACCGATCCTGGTAATTGGTATGACCAATCACAAAAGAGTTATGGAATCGATCCTTGTAATTGGAGAAACCGGTCCTAGTAATTGGTGTAACCGATCCTAGTGACCAGTGTGACCGATCACAAGTAATACCATGAGAATATGGTAAACGGTCCTGGTAATTGACGTAACCGATCCTGGTAACTGATGTAACCGGTCTCAGTAACCATATTAAGGTAGAACCGATCCTTGTGTTTGGTAGAACCGTAAACCCATGATTAGTGTATTGATATTTGATCAATCACATAGTTCTTGGAATTCATATGAACCAATTCTAACTTGTTTGGAAGTATGGTATAATCGGTTCCAAGATTGTATATATGAAAAAGGATTTACAAAGAAAAAGATGTCGACATGCTTTGAACATACTCAGTAACTCTTATCTCTTATTGTTCAAAGATATTCCTTAATAACTCAAGGAGATCCCGGACCGAAATAAATGAAGAATTTTTTTAATTAAGGTTGTTAGTTTTATATGCTTTTAATTACCAGCAATTAAATGCATATCTCTGGAAAATAAAAATTGGCAATGTGCATTTACTAACTGGAGACTTTCTAGTGAGATATCGGTAACAGTGGACAAAGCATTTCCAGGAATTATGAAAACCGATTTTGGGGATTTATTGCATATCTTAAGAGCCATCAAAACTACCTTGTTGTGTTGTTACTAGTGGAGCCGTCTATTCGGAGAGGAAAGTACCCTAATTAGGCGAAATCTCTTACGACCGCACGTTTAAAGACTTTTGTGGGATCAAGAAGCTCTACGAGTACCGTTGGTGGGAAACTAGATAATTGCAGTATTATTAGTTTTCTATTTGATTTGATTGACTAACGGTTGTTGAACTTTGATTGCACCTAGTTTGTTTATTCTTGAGAATCTTCTCTTTTGATATAAGATTCACTCAAACTAGATCGAAGTGTCAACGGGATCTTTAGAACTTTTTGTAGATCTAAGGACGTCTTGTGATAATCCATTGTTAACAGACTTCGTTCTGTGTGTGATTGATCACAAGAGATTCAAGTTGTGGTGTGTGCAGGTGTTTATTGAAGATTAAAGAAGATTTGAAGACAAAAAAGATTTCTTATTGGTTTCATATCTTTGGTGTGCACAAAACTTGATCCGCTGGGATCCAACTATAATTGGTTTATCCTTGATAGATTTGATTGATTAGTTACGTAGATCGGCATCACTATATAGTATCCTGGTAGATTTTGTATTTGATTGCAAAATTTAAACTTTGATACTTTGGTAGTTGTTGGATAGATAGATCTAAACCCGACAAAGGAGTTTATTGGATTAAACAGAGGATCCTTTATCTAACTCATATCACTGAGATTGAATTGAGTTGTTACCGAACATATTTGTTGTTCCTTTAATATTTGGAATACGAACCAAAGGAATTGTTCCAGTGCGTGCACTTATCCAATGTTGGAAGCGCAGGATACTGAAGAAACTAGGTGAACTATAGGTTTAGTTGCTTGGTCTCAACTATACGAAGTTGGTTTGATTTTGTATAGCGGCTTAATTCTGAGAGTATTCAATTCTAGACTAGGTCCCGGGGTTTTTCTGCATTTGCGGTTTCCTCGTTAACAAAACCTTGTTGTGTCATTTACTTTTGTTTTCCGTAATTATAATTGTTGTCATTATAATTTAATGTGAATTACACATACGTTAACTCTGTATTACTTGATAGTGCTCCTATAGAGTTTGGTTAAGTCCGAACCTATTATCAAGTAATCACACTTTGATTGTTGTATTATCTCGATCATACAAAATGTGATTACCGATTCGTTGTATTGTCTCGACTCTGTCCATAGACAATCACTTTCTGTAAGAGGACTTATAGGTGGAAAAGTTTAAGATTGTGGTATATTTGGGTACCCTCGTCTTTTCAATTGGTATCAGAGCAGGCAAACACGAAAAGATCTAACAATCTGTTGGTACGATCCAACCTATAAGAAATGAGTCTACAAAAAGGTAAGGCAAAGCCAAAAATAGACTTTGTCAACGTACCACAAGATTTGAGTAATACTCGTTGCGTTTTTAACTTCAGAAATTTTTTAGAAGGGATGTCTTCTACAAGTTCTACTAGATCTTTGTAGTTGCAGGAAATGCTACACTACACCCCTCATATGATTTCATTGTTGATCAACTCATTTTTAGGTTTACACTCTTAATTTTATTGATAAATCCTTGAATGTTCTTACAAGAAAAGATAAAGAAGTCAAGAATGATCTCTGCTCTAAACTTTCTCTCTCCTATTTACTTGTTTCTTACTCAAAAAAGATCTCTCCCTTTCTTTACAACTCGAACGACTATTTATAAAGAAATACATAGTGGATGACAGCTAATCTGTCATATATTTTCGGGTATGGTTTGCGACATTCTCGCAACCTTACAAATGTTAATTTCGCAAACTCTCTAATTTTCGCACAACTATCATATCTTTATCGTGATCTTTGCTGACGCCATTTATTTTATCATTCTTGAAATTGTTCTGCGACGTTGTTGTGCTATGTCATTGATAATTTCGCTGAAACGTTGTCGTTGCGAGATTCTGATCCTACATCTTGCCTCTTCTCATATCTTCTCTGCAAAGTAGAGAATGATGTGAGAAATGCCGCAGCTGCTTATCTTTTCATATTCTGCATTTATCACACGTATTCTTTATTCCATTATTTCTCGACATGTCTTTTGTAACCGTTACTTTTTAACCGCTTATATCTTTCTGTATTAATCGTGTTTATTTTCTCGAGGATAAATTCCTTCTATATATATTCCTTTTCACTCTCTTCTTTTTTCTTTTTATCTTCTCTGCAACTTCATCGTTCTTCTGCAAATTCCACTATTGCAATTTTTCTTCTTTCTTCTTCAATCTTTTTAATTTCTTCTTCATCTTCATACTATTTCTTCTGCAAATCTTCATAGTTCATAATTTTCTTCGAAACGATCTCCCTGCTATTATCTTCCATGGATTCATCAAGGTTAGTTTTCTTTTTTCTTCTTTATGAGTTTTGCTGAAATTGAACTTGTTTATTGCCTTATTTGATCTTGTTTATGTGATTCCCATACTCTTGCTATTTCAGCAAAAGCGCTTCCAACACTAGATTTACAGTTCAGAACCCTAACATTCCCAAGTCGCAGCATAAGGTTGTTGCGCATAAAAGAAAGTCTGCGAATGAGAAGGTAGTAAGAAACACTATCCTTTTATAATAACAATATTGTTGCCTCTGTTTCTTATCTGGATTGTAATTCGCAGGGTGATAAAGATGTTAATAAACCAAACAAGAAATCTCGCCACCTTAAAACTGTTCCAACTTCTGTTCCCTTCCCTTACTCATCTCTTCTAAATCTCTGCGACATCTTCGCAAGATAAACCTTTATCTCCAATTCGCGAAAAAGCTGCCTCAGACTTCATTTCTTCAGCTGACCTCTCAATGATTGAAACCCCCTTGTTGATCCTGTTGTGAATGAAACCTCTTCTCTTCCCATTGAGAATGTTTCTCAACCTTCTATCTCTACCAGTTCTTACCTAAGTCTCTTCCTCTTTCGAAAGAAACCGTGGAAGGGATAGATATTGCCTTCAAAGTTTTATCTGAAGTTCTGGATGATGTCAAGAAGTCTTCTATGATCCTATCAAGTCTAATGTTTGCGAAATTCTGAGCAAGCATTTGGGTTCTGACAGAGCTGCTTCGCAGACAGCTTTGGAAAAAGAATGTAATGCTCTTCGTCTCGAAAATCAGAAGCTTCAGAATGTTTTACTGGATCGTGACAATCTTCGCAAGAAGAATGATGAATTGAGAGGTATATTTTCTTATCTGTGTCTTTAATTTGCCTTTTAATGGTTTTATCCTTCCCATATTTAATTATCCTTGAAATCCCTCTTTCGCATGTTAAGCTTTAAACCAGAAACGAATAATGGAGAGATATCAATTTGAATCTGCTGTTGAAGAAGCCCGTGTTGATAAAGAAATCTTGATGGATCAATATAACCAATTAGATAACCTCTATTCATATTCTCTTGATCAATAAATAATCTTACCAATGAAAATACCCAATTATTCAAAGACAAGAAAGATTTATTAAGTAATGAAGTATCTCGTCTTTCTTATTCTTTAACTAAAGCTAATTTAGGGATGGAAACTTTATCAGATGAGAATAAAACCTTATCCAAGAGAAGAGAACTTTAAACAAGATGGCGATATCTTCGCAACAACTTAGTATTCTTCAAAAAGTATGTGATGACCAAGAGCAATCTCTTCGCTCTTTGAGAAATGAACTTAAAGAAGTAACAGAGTCATCTATCGCTGAAAGAGATACACTCATTCAAGGTAGAATAGCTTTAAGTGTAAAGGCGAATCAGCTTAAAGAACAATATTCCAAATTAGAAGAATCTTATTCTTCTCTTGCGAAGAAAAATGCCTTTCTTATTTCTAAAGAGAAAAATCTTCAGTCTCGACTTAAAGGTTTAGTTGGAGATAAATTTGATGACGCAATGGACCGTTGGGAGAATAGTTGTTGTCCTTGATTCAACACCTTATTTCGCAAAAGGAAGGTAGTCATAATAGTTTGACTGCCTTAATTATCTTTTCTTTGTCATATCTCTCTGAATCCTTATCTTAAAATTTTGTATTCTTTTTTCGCAGAGTCTGAGAAGAATCTTCATTCTTCTATTTCTTTTGGAGGCTAAATATGCCAAAATTCGCAAAGAAAATGCATTGCTCGTCTCTACCCTTACTGGTTCTCGCACGACCGAGCAGAAAGAAGACTTGATTATCTTGCTTATTTTAAGGATATTCAAGATAGGAATCATCAGAGAGCACTTCTTCGCCAAGTTCATCTCCGGGCTGAAGTCCTTGTAAATGACATTTTATTGTCCAACTCTTCCTCCTACATCAATTGATCCTTTAGAAGTAGATGATGAAGTTCCTCGTCCTGCTGATAGTGATTATGATTACGAAAGCGGTGCAGAGGATAATTTCTTGGAAGATGAAGAAGAGTTCCTTCTAAAGAAGCATTGCTGGTGTTAATCAGAATGAGAAAGAAATTTCTCCTGAAGAAGTAATGGCGATAATCAAGATCTAGTCAAGGCGAAATCAAAACCGAAATGAAGGAGAGGCTTGCGAGAATTGGCGAAGAATTTCTGTTATCTCCTGCTACTGAAATTAATACTGAAGCTTGAGCTTCTTATTTAGCTTTGTCTTCTTGAACTGTCTTATTTTTATCACTTTTGCGAGTTACATTTTTCAACCAACTTTGGAGTCAACTTTTCCTTTTAATATTTTGTTGATGAGAAAGATAATGCTTCTTGTGTATGATTCCATACCCTACTTGCCTCTCATTATCTTTCTTGCAAAAAATAATCTGTTACGAATACTTATAAATTTTGTTTTATCATATGGTCTTATTTTGCCTTCCTAATTAAAGGTCTTATTATGCCACCTCTTGTCATTGCGACAAAATCGCAGGACGTCCTTGCACTTTCATGCAAAAACCCATTGATCTTGCCTTAACTTTTTCTTTTGTATTATGGCCTCTTCAGGAATGTTGCGACAATATGACAGGCCTAAATATTCTTGCGAAAATAAAGCCCCATGACATTGCCGTCTTGCGACGAAATCGCAGGACGTCTTCGCACTTTCATGCGAAAACCCATTGATCTCGTCTTATCTTTTTTTTGTATTATTGCCTCTTCAGGATTGTTGCACAAATATGACAAGCCTTAATATCCTTGCGAATAAAAAGCCTCATGACATTTGCGTCTTAAGACACTTATCAGCTCCCTAATGGAGGGTGCCGCCCTTATCTCCCCCTGGTTGCCCCTTCAAGGAGGCGTACTTCTACCATACAAGGTTAGCTCCTCCCATCCAGTCTTAACAACAACCAGTTGTTTTCGCAGCCTCTTATCCCTTTTACCTATAGGGCTTATGGTTACGAGACTGCACCCTAAGTGGGGTTTTCTTCAGGCCGAGTGCAGTATAAGCCAAGACTTGTCAAGAATGGCAAGGTACGCTTCAAACGTCCCTGGCACTCTTGACTCAACCGTGTACCTCGGCGCCTTGATCAGATCTGCACTCCTTGGGAGAGTCCTTATTACCTTAGTCGCCCAACCCAAGTCATATGCTTAAGCTGAGAATCCAAGGTGCCTCTCCCGGATGGGCTTTATTGACCCCAAATCTCCATGACTCAGGTTCCGGTGGCGGTGTAGCCTTTCCCTGAGCCATGCAACAGGTACCCCCTAATATGACGTACTTTAGGTCTTACATTTGCCTCTTGCGAAATTTTATTCGCGAACTAGGGTGTACGCCATAAAGGTTCGCCCCTTTCTTTTATGTCATTCTGTGATTATCTCTGCGAAAATTTCGCACATCATGATCTTTTTTGATATGAGTAATCTTGCAATTATTCTTTCAGAATCCATAACTTCTCAAAGCTTCTTACGGATAATATCTTTTTAAGTACAACCTGTTCCATGGTCTGTCTAATCTATGACCAACATCTCTTCCTTCTGGATCCATTAATCTATAAGCCTGTTCCAACTATCTCCTTAATGATGTAAGGTCCATCCCTTTTTTCGCTAATTTTCCACCATTTTCTCGCTGATATATTGGTGTTTCTCGCAGAACTAAATCTCCTGGTTGAAATTCGCGTATTTTGACACGTTTATTATATTCTCGGCTAATCTTCGCTGATAATTCTCCATATGTTGTAAAGCTTTTTCTCTTCTTTCTTCTAATTCATCAAGTTTATTTAAAATCAAGCCCGCACTAAGATTTTTCTCCCAAGCTTCTCTTTTTGTTGTCGGAATAACAACTTCTGTTGGTAACACCGCTTCAACTCCGTATGTTAAACAAAAAGGTGACATTCCAGTAGCTTCTCTTCTAGTTGTATTATAAGCCCATACTGCATTATGTACTTGTTCGCACCATGCTCTGTGATGTCCTTCCAATTTCTTCTTTAATATATCTGCAATTGTTTTGTTTGTTGCTTCTACTTGCCCATTAGCTTGTGGATACAAAGGAGTAGACTTTCCACATTTTATCTTGAATGCATTAAGTAGCATTTCTATATTCTGTCCTTCAAATTGTTTCCCATTATCAGATACCAACTGTGCAGGAATTCCGAATCTGCAAATGATATTTTCGAATATGAATGTAAAGATATCTTTGTCGCGAATATGTTGTACTGCCTTCACTTCTGTCCATTTTGTGAAATAATCTGTTGCGACTATTAAGTATCTTCTTTGTCCAATCCTGGTAAAAATGGCCCCACAATATCTAAGCCCCACTTTCCAAAAGGCCACACACTGGTTGAAGATGACAATGGTGCTCCAGGTGCATGTATTTTCTTTCCATGCCGCTGACAATCTTCGCAACGTCTTGATATTTGTTTTGCATCTTCATGCATATGGCCAGTAATAACCTTGCATTTTTGCTCTATGTGCCAAAGATCTTCCTCCACTATGATTGCCAGCATCCCCACTATGTAACATTTTTAGCACCTTTTCTCCTTCCTCTCGTGTCAAACATCTGAGTGATGGTCCATTAAAGGATTTTCGGTATAAACCCATCTCTTAATTCATAATTCGTTGCACGGCTTTTTAACTTGTGTGTTTCCAATCTATTTCTTGGTGTTTCTCCTTTCGCCAAATATGCATGAAGTTCCATTCTCCAGTCTGCGATATTGTTCATTTGTTCTTCTTTTCATTGTCTATTATCATCACGTCCACGTCTTCTTCTTCTTTATTGATTGATGGTGACAGAAGTGTTTGTATTTTTATGCATCTCGCAGTTGGATCTGTCATCATGCTTGAGATGAAAGCAAAAGCGTCTGCGAGTCTGTTATTTTCTTGAAATGTGCCTCCATTTTATTTTTGGGATTTTCGCTGACAATTCTTCAACCAGCTTCTTGTATTTCTTCAAGGATGGTTCATTTGTAGTATACTCTCCTTTATTTGGCGAATAACTAGCTGCGAATCACTAGTGATCCTGGCATTTTCTAGTTTCATTTCTATTGCGAATTTTAAGGCATGTATCACAGCTTCATATTCTGTTTCATTATTAGTGGATGCAAATTCCAATCTGAATGAAAAAGCCATTTTATTCCTTCTGGCGAAATTAAAACAATTCCAACTCCATTTCCTTCTCCATTTGATGATCCATCTACCAATATCTCCCATCTATTTGGTTCTGTTAATAAATCTTTTGGATCTCCATGTTCTTCTTCTAATCCATCATTTCTTCTACTGCTTCATCTTCTTCTAAAGGAAATTCTGCCAAGAAATCTGCAACAACTTGTGATTTTGGTGAAGACAAAATTTCATATTTAATATCAAAGTGGCCTACTTGTGCATTCCATCTCTCCACTCTTCCTGATCTTTTAGAATTCTTCATCACTGATTCAATTGGTACTTTTGTTAATACCTTTATCTTGTGTGCTTGAAAGTATATGCGGAGCTTAAATGATGCATAAACTAATGCTAAGATTAACTTTTCAATCTTTGAGTAATTCTTCTGCAGTATTAAAAGTTTTGCTAATGTAATAAATGGGTTTCTCCACTCCTGCGTCTACTCGCAATAAACAACACTTAATGCATGCGACGTCGTCGCAAGATAGATCAATAATTCTTCTCCTGATTCTGCTTTTGTAAAATAGTTGTATTCATAAGATGTTCTTTGATTCCTTGAAAAGCTTTTTCACATTCATCAGTCCATTTAAATTTCGCACCCTTCTTGAGTATATCGAAAAAATATTTGCATTTGTCTGATGATCGCGAAATGAATCTCCCCAGCGAAGCTAGAAGCCCATTCAACTTCTGTACATCTTTTATTGTTGCTGGTGTTGGCATGTCACGAACTGCTTGCACTTTTTCTGGATCAACCTGTATTCCTTCTTTGATACAATGTAGCCTAAAAATTTTCCCGATGCAACTCCAATAGTACACTTCTCAGGATTCAATTTAATGTTATACTGCCGCATTTGTTCAAAAATCTCCCTCAGGTCTTGTACATGGTCTTTAGCTTCTTTACTCTTTACTAACATGTCATCCACGTATACTTCTAATGTTTTGTGTATCCATTTTGCGAACACCTTCTCTACCATTCTTTGGTATGTCGCTCCCGCGTTTCGCAAACCAAATGGCATTTTCGTGTAACAATATAAACCTCTAGGGGGAAAGAAAGCAGTATGTTCTTGATCTTCTTCAGCGAGAGGGATTTGGTTATACCCTTTGTATCCATCTAAAGATGATACCCTATCATTTCCCGCTGCGGATTCCACCATTTGAGGAATATCTGGTAACGGAAAACTATCTTTGGGGCAAGCTTTGTTTAAATCAGTGAAATCTATGCAAATCCTGATTCCTTTGTTTTTCTTTGGGACAATGACCATATTCGCTATCCATTCTGGGTATTTAGCTTCTCTTATGATTCCGCCTCAAGCATTTTCTGTTGTTTCTTCTTCTATTTGGGAATGGTAAGTTGTTGCAATTTTTCTTATTCTCTGTTTAAATGGTCTCACATTTTTGTTAATCTCCAACTTGTGGCATGCAATTGATGGATCTATTCCCGGTATCTCATCCATGTTTCCTGCGAAAACATCTTTATATTCTCGCAACAAGTTAACAGTTCTTTCTTCTTCTTCCATATCCATTTTGGTTCCAATTCTCAATATTAGAGGTTCTTCTATAGTCCCAACGTTTATTTCTTTTGTTGGTTCTGCGGGGAGTGTAACTGGGTTTAGGTTCTCCCATTGGTGTTGGTTCTTTTATTTTTTCATAGGTCCTTCTCCTTCTTCCGAAATTTCGCTGGGTATTCCTTTGCCTTCTTTTGCCCTTATCATATATACTCTAAATTCTTCTTCTTTCTTTGCTTCCTTTGCCAACTTTCTGCGAAATTGTTTCTTTTTTGCTTGTCCTTCATAATTTTACTTCAATTGATGACATAATTTCGCATTGTCAACATCTCCTCTGATTTCACCTATTCCATTTGGTGTGGGGAATTTAATACATTGATGCAACGTTGATACCACAGCTTTTATCGCATGTATCCATGGTCTTCCTAATAACATATTATATGGCGATTCCATATCCACCACGCACAACGTTACATGTGTTTCGATTTCTCCAAGTGGAATTCGTACCACTATCTCTCCTTTAGGTTTTGTTGTGGATTTTCCAAAGCCGTGAACAAAATATGTTGAACTGGACATTTCTTCATCTTTAAATCCCATTCCCCGGAATGCGTGATAAAATATTATATCCACTGAACTTCCTGTATCGATTAAAGTTCTGTTCAATATCCATCCTGTGGATTTTGTCGTTGTCTCCTTTTTTCGTAATAGGCATGTGACAACAACATGGAGATGTGTGGTTCAAATTTTCTTTTGGTATTTCTGCCGCCATGAATGTAATTTTTTGCTTTTCCCAATCTTTCAAGGGTGATGTCTTTTCTACCGCCATAACTTTTCCTTCAAAATTTCGTTTATGTATTCTTCCTTTGATGTTTTCATGGAATTCATTAATCATCGTTTTTGTTATCATATTACACTCCAATTTTGTCATCTACATTAATTCTATTCATCTTTCTTCTAACCGATTCACTGATTTATTTAATCACTTTCTTGATTTGAATATTCTCAACAACAATCTTCAATTTTCGATCTTCAGTTCCCTGTTTCTAGCGCCATTATGTAGTTGCAGGAAATCCTACACTACACCCCTCATATGATTTCATTTTTGATCAACTCATTTTTAGGTTTACACTCTTAATTTTATTGATAAATCCTTGAATGTTCTTACAAGAAAAGATAAAGAAGTCAAGAATGATCTCTGCTCTGAACTTTCTCTCTCCTATTTACTTGTTTCTTACTCAAAAAAGATCTCTCCCTTTCTTTACAACTCGAACGACTATTTATAAAGAAATACATAGTGGATGACATCTAATCTGTCCTTTATTTTCGGGTATGGCTTGCGACATTCTCGCAACCTTACAAATGTTAATTTCGCAAACTCTCTAATTTTCGCAGAACTATCATATCTTTCTCGTGATCTTTGCTGACGTCATTTATTTTATCATTCTTGAAATTGTTCTGCGGCGCTGTTGTGCTGTGTCATTGATAATTTCGCTGAAAAGTTGTCGTTGCGAGATTCTGATCCTATACTCTTCTGAAAATATGTTCTTGTGTTCTCAAGAAGAAGTTAAGTTAAGCTCTATATTCACAATCAATGACTCTGCTTCTGAGTCTGAATCACTTCATGATGATAAAGAAGATATTGATTATGTGAAAATAAAAATGTCTCAGCTAAATGAACTGAGCAAGGAATTCCTATCATGTGCAACTGAACTCACACTTGTACTAAAAACAGAAGGAAAAAATTATTAAAGACCTATGTCATATGAAAGATAAAAATGATAAGCTCAATCTTGATCTATCATCTCCTAAAACTGACTTAGAATCTCTCAAGATCAGTTCTTCCTCGAAGATCCAATCCTTAAAATCAATGCTAAAGGAAAGTATTGATCAAGAAAAGAATACTGGGTCGTTAAGAAAGACAACAACAACTGAATACAATGCCTTAAAAATCTCATATGATTCTGAGATAAAGACGGTCTCCGAACATGTCAAAAGGTTGAAGAATGATATGTGTTCATTACTGTCTGAAAATCAGTTGGCTACATCTTTCCCGGATAAATCCAAAAAATCCGGTTTGATCTTTCCTTCAAGAGGAAAGAAGAATGTCGTTTTTAAAAGCGCTCAAAAAGGGACTTCATCTTTTTAAAAGGGATCTGTATTCTCAGGGGATCACAAGATGAACCACTCACATCAAAGTTTGTCACAACATCTTAAGCATCATTACAAACGATGTTTTCATTGTGGAAACAAAGGTCATGTTATCAAGGATTATCAACGACTATCTTATTCAAACTCTGAAAAATCACCTCTAGTCTAAGGTGTAACATGAGATCTCTTTCTAAAGAAATCATACATAAACCTGATTTTCTTAGATCAAACAATTCTCAAAAGAACTAACTCTTCTAGAGAAAATCATCATATAATAAAAGAGGATCAGAAGACTAGGAACTCCTGGAAGTGGATACCAAAGAAGACCATGGAACTAAACAGAGAAGAATCTGGCAAACTCTCTTGATCATCAACACAACAGGTAATAACTAAATATCTTGATGATAGTCATTTTTATGATAAATTTGACTTGTCTTCCAAACGAAGTAAGTTCCTTAATAAAACAGATAACGAGAAATTCTCTATCACTCCTGAAAAAATAATTTGTCTCAACCAGATACCTAGTATCTTGGGAAGATACATTGACTCATGAAGTGCTCAAACTCTTGTTTAATGAGTTCAGTGTATATTGAACAATAGTTCAAAACTTGCGAGATTCATGAAGATATTCACAGGAATACACTTTCCTAAAATCCTTAATATTAAATTTTCGGTTATTTTATATTAAGGGAGAATATTTGATTTTCATAATCGATGAACAAGTTTTTGGAAACTATTTATGTATAAAGCTTCGGTAATGTTTGAGTTTTTCGATCATTCCTATGGAACAAAGAATCATGTACAATACAGATTACCATTCAAAGCTTTCTACAAGGGTTTCAGAAAGGTATGCTGAAAAGATGGCATGTGAATCTTTCAGACTTCTTAATTTCAATGGAAACGGGTCCACCTCCTACATGAATATGAATCATTCACCCTCTATGATCGATTACGAAAAGGAATTTCACAAGATGGCTCGAACTTGTGCAGAAACTAATTTGGAAGTATTAATATTGAAACGTAGCCTTGAAAAATCCTTACTTGTTCAATCTCAAGTTCTCAAACAACTAGATTTACTCTCCAAAAGAGTATACGAAGAGGAACCCAACTTTCACAAGGTTGAGGAATTATTCTTCAATCAAGGATGTCTTCAGGGAATTCGGAGAATTATTCCCATCAAGCGAAAGAGATCCCAAGATCATGAAGGGTTCTGATTCAAACAAGAAAATAGAAATCAGTTTTTGATTATTTCAATTATTGTGTAAGATCTATTTCTGAATAAAACTATCTATTATGAATAAAATTATTATTTTATAATTTTTCTTATGATAGTTTTTCGATTACATAGCCTGTGATTGAATTATATTTTTGCTATGTGTTTATGGGATGTTTGATTTCGGTTTTCTTAACCTTAATCTTCGATCTCATATGATGTGTGAATACTTATGGTTTGTGTGGCTTTTTGATTTAGTAGGATTAAGTTCTAGCCCATGTTGGTAGGCTTTTTCAAAGGATCATAAGGTGTTCCGATTGAAGATCATGTGTGAAAAAGTCACAATATGTTGAAACGATTTGTGTTTAACATAAAAGCATATGTGTTTCGAGTTTTCAATTTTTTCTATTGGCATGCATTAGTTAAAAACAATTCAACCTTTTTCTGGTAAAGGTTGCTTTTGTTGTTGTTCTTTTGTTCTTGAGAGAGGATGACAACACAATGGGGGGGGGGGGAGTTCTAACTTGAACTTGTGCTTAATGATATATCTTTCTGGGGGAGAATAGGATGCGGAATCTGAGGTAACGAATTTGTTAGTTAATCGTTTTCCTGTTTAAGAAAAGCTTGAGGTTATTGCATATATTTTGCTTTTGCTTAACAAAATTTGGTACAATTGATGTTGATCCCATTATGTGTGTATGTATGTATGTATGTATGTATGTATGTATGTATGTATGTATGTATGTAATGTGTGTTTGTGATTCAATTGTTTCTGGTTAAGAAAAACTGGTTTGATATCCTTCTTTATTGTTTGGTATCAATTATTTTAGACTTAACGAAATTTCAGTGCAATTGCGGTGCTTTAATGTCTATGTTTGTTTGAATTGCTTCCAGTTAAGAGAAATAATTGTGCAAGTCAATTTATTTGGTTTGTATATATTGTTAATAGCTTAACAAAATACGGGATCCTTTGTTTAGTCCAATTCGATTCCGGATAAGATAAACTAAGGTAATTCTGATCTTAGTTAGACTTATCAAAGTAAAGGATTCTATTAGAGCTTAGCTCGGTCGACCTCGCATGCGTTGCTATATCAAGCATGTTTGTCAATGTTAGTGATCAAAACTATGAGTCTTGAATTCTAGTCTACATAGCTAAGTCTCAGAGTAGGATAGAAAAGTGTAGTTGAGCTCAATGACTTCATGGAGATTCATCATACAACGACGAAGATCTATTCAAGGAACCGTGGAACTTCATCAACAAAAAGGTATGTGGATACTTGAACTTATCTATCACTCAAAAGTCTATCTCTTCTATCTCCTACTTCTTATGAGACAAAAGTCGTATGCTATATAGACTGGATCATACACATTTGATATTTCGAGCCGAGTATATATCGCCTATCTATATCTCGAAATCATGTGTTGGTAAAGCGTTTCGCTTTGATCGGGTTTATCTTCACCTAGTGACGAAAGTCATAATGTTTCAATCACTTTGAAAATCGCTTTGACGAGAAATAGTGTAACAACTATATAACGTCCTCTAAGAATGTTTCAATGGTTGAAATGAGAGTTTAGGTCTATATAACCAATGATGGATATAAGCATTGTGTGGTAACACATATGTGCGTAATTCCTATTCCTTAATCCGAAGTTTGCGAACTTTGTTGATTGAGAGAAACCGGAGGAATTGGCTTTGCCAAGTCCGCGAACTCAATCTGCGAACTGACGGAAGTTCTCTTACCAAGAATTTCTACTAGAATTTCCAAAAAATCGTTTGCGTGTTTAGTCCGCGAACTCAGTCCGCAAACCTAGTCCGCGAACTGGCGGAAGTATCTTTGCCGAGATTTTCTGCTAAGTTTGGAAAACTCTGCCGGTTGCCTTAAGTCCGCGAACTTGTTTGCGAACTTGAGTGGGTTATGATCTAAAGATGTGCTCTGAACATGAAACTTAAATTACTAAGGAATGCAGTATGCAAACCGTGGCTATAAAGTTCATGAGCCGATTCAAATCGAATTGAATCATCTTTATTTCAATTGTGTCTTGTGTAGTTACATAAGATCTCATAGCAATTGAACAACTCTCTAACTAGTTCATTTGAGTCAATTGAACTAGTTATGGTGAAGAAGAACACGGTTAATATGAAATTCTCATATGGTTAACCTTTTGGGTTACTATGTTGAACCAACATGCACGTACACGTTTTGGCATCGTTTTCAAAAACCCAGTAAACATATATCTCAAGTGTGTGTGACAAGCTAAGTTTTCGATCTAACGGTTGAGAAATATTAGCTTGAATCTAAATCAGGTTTTCATCTAACGGTGAATATTGATTGCTTTGTACCTAAGGCAAAACCCTGATTTGAAGACTATATAAAGGAGACATCTAGCATTGGGCAAAACTAATCCCCACACTCTGTGTGATACTAGTGCGCTCGCTAGATTCGATTCTCCTCTAACCTTTGGTTTTCTTCTCTAAAACCAGGTTAATGACTTAAAGACTTCATTGGGATTGTGAAGCCAGACCGATACTACTTTTATCGTAGTTGTGTGATCTGATCTTGCATCTTCTATCGTACGAGTACAATCTTATTGATTGGCTTGAGATCGTGAGAGTTCTCCCATAGGAAAGGTAAAGAAGTCACAAATATCTTCGTCTCACTGTTTGTGATTCCTCGACGTCCTCTTGTTTATACAAGTAAGACTGTTGAGAGGTGATTGATTAATCTAGGATGTTCTTCGGGAATATAAGACCTGACTATCAATTGGTTCATGTTCACCTTGATTTCATATCATAAGACAGAACAAAAACCTAGGGTTCTTCTGTGGGAGACAGATTTTTCCTTTGATAGACTTTTCTGTGTGAGACAGATTTGTTTTTTATCAAGTCTGCGATTTTGGGTTGCAGCAACTCTTAGTTGTGGGTGAGATCAGCTAAGGGAATCAAGTGCGTAGTGTCCTGCTGGGATCAGAGGCGTAGGGAGTACAACTGTACCTTGAATTAGTGGGAGACTGATTGGGGTTCAACTATTCGAAGTTAGCTTGGAGTAGGCTAGTGTCTGTAGTGGCTTAATACAGTGTGTATTCAATCTGGACTAGGTTACGGGGTTTTTCTGCATTTTCGGTTTCCTCGTTAACAAAATTATGGTGTCTGTGTTATTTCTATTTTTGCATTATATTTGTTATATAATTGAAATATACAGGTTGTACGTTTGTGATCATCAGTTGGAAATCCGACCTTTGGTTGTTGATTGATCCTTGGACATTGGTCTTTGGTACCGTCCAAGTTATCTCTCTTTGATAAAGACTCGCAGATTTCCATTTGCTTGAGTAAAGATCAATTCGAGAGATTGAGATATAAACTCTTTGATACATCTTTTTATTGATTGATTCTATCTGTCTAGTTGATTCTCATAAAAAGTATATTGGAGTTTATCCATACAGATTGCTAAGCGAAATATTAGGTGGTGTTTTTAGACCCTCGCTTTTTCAGATTCGGTTATTCAAGTCTAATCGAATGCCTTGACAAGAAATATTAGTTAACTAAGTACTTGTCTTGTCTAAAGTGTAAGGTCTAAGTTATTATCTGAATAATTAGAGCCTGGTGAGAAAAATAAAGTTAATTCTGATCTTTATTTTGGTCTTATCGAATAAGCGATTGTATTTGTGCAATCGGTTTATCGAGGGAACTAAGTTTCTTAGTCAATTTGTTAAACTATCAGGGAAAATTGCTCCGGGAAATTGTTTTCTTGATAACATATTAAAACCAAATTACTTGTAGTTTTGGTTTTGATATTGGTTATCTAAAATGGTATGTGAAACCTTCGTGCTTAACTCTTATAAGTTGTACAATTCTTTGAGATTTGTAAGATCCTTTCAGTTTGGTATTTGTTCGGACCTTTGTCATTTTGTGACAAAAGGGGGGGAATATATGGAGTAAACAAGTGATTTGTAATCACTAAGGAAAGGACGATTGTGCTTAAACATTATATCTAACGAAAAGGGAGAAACATATCATATAATGATTGTAGTTATTTCGACTACAAAAGGGAAATAACAAAGATGTGTGGATTGAAAATCTACCTATCTCCCCTTTAAGGGGGGGGGGGGGGTATTAGCTTTGTTATTTAAATGTCAACATCGGCATTTATGGATTGAATATATGCAGGTTATTGTGCTGTTGAAACTTGGAATCAAGCGTATGTATAATAAATTTTTGTAATTTGTTTATCCATATGTAATAAGAGTTTTGTCACTAAAATTGACAAAGGGGGAGACTGTTAGAGCATAGCTCCATTGAACCCACCAAGCGTTGGTATGTCAAGTGTGGTTGTCATATTTTAGTGAATCAAAACTCAATTAAAGAGTCGCTTGATTATATACTAGAGACAACTTTGTATAGGTTAGGATAGAAAAATTAGGATTATGAGACATACAAGTATTACTCGAAGACTTGAATACAATCTACATCGACAATACCATCCTTCCTCTTGAGGTTAGTAATATTGTTGTTAGAGCATTGCTCGGTCGAACTCGCATGTGTTGCTATCTCAAGCATGTTTGTCAATGTTAGTGATCAAAACTATATGTCTTGATTTCTAGTTTACATATGACTAAGTCTCGGTCTAGGATAGTTAGGTATAGTTGAGCTCCAGACTCCATGGCGATTATCTTGCAAAGACGAAGAACTACTCAAGGAACCAGTGGAACTTCATCCGACCAAAAGGTATGTGGAGGCTTGAACTCATCTTGTCACTCAAAAGTCTATCTACTCTATCTCCTACTATTGAGACAAAAGTCGTATAAGTATGATAGTTTTAATACATACACATTTGCTATTTCGAGCCGAGTTTACTCGCCTATCTTTTTCTCGAAATACGCGTTGGTAAGCTTTTGCTTTAACCATCTTCATCTTTACCCGTGACGAAAGTCATGATGACGTTTCAATCTTGAAAATAGCTTTGATGACGATAGTCGATTCTTTATGTCTAACGACTGTTATAACATTATAGAAGAATGTTTCAATGATTGAAATGTAGAGTTGAGAATATGTAACCACCTATGGATATAAGCATATAGTGTGTTTGCACATTAATGTATAAATCCATGTGCCGGAAACCAAGTGCGTGCATATGTGTGCATGCGGTATTGGTGAAGGAGACAGGTTGGGTACGCTTACCCGTACGCGTACTGGAGGAAATTCACATCCGTGAAATTCTAATGAGTTTGGAGTTTACGAACTCAAAAACCAGTCGCCTTAGGTACGCGTACCCGTACGCGTACTGGCAGAACTTTTTCACCCGTAAAAGTCTGTTGAGTTTGGAAACTAAAACCAAGTCAAAATCCGGTAGCTAAGGTACGCATACCCGTACGCGTACCCAAGCTAGTTATTTGTCAAATTGGTAGTTCATGAACTTAAAACAATAAATTATAAGGAATGCAATCTTTGCAAACCGTGGGTGTATTGTTCATGAATTGATTCAAATGAATCACACCGATTTTGTTTCAATTGTGTCTATGTATAAAGACCTAAGCAATTGAAAAACTCTTGAACAAGTTCTTATGAGTCATTTGAACTAGTTATGAGAAAGATGAATACGGTTAATATGAAAGCACTCATATGGCTAACCATTGGTCAACCATTTTTGAACCAACCAATGTACACGTTTAGGTACGGTTACTCAAACCTAAATGAATACATTTCATTTTTCTGTGACAAGCTAAGTTTCGATCTAACGGTTTGAAAGATACTAGCTTGGATAAATCAGGTTTTTAATCTAACAATGATTATTGAATGCATTGTTACCAAGGTAACCTAGATTGCAAATCCTGATTTGAAAACTATATAAGGAGACGTCTAGCAACTGTGCAAAACTAATCCCCACACCTCCTGTGTGATACTAGTTGGTTTGCTAGAGTCGATTCTCCTTTAATCGTAGATTTCTTCTCGAGACCCTGCCGATTAATGACTTAAAGACATACGAATTCAATTGAGTAATTGACTTGAGATTATATCTCCGATAGGGCAAGATAAAAAGAAATCACAAACATCTTCGTCCCATCGTTTGTGATTCCGCAATATCTAGTTTCGCTACCATACGATTTAGAATTATTGTGAGGTGATTGATAATACTAGGTTGTTCTTCGGGAATATAAGTCCGGTTTATCAATTTGTTCTTGTTCACCTTGATTTTTATCAAAAGACAGAACAAAATTTTTAGGTTTATCTGTGGGAGACAGATTTATCTATCCTTGTAGACTTTTTTGTGTGATACAGATTTGTTTACTAAAGTCTTCGACTTTGGGACATAGAAACTCTTGGTTGTGGGTGAGATCAGCTAAGGGAATCAAGTGCGTAGTATCTACTGGGATCGGAGACGTAAGAGCGCAACTGTACCTTGAATCAGTGTGAGAATTATTAGGGTTCAACTACAGTCAAGACCGAAGTTAGTGTGTAGTAGGCTAGTCTCTGTAGCGGCTTAATATAGTGTGGTGTTCAATCTGGACTAGGTCTCGGGGTTTTTCTGCATTTGCGGTTTCCTCGTTAACAAAATTTCTGGCGATTGTGTTATTTCTATTCCGCATTATATTTTGTTATATAATTGAAATATCACAGGTTGTGCGTGGTATCGATCAATAGTGAAATCCAAACTTTGGTTGTTGATTGGATATTGATTGATCCTTGGATATTGGTCTTTGGTACCATCCAAGTTTATCTCTCTTGTATTTAATCGAGACTCGCAGATTGCTTGAGTAAGATTTAAATCAAGAGATAGAGATATTAACTCCTTGATATACTATTTATTAAGATTGAGTCTGTCTGTCTAGTTGATTCTCGTAAAATTATATTAGAGTTAGTCCATACAGATTGCTAATCGAAATATTGGGCGTGGTTGTTATACCCCCGCATTTTCAATTGGTATCAGAGCAGGCAAACACGTTCAAGACCTCAAAAGTCTGTGTTTGTAGCGATCTGACTCTATGGACAGAGGTGTTATCTCTATTAACGTACCAGCAGTCTTCGATGGCTCTAATTAATTACGGTGGAAAATTGTTATGCGAGCGTTTCTTCAAGCGCGTGATTTTCAATCATGGGTATATGTTGTTAACGGCTATGATGCTCCCGTTGTTGCAGTAGGTAATGTTAATGTTCTAAAACATATTGACGAATACGATGCTGCTGAGATACTTGCTTCAAAGCAAAACTCCGACGGTTTGAATGCCATCATACATGCCATTACCCCAAATATTCATCACCATGTGTCAAATTGCTCTAGGTCTAAAGATGCGTGGTATATCTTAGAAACCGTATTCGAAGGAAATACTAGTGAAAAGGAAGCTAGTCTTCAAAACCTTAATTCCGATTGGGAAAACCTTCGTATGGCAGATGAGGATTCATTTGATGAGTTTAATCACAAAGTGTATGAAATTGTTAATGCATCTTTTGCATTGGGTAAGACTATTCCTGAAAAGGACATTGTGATGAAAATTCTCAGATTGCTGCCATCTAGATACGACTCTAAGAAGCATGTTATCGTTAAGGGAAATAACCTTGATAATCTCTCCAGAAATACACTGGTTGGGAAGCTTAAGATCTTTGATCACGAACACTCGTCCAAATCTAAGGATGTTGCATTCAAAACACCGAAAGACGCAAAATTACTTGATAAAAGTAAAAAATGTGTATATCTATGACGATGATAACTCTGGGACAGATTCATAAGATGAAGATCTTGACAAATCAGTCTCGATGATCACAAGACAATTTAGAGATCTTCTGTTGAAGAGAAGTAAACGGCTCTCCAGAGATAAGCCAAAAGCATCAGTCAAACCTCATAATCGTATTCCTTCTAAAAACAGGGACACATATGAAACTGATGACGAGGATATGCCTCAGTGCTTTAAGTGTAAAGGATTTGGTCATTTTTCAAACGAGTGCCCAAATCGTAGAAAATATACTGGAAACAAAGGTCTTGCTGCGACACTTGATGAGATGTTTGACAACTATGATTCTGATGAAGACAAAAAATCAAGTGTTGCTCTTCTATGTGAAAATATTGATTTTGATAATTGTAGCAATACGTACATCAATCTTCATAATCTTCTAGAAGAGATCCCAATCAAGATGGAAGAATGAATTGACCCGTCTTTCGGAAACCCTTTGCTTAATGTTTCAGGATCTACTTTGTGCCTAGCAGCTTGCGTTTCAAAGGCCCATGAACCATCCTTTGTGTTGAAATGCTCCTATTGTTCTCTCAGGGGACATGAATTTTCAAAGTATTTCAAGTACAAACACAAGATGAGATATGTCAACAAGCTTCAACGGAGAGAAGATCGTCTAGCCACTAAGCTTAAACTCGCGGAGAAAACGACTAAGGTATGTAAGATCTTGTCCTCTTCGAAAAGACTAGTTTCCAAAGAAAGATATGGACCATTAGAGAGGAAAACCTAGTATAATCATGCGGAAAGGTAGAGCTCCATTGATTCCGTACAAAAGGGTCATGGTGGACAAATCATTGTTCACCACAGCACAACCTGATTGTGTTGCTTTTGTGCATCGTAGAAAATATACTGGAAACAAAGGTCTTGCTGCGACACTTGATGAGATGTTTGACAACTATGATTCTGATGAAGACAAAAAATCAAGTGTTGCTCTTCTATGTGAAAATATTGATTTTGATAATTGTAGCAATACGTACATCAATCTTCATAATCTTCTAGAAGAGATCCCAATCAAGATGGAAGAATGAATTGACCCGTCTTTCGGAAACCCTTTGCTTAATGTTTCAGGATCTACTTTGTGCCTAGAAGTTTGCGTTTCAAAGGCCCATGAACCATCCTTTGTGTTGAAATGCTCCTATTGTTCTCTCAGGGGACATGAATTTTCAAAGTATTTCAAGTACAAACACAAGATGAGATATGTCAACAAGCTTCAACGGAGAGCAGATCGTCTAGCCACTAAGCTTAAACTCGCGGAGAAAACGACTAAGGTATGTAAGATCTTGTCCTCTTCGAAAAGACTAGTTTCCAAAGAAAGATATGGACCATTAGAGAGGAAAACCTAGTATAATCATGCGGAAAGGTAGAGCTCCATTGATTCCGTACAAAAGGGTCATGGTGGACAAATCATTGTTCACCACAGCACAACCTGATTGTGTTGCTTTTGTGCATCCTGTCTCATGTGCATGTTCAAAAGAGACAAGATCTTGCACACCTCAGGCTTTAAAATAAAAATATATATATTTCTTTTTTAGCTTTGAGTTTTTTGGCCTTGAAATTTCTTCATATCACTATTGATATTGGAAGGGACCGATTTGCCAAAAGAAGAGGGTTATTATCGATAATTTCGCTCTTTATAGGGTTGTGAGTTGGACGTGTACGAACCTGTTTAAAGGTTTCAAATCGCTACATTCCTTTTTCCTTCTCTGATATTATTTATATCTTAAGACTGCTTGTTGAAGTTGGATTTTGAACTCCTCTCACACAATCGTGCTTTCATGGATACTCGAAGCATCATGTCTTTAGATGAAAAAGATATCAATATGATTGTTAAGCCATCAATCACCAAGGAAAAAGAAAAATCTCTGGTGTCTCCATCCTTGAAAAGAAAAAGAAGGAATGTGAGGAAGCTAATGGCAGTTCCTTCTAACTCTCAGAAGTTCTCTGATGTTCTTGATGAGTTGAAAGAGATAAGAAAGGAGATTCGACAAATAAAGGCTTGTGTGTTAAGATCTTTGGAAATTTAGAAGGCACTGGTTCGACATCTTCAGCCAAGACGGTCTGTTGGTATTGACTCCTTCCTCCACGAACCTTATGTTCCAATGGCTATTGACGACAAGGAGTTTGGGAACGATGCAGAATTTCTCAAAGATATCAATGTCTAGAAAGTCTTCTTATGAGAATTTATTTCTTATGTCTTAGGAAGAATAATTAGAGTTTGGAATAGCCATTATTGTGAGTACACATAGCTATGTCCGTCGTTTTTTCATCTTTATTTTTTTAGGTTTATTTATTTAAATTCTAAAAATTCCTTGGAAGATGATTTTTGCAACATTAATATTTATGGTTTTATATATTGCAATATATTATGGGATATGTGTGTTTGCGTCCGTGAACTATTATTCTCCCATATGATGTCAAAAGTTATCTCTTTTATATGTCGATATGCAAGTATTGATACAAGATCGATGAACTTTTGACAAACAAAAGTTAAGCCTATTATGTAAATTATTGATGGAAGATAGGTTAAAATATTTTGTTTACAAGGATTATGTCTATTGCATGTCATTATGCAAATAGTGATGGAAAATATAATGAATCCTTGTATATGCCGCAGTATTGATCATTCCCTGATCCATATTTTATGTGTATACTGTAATGCTCCATAAGTTTTTCTTGTGTTGAGGATAAGACGATTGAGTTAATCATTCTTTTATGGTGAACTTAGTTGTAGCTTCGTAAGATCTCTTATGTCGAGCATTTCCGACTAGATTAACCATAAATTCGTTTGTGGTTATTTTGGTCGTGTATTCCGATTAAATTAATCATGAGTTCTCTTGTGGTTAGTTTAATTTTGAATTTTGGATATAGAAAATCATTTCCTTATGGTTTTTGGTGTCCAATAAAATTCTTCCTTTCTTGTAAAAGTAAGGTCGCTCTTGTTGTTCTCTTGGGAATGACATCAAATGGGGGAGAGTTCTTTTGAACTTGCGCTTAATTTCCATATCTTTGTGGGGAATTATTTAGGGATTATCTCGTATCTTTATAAACTCCTTGATAAATGCATTTAGCCTCGGCTGTGGAATTATTTAGGGATTATCTTGTATCTTTATAAACTCCTTGATGAATGCATTTAGCCTCGGCTTTATGATTGTATCTAAACAAGTTGATATGTACTATTCTTTGGTCTTGAAGCGTCTTCGTGGAAATTTCATTAGGATCATGTTTTCGTACCTTTGCCAATTTTATTGACAAAAAGGGGGAGAATTAATGTGTGTAGATCACACTACAAATACATATGATTTACGTGCTTTACGGGTCATTATGTAAGGGGAAGTGGTTTTCATGTTGAGACGAAAGTATTGACTAAGGGGGAGTGATACATATCACCATAATATTGTTGTCGAAGTTGTGATATGAGAACTTTGATGTTGTGCAATAATACTATGACACTGTATAACAATGATCGAGAGCTTTTGTTTTCTCATTGTTATGGCGGAACTTCAACAACTATGATGCTGAATTGAACATCTATGGAATCATGAGAGTACTTGGAAAAGACGAAGTTTTAAAGTAACGTTGAAGCACCAAGGAGATCAAGCATGTGGACGAGAAGCTACAAAGTTTTATTTATTTTGTAATCCATATGTATTGATAGTTTTGTCACTAAAATTGACAAAGGGGGAGATTGTAAGAGCATTGCTCGGTCGAACTCGCATGCGTTGCTATCTCAAGCATGTTTGTCAATGTTAGTGATCAAAACTATATGTCTTGATTTCTAGTTTACTTATGACTAAGTCTCGGTCTAGGATAGTTAGGTATAGTTGAGCTCCAGACTCCATGGCGATTATCTTGCAAAGACGAAGAACTACTTAAGGAACCAGTGGAACTTCATCCGACCAAAAGGTATGTGGAGACTTGAACTCATCTTGTCACTCAAAATTCTATCTACTCTATCTCCTACTCTTGAGACAAAAGTCGTATAAGTATGATAGTTTTCATACATACACATTTGTTATTTCGAGCCGAGTTAACTCGCCTATCTTTTTCTCGAAATACGTGTTGGTAAGCTTTTGATTTGACCATCTTCATCTTTACCCGTGATGAAAGTTATAATGACGTTTCAATCTTGAAAATAGCTTTGATGATGATAGTCGATTCTTTATGTCTAACGACTGTTATAACATTATAGAAGAATGTTTCAATGATTGAAATGTAGAGTGGAGAATATGTAACCACCTATGGATGTAAGCATATAGTGTGTTCGCATATTAGTGTATAAATCCATGTGCCAGAAACCAAGTGCGTGCATATGTGTGCATGCGGTATTGGTGAAGGAGACAGGTTGGGTACGCGTACTGGCGGAAATTCACGTCCGTGAAATTCTGCTGAGTTTGGAGTTTACGAACTCAAAAACCAGTCACCTTAGATACGCATACCTGTACGTGTACTGGCGGAACTTTTTCACCTGAAAAAGTCTGTTGAGTTTGGAAACTAAAACCAACTCAAAATCCGGTAGCTAAGGTACGCATACCCATACGCGTACCCAAGCTAGTTATTTCTCAAATCGGTAGTCCATGAACTTAAAACAATAAATTATAAGGAATTCAATCTTTGAAAACCGTGGATATATTGTTCATGAATTGATTCAAATGAATGAAACCGATTTTGTTTCAATTGTGTCTATGTATAAAGACCTAAGAAATTAAACAACTCTTGAACTAGTTCTTATGAGTCATTTGAACTACTTATGAGAAATATGAATACGGTTAATATGAAAGCACTCATATGGATAACCATTGGTCAACCATTTGCGGACCATCCAATGTACACGTTTAGGTACGGTTACTCAAACCTAAATGAATACATTTCATTTGTGCGTGACAAGCTAAGTTTCGATCTAACGGTTGTAAGATATTAGCTTGGATAAATCAGGTTTTTCATCTAACGGTGATTATTGAATGCTTTGTTACCAAGGTAACCTAGATTGCAAACCCTGATTTGAAAACTATATAAGGAGACGTCTAGCAACTGTGCAAAACTAATCCCCACATCTCCCGTGTGATACTAGTTGGTTTGCTAGAGTCGATTCTCCTTTAATCGTAGGTTTCTTCTCGAGACCCTGTCGATTAACGACTTAAAGACTTCATTGGGATTGTGAAGCCAGACGAAACTACTTCTCTTGTAGTTGAGCGATCTGATCTTGCCATTTCTATCGTACGAGTTCAATTGAATAATTGACTTGAGATTATATCTCCGATATGGTAAGATAAAAAGAAATCACAAACATTTTCGTCTCATCATTTGTGATTCTGCAATATCTAGTTTCGCTACCATACGATTTAGATTATTGTGATGTAATTGATAATACTAGGTTGTTCTTCGGGAATATAAGTCCGGTTTATCAATTAGTTCTTGTTCACCTTGACTTTTATCAAAAGATGGAACAAAACTTTTAGGTTTATCTGTGGGAGACGGATTTATCTATCCTTGTAGACTTTTCTGTGTGATACAGATTTGTTTACTAAAGTCTTCGACTTTGGGTCGTAGCAACTCTTGGTTGTGGGTGAGATCATCTAAGGGAATCAAGTTCGTAGTATCCTGCTGGGATCAGAGACGTAAGGAGCGCAACTGTACCTTGAATCAGTTTGAGATTGATTAGGGTTCAGCTACAGTCCAGACCGAAGTTAGTTTGTAGTAGGCTAGTGTCTGTAGCGTCTTAATACAGTGTGGTGTTCAATCTGGACTAGGTCCCGGGGTTTTTCTGCATTTGCGGTTTCCTCGTTAACAAAATTTCTGGTGTCTGTTTTATTTCTATTCTGCATTATATTTTGTTATATGATTGAAATATCACAGGTTGCGCGTTGTATCGATCAATAGTATAATCCAACCTTTGGTTGTTGATTGGATATTGATTGATCCTTGGATATTGGTCTTTGGTACCATCCAAGTTTATCTCTCTTGTATTTAATCGAGACTCGCAGATTGCTTGAGTAAGATTTAAATCAAGAGATAGAGATATTAACTCCTTGATATACTCTTTATTAAGATTGAGTTTGACTGTCTAGTTGATTCTCTTAAAAGTATATTAGAATTAGTCCATACATATTGCTAATCGAAATATTGGGTGTGGTTGTTATACCCCCGCATTTTCAATTATGACTTGAACTGTTTCATTCCTAACGTATCTTTCAAGTCGTGCTATATTGAAAACATAACTGTGAAGCTGTGAATGATTATACTCTAGTAGACATATTGTTAATGAATTAGAATACGAAGTATAACCCTTATCTTTTGAACTTCGTATATAAGACATCGACATAATCGTATGAATGCTATTGTGATTATGTGTATGGGTAAAGGTGAAGATTTCATCCTAGGAAACAATGTTTACATTTGTTTAAAGGAAGTACATTCATGAACTTGTTTTATGAATCGAAAGAGAAATCGCTAGGCTTATTGGTATTGTTATTCATTTCATATCTTTGGATTACCAATATGCCTGAGTTAGTGGAACCGATCATAATTAGTTATGTATCTTGGTAAAACTAGTCACAATGCCTGAGTTATGTATTGGTATGACTTTTATTAGTATAACCGATCCTAAGTAATCACCTAAGATGGTATGATCGATATTTGTAATTGGTGTAACCGATCCTGGTAATTGGTATGACCAATTACAAAAGAGTTGTGTAACCTATTCTTATAATTGGTGCAACCGGTCCTAGTAATTGGTGTAACCGATCCTAGTGACCAGTGTGACCGATCACAAGTGATACCATGAGAATATGGTAACCGGTCCTGGTAATTGACGTAACCGATCCTGGTAACTGATGTAACCGGTCCTAGTAACCATATTAAGGTAGAACCGATCCTTGTGTTTGGTATAACCGTAAACCCATGATTAGTGTATTGATATTTTATCAATCACATAGTTCTTGGAATTCAGATGAACCAATTATAACTTGTTTGTAAGTGTGGTATAATCGGTTCCAACATTGTAAATATGAAAAAGGATTTACAAAGAAAAAGATGTCGACATACTTTGAACATGCTCAGTAACTTTTATCTTTTATTATTCAAGGATATTCCTTGATAACTCAAGGAGATCCCAGGCCAAAATAAATTAAGAATCTTTTAATTAAGGTTGTTAGTTTTATATGCTTTTAATTACTATCAATTAAATGCATATCTCTGGAAAATAAAAATTGGTAATGTGTATTTACTAATTGGAGATTTTCTAGTGAGATTTCGGTAATATTGGACAAAGCATTTCCAGAAATTATGAAAACCTATTTTGGGAATTTGTTGCATATCTTAAGAATAATTCGGTTTTGAAAATTCCTTGGTGTCCAAACTTCGTTGGTCTATAAATACCCAAGTTTGCATTTCGAGCAAACTATCCTAAAAGCCAGCAAAACTACCTTGTTGTGTTTTTACTGGTGGAGTCGTCTATTCGGAGAGGAAAGTACCCTAATTAGGCGAAATCTCTTACGACCGCACGTTTAAAGACTTTTGTGGGATCAAGAAGCTCTACGAGTACCGTTGGTGGGAAACTAGATAATTGCAGTATTATTAGTTTTTTATTTGATTTGATTGACTAACGATTGTTGAACTTTGATTGCACCTAGTTTGTTTATTCTTGAGAATCTTCTCTTTTGATATAAGATTCACTCAAACTAGATCGAATTGTCAACGGGATCTTTAAAACTGTTTGTAGATCTAAAGACGTCTTGTGATAATCCATTGTTAACAGACTCCGTTCTATGCGTGATTGATGACAAGATATTCAAGTTGTGGTGTGCAGGTGTTTATTGAAGATTAAAGAAGATTTGAAGACAAAGAAGATTTCTTATTGGTTTCATATCTTTGGTGTGCACAAAACTTGATCCGATGGGATCCAACTATAATCGGTTTATCCTTGATAGATTTGATTGATTAGTTGCGTAAATTGGCATCAATATATAATATCTTGGTAGATTCTATATTTGATTGCATAATCTAAACTCTGCTACTTTGGTAGTTGTTGGATAGATAGATCTAAACCCGACAAAGGAGCTTATTGGATTAAACAGAAGAGCCTTTGTCTAACTCATATCACTGAGATTGAATAGAGTTGTTACCGAACAAATTTGTTGTTCCTTTACTGTTTGGAATACGAACTAAAGGAATTGTTCCAGTTCGTGCACTTATCGAATGTCGGAAGCGCATGGATACTGAAGAAACTAGGTGAACTATAGGTTTAGTTGTTTGGTCTCAACTATACGAAGTTGGTTTGATTTTGTGTAGCGGCTTAATTTTGAGAGTATTCAATTCTGGACTAGGTCTCGGGGTTTTTCTGCATTTGCGGTTTCCTCGTTAACAAAATCTTGTTGTGTCATTTACTTTTGTTTTTCCGCAATTATAATTGTTGTTATTATAATTTAAAGTAAATTACACAAAAGTTAACTCAGTATTACTTGATAGTGATCCTATAGAGTTTGGTTAAGTCCGAACCTATTATCAAGTAATCACACTTTGATTGTTGTATTGTCTCGATATCGTATCCATAGACGGCCACACAAAGTTTGAATACCGATTCGTTGTATTGTCTCGACCCTATCCATAGACAATCACTTTTGGTAAGAGGACTTATAGGTGGAAAAGTTTAAGATTGTGGTATATTTGGGTACCTTCATCTTTTCAATTTTAAATGAAGGTGTTTTATTGGGCCATTCATGTAATGTTTTTAGTTTGTATTGATTAACAACTAGATATAGATCCATTTGGGCGTTCTATGAAAATATGTGTATATCCAATATGTACTGATAATTGTGAAAGGAATATTAGCCTTCTTAACATTATGCTTTTACACGGAATTAGATTTCTTTTTAAATGCAGTACTAGTTATAATGCTTTAAAACTACTGCAAATACGAGTTTATCCAATATGTACTGACAGCGGTGAAGGAAGAATAGCCTTCTTAGATGATGCATAGGTTTTATACGGAATTAGTTGTCTTTTATGAATTTAATTAATCCCTATTATGATGCTTAAAATTCACGGAAAATATGAGTGTAGTAAATATGTACTGACTGTTGAAAATGGAAGAATTTCCTTTTTAACATTATACATAGGTTTTAGGCAAAATTAGTTGTCTTTTATTATACAATCTCAGTTATGATGCCTGATACTCAGTAAAAATATGAGTGTAGCCAACAAGTACTGACAGTTGTGAAACGAAAAATAGCCTTCTTAGCATTATGTTTCCTTGTAGCTTGGTGCATTTCAATATCCTATGCGCAAGCTCTTGGTGTTGATACCAAAATGAAGATTCTGCCAACTCATCAATATAGTTGTCCATAAATATTTTTTATTTAAAAATGTATTGACGATTAATATGAAAGATATTAAATAGATTTTTTACCTTGTATATGGTGATACTATTTAAGATTTTGGTTGAGTTTATATTAAATATATTTTATAATTATAAAAAAATAATAGTATATTTGATAGCTTAAGTGGAAATATGTCTATAAACAGAGCGGATAGATAAAAAAGACAGACCAAATAGAATGTTGGACATATAAAAAAGATTTTTGTTATAGGGAAATCCAATTTGTTTAGGTGAAAACCTAAAATTGTTTGACTATGGTAGATTTGAATTATTAAAGGGGGAGTAAAAATTTGACTTTCTCCTTATGAAAACAAAGAAGTATAGTACTGTGTCCTCAAGTTAACCTAATCGTAGTATTTGAGTATTGTATAAACATGACTAACCTAAACCACTTTTATGATTAAGCATTGTCTTGCTTCCCTCCACGAAGTTCACCAAAGACAAAACAAAATCCACAAATACATAAACCAAAAAGTAAGAAAGAAATGTTCTATTCGAAAAAGAAATACCGGCCAATAAATATTGTAATCGTCTAATCGACGATACACCAACAAATCCCTTGATGACTTTTATGAAGTATCGCCATCACAACAACCTCCAATGTTTCTTTTCCATCACAACTTAACAAATCACGAATTGCTTTCTATTTAACAAAATAGTAAGAATCCAATAACTTTATCGGAGATTAAAATGAAGGAAAAAAAAGAATATTTAAGTATAAACCCTAGCTTCAAAATCATCAGGATTAAGAGTGATGAGTGATCTTTAATAACACTGAGAAGATCTTAAAGTTGTGCTACAATAAATTTGTCACAAAATGTTGTGCTTCTTCTGTTTGTTATGGTGGTAATGATAGTGGAAAAACCAAAGGTACATAGCCTTATTTTAAAAATTATAGCATCTATTTTTCGGGTTGATGTAGGTAATCTGATATGCCATGCGAAAATTCATCGAAGGCAATCTGTGACACATTTTACCAAACACCCATATACATACAAAAGGTTACATATAGACAAATTAAATTTCCAAATATAAACTTTGGGTGGAACAATATATATATATATATAGAAAAAAAAATGAACAGTCACAAAATAAATAACGAAGAACCACCAATATCCCCTTATGATGCTGCTGCAGAACCAATATCCCCTTTTGCGGCTATTATTACGCTTTCATATCCATATAGAAAGCATCTTCGCATGAAATATTCGATCCTTAAAGATTACTATGCATATATTTCCATCCACAAATTTCAAATTTGGTCATTACCTTCGTTATTTTTAAGAATTTTGCAGCAGCCGGGAGATTGGTTGATGCCTGCCAAAATGATCACTAACAATCTATTCGAATCGAATTTGAAATACGATAAATTAACAAGTTTTAACATTACAAATCACATGATAGTATTTTAGTATATAAAAAAATGTTCTAAAATACTTACCCCAGTGTATACATGATGTACTCTGCAAAATCACAGTACAATATAATACATATGCACTCAGGTCTCAGGGATCATATTCTCAAAATAAACTATATTTTTTGTCAGTACAACATATATGTATTTGAGGATTATTCATAAAAATAAAGACAAAACAATACGTGCATCTGTAAAAATAAATAAATAACCCCAAATAGCTAGGTTTTATCAGTATAGGTTATCTACACTGTTGAATCATAATGTGAAAAATACTACTAGACAAGCATCTCGACCCCAATGACATGTGGATTGCGAGCTCTAGGTATTGCGGGCCAAAGGTATTGTGGCAGTGTACCAAACAATCTAGCTAGTTACCATAATGAGTACCCAACTATTTGACAGGAAAACAAAACATCTAAACCACATCAGACCGCCTAGTCCTAATATAATGACCAAGCAAGAATGACAAAGCATGAAGTTGATGATCTGGTTCATTTTCTCTTCACCAGTGTGATAAGAAAGCACAAAAAGGATAACAAGTGTAATACCACGATATTCGACAATGGTTGGCCGAGTGGAATACAAGTAATGGTTTGTCCTTTCCTAACACCGGGTCTTTTTCAGCACAACTTGCTTCAGAATTAGCAGAAAACTCTGCAGTTAAGCGTGCTCGGGAGGGAATAATCCAGGATGGGTGACCTCTCCCCGGAAGTTGTTGCTCGATGACCATAGAGGTGCCCGTTGAAAACCCCACACTGTCGGATGACCGCAGTGGCTAAGTGGGGACAATATCGGTGGACGGTCGGGTCATCACAAATGGTATCAGAGCCGACGACGGTCACCTGTTGATGGTGGAAGCTACGCTGAACGGGGTTTCTCCAAGTGCTTGTATCATAAGGGGTAGGGAACGTCGGAGATCTGAGCTTAATTATATTCACAAGACGAGGACGTCTCCAATTTAAAGTGGCGGTGTTGTAATACCCCGATATTCGGCAGTGGTTGGTCGAATGGAATAAAGATAATGGTTTGTCCTTTCCTAACACTGAGTCCTTTTCAGCACAACTGACTCCATAATTGGCAAAAAACTTTACAGTTATGTGCATTGGGAAGTTGATGTTGGATGACCGCAGCGGTGCATGTTGAAAACCCCACACTGGCGGATGACCGCAGCGGCTAAGTGGGGTCAGTATCGGTGGACGGCCGGGTCATTAAAACAAGTGACCATGTATACACCGAAGAAACATGGTATACACTGAAGAAACATGCTTATTGTTGTGAAGAGTGGTAAAAATTATGAATATGTATACCTTTGACGGTTTATCAACCTCAAGTTTTCGTACTTTTCCTCTTCATAAAACATATATTTTTCCTTATTGTTGCACCTATGGGACTCCTTGTTCAACAACACTTATTTTTCTCACCTATGTTACTCCTTAATCTTCAATGGCATTCATTTTTTGTTGTCGTTGCAACCTATCTCCAAAGCTTTCTGCTCGATGATAGTAATCTTATCGTGCATGCTCGACGAAAACTGAAATACAAACATAAATACACATATTTATGAGTGCAGATTATATATACTCATCTGAATTTCAAATATTAATAACATAAACACATATTTTTACATTGAAGAGTTTATACACTGTTTACATTTTCAAAATTTATTAACATATGCTACAAACCAAGTATAATCTATATACACTCTCTAGAATATACGCACATATAAATTTAGGATCATATTGCTATCGCGTACTCTACTAAATACAATAGATATAGTAAAACACAATAAGAAATTGATTAGGGATGCGAAGATACAGAACACAAAGAAGAGCTTAAATCTCTCTTTACTATTCCTTCACATGTATAAAAATCGAACGAATAGCCACAATATAGGAAATATGTACTGCTAAAATATCACAAGTTTAAAAATCAAAACAATATATGCATTCCGCACTCTCGTTAAACAGTGTAGACATTTTGTACCTCTAAGAGCATCTCCAATGCTAGGGGTGAAGGTAATCCTAGGTGGAGGTCCTATTAATACCTTTTTGTTGTGGGTCATGCCTATATGGCTAAAAATAAATAAAATCTATACTCTTTATCTAAAACTTCATCTCCAATGCTAAGATAATACTACCCTAGAACTTAGAGACAAATTAATTTGAGAATAAAGAATTGATTATGTGTCAAAAGACCTTGGGTCATGGAGAAGGTAAAGATATGACTTTCTCCTTTACCCTTTCTCATGAGATGGCATCCATGTCATGCTTTTACCTTTACCTTGATCTTGGCATCAGAGATAAATTATTTGTTAGAAAAGTGTTAAATCTTAGGTGTCATGTCTTTTTAAGACCTTCACCCCTAGCATTGGAGATGCTCTAAGATATCACATAAATGTAACACTCAAAACAACTATATAACACCTTATATAGTATTAGCCAATTTGCACTTTTCATGTACGAAAAATCACATAAAATCAAATAATCACTAGAATATAACATAGTAGAAAATAATCAATAAAATATAGGCAATCTGCACTTCTAGAATCTGCCTTTGCATGTATGAAAAATCACATAAAATCCGACGTAGATCAACACGGTATGGTATCTACACTTTTAGAACATAACAGAACATTAAAATTAGAATAAAATGTTGGATCTAAAGAGGAACATACGTATTTTTGTTACCGGTTCTGGAGATTTTTTGGCTTCTGCTATTGATTTTTTGAGATTTTAGATGTTGATTCTACCGTTTTCCCTTTTTCTTGTGAGTTTCGTGAACTTTGTCTTCTTGTTTCCACCATTTCTCATGAAGGTTCAATATAGGAATAGATTGAACGAGATTTTTTAGTACATTTTCGGTAAAATTGAAGTTTCTTTTTGGTTTTATTGAAGTAATTTTTGGGTTTGATTGAATTGATTTTTGAGTAGAAGTGAAGATTTGATTAGGTTTTTTCTGATTTGGTAATTTTTCTTCAATCTTCATCGATCAAAGACGATGATAGATTTTCAGAGATGATGATAACTTTTAAAATTCTTCATTCAGAGACGACGATAATTTTTTATTTCTTCTGTGATTTGGTTTTCAGATTTTATCTTTCTTTGTCTTTCTCTGGTAGGTTTCAGCTTTTTCAGTTACAGAAGCGCTAATTTATGTTGGTGTAACGGGTGGATTTCTGATCGTGTACACCACACACGTTTGGCGCTAGGGGCTTATTATGTCATTTCCTTGTTTTAAACAAACATGAACCCCCGGCTAAACGTAAAATATGAGTGGACCCCAGGAAAACTAACTGTATGGGCCTAGAACCTATTAACAAATCTCCCAAAATTAAATCGAGATTATCCCGTGGACAATCTCATGTAAATAAAAAATTTCCCAAAACTAAATCGAAATTATCCTATATGAGCTCGAAAATGATTTATCTACCGTGAGACGGGCGACGGGGATAATTCCGCATGACACACTTACGGTGGGATCCACCCAACCCTAGTAGCCCGCCTGCCCTTGCACTCCAAGGGGTGACGGTGCGGGTCCCGTGAGATTATCACGATGCCCAGCTCATGGCGGGTGTGGAATCATTCATATGAGCTCCATCCCTGAAATAACTTCCTGCTAGACTGGGGCCCACCACAGGATAATCACACGGCGAATATAGACCCACTCAAATCAAATCGAAACTAGTCTAGTCTAGTCTAGTCTAATCTAATGATTACTGTACTGGAATGTAGAATAATAATGTATAACATAGTGTACCACTGTACCATCGTCAATTTCAATCCACAGTGCTGAATTCCTATAATAATCCTATAATATCAGTACACTTTTGGACTTTTTGAAAATTGAGTTGTGGTAAGGAACACACTGAACGAAGCATAGTTTGAGTCAAAGATATATTCCGAAGAAGAAGAAGATATTTCTCTCGAGATCTACTACTCTACTCTTCTACATTTGCATTCCCCACTTGACTCGATCCTGCACCGTACGACTCATCGTAGTAAAAACTTATCAACTTAGATAACGATTGAGGTTCTTTTTTTACTTACTTACAAAAAGGAAAAAGGTTAGAAATCATTCTCTACTTGCTTTCCCTTTGTTGTGAGTTCTCAGCCATTATTTCTAATTTTGGCGATTTCGAGCTAAGCCAGGCGAGTTTCCTTCTCAAAAATGATTAGGATAGGAGTAGATAGTATTAAAAATATGATGGTATGTTTTGATTTCGAAGTAAGATTAAACAGAAGGATTCGTGACTCATAGGTGAGAAAACGAAGAAAAAAATATTAGTGGACCCATTAGATTCTACAGGAGAAGCAACTTCTCACAAAAACGAGAAGCAAAAATATTTGGCTTCGTTTTGAAGCAGCTATTTTGCTTATATAAGTTATTTCAAAACTTGTTACCCATACTAATTTTCGGCTTTTTGACTTAAATAAGTTAAAAAGTAACTTCTATATGGGAATCCAAACACCCTATAATTGACTTTGAAGTGGATGCGCGTAGATTTTACCATGATATACGAGAGAACGAAAATCCTTATGTATGGGAGGTGTCACCCAAATTACTGGTTATCCATGACCGAATGATACTTTAGTCTAGGATAATAATTTTTTTCAATCATATTCACTCATCCGGATGACTTTAGCCCAGGATAATAATTGCTTCTCATCATATTGGTAATTCGCCGGGATGACTTTAGCGTATGATAACAACATTTTTCAAGAGTATACTCACCTGAATGACTTTAGCCTAGGATAGTAACTTTTCCCCATCATATTGGTTTTTCACCAGGATGATTTTAGCCTATGTAACTTTTTTCCAAAAAACGGAGAGAGTAATAAATTCATGTGATAAATAGTGAGCCGAAAACTTTTGACCCACTCCGTTAATGCTTCTCCACTGATGGCTTGTTTAGCCTACCGTAATTTTATGTCCCATGGAAATATGGTTCACCATACCTGTACCGATATAGCTATCGGTCTTTGCTGATACAAATACGATACGGTGGTATGAGTGATACTGATCCAAACTGACCAATATTGATCATAATTAAAGTTTTTTGTTTGATTAAGGTATTAGCATCATCATATAGGCTTGCACATATTATAAGTTTAAATAATAAATTAATTAAATGAAGCTAATTAAGTCATTAAATCCGGAAAATGTTGTAATTCAAGCTAATTATAGCATCAGTGAACCGGTTCGTGAACCCTACTAGATTACCGAGCTCAGTTGATCATGGTTCGTGAACCGGGTTCGCCAACGCTAGCCTTTAAAACCAACTTTCAAATTTCAATTCACATTGGTTCGTGAACAATCCCCCACTGAACTTGCGATTTGCGAACAGGTTCGCCAACCCTCCTGTATTTTTGAAACTCAGATATCTATGGTTTGCGAACTGACTCGCCAACCTACACTAGGTAGAAATATCAGTAAGTTTAATATCTCTCTCTTATGATATGTTTGAACATTCTCGCATGATAAAATCATTTATGTGGGCAATTTTTAATTGATCCACAAATTAATTCACATAATAAATTATTTAGAACTAATATTGTTAAGGATCATTGAACATCTTTGCTTAGAAACATATTTCGAGATTTTTAACAAGACAAGCATGACTTGAAACTTCTTCTTTGTAAATCTACTAGAAGTCGTACATCGTCTCAAAAAGATAGAATGGTAAGTTAGTTTAGTAAAATTGAATGGTTCAGTCTTCACATACCCGATTTACAAGTTCTCCAAATGTCTTCGTCGATCTTCAGTCTTCAAGGGTGATGTCTGATACTCAACTACCAAATTCTAACCTAGTCCGAGACTTGACTTAGTAGACTACAAATCAAGATATAGTTTTGATCATCTATCATTGACAACAAGCTTGAGATAGAAAAACTTGTGGGTTCGACCGAGCAATGCTCTAACATCTTTTATATTCCATTTCAGTCTATATCGGGTTGTATTCATACATATCGGCCAATATAGGTCGATAGGGCATAAATGCAGCATGTATCGCCTGATACAAAACTGATACACGAGAATACATATAAACTAAAGATAAACACAAATACGTACCGCATATAGGTCCCATATCGGTATACACGAGAAACCATGCATATAAATGAAAACACAAATACATTTATTTTTAGGATATTTTTCAAATTTCAACGTGTTTGTTTGCTTAAAGGGAGCGTGGAGCTTATGTTTTGTACAAAGATGAAAAAACGTCTAATCAACTGGGATAGCCGAGTTTTCCAGGTTGCTAACTGATAAGTACATAATTCATATGATTTTAGTGTCCATTCCATACTTGTTTTAGCTATTATTCTTGCATATTTTCGTATTATTACTCTTTTTTTCTTGTATTTGTTTATATTAGGTGAATCATCTCAAGAAAAGTAAAAAGGTGCTAAAAAAAAGCTAAGAAAAGAAGTATTCCAAGTGCCTAAGTCGAATACAAGTGTAAGAAGTGCTCAAAATCAAGAGACGGTCCAACGACCAAGCTTAACTCATCCACATTCATGATTTCTTATCACCATCTTGAAAAGAATTCAATTACAAAGAGATTTAAAAAAAATGAGGTCATTCCGAGTTCGGACGAAGACTTTACGGGCAAAACAAGTTTATCAAATATTGAAGATTGGAGAGGTAAACAAGAATTTCGTGACTGGAAGGGTACGCATACCTGGCACACATACTAAAAAGTTCCTAGACTCTATTATAAAGGGGGGGTACACGTACCTGGTACGTGTACCATGAAGGCCAAAATTCACGAACTATTTTTTAGGTCTTTCTTTCATAGCTTAGGGTCGGGTTCCTTAACCGACTTAGATAGTTGAAGACCAAGCAATGTAAACCTATATAAATAGGTATTAGGCCATGTAGAGTGAGATCACAAAATTGTAAGTTTGGAGAGGAGAAATAACACAAGGGGCGAAAGCTAGGGTTTCAGAGCCGTCATCTTTCGTAACGTTATCTCTTTACTTTTCTTATATGTATACCATGGATGTTTCTACATCCATGAGTATCTAAATATCTATTGATTGAGGATTAATTCCAAGTTATAAACTTGATTTGAATTAATATATGAATCTATTTTGATTTCTTCATATGATTATCGTTTGTGTCTAGTAAAGGGTTAGGATATTCTTATAATTGTTGAATAACCCTTACACAAGTAAAAAACGTGAAACCTTGCAGAGGGATTCTGTGGAGCAATCGCGTGTAGAAACAATGCTAGAAAGTGGACCTTGCGCTAAGAGTTTAACTACAAGGATTGACCAAAGTCACAAAACATAAAGCATTCGACCAAGCTACACCTTGAGTGCGCTACTTCTTGGTGGTTTGGACGAATAGAATCTTGTATTCAAGCGCTTCGGTATCCAGTGACCAAAGGACTTTAGAGGATAACACTGCTCTAGCTGCTTTCTTACGGTTTGTGATAATCTATGATCAATTATGAATAGATGAACATATTAACTCATTGACAGTTTAGTAACGAAGAAGGATTCCCCGTTCATCTCTCTATTTATTGGTTACAACTTAATCTTTATAATTGCTTTATTTTATCATGTTTAAAATCTAAAACAAAAACCACTTTGTAACACTTTGACAACTAAAACTCACTGCTCTTCGTGGCAACGAACTTGATTTCTATTATATTATTTATAATTGAGTGGAAAATAAAATCACTAATTTATTGTGCCTATGACACGCATCAAATTTTGGTGCCGCTATTGGGGAGAAACCGGTAGCTTTAGTTGTTTATTTTAGATTTTTTTTTTTTTTTGATTTTTTTTTTCTAGATTTTTGGTTTCAGGTACTTAATCTCTGGTATCGAAGGATTGGGATTACGCGAGGTGCAGAATTCAAACTCGCAAGGGAATGGTACTGCAAGCACGTAAGCAGTTGCAATAAGAACCGTCTACATCATATATGGTGAACGATGCAAATCCACCACCACCTCCACCTCTAGAGAGGAAGACGTTGAGAGATATAACATCCCCATGTTTGGATTCTCAACCACTGCGTATTACTCTGACTGACACAGTGGAACTTAAATCAAACCTCTTTCATTGGCTTCTGAAGTTCAAGGGACTACCGGGTGAAGATCCTAATCGACATCTGCAATAGTTTTAGAATTCGATTACGGGAGAATCTTTGTATGAATATTGGAGAGGTACAAAGTATTATTGGCTAGCTGTGCTCACCATCAAATTCCAACACAACTTATCATCACGCACTTCTACGAGGGGTTACTACCTCGTGAGAGACACTTGATTGATGCGGCTAGCAGTGGCGCATTGGCTAATAAAACCATCGAGGAAGCTACTAGTGATTGAGAGCATGGCTGCAAACACTCAACAATTTTATACTCGAGAGTCCTCAATAGTCAGAAGAGTTAGTGAGATGGGAGATTCATCACATATGGAGCAACAAATAGGTAAAACGCAAATAATCCTGGTTGGAGAGATCATCCAAATTTTAGTTATGCAAACAAGCAAGATGCAGCTTATGTGCCAACTTATGTGCAACAAAATGCTTTCCAACAACCACAACAAGATTAAGAGCAGGGTTCTTCCATTGGTGATAAGCTTAACGCTATGATACAAGGTATTAACTCGTTGTTTCAACAAAATCAGCAGAAAACCGACTCTGCCATTAAAGATTTGCATACTCAGATCAGACAATTGGCTACGGATGTGAATCAACTGAAGGCACAAGCATCAACAAAGTTGCCATAACAACCTTTTGTGAACCCAAGAGAGCACGTCAATACCGTAACTGTAAGAAGTGGGGAGGAAATTGAAGAGCCGCAACAACAAGAAAAGGTTGGAAACGACATCGAAAAGGAAGTAGAGGCAGAAACCATACAGAAGGAAAAACCAACCCCAACCAGCCAACCTAAGGGCATGGTTCCCACCTTTACCATACCACCTTATTTTCCTAGTCGTTTTGGTAAATCCAAGAAAGAAGCTCAAGACAAGGAAATCATGGAGATTTTTAGCATAATACAATTTAAAATCCATTTATTGAGGCCATCAAAACAGTACCCAGGTATGCTAAGGTTTTAAAGGATTTATGTACAAGGAAGGATAAGTTGATTGCCAAGATTACTCAAGTGGGAGAAAGTGCTTCCTCGATGTCAATGAAGTAGATGCCCGCAAAGTGTGAAGATCCTTGGGGCTTCACAGTACCAATTACTATTGGTAGCCGACGATTTGAGAGTACTTTGCTTGATTTGGAAACATCCGTAAGTGTGATGTCAGCCGATATTTATGATTCTTTGAATCTCGGACCTTTAAAAGAGACAAGGATTATTATTCAATTAACAAACAAGTCCAATATATCCTAAGGGACTCGTGGAGGACGTGTTAGTTCAAGTGAATGAGTCAATATGTCTGGTTGATTTCTACATTATGGATATGCAAAATGGAGATAATTGTTCATCTACTTCGTTGTTACTTTGAAGACCGTTTATGAAAACTGCAAAAACGAAGATTGATGTTGACAATGGTACACCCACTATGGAATTTGATAAGGAGATTATTCGCTTCAACATATTTGAAGCCATGCGTTATCCTAGTGATGTGCACTCCGCTTTCTATATCGATATTATTGGTTCGTTAGTGCAACAAATGTTTGATTTGAGTAATGAGGATGAACTTGGAGTTGTGCTGCGAAATAACATTGATTTGGACGTTCACGGACAACAGAACCTGGACATTGAATTAGCCAAAGAAATGGTGGAAATGTGTGGTGCTTTAACGACATTACAAGAACCTAAACCGGGTAATATTTCTTATATTTCTTTACTTGTAACTAATGAGGTTCCGTTACCTTCTATTATGCAAGTACTGAAACTAGAATCGAAGCCGCTTCCGGACCACTTAAAGTATGCTTACTTGGGTGATAAATAAGAACTTCTGATGATTATTGCAAAGAATATCACCCCAATACGAGAAGAACATCTACTTAGGGTTCTAAAAGAGTACAAAACGGATATTGTTTTGATAATTTCCGACATCAAAGGCATTATTCCATCCATGTGTATGCACAGAATCCTAATGGAAGATGATTTCAATCCAATACGTGATGCTCAGTGTAGGTTTAACCCCCCAATGATGGAGGTTGTGAAGAAAGAAATCCTTAAATTGCTAAGTGTGGGGGTGATTTACCCAATTTCTGACAACATATGGGTTATCCTTTTACAAGTGGTACCTAAGAAATCAGGCGTCGTTGTTAGAAATCAAGATGACGAACTTGTTTCCAAAAGAGTTCAAACAGGATGGAGAGTGTGCATAGATTACAAAAAGTTTAATACTGCAAACCGAAAGGATCACTTTCTTTTACCTTTCATTGATCAGATGTTAGGTCACCATATACAATTAGGTCATTTACTAGCACTCCAGTGAATTCACGAGAAAAATCGGTAGGGGTCTGTGGCGTAAATGGGAACCACCTATCCTCCCATATGTGGATCAGCTCCTCACTGCCTATTTCCCGTATGCAGTGGGATCTTATTTGGTGCAGCCCTTTTTGGATGCATTTCCATATCCAAGATCCTGCTTTAGCGATCCGAGAGTCTAGAAGATGCTTACATTTGTTGTAATATACAGCTTTCAAAGCCATAACCCATATATATGTGGGGTTTGCGTGTAAATTCCAGGAAAATCTGCCTAACTAAGCCAGATTGTTGGTGTGTAGGTTCCAAAAACCTAGTCCCCTTTGGGTTGGGTTGGGTTGGGTTGGGGGGGGGGTATATTGGTTTCCAACAAAGCTTTCCAAGCTCTAAAGTATCCACCTTTGCATCCTTCATCACCCCACCACACCACCACCGTCAACACCACACACACACATAATAAATTTCTTTGGTGGGAAGTAATTAGTTGCTATTTATAGTTTTTGAAATCTCATAGTATCCCATCTCGTATATGGGAATAGATTTCGTAATGGTTTTAACCATTATTGTTCATGGAGCAGGAAGGAGCATCTTTTCTACTTAATTTTGCGATTTGTTCTTATATTTCTTGACCGCTTAGTCAAAGCAGTGGATCTTAGATCTTTCAATAAAAAGAGGAGTACCTAGGTAGTTATCAGATATTAAAATTTCTGGATTTTGAAGATCTTGATTATCATTTTCCAAAATTTATTAGGCATTGCATTGTTGAATAACATCCTTGATTTCTGGAAATTGATCATTTGTCCAGCGCCAACAGTAAATGTATTGATGGTATTTAGGAAATTTCTAGCATCAAACAGAATAGCTTTGGAAAAGAGGTTGTCATCAACAAAAAAAAAGGTGAGTTATAGCTAAGGTGTTTTTGATTACTTTAATGCCACTACCCTTTTTTTTCAGAACCTCAGGTTCCTGAAAAGTCTAGAGAGTCCTCTCATACATACAAGAAATAGATATGGGATAATAGGTCTCCTTGTCTAAATCCTCTAGTCCGGAAATAAAATTCCACTGGCACCTCATTCCTTAAAACATCAATATTCAGAGTATCAATGCTTTGCATAATTATCACCTGACACCAATAATTAGAAAAACTTATTTTGTTCGTTATTTGTATCAAGTATCCCAATAAACTCATCAAAAGCTTTGATCATATCTAACTTTATGCACATTGTTCTTATATTTATTTTTTGTCCTTATTCATAGTGTGTATGACTTGTTCGGCCAGAATAATGTTGTTTATTATTTTCCTATTTGGCATGAAAGCTGATTGAACAATAAAAATAATTTTTGATAGCATTGGCCTTCGTCTATTTGTGGGGATTTCTGGAGATAATCTTATAGGTGGAATTTCACAAGCTAGGGGATTAAATTCCCCAGGTGTCTGTGGATTTTATACTTTAGGTATAAGAGCTAGGAAAGTATCATTTATTTCCTTAAGCGGATAGCCGGTTCTGAAGAATTGTTGAACCATGGCTATAATGTCAGTGTCTTAGAAGGGATCTGAACCAAACCTTAAGTTGAAACTAGCTAGTCCCGGTGATTTATCACCATCCATAACTTTGATTATTTTTGTAATCTCCTTAGCTGGGATATCAATAGGCCTAGCATTTTCCTCTTGGTATACTTCCTATATGCTAAGGGGGCTTTTTTGTTAATGATGAAATGACTATAGTGCCCTTCATCCTATACAAAACACTAAAAACCTAACTCAAGTATCCCACTCTTCTTCCCAACTGCCGACTCTTCTTCTTCTTCTTCCATAACTTCTTTATTGCATCGTCAATTGATACTGGATGCGGAATTACGACTCAAAAGAGACTTAAACAAGTTTCTTAAGATAAATTACATGCAATTGCAAATCAACGAGGACAATCAAATTGAAGTTATAAATAAACAGTCGGCATTGCTCGATTGTTGAATGAAACACCGACTTTAAAAATCAGTATGTCTCGAAGTATGATTGCGATGCTGACTTTTGCAGTCGGCGTTGCTTGATATATGAAATCAATACCGACTTCAGCAACCGACATTGCTTTGGTTATGAACGCAATACTGAAAGTGTTGGCTAATATTGAATCTTATCTTTGTATTGGAATTGGTCTCTATCAGTATTATCGTGGTAAATAGTCGTATCTGTCGGCATATTAGTTAGAATGTAACCAATGACGACTGTGAAGCAGTCAACATTGTAAGAAAACGTCGGCTATATCGATTGTACCTGGACATGGGGGAATACCAAAAATCGGCATTGCTAAGTGTTGTCTGATATTTGAAGAATCAACACACATACATCAATATAAGCACCTTCTTATTTTTGGTGAGATGAGGATTCCCCAACATCAAATCCTTCACTAGAATCTCAAAAAATCCTTCTTTTTCTACTTCTACCTTAGGAGCATCTCCAATAGTGGGTGCTAAAAATCCTAAGTGGAGTTTTTATCTAGACCCTTAGTTATGGGATTTTATATATGTGGTAAAAGATACAATGTTTTGTTCATAAACCATCTCCAATGGTGTGAGTCTTATTTTTAGTATTTGTTTTTATGGATAACGAATAAAAGTGATTTACTTTTCCCCATTGGTTCATGAAAACTTATTTAAAAATGATAATTTAAAAAGTAGTTAAAAAGATGATAGACATGTCATTTTGAAGGTCTAGACAAAACTTTCTCTAAAATCTTTGTATTTATTTTGACATCGCTCCTATTTTAGAGGACCTACTGTTTTGAGATAAATTTAACTTAAACGAGGGTCTAAAATTCTATGTGTCATAAGAAAATAAAGTTTTCACAGTCTGTTGAGATACTCTAAAAGATAAAATCAAAATTTCAATTTTAATCTTAACGTACAAATCTATTGTCTTGTTAAGCTTAACAAATTAATCTTAACTAACACTAATTAATCAAAAATAATTTAGCTATTATCTTAATATTTGGATAAGGAGTTCTTCATATTACTTCACAATTTTTTAATTTTCTTTTTTTTAAGTATCCCTTAGTTAAAGAAAGTATCTCATTATGTGGATTCAAAAAGAATTGTACACTCAAATTATAAAAATAATTAGAAAATAAAAGTAAAAATAACTAAAAAACAAAGTCACATGGGTGCATAAACACATACATATCCCCATATGCATATGGTGCATGTCGATACCTGATTAGCGCACAACACAAACACGTCATGTACACCGGAGTATCCATGCCATAGCATATTATGAAAGAGGGTGCGGTTATTAGAGACCGAGAACGGGTCAGGAAACTGAAAGCTGTGTGTGTGTGGGTGGGAGAGAGAACAATAAAGGCCCAAGGGGGGAAGAGAGGCTGTTGTCATAAATCTCTTTTATTTCCTCTTCCTGTGACCAAAACTCCTGTTTTTGTTTTCCAAATCCTTCCTTGAAAAGAGGAGTGGAGGTGGAAGACAAAATCAGAAATACTTTCCTCTTCTATATAAACAAGCAAAGAAAATCATAATCTGAAGAAGAGGAAGAACAAGTGATAGTAGCACTGCACATTTTTATTCATCTTCTTCTGAGGAGTAAAGGGGGTCTTGTTAATAATCTCATTCTCACTCTTTCTCCCACACTGTTTAGAAAGTGGGGAGTTTGGGGATGGGAATGTATGAACTTATCAATCAACAAGACAACAACATTAAGAAGAACACAGGAATGGAAGGAGGAGATCTTATGAAAACAGATAGTAAGAATCAGAAATATGTGGAGATGGAGGAAGGATTGAATACTACTGATAAGGAATTATCAGTAATGTCTTCTTCTACACCACCCATACAGATTCTAAAAAATACAGTAATCAATAATAATGATAATAGTGGTGGTGGTGCTCTGAAATCGCGGCGCCTTGTTTCTCTTGATGTATTTAGAGGACTCACGGTTGCGGTAAGATCTGAAATTTATTCGATTATTTTGTATTTGCGCTCTTCTGTTTCCGAGTTTACATTGAAAGATCGTTTTTTTTTTTTTTTAATTCTTCTTAAGATTTGGTGATCAAACTCTTCCTCTTGTTCGCCGTAGTAAATTCTTAGGCACTGGCATTTTAGTGTAGACAGGTATCAATTTCTGATTTCCCCCCGGAAATAAAATCAGTCCCCTCCCTTCATTCATCCAGTTCCTTTGGAAACAAACAAAATCAACAAAAGAACAAAAAAGAGTTTTTTTTCTTTTCTCCTTCCTGTTCTGGAAACTACATCTGACAAAAAAAAAAAACTTAAATTTCAAATTAGGTTCTTTAATTTGGTACTTCTTTCTTCATCTTCTTCTTCTGTTTCAAAGTATTTTACCAGATGTTAAGTAGTAGTAAGTTCAGAAGATTTAGTTGAGAAAAATGACAAAACAGAATAAAGCTTACCGTTCACGGAGGGCGTGATAAAAGTGTTATTTTTGTTTATCTTTTCCATTATTATTTTGATTAAAAGATAGAAACAATTCTTTTCTTCTTGAAATGATCACCACCACCACCACCACTTTTCCTTGGTATCTTGTACGGCCAAAAATAAATAGATAGGTAGACTTTATTTTGTGTGAATCTCAATCTTAGATTTCTCAGTTACTGCCTAATGCTTATGTCCATCCATTAAAATCTGAGGTCATTTTGTAATTAGGGAGATATCTATGGAGAAAGACGGATTCCACTAGACCATGCATTGTTAATCATTTGTTCTTTAGAGATTAACTCTTTTTGTCTCTTCAACAAAGATTGCCAAAGCTATCTGTATGTATCTGTTTGGCCGAGTTGGCCAACTTACTCAGTTTGCCTTTTTGGAAAAGTAACAAGTAATTACCATTTTCTGGATTTTTGTTTGTTTCTTGTCAACCCTATTGTCTTGCTTAATAAACACCACATACCTAACTATAATGCAACTTCCAGGACTTAGATTATTGTATATGGGTGTGAAATGTCAGCTCTCTTGTTTTAAAGTTTGAGAAAGAAATCATTTACCTGAAGTCCCATACCACCTGACTGATTTCATATGTGCTGAATGATAATTATCGATAGATTGTAAGATTCCGTAGATAAGCAACCTGTCAGCCCTCTTGATCAGGTAGCTTAGTTTTAGGTTTAGCTAACTTATTATCCATACTTTGGTTTGGCTTGAGAAGTTGGGAATTTGGTTAGGTTTCTTTATTGTTTGAGAACGTGTCTACCACCGAGCCTTCTTTTGAAAGAAAATTAAACAAAGAAACAAAATGATTATTAATCTTACTTTTTATAGTTTTATTTGATAAGCAAAACAAACAACCTTATTATTTCAACCACTCACTCACTTTGCTTAAACTTTGTCTTATCAAAGTGTGGGACTTCACATGCATATACCAGGTCTCGTTGAAAGTAAAATAATCAACAGCACTAACTTCAGCCAAGTTTATGCTGTTGTTTTTGCCTAGTGACAGTGCCATCCTTTTTCTCTATTAGATTGATTCCTGCCGCACCATGTTATTGTAGAACTTTCGTTACATATAATTATAGACAAAATTATAGTGCACTATTATCTTTCTGATTATTGTTTTGTATTGGGCTTCGTGTCGTATGTTGCATGCTTGCATTACTGTGCCTGTTGAGTCCCAAAACACCACTCAGATGGAAATTGTTCTGACTTTTTATTATTATTATTTGTTATTTATGTACTAATCTGGAGCTGATTTAAACAGTCATGACAGATAGTAGTGACAATAGTCTTTTCGACCGACCTTTAAAGATAAGGCATGGGATGGGTATTATATTTCTAAATCAAATACTAGTTAGAACCACATTTCTGGGTCTGGGTTTTCGGATGTGGGTCTGGATCTTTGTAGGCTGAAAATTTGATCAGTTGACTTTTGCACCAGATATTTCTGGGTGGTGGTCCTAGATTTTGACTTTTAATCTTTTAGCAAGGGGGATTACATCATTAACAAGGAAGTGTAGTGTCAGGAGCATTATTAACTCTATACTAATACCTACCTCATGCCTGCAAAATTCCACACCTAATTCGGGATCTGGACTTGACTCTTGAAAGGGTTATGTAACTTATGTTGCAGTGGAACATGTGTTCTTTTTAGAATTAACAATTGGTCTTTAGTAGCCAGTAAATCATGGTTTTAACGTCTGGAGTTTTATTTTACTTTTTTCCTTTCTTGCGAATTGTATCCTTCTTAACTCCGTAGCACTTGCACAGTGTACTTTTTGTCAATGTAGACTAATATTGGCTATGTTTTTAATTTAAATTTATTGCAGCTTATGGTACTTGTAGATGATGCGGGTGGTATCTTTCCTGCAATTAATCATTCGCCATGGAATGGTGTTACTCTTGCTGATTTTGTCATGCCTTTTTTCTTGTTCATCGTCGGAGTTGCACTAGGACTCACTTATAAGGTACTTATCTAACTCAACTCCCCTGACCCAACCTCTTTTGGAACAGTGATACTAGTACTTATGTCCAAGATTAATACACTAGTGTGGTTTGCTCACATTTTCTTTTTCACTGCTCATTGTAGAAAGTTCCTTGCAGAGTTGATGCAACCAAAAAGGCTGTTCTTCGGGCACTTAAACTCTTAATATTTGGCCTTGTGCTTCAAGGTATACCCCTCACACAAGCCCCCCCCCCTACTGCAGAACATAAGAAGAACATGTTATAGAATGTGATATGTTACAACTAATTGACAACTGTTTGCTTGTAATATCTAAGAATCGTCTTTGATTTGCTTCATTTTATTGTTTAGGTGGCTACTTACATGGCATCAACAATCTAACCTATGGTGTTGATATACAACGCATTAGATGGACGGGTACCCTACAGGTATAAAATTTTCTGATACTTAGCTTAGTCAGCTTAGTGAAATTTATTATTTAAATAGCAATTATTGATATGCATCCGATCCTCATTCGTATCTAGCTATAAATGCTTGTCCTTTACTGAAGTCATTGGATTATTGAAATTCTTTTTTGTTGCATTCAGAGAATTGCAATAGCGTATTTATTGACAGCTATTTGTGAGATTTGGCTCAAGGGTGATGATTTTGTGAAAGCAGAACGATCCTTGCTTAAGAAGTATCAGTTCCAGTGGTAAGTGATGGATTTAACACGCTAGAGATTTTAAGCTTTGGAATCTACGTTTATTGTAGTTGTTGAGTTTATAGTCTCTCCTCTTCTTTGCGATCTGCTTTATCTATTATACAAGTTAGCATAATTAACCGTTTCCATTGTGTTATTCTTCTCTTTAGGATATTTGTACTCGTGCTCACTGTGACATATACTGTACTCATGTATGGGTTATATGTTCCTGATTGGGAGTATCAAAGTCCAAGTGATAACTCTTCTTTCTCTGTGAGTGTTAACTTTCTCTTTTTTTTATCGTACAAATGGTTGGGAACACAAGTTCACGGCTTTTATGTTGCGATAACCTTTTTGTTTGAACATGCTCCAATGACTAATGCTTTTTTGTTTTTTCCTTCTGAAGGTGAAATGTGGAGTTCGTGGAGACACTGGACCTGCTTGTAATGCCGTTGGAATGATTGACCGTAAATTGTTAGGTATTCAACACCTATATAAGAGACCAACCTATGCACGGACAACGGTTCGTATTATTTAAATACTTTTATAACATCAATGTCTGAGTTTCATTTTTGCCAGATGTACTCTGATATCATATTATGTTAACGTAAGGTGTTTCTTTTGTCAGGAATGCAGCATTAATTCACCAGATTATGGCCCACTTCCACCTAATGCGCCTACTTGGTGTCAAGCTCCATTTGATCCTGAAGGAATCTTAAGGTTTACTGCATTCTGCATCTCTCTTTTATCCATTTGGTTTTTGTGAGGTTCTCATAATTACATAAATATGCTCTGCTTACTATCTCGGGAAGAACTCTAATCACGTGTTGTATCTTGCAGTTCTGTGATGGCAATTGTTACTTGCATGATTGGCCTGCATTTTGGGCATATAATTGTACACTTCAATGTAAGTAATCTATCCACATCCCTTGGAGCTCTCAGTTAAGAAGAGTAAAAAGAGACAAGAATCAAGCCTCTATTGTACTTATTTCACTATATATATCATGTATCTGGTTTCCCACAGGATCACAAGGATAGGATGATGTCTTGGATGGTCCCTGCCGCTGGTCTAGTTGTTGTGGGTTTCATTCTGGACTTCTGTGGTAAGAGAATGTACATGTTTTGATAGTTGTATTTTCAGTGCAACGAAGTAAAATTGTTGTGAAATTGTGTTGTTTAATGTATAAATGTTCTAACTCGTTTGTAGGGATGCATGTTAACAAAGCCCTCTATTCTTTGAGCTACACATGTGTTACCACTGGTGCCGCGGGCATTCTTTTTGTTGGTATTTATGTGATGGTGAGACATCTTCTTAAAGTTTATCATCTCGCTTGGGAATCTTACTTTTGATTTCCATGAGATCAGTTATCCTAAAAGCATTGGTTACTTTCAATGAAAAAGGTCATCTAATTTTTTGCTTTCACAATTTCTTACTACCTCTCTTTTCCAAAAACGGAGGGAGTATTACGCAAGAGGATTATGTATATTTTGTTAAATGAAAAGTGAATGATACTCGGTTCTTTCATCTTTCTTAACGAAATTATTTCTGTTCTCCTGCAGGTTGATGTATTTGGGTTTAGAAAACCAACTCTAGTTTTCGAATGGATGGGGATGCATGCCCTGATGATCTATATCTTTGCAGCCTGCAATGTTTTGCCAGTCCTTCTACAGGGCTTCTATTGGAAAAAACCCGAAAACAACATTGTAAGTGATCTTTGTTTCTGTTCTCTGATTCTTTTCCACGTATTATACATCCAAACCTCTTGTAGTACGATCAAGATAATCAGTATAGTCTTTTTAATTGGTCATTTTGCTCATTTTGTGTTCTAACAGTTGAGACTAATTGGTATTGGACGATCATAGTCGACTTGTGGAGTATAGGACAGATGACGGTTGTTTGGCTCATATTTCTTGCGACCGTTGGGAAAAGGCATATTTCATCTCTCCCCCGTAACTACCATAACTTAATGGAACAACATTGGCACATCCGGTCATTGTCCTACTACTGGGAGGAAAAAGAAACAACATACAGAAGCCTGATCCAGGAATTTTTTGTACATGTAGAGGCAATATTTATAGAATTTTTCCTTTACATATTTCCCTCCTCTCTGTATCCTCCACTTGGTGGAATTCATTCACCCTCTTTTCTCAAGAGGGTTTGTATAAAGTTGAATCTACAAGGAGACTGCCATATTTTTCTCGTCATCATAGTATATATAGAGAGAAATTAGTTATGTTTGGGAGCTTACTCTTTCAGAAACATTGAACTATAGACCTGGTGAACCTGACCTCAATTGAGCGACCATGTTTTTACTCGTAATATCGTTATTGGTGAACCTCAAAAGACGACAAATTATTTTGAAACATGAATTCCAATCTTTGATTTTTCACTAGGTCAAACTGAAAAAGTGATGGTCTCTTTTTCAAAAATGAAGGGAGTATATAATTCAAGCAAATGCGAAACTTTGCGAAATATGCGAAATACATCGTCTCCCAATTTTTTTTTTTATTGTTTTTTATCATTTCCAAGGCCAATGATTGTCTCCTATCTAGTGCATGGTTGCACAAGAAAAGAAAGCCCTTTAATGAAATATCAATCAAGAAGTTCTGCAACTATCCAATACCTTTTAATGAAATACTGTATCAATCAAGAAGCTCTGCAACTATCCAAGCCCCTCCGGAAGTAATTAATTTTTGTATGAATTTGGTTAGTGACGGAGGCGGGGTGGACGAGGAGGTTGGGATGAAGGAGGATCATTCCACTTCTTCTCCAAGGTTTCACTACTGCACCCACTACTTCCAAGTAGCCTGGAAGCCTGATAGAAAAGAAAGACAACCTGTCAAACCAGAAAAAGCCTTCTAGCCAACAAGCTAACCGTTGCAATTGGTCTACCTAAGAGGATATTACTCTAACTAGGGCATTTCTGTATGTAACTATGGATCCAATAGTAGGAGTAGGATATGAATAATCAAGTGGAACCATGTGGCAGCTTTTTAAAAAATGAAGAAGAATGTTACTGATTATGATAACCGGGGATGGAATAGCTTAAAGTGTCATGGAAAACCATACCAGGTTCCGTTTCAAGATTTCATGGACTTAACAAAGGTCTAGAGAGAGCTCCCCAAACTTCTGATGTGGTGTGTTTCTTTTAGTATCTAGTGTTTCAAAAAGTTTACGGCCTTTCTGTGGTATGTTTCTTTTAGTATCTAGTGTTTCAAAAAGTTTACTTACTTTCTGTACAAACGTGAATACTTTTCTGTTACTAATCTCAGTATATATGCATGCAGAAAAGAAAAGCAAAGCTTTTGTATGAGAGAATAGAAGGATCGGCGTTCAAGTTCGAGCGTTGTTGGGAGATAATGAAAGCGAGTCTGAAATGGTGTTCCCTACAACTAAGAAAACAATGCTGGTGGTTTTGGAACTGAATACGACAACGACGTGACTGTCCGATGTGAAGAAAGTCCAGCAAAGAAAATAAGAAAACGACGATCGACCAAAGCCTTTTGATCGTTCATTCATTTCTTATTTTCTTTGCTGGACTTTCTTCTTAGTGGACGGTCGTTGTCGTCATCAGTTCCAAAATAACCAGCATGATATTTTCACTCTTCATTAGCTAGAGCAACAACCGAGCTCTTATCAGTTACCTTTTCTTTCTCTGAAGATGGCTTGCTCAGTTGTAGGGTACACCATTTCGGACTCGCTTTCATTATCTCCCTATAGTGCTCGAACTTGAATGGAAATCCTTATATTCTCTCGTACAAAAACTTTGCTTCTGCACACATATATACTAAGATTAGTAACAAAAATGTATTCACGTTTGCATAGAAAATAAGTGATCTTTTTGGAGCATTAGATACTAAAAAAAATGTACCACATCAGAAGTTTGATTTCCATGAAATCTTGAGACAAGCTCTTGTATGATTTCCAACGACACTTTTAGCTATTTCATCCCTAGTTAACATAATCAATAACAGTATTTTTATACACCTCAAGAATACGATGCCACATGCTTCCACTTGATTGTTCAGTTCCTACTATTGTATCCATGGCTGCATACAGAAAAACCCTAGTTAGAGAAATATCCACTTCGGCAGACCAATTGCAATGGTTAGCTTGTTGGCTCCCAGGTCTTTTCTGGTTTGATGAGTGGTTTTTCTTTTTTGTTTTGCTTCTAGGCTGCCTGGAGGTCGCGGGTGCAGTGATGAAACCTTGGGAATTCATGTCAAAAACATTAGGAGATGTGACCGTAACATGGTTACCAGGATTGTTTGACTGATGTTCTTGGGTTGCATTTTGATTACCGAACTAGTAAATCAAGCTGCAAAATAAAATAAAAACCAACAGTTACATATAAAGCAACACGATTTTGAGATCTTGGCATTAATAACAAAAAACAAAAAATCGTAAACTCGCTACATAACATGTTACTAGGAAAATTAAATTTCACAAATCTGCACGAAACCGATTGAAATTGCCTATTCGTGCTTGAATATAAACAAACGAAAACAGACCACCAACACTCACAACCAAGTTGAACAAATGTTATTTTCGATTTATTTATATTTTTTTGAACTGGTAAAAAATTTGGTACAGTAGATTTCGAACTCAAATCACTAGTATCACCACCCATTTGATTCTTTTATAGTTTTATGCGCACAATGACTCGCTTATCAAAAGCACATCAGGATTTTAAGAGGATCTGCTCATTAAAAAAAACTAACTTTGGGGCTGCAGGGATAGAAAACCTTAGACGAACAATCAAAGTATTTCTATCGTCAAACATTCACAGTACTCGTAGCATAACTTGATAGAAAAAGAAAAAAGGGCAAAACCAATTGACGTGGCGCAATACGGATAGTAAACCCTATCATAACGCTAGCGAGAATGATAAAAAGGAAAAATAAAATAAAATACGGAAACAAAATCTAAACGTGAACAGGAGAGAAAACAAGAAAGTGAAGCATACAAACTTATTTGTAAAAGAAACAATTTCACTTTGGTGTTTCTACCCTAGGGTTTTTATAGGGGATAAATCTTAATCTTATCATCTATTTGTTAGTTAGGAAATTTATTGGCGATTCTGTTTTAAGTTTCTTAATCTTATCGTGTATTTGTTGGCTAGGAATTTTAACAGGGAATTTTGTTTTGGCGGACGTCCATGATTTTACCTTTCATATTTAAGCTTTTAATTATATATATATATTTTTTTAGATTTTAAATTCTTTTAAAATATATCCACATATGAAATTCTTTTAAAATCCTATATATTTGCTGTATGCGCAGACCCTGTACATAAAGGGTCTATGTAGGATGTTTTGCACCTTCAGTTGGAGATGTTCTCATGAAATATCCGATGTACAAGACAGATTTAGATGCTGAATGTGAAGTTTAGTGCTGGTGCGACTTTCTCGATCTTAGTTTACTTGCCCTTGCACCATTCTTATTTTTTCTTGCCCAAGGGGGTGATCTCTGAGTAAAATGAGAGCACGGTGTAAATCGTCCGGATCACAGTCAGTGCCAGGAGAAAAGCCACTCCAGCTACCGAGGTGGAAGTCCATGGAATTGCTGAAGTAATTCAAATAGAGTTTAGAATGCCAATCACGAAACCTTCTCCTCCACTACTTGTTCATACTCTCCTACCACCACATAAGACTTGCCAGCTTCCCCGGCAAGCTCCTTCAACACCTTTACCACAACCTCATTGCTGCCCAGGGAACTAACTGTAATGCCTTGGGATTAGAGCAACCTGACATCCTCAGCTGAGTCTACAAGAGTGCCTATGAGGTAATTGTACGAGTTCATATCTCTTCCGATTCCCACCCGAAGCTCATATGCTAACAAATTCAGGAGTGTAGACGCATTGTAGTCATTGATGATTATGGAGGGAAGTTGCGGAGTTGCAATGTTTTTGTCGAATTTGAAGCCCTGATAACTCCAGGCCTTTTTAAATTGGACACCAGACTGGTGATGAAGCTCTGATGCACATTGTTATACGATCATCTCCTCCTCAAATTGTTTGCCTCCTCTAAGTAGTCCTTTCATATACATGTCGAGCAGGTGAAGCCCTGGACCTTCATTAGGAGCAAACATCATCCAGGATAATACGCAATTTACCTGGTGCACAGCCAAAAAAAAATACATGCCAAGTATAACATTATAGTTAGGCAGCAATATATATTGGAGCTAAAACATATTTACAATGAAGGTTAGAAAGAATAACTAGGACAAATTGAAATTACTTCTAATTCTTCCTAATCAGTCACCATTCTCACTTGAGCCACTACTAATAGACCACAACGTGAATAGCACCACACAAGGCAGTTGATTCTCCACCAGCAACAAGTCATGCATCACAGAATTATAGTCAACTGTCGTACCGTGGTAGTTTGCCACAGCAGCCAAAAATTCAAGAATGAAGCATCTGTCCTGGATCATTAGCTCAGCGAATCAATTATCCTCTACCCACTCCTTCTGCAGCTGCCGAGACTCCCTGAGGAGCAGTAACTATTTAATCAAACACTATCTTATTCAAATCTTCACATGGAAAGTTCAAAATCGAATTAACAAAAGATAAGAAAAGCAGGCAATTTTGAATATTTACTTACGAAGGACTATTAATATCTTACATCTTTTAATAGTGCCAGCTTATAGGACTGAACGGGCTCGCCCCCTCTTTTACAAAATGACGAAGTGCTCTTCTTTTGTGGACTTACACTACTTGACCATGGTTTCTTGGTTTAATCTGCGTTCATCGTGAAAATATTAAACCAATGCTATTCTAACTTTGAGAAGAAAGAAGAAAACAAAGATGGCAGCAATTGTATTTGATGTTTGTATACTGAGTGCAAATCGAGTAAAATACCTGCTTGATGATTCCTTGCTTGCACTGGTATCTATGACAAAGCAATAAAATAAAATAAAATAAAAAGGAGACGGAACTCTTGCTCAACCATTGCTTCTTGCTCAGACTAGACCAGGAGATGCTAATCTTCTTGTTCTGCAGAGAACAGAGATTTATGCTAAACATTCAATATTTACCAATAATATAGTTAATATACCGCCCTAAAAAGTGAGTATAATGGCAGATTATTTGTGCACACATTTCCTTCAACTGGCACTCTGCAGTAGTAAGGACACTTGAACTGAGAATCTCCTGCCCAAGGTAATATCAAGTACTGGAAACAGGAGGCAAGCAAATAAGAATAATTTTAAGTTTATAACCAAATACAAAATTCAAAACCAGTCCTCCAACGACGGAATTCAATTATTCAATTACTTAATGTAATTTCTTTAAGTTTCATCCTCTGACAATTGTTTAAATAATAATAAGAGCATCATTCTGCGAAAAACTATAGATACAAAAATACAAAAACATAGATTTCCCTTATAAATAAATTACTTGACCTAGCTCATTTGAAAAAATAAAACAACCTTACAGTTTTTCTGAGGTTGGACTGAGTATCAGAGTAAAGATCAAAGAGAGTGCCTATCGATCTGCCTAAAATCAAACTAAGTGTTTCATATTCATTACTGATCACTGAGTGCTATAAGTTGTTCGACTACACATGGATCCGCAAGAGTGCTTGTATCCCCAAGTTCATCCAACTGCCTCGAAGCAATTTTTCTAAGGATCCTTCTCATAATTTTTCCACTTCTTGTTTTTGGGAGTCCAGGTGCCCAATGAATCTTGTCGGGGGCTGCAAATGCACCAATCTGATACAGAGCGTTTAAAATGGGTTACAGTCATCCATGAGCAATCACGAGTATACAACAAAGCAAATCATATTTTAGGACAATGTGCTGATATATCTTTCTTCAACGGAATCATACCTGTTTTCTAACTGCTAGTGTGAGGCTTTTCTTGAGTTCCTCACTGTAAGGGACACCCTCCACTAGTGTGACAAATGCATATATACCCTGTCCTTTGACCTAGCAAATAGCAACAGAAAGTTGATCAGGAGCAATATTTGTGACAAATCGAGGTGCACTTCGAGGCTTTTTCAACTAAGAAGAAGGGCATAGGCCTCAATTTTCAAACACGAACTCTGAAGTCTAGATTGGTAGTGAACAGCACTAGATGCACAACATTTTTACAAATTGTAGGAGGCAAAAACAAAAAAAAAATGTATGTGTGTGTGTGTGTGTGAGAGAGAGAGAGAGAGGGAGAGAGAGAGAACCTCATGTTCAACACCAACTACAGCAGCTTCAGCACATTGGGGGTGTGAGACCAAAGCAGATTCAACTTCTGCTGTACCAATCCGGTGCCCACTGATATATCATCAGCAACAAAACAAACAGAGCAATTATCATAGAGACAGTAATCAAATTACTTTCTCCACACCCTAATTAGACACCTAAGAGTGATCTTCTCCGTAACCCAAATCCTTACTTACGAGGCCTAATACCAAAAAACGCTACAGAAAAAGTCAAAAGCGCAGAATGTACCTGACGTTGATAACATCATCAACTCTTCCAGTGAGCCAGTGATAGCCATCCTTGTCCCTATAAAAGAGGACCAAACAAGTCCGTATAAATTTAAAACTACTCAGATGTTGTGTACGAGACTACCAAAAAGCAGTTCAACCATTTCTCATATTTACCTGCTGCAACCATCACCAGTAAAATAATAGCCTGGGAATGGCTTAAAGTATGTTGTTTCATATCTATCATGATCCCCATAAAGAGTACGAAATGCACCTGGCCATGAGTTTTTCACACAAAGATATCCGCTACACTCACCATCGATCTCAGTTCCCTTCTCATCAACAATTACGGGCTGCAATTTTCATTCCATTATATTACAGTTCGAAGTAAATTTTTATAAAGGGGGGCTAGTTAGTGTGTTAGTAATTGGCACATACCAGAACTCCAAAAAAAGGAAAAGTAGCAGAACCAGGCTTTTGAGGCCAAGCACCGGGTAGGGGTGTAATCTGCATAGAACAGAAAGGATGAAGCATGCACATTAAAATCATGTAGATGAGTTGGTAAGAAGGAAAATGTGAAACACTGACGTATATTGAGCAAAACAAAAAATGGTACCATGAAGCCCCCAGTTTCAGTTTGCCACCAGGTATCTGAGATAGGGCATCTTGAATCTCCAACCACATTGAAGAACCACCTAATAAACAAAGCAATGACTTAAATCCTTCACATTATGAGAACATGATATGTTCCAAATCAGATTACAATTAAAGCTAGATACCTCCAAGCACTTGGGTTAATAGGCTCTCCAACGCTTCCAAGGACTCGCAACGATTTGCGAGAATAGCGAGTAACAAACTGCAAATGCAAAATGTCTGTAATCAGTGAACGATCAACAATATAAACTAAAAAAATATGTAATCTATGTTCTAGATATAAGAAACTCATTAGATGGCAGTTGACAGCCCCATCCCAGTACCCCACCCTAAAATTTTAACGGAATTGGACAATAGATATTATAAAGTGGAATAAGAAAACATCTCTTAGAAGATACACTTAGAGTTAGAGGTAAAAGTAACACGTTCCCAGCAAGAATTTTGAACTAGAGGGAAAATTGAAAGATTACTTTCCAAGCAAGCCGTAATTATGCTTATATCCACCCGTGAAACGTTCACTTAGAGTTGACACTGATATCCACACGTTCCCACCCGTAATTATGCTTATAATTAAAAGATTCACTTAGAGTTGACACTGATATGCATGTAAAAAACAAAAAAACTTGCCTCATCACCATCCCGCATGAGGGACCGCACCAGAGTTGGTGCGGTGTAGAATAACGATACTTTATATTTATCAACGATGTCCCAACAACGGCTAGCGTTAGGATAATTTGGAGCCTGCAGATATACACAAAAATCAGTTAGAACATAGGACCACACCAACATCTGGAACTGTTTCGCTCAACAAATAAATATAGTAATCACAAACAAGTTGAAAGGACTGTAGACTAACAACAATGGTTAGCCAGTATTTGATATATTTACGGCTGAGAAACTGAACAGCACTTTGTACCCCAATACACATGATATGTAACATTGAGTTCTTCCATGTATCTCACTATGGTCAATTAATAATTGAGGACAAAAAACTGTTAACCATTCCTTAATCTGAGTAATGGCAGAAATTTTATAAGCTAGTTACCCCTTCAAAAACTACAACAGTAGCTCCATTTAGCAGAGGACCATAAGTTACATAGCTGTGTCCGGTAATCCAACCACAATCAGCAGTGCACCTGAAATCAGGAGAAGAAGTTTTACTAGCTCTCAATGAATACTTGGAGATACCTCTCCTCAAAGTTCTAATATTAGGTTCTGAAATAAGGAAAATCAACCACTTTTTGTCAATATTTGCATACCAGTATATATCCGATGACTTGTAGTCAAAGGCGTACTTGAAGGTAGTTGCCGTGTATATCATGTAACCCCCAGTTGTATGCAAAACACCCTGCATGTAACAATGTTAGTTTCAAATACAGATGGAAGATTAAGAACTTTCAAATTACCAACCCCTTAGATCACCTTGGGCTTTCCTGTGCTTCCACTGGTATATAACAGGAAAAGTGGGTCTTCAGCGTCGACCCACACCACATCGCATATTGTCGGATATTTCGGGACAGTATCCTGCAAGAAAGCCCATCCTTAAGCGTATGTATGAAGAAGGAAAAACTCCATATATGATCGAACTAGATGCAATTCTACAAGTGTGTTCACTAAATGATATCCCTAAATAGATCTCATAACGTAGATTCTGTTTCACCAATCAACAGACTGACCTGCCACCAGACATCTCTACCTTCAGTCCATTTTGTACATTCCCTTTTCATGGCTGATTCATTTTCGTAATTTAAAACGACACCTGAACATCATAAGAAGAAATCAATCATGTATAAGAAAAATAATCAAAGGGTACATCAGAGACCACAAACAATAACATATGCTTTATACGTTCCATTCAACCATAATAATAGCAAACACGAGTCTAGGACAAACATTTATCTGAAGAATTCAAAAATACCTTAAGAACTAGAAGTGGGATGCCAATAAGCTTTATAAGTTATAGGATTTGAGCAATAAGGACGAATACAATGGCATTATTTACCTACAGAGAAGCCGTTTTTGGCTGAGTCAATAAGTGCAGCATCGACAATATCTTTGAGTTGTATGACCTTAGACCCCCTTCGAACAGCATTGCAAGTTATCACAGCTTTTGGTTTACAATCCACAATTCTTTGGGACAGCGAGTCTGCAGAGAACCCAGCAAATACAACCTAACATAAGAGAAAACAGCTACTCATTAACAAATGAAAGGAAAGATACGAGACTACCCCAAAGAAAATAAGAAAAGGTGAATATGGAGAGTGTTACCGAGTGAATGGCACCAATTCGAGCACAAGCCAGCATTGCTATTGGCAATTCCATGAGCATTGGTAAATAAATGACAACTGCATCTCCCTTACTAACACCAATATCTTTCAAATAATTTGCAAGCTACATAAATAATTAGCAAAACTCAACCATGAATCTAAACCAAAAGAACTAACAAAAAAAAAAAAAAAAAAAAAGAATGGTTTGCTTTAGAAAAGCAATAAATGATTACTTGGCAAACTTTGTGAAGCAACTGAGTGTAGGTTAAACTCCCATCGTGATTCAATTCATTACCCTCCCAGTACATAGCAATTTTATCACCATTCCCTGCATCTATGTTTCGATCTAGTGCATTGTAGCATATGTTGGTCATACCACCTTTAAACCACTGCTCAATTCGCAGGCAACAGACCACCAAATTCAGTATGAGTTTTTATCTATCATTAGTTTTCAAAATTTATTTAAAAAAAAAAAAAACATATTAGTCTACGGTTACTTTACCTCGATCTTGATATCACCTTTCCTGACATCTAGATTCTCAGTGTAGACTTGTTGTTGTGGCCACTTCTTTTCCCAGTAAAATTCAGAAGCAATTTCTGACCAGAATCCAGAAGGATCCAAAATTGACTTTTTATACATCTCCAAATACTAATAACAAACAACAAAGTAAATTCAGGATAAATGTATGAAGCCCTAATATGATTCATCATAGTGATTGAATTTTGATAAATCAGTGAGTTAGTTATACCTGGGCGGGAGAAGAAACGAGGGCTTGACTAGAGAATTCCTGACTAGGGAAAACCAGATCATTCTCTTCAGAAGCAAGAGCTTCCCCGAGAATGACGGCGTTCAAGTGTGGGATTTTTCCAGCACCTGATGGAAGAGTAGACAGAGACTCGACGTGCCGGAGATGATCTGATGACGCGAACTGGTTCTTCCCTGGTGAACCAGCCATATTTACCGGTGGCAATATTTCCTTCCTTCTTCTTCTTCTTCGTTTTGATCCAGAACCAAAAGAGGAGGAAGAAAAAGAAAACGGAATGAATGATTTGGATGAGTTTGAAGAAGAAATAGGAAAGAAACCGGGTAGTTGATGTGGTGGTGATGAGGTGTTATTGTTTATAGATTGGAAAATATTATAGTATTTGGACTTTGAAGATGATGAGAAGATAGAGGAGGAGGATCCATATAAATAACAAGATTGGGCCATGTGACTCATATAGTATAACTTACAGACTGTAGATAAACAGTTAAAAAAAGAAGAAGAAAAAAACGTTTAATAAGTCAATGCCTCAATGTAAGCAATCCAGCTTTGCTGATTATCTTATTGTTCTTTGATTATGAGGATTGAGAACGTGGTGAGAACAACCAAGATTATATGTATATATATTACCAGTTATGTTTTATTGTGATTGTATGTTTTATCAAGAGATGGACGGAAATGAAAATATTCTATAGGAAAGGTGGAGGTGAAAGGATAATTGAGAGAAGCTTCAGACGATTCCACTTTTATAAGATGACGACGAAGAAGATGAAGATTGGTAATCCACTCCTGCTGCTTTTTTTCATTTGGATGGATTAATGTATTGTAAAATCGATGCAGTAACCATTCGGTAATAACAAGGTGTACCCACAGCCACAGTAATAATGTTACACGTTTGGAAGTTAGTCGCTGATGTAGACACCTCGTACTTATATGAAATCATCATTGACACCCTAAATGGTGTGATTCATCTCTCACTCCCCTCCACGTTCAAAGTTACGTTTACCCTCATTTTTATCGTGCGGTGACCGCGGTCGATGCTGTGGTTAAAACCTGTTTATTCCATTTACTTTTGCTTAGAGCAACCGCAGTGGAGCGAGTATAGTCAACGAGCAAAAATCAAAAAAAACTAAAACAAATTGGTTTACTCTGTGGTGCTACGCTACGGTACACGAGTAAAATTTGGTCTAGCGCAACTTAAATGTTCGCCAAATTAGGCTCACTTTAAACTCTCGCCCCACTTTATACTTGTTTAATTTTTTTTTATTCAACCGTAAATATAATCTTCGTCCCACCATCAGGCGCACTTTATACTTACGCCACACCTCAAACGTAAATTATACCTACGCATGGTGACAGACGTAATTTTAAACTACGCTCCACCTAAACCAAACTAAAGACCAAATATGGTTTGGTTTTTGGTTTTAGTCTGGTATTTGATCTTTACTCCGTTCCGCTGTGGTTGATTTCTGGTCCAAGTTTTTGGTTTTGGTCGATGACTGTGATTGCTCTTAGCATTCCTGCTAAATCTAATTTAAGAAACAAATCTAAGACTTGTGAGGCTCAGCTAACTAGATACTTAGGTCATGTTTGGCAGGTTGGGTTATTCTTTAAATAATCATATAATGTGTTTGTGTGGATTTTTTATTCTATCTTAGGATAAGCGTATATCTACCTAAATTTTATGAGGTTAAAAAGGTGGAGTTTTGGAGTTTCATATAAAATTTAGAATATCTTAATCTTTTTCTAGATTTAACAGTTACATTTCTTAAATTTGATAACTAACTGATTTATTTTAAAATTTCTTATACTTAAAACCATGAAAAAATATGTGTTGTTTTTTCTTTAGTTTTTAGCTAATTAATTTGGTTGGGATATCACGTCTTTAACAACACACGTACTATGTACACTAACTCATATTAAAGAACAAATATCATTCAAAATAACCAATATCATGAATATCTCGGATAGATCAAAGAAAATCAAAAGCAGGACAACTTATTCCAAGTCCATTCATATTAAATATGGATTCTTATTTAAATGTACCCGGATCTTTTAAGATCTTATGCCAACTTTAGGCAACAAAATATGGTATTATGTTTGTAAGGTAATTATGTGCGTTAAATACACTCAGAATCTTGAATCTGTGCAAATATCTGCGGCCGAAGTTTTTGAAAAGCAAAATTAGTGATCTCAAAGTTCACTATCGGGTTTTTTGGTTGATCGGAAATTATGGTTTGGTCCAATTTTAAGTGCTCCCAAGTCTGCTTAGCTCACCGACATTTAGGGATTTCTAGTTGGTCATTTGATTTATCTATGCTTACAAGACAATCTAAATTTATGTTTGGTGAGTCACCCAGCGGCCAGGATACATCTGTTTTACTCAACTAGTGGTTATGATCTCCCCTTCCCCTCCAGTTCAATCTAAATTTAGTTGATCAAGTGGCTATGGCCGTTGTGTGTCCCATTTCATCCCGACTTAAATTTGTATATCAATAATGAATGTTAGGAATCCATCATTATTGTGGACCACAAATCCTAGGAATGATTAAAGAATCCCCGTTCACTTGTAACGCCCAAGTAAAATTCCAATCTATTATGTCCGATTCAATCTTTCCATTATCTTTTTAGCGGCAAGAAATTCTAAACCGAATACCTCCAATTTGGTATCCATTGATTCATTGTTTTCATTCAGTTACCAGCATAGCTGGAAATTCCCCGTCAATCAATTTTTCAATTTCTAATTCAGTAAGGGTTTAAGGTTTCCACTCTTTATGATATTTCCATTCAGGTTGACTTATTTTTGAAATTTACACCATAGGAAACGCTCGTCATGGCTTTAATTATCTTTAATTCAAAAATTCATTTACCAAATATCTTTGCATGTTGTTACATGCTAATGTTCCATATCATACTGTTTTGATCAATCATAATATGTGATATGTTATTTTTTTTTAATGCTCGTAGATACCCAAACAAAGAGCGAAATGGCATCACATGTGACCTTCAAAATCCAAAAGGTTGGATCCTCAGTCACAAAGGACACACTCAAGAGATTATGATCGCTTAACGTTCGTGTTACCAGGAAATGGGAAGAGTTGTACTTCATGTCGACCAACAACCTTACTAGCGTCGATATGGTTATTGTTGACGAGCAGGTAACAATCCAGATTGTTTCACACACCTAAATTTAGATACATCAAGATCAAATTGTGATGTACTAACACGTTGATTGGTACAGGGAGAAAAGTTACATGACGGTATACCCGAAAATCTCATTTAAAAGTTTGATAAGCAAATTCGAGCGGAGGGTATGTACTCTATAGAGAAACCGCACTTAACCGCTGCTAAACCAAGAATCATTATCGTTCGTGTTATAAGAAAATGGGAAGGTTTTGACTTCATGTCGACCAACGATGTTACCAGCGTTGATATGGTTATTGTTGATGAGAAGGCAATAATCCAGACTGTTTCACCTAAATTTAAATACATCAAGAAAAAATTGTGATGTAATAAGACGTTTTATTGGTACAAGGAGAACAATTACATGACGTCATACCCAAAAATCTCATTTGGAAGTTTGATAAGCAAGTTCGATAGGGGGTCTGTACTCTATGGAGAAACCGCACTTGACCGCTGCTAAACCCAAGTTCCGGCCCGCGCAAGGAACGCGACTGTAACTTGATCAGTGTGAGATTGGTTAGGGCTCAACTACATTCCAGTCCGAAGTTAACTTGGAGTAGGCTAGTGTCTGTAGCGGCTTAATAGGTGTGGTGTTCAAATCTGGACTAGGTCTCGGGGTTTTTCTGCATTTGTGGTTTCCTCATTAACAAAATTTTTGGTGTCTGTGTTATTTCTTTTTTGCATTATATTTGGTTATATAATTGAAATATCACAGGTTGTGCGTAAGTTCAATCAATTGTGAATCCAACCTTTGGTTGTTGATTAAATTGATTGACCCTTGGATATTGGTTTTCGATACTGTCCAAGTTATTTATTATATTCAATCGGGCTCGTAAATTCCTATTTGTTTGATTGCGAATTGAATTGAGAAATTGAAATATAACTCTTTGATATACTTTTCTTAAGATTGAGTCTGACTGTCTAGTTGATTCTCTTGAAAGTATATTGGAGTTTGTCCATATAGATTTCTAAGCGAAATATTGGGTGTGGTTGTTAGATCCCCGCTTTTTCAATTGGTATCAGAGCAGGCAAACACTATAAACCTAATAAGTTTGTGTTTGAATGATCTTTAAAGTCTGTCCCTATGGGAAATTTCTTTGGAAAACTTGCTCTAGGCATCTGTAACGCACGCCAGAATTCCTTAAAGATTGTTCAGACCTTATTATTTATTAGACCTCTGGTCTTTCATGATAATATCGCTCCATCTAAGACTTTGTGAAAAGGCGAGGGTACCCAAATATACCTCAAGCTAAAACTTTTCCTACCTATAAGTCCTTTCTCTGAAAGTCATTGTCTATGGACTGAGTGGAGATAATACAACTAATCGGTTCACACTTCGTGTGATCGTCTATGGATACGAGATCGAGACAATACAACAACGAAGTATGTTTACTTGATACAAAGGTTCGGACTTAACCAAACACAATATGATTGCTTATCAAGTAAATAAGAATTAACGTTTGTGTAATTTACTTTAATTATAATAAAACAATTATAATGCGGAAATATAAAGTGAATGATACATCAAGGTTTTGTTAACGAGGAAACCGCAAATGCAGAGAAACCTCGGGACCTTGTCCAGAATTGAATACTCTCAGGATTAAGCCGCTACACAAAATTACACCAACTTCGTATAGTTGAGACCAAGCAACTAAACCTATAGTTCACCTAGTTCCATCTGTATTCCCACGCCTCCAACTTATAAATAAGTCACGTACTTGGAACAATTCCTTTGGATCGTATTCCAAACAGTAAAGGAACAACAAATTTGTTTGGTATCAACTCTATTCAACCAAGTGATATGAGTCGGACAAAGGCTCTTCTGTTTATCTTAACATAAACTCCTTCTTCAGGTTCTTAGATATATCTTATGTTCAATTACCAAAGGTAATCGTTAAGATTTTGCAATCAATACTTTTAATCACAAAGAATTGTATTGATGCCGATATACACAACTAATCAATCCAATCTACCACAAGGATAAACCGATTATAGTTGGATTCTCTTATACCGAAACAAGTATTGTGCACACCAAAGATTATAAACCCAAGTCAGAAATCTTCAATCTCTTCTTTGTCTTCAAAACTTCTTAGATCTTCAATAAACACTTGCACACAACAACTTGAATCTCTTGCGATCAATCACGCACAGAAGGGAGTCTGTTAACAATGGATTATCACAAGATCGTCTTTAGCACTAACAACAGTCTAAAGATCCTTGTCGAAACTTCGATCTAGTTTGAGTGAATCTTATATCAGAAGAGAAGATTCTCAAGCATAAACAAACTAGGTGCAACCAAAGTTCAACCACCGTTAGTCAATCAAATCAACCGAAAACACAAGATAAACCGCAATTATCTAGTTTCCTACCAACGGTACTCGTAGAGCTTCTCAATCCCAAATAAGACTTTAAACTGAGAGGCCGTAAGAGATTTAGCCTAATTAGGTTACTCTCCTCTCCGAATAGGCGGCTACACCAGTAACAACACAACCGAGGAAGTTTGCTGTCACGAAGGATTAGTTTGCTAGAAATGCAAACTTCAAGTATTTATAGACAAGGAAGTTTGGACACCAAGGAATTTTCAAAACCAAAAATATTCTCAAAGATATTCTATACATTCCAAATTTGGTTTTCATAATTCTTGGAAATGCTCTGTCCAAAATAATGACCGAAAATCTCCTTGGAAAATCTCTAACTAGTAAATGCGCATTACTAATTCTTATTTTCCATATATAAAATTAACAACCTTAATAAAAGATTCTTAACTTATTTAATTTGATCCCGGGATTTTCTTCCTCTAGCTATTAAGGAATAACTTTGAGCAATAAAAGATAAACAATACTGCATGTGTTCAAAGTGTGTCGACATCCTTACTTTGTAAGTCCTCTTTCATACTTACACCCTTGAAACCGATTTGCCACACTTCCAAACAAGTTTAGAATTGGTTCATCTGACTTTCAAGAACTATGTGATTGATTAAGAAACACTCAATCACAAATCATGGGTTTAACGGTTCTACCAAAACAAGTTTCGGTTCTACCTCCATGTGAGTATTGTGCATAGTCACACTAGATTTCCAAAATTCGGTTGACTAGGTACTAGGATCGGTTCCCCACATATATATGGTATCTAACTTATATGTGTTGCACATGTCCATAGGATCGGTTCCCCTTTACCTAAAAAAGTGTTGCACATGGTCATAGGATAGGTTCCCCTTTCTGCTATAAACCTTGTTGCACCCCATACAAGGATCGATTCCCCTTTGTGATGTACTGCACCTCTCCATAGGATCGGTTCCCTTTTACCCAGATTTGGTCCAGTCAATCACAAACTCGATCATACCTCACAAGTGATTACTTAAGATCGGTTTCACTAATAAAAGTCATACCAATACATAATTCAGGCCTTTGTGAATAGTTCTACCAAGAACACAAACAAGTCGGGAGCGGTTATACTAAATCACACATATGGGATGTTCAGAAGATATGCGATGATTAACAATCCCAATAACGCCTGGCGATTTCCTTTTCGATTCATAACAAGTTTATGAACTTACTTCCTTAAAACACATGTAAAAACATTGTTTCCTAGGATGAACTCCTCACCTCATACCCATACATAACCAAAATAGCATTTAAACGATTATGTCAATGTCTTATCTACAAAGTTTAATGGTTAAGCAATAAACTTCATATTGTATTCCTTAATACTATGTCTATCTAGAGTTGAAACATGCTTCGCAGTTTTGTTTTCAATATGCACGACTTGAAAGATACGTTAGGGAATGAAACAGTTCAAGTCAAATATCACTAACCTCGAGTGGAAGGATGATGTTGTCGTTGTAGCTTCTTACTTCTTCACTTCTTCAAGTCTTCGCAATACTTGTAATGTCTCATATCCTAATACTTTCAAGCTAACCTATACGAAGTTGACTCTAGTACATAATCAAACGACTCTTAAATAAGTTTTGATTCACTAAAATATGACAACCAAACTTGACATACCAACGCTTGGTGGATTCAACCGAGTTATGCTCTATCAGTCTCCCCCTTTGTCAATTTTAGTGACAAAACTCTTACCATAATATGGATAAACAAATTACAAGAATTCATTAAACATACGCTTGATTCCCGAATTCAACAGCCCAATAACCTGCATTCATTCAATCCTTAAAATGTCGTTGTTGACATTATAATAACAAATATAATGCTCCCCCTAAAGGTGATATAGGTAGATTTCATCAATCCGCACGTCTTTGTTATACCAATCAAAATGGTATGCTACTCCCCCTTAGTCTATGCTTTCACTCTTTGGTTAGATAAACGTTTAAGCACAATTGTTCTTTTCCTTAGTAATACCAATCAATATAAAATCAATACCAGTATCACTTGTTTACTCCATATATTTCTCCCCCTTTTTTGTCACAAAATGACAAAGAAACAAAAAAATAAATGACAACACGAAAAGAATCTTACAAATCTCCAAAATAGACTTGCATACCTATAGAGTTAAGCACGAGGGTTCCACACACCATTTTTGATAACCAATATCAAAACCGAAACTACAAAGTAATTTGTTTTGATATGTTACCACGGAAATAATTTCCCGAAGCAATTTTCCCAATTTAGTTTAGCAAACCAAAAATCAACTAAGCAACTTAGTCCCTTTGCTAAACCGATTGTACAAATACAACCGCTTCATACGATAAGACCAAAATAAAGATAACTCTATTTTTCTCTTTAGGTTCTAATTATCCATATAACTTAGACCTTTGAATTTTAAACAAGCCAAATACTAGGTTAGTTAACTAGCATTTCTTGTTAAGGAATTCGATTAGACTTGAATAACCGAAACCTCCACTTTGATAAGTCTAACTAAGGTAAACTTAGTTTCTCTTATCAGGAATCGAATTGGACTAAACAACTCATCCCGTAAACCTTTTCTTTTGTTAAGCCATAAATAATTCATACAAACCAAATAAATCAACTTGCAAAATTATTCACCTCAATCGGAAGTAATTGAATCAACATAAGCATTAAAACACCGCAATTGCACCGAAATTTTGTAAGCCTAAACAACTGATACCACACAATAAAGCAAGATAACAATTTTTTTTCTTAACCGGAACCAATTAAATCACACACATGTCCACACACACATCATGGAATAAACATCAACTGTACCGAAATGTTGTTAAGAAAAAGCAAAATATATATGAAATACAAATCAGGCTTTTCTTAAACAGGAAAACAATTAACTAACAATATTGTTACCTCAAATTTCGCATCCACTTCTCCAATATGTTTGCATTCTTCTTCCAGGGAGAATTGATATCGAAATATCCTTATGTTGTCATCCTTATGCAAAACAAAAGAATAACAACAACCCTCAACCTGTACTAGAGAAAGGTTGAAAATCGGTTTTAACAATTGCAAGCAAAAGTTAAAAACCGTTGAAACACATATGCTTTTATGATAAACAAAAACCGATTCAACATACTGTGACTTTTTCACATATTGTTTCTACCAATATGGGCTAGAACTTAATCCTGCTAAATCAAAAAGTCACCCAAACCATAAAGGTTCACAATATTATGAGGTCGAATATCTAGGTAATAAAACCGAAATCAAACATACCATAAACATCCATAGCAATAATAAAGCATTCAAGCACAGGCTATGTAAATCAAAAACCATCACAAGAAAAATTATAAATCAAATAATTTTATTCATAATAGTTTTATTTATAATAGACCTGATACAATCATTGAAAGAAATCAAAAATTGATGTCTATTTTTCTAGATTAAGTATTACAGCAAATAACTTAATCTCTAGTGGTGCTCTTGTTGTTCACTGAGGTTTCTTCAGTGTTCAAACTTTTAAAGCATGTCTCAAGAGACTTGTCATCAACCACTTCCTGTTTTTCAAGTTCTTCAATTAGAACCTTAAGTTCAGCAAGAACTCCTTTTGTTTGTATAACTCTTTCTTTGAGCCAGTCATGATGCTGAACAGCCATACATAGATTGGATCTCTGTTCACCAGTTAAATCTTCTTCACTTCCTGAAAGCATTGTATCACAGGGTTGTGATATCGTAAGAGCATAATCGCACCTATTTATAATCCCTTGGTTTCCCTTTTTCAAGGTAACAGCTCGGAATAGGAAAGTTTTTCTACACAAGAATCGAAACAAAGACCTAGCCTAAAATTTACAAGGCTACTACCGAAAGTTCTGAGAGGTCATAGAGTTAAGGTTAACTCCCCTTTTGTTTTTCTAGAGTTTAGAAAATTATCAAAAGATGCTTTCACATTGATATCACTGGATATCTCTAGATCCTTTTTGAGTCTAAGCACTAGACTTTCATAGTCGTCTTTGTCTAAGATTAAAACAAGATTGTTTTCCTTAGAATCTGTTTTAGATAATTTTCTTTTGGATACCTTCTCAGATTTTGGTATCAATTTGCAGATAGATTTTTAATGAAGGTTCTTCATTTCTTGTGCCATAGCATCATTCCATCTTGTAACATCAGATCTCATATGCCCTTTGATAAAGGTATCACCTCTTCTATTATTTTTCCTTTTGGAAAAGTTTCTTTTAGGATATGTTTTTGAATTTTTGTAAAAATTCGTTTGTCTCACAGGACATTGATGATCTGAGAGGTTTTTGGAGATGACACTATTCAATTCTCTAGATACAAAAGATAGGGCGTTTTGTATCTTTCGGATTTTACAATCTCGTTGCATATAACCTTTATCTATACAACAATAGCAATGCTTATTGAAAGGAACAAAGCTTATAGTCTTACCTTTATGAGATGTTCGGCTACTATGTTGGTCCTTGGTTGGAGTCTTCTTCTGACTACTTCCGGAGATGGTTTCTATTGGAATCTCAATTGAGCACTTGGGTATCGCAGGCGTACAAGCTTGTTCAGGTGGATTTTCTGGGGTGACTGAGCTAACAGCTTTTACGAATTTTAGTTCCTTGTTGATTTGCAGCACATCGATACAATCATATCCTAGTCCACGTTTGTCCCCATGACTTCTTCCCGCATCCAACAAGGAAGATAAACTGATTGTGCTATCATCGAGTCTTTTTAGCCTTACAGCTTCCTCTTCTAAGACCTTGATTCTTTCAAGAGCTTCAGCAAGTTGATCCTCAAGAGGATTTTTTGTGAGGAAATTCGACTCATGTTGTTCGTTACTCGATGATTGTTGAGAGTTTAACTTTGCTTCTAACTCAACAAGTTTCTTGTTCAACAAGTAATGTTTTCTGTTGAGATTCTCAAACTCAAGAGTTTTTGAGTGTAGAATTTCTTTGTAGTCTTTAAGTAGATATCTGGAATTTTGATATCCATAGAAGAAGCCTGAAAATATTTTTCTTAGTTTCCTATTTTCTCTACTAAGAGGAGCAAGAAGTCCAATTACATCTGAGGAAGACAGTTTTCTTGTGGAGACTGCTCCAAGTGCTGTAGAAAATTCAGATAAATCATCTTCAACATCTTGATCAATTTCTGAGTCACCATCTTCAGAAATCTCATCAAGTTTCTTTTGTAGGAAAGTTTTCCAATCACCAGAGTCTACATTATAGGGGTCAACCTGTTCAGCAGATTCACTGAAGATGTTAATCTTCAAGTGCAGATTTTTCATCTTGACTTACGTTAACTGAATCACTTATTAGATTCATTCTTATAAGTTGGATCGCACTAAACACAAATTGTTAGATCTTTTTGTGTTTGCCTGCTCTGATACCAATTGAAAAGGCGAGGGTACCCAAATGTACCTCAAGATAAAACTTTTCCTACCTATAAGTCCTTTCTCCGAAAGTGATTGTCTATTGACTGAGTCGAGACAATACTACTAATCGGTTCACACTTCGTGTGATCGTCTATGGATACAAGATCGAGATAATACAACAACGAAGTATGTTTACTTGATACAAAGGTTTGAACTTAACCAAACACAATAAGATTGCTTATCAAGTAAATAAGAATTAAGGTTTGTGTAATTTACTTTAATTATGATAAACCAATTATAATGCGGAAATATAAAGTAAATGACACAGCAAGATTTTGTTAACGAGGAAACCGCAAATGCAGGAAAACCCCAGGACCTTGTCCAGAATTGAATACTCTCAGGATTAAGCCGCTACACAAAATTACACCAACTTCGTATAGTTGAGACCAAACAACTAAACCTATAGTTCACCTAGTTCCGTCTTTATTCCCACTCCTCCAACTTATAAATAAGTCACGTACTTGGAAAAATTCCTTTGGTTCGTATTCCAAACAGTAAAGGAAAAACAAATCTGTTTGGTATCAACTCTATTCAACCAAGTGATATGAGTCGGACAAAAAGGCTCTTCTGTTTATCTTAACATAATTAAACTCCTTCGCCAGGTTCTTAGATCTATCTTATGTTCAATTACCAAAGGTAATCGTTAAGATTTTGCAATCAATACTTTTAATCACAAATAATTGTATTGATGCCGATCTACACAATTAATCAATCCAATATACCACAAGGATAAACCGATTATAGTTGGATCCTCTTATACCGAAACAAGTATTGTACACACCAAAGATTATAAACCCAAGTCAGAAATCTTCAATCTCTTCTTTGTCTTCAAATATTCTTAGATCTTCAATAAACACCTGCACACAACAACTTGAATCTCTTGTGATCAATCACACACAGAAGGGAGTCTATTAACAATGGATTATTACAAGATCATCTTTAGCACTAACAACAGTCTAAAGATCCCTGTCGAAACTTCGATCTAGTTTGAGTGAATCTTATATCAGAAGAGAATATTCTCAAGCATAAACAAACTAGGTGCAACCAAAGTTCAACCACCGTTAGTCAATCAAATCAACCGAAAACACAAGATAAACCGCAATTATCTAGTTTCCTACCAACGGTACTCGTAGAGCTTCTCAATCCAAAATAAGACTTTAAACTGAGAGGCCTTAAGAGATTTCGCCTAATTAGGTTACTCTCCTCTCCGAATAGGCGGATACACCAGTAACAACACAACCGAGGAAGTTTGCTGTCACGAAGGATTAGTTTGCTAGAAATGCAAACTTCAAGTATTTATAGACAAGGAAGTTTGGAAACCAAGGAATTTCCAAAACCAAAAATATTCTCAAAGATATTCTATACATTCCAAATTTGGTTTTCATAATTCTTGGAAATGCTCTGTCCAAAATAATGACCGAAAATCTCCTTGGAAAATCTCTAACTAGTAAATGCGCATTACTAATTCTTATTTTCCATATATAAAATTAACAACCTTAATAAAAGATTCTTAACTTATTTAATTTTGATCCCGGGATTTTCTTCCTCTAGCTATTAAGGAATAACTTTGAGCAATAAAAGATAAACAATACTGCATGTGTTCAAAGTGTGTCGACATCCTTACTTTGTAAGTCCTCTTTCATACTTACACCCTTGAAACCGATTTGCCACACTTCCAAACAAGTTTAGAATTGGTTCATCTGACTTTCAAGAACTATGTGATTGATTAAGAAACACTCAATCACAAATCATGGGTTTAACGGTTCTACCAAAACAAGTTTCGGTTCTACCTCCATGTGAGTATTGTGCATAGTCACACTAGATTTCCAAAATTCGGTTGACTAGGTACTAGGATCGGTTCCCCACATATATATGGTATCTAACTTATATGTGTTGCACATGTCCATAGGATCCGTTCCCCTTTACCTAAAAAAGTGTTGCACATGGTCATAGGATAGGTTCCCCTTTCTGCTATAAACCTTGTTGCACCCCATACAAGGATCGATTCCCCTTTGTGATGTACTGCACCTCTCCATAGGATCGGTTCCCCTTTACCCAGATTTGGTCCAGTCAATCACAAACTCGATCATACCTCACAGGTGATTACTTAAGATTGGTTTTACTAATAAAAGTCATACAAATACATAAGTCAGGCCTATGTGAATAGTTCTACCAAGAACACAAACAAGTCGTGAGCGGTTATACTAAATCACACATATTGGATGTTCAGAAGATATGCAATGAATAACAATTCTAATAACGCCTGGCGGTTTCCTTTTCGATTCGTAAACAAGTTTATGAACTTACTTCCTTAAAAAACATGTAAAAACATTGTTTCCGAGGATGAAATCCTCACCTCATTCCCATACATAATCACAATAGCATTTAAACGATTATGTCGATGTCTTATCTACAAAATTTAATGGTTGAGCAATAAACTTCATGTTGTATTCCTTAATACTATGTCTATCTAGAGTTCAAACATGCTTCGCAGTTTTGTTTTCAATATGCACGACTTGAAAGATACGTTAGGGAATGAAACAGTTCAAGTCAAATATTACTAACCTCAAGTGGAAGGATGATGTTGTCGTTGTAGCTTCTTACTTCTTCAAGTCTTTGCAATACTTGTAATGTATCATATCCTAATACTTTCAAGCTAACCTATACGAAGTTGACTTTAGTACATAATCAAACGACTCTTAAATGAGTTTTGATTCACTAAAATATGACAACAAAAATTGACATACCAACGCTTGGTGGGTTCAACCGAGCTACGCTCTAACACTTTGGAAAACTTAGATGATGAGGAACAGTCTAAAAGAAAAATTAAAAGTTCTTCTAAGAAAAATCGTTCGAGGAAACGTGGTCAACGCTCAAAGATATGGAATCTCACTAGATTATCTCTTAATCTTTTTGAGGAATACTATCGTGATGGATCAATTGACAAAGATCTATTTAGAGCTTTTGAAAGCGTTTTTAAATTCTTAGAAATCTTCATTCGATTGAGGAAAATAATCGTTCTGATAAAAGTTCTGTACATGTCAAATCATGTATTCGTGATGTACGAACGATGCTTACTACCAACTCTTTTGAAATTGATAAAAAGTTTTCTGGTGAGTTCGGCGTAAGTTCTAATTGTCGGAAAAATTCATTCCTTGGTCATAAGAAAAAGATTTCAAAAAATTATATTAACCCTGAGTATCATCATTACTATGATTATACTTATGGTACATTTTACAAATATCAACCCGGAAAGTTGCATGAGAATCTCTCTGCATATCTTGCCACTTGGTAACAAGCTTGGCTCTATCTCATTTGTATATAACTTGAGCATGTGCAATTAACAGTTTGATTATTTTGTGTGTTTGGGTTAATTTATTTTTAATCTTTTTTTCTTTGATAAAAATTCCTTTACAAGTTTTTTTTTCTCTTTCTACCCAAGGTTATTTAAAGAGGTGTAGTTTTTTTTACTATCCCTTTACTGCACGGTACAGATCCTGTTAGTGTGTGAACTTTGGCTGTTGAACGCCTTAAGAAATCCTACTTTCCATTTGTGGGTCGCGGTTCATGAACGGTTCCAATCCCATATTTGGGTTTATAAGAAGCATGGTACGCGTACCTTTTTTCTTCCTTCTCTTGTCTGCGTGCATGAACTTTTCTAGGGTTCATGTATCATCTCCACTAAAGTTCATCTTTGGAGACTCAAAAGTGACTAAGGGTTTTATTCTTTTTCAAGGATCAAATCAAGTAAGTTCTTCATTCTTCTTGTACTCTCAATTTCTAGGTCTCATGGGAAATTTCAAGAGTTCAAAGAAGGCTTCAAAAACTTTGGATTCTTCTTCCTCTAGCAAGACTATACCTCAAAATTAAGATTCTATTAGAATTAGATTTGTCAATGGTTCTAGTAGTATGATCTTTGAAAGGATTTCTTCTAGTGGTTTTATTCTAGAAAAGAAATTTGATTTAGTTAGTGGTCATAAAGAAGATTTGGTTTGTTTTGAAAAATTTAATCTTGGAAACATCTTTAATGGTCTTGCTGAAGGTTTTGATACTCTTACAAGAATCTTCTATGCTAACATCGATGATGTTGATCCCGAGGATATGGAATTTAAGACCATGATAAATAGAGAAAGGATTCTTGTTAATAGAGATTTGATTTCAAAGATTACTAAAATCCCTTTGGGAAATTTTCGCCTTCCAAGACCAAGTGGAGAAAGACCATCCTATGAAACCATTTCTAATGGTCTTCGTGGTAAGAGTGTTGATTGAATTGAAGGAAAATTTCCTACCAATTATCTTAGCTTAGCCTTGATGTCGTTTGGAAAACTTGATATATCTAATCTTTGTCCCTCCACAATTGAAAATTCTCGGTGGAGTCGTGAGTTTGCGGAGTTAGTCTATTTCCTTGAATTGGGTACTCCAAGTCTCAACATTTGTGGATTCATCATTCTTCAAATGCTTTCGATGAAATCTCCCAACAAGAAGTTAGGCTATCCTTGTTTGATTGAGCGAATTTGTCACACTCATTCCATTGCTCCTATTGGAAACTCAATTAGAATTCCCAAGATTGTTCGTCCTTGTATATTCAAATGTATGAAGGAGAATGCAAGCAAGATACAAAGATGTCATACCCTTGATGGTTCTTGCGATCCCACCACCTTGAATCTTCTTCATCAAATTCATAAGGGTGTGTGTAAAATCAATTCTAAGGTAAAATGTGTGCAAGAACAACTTTGTGTGATTGCTACCAAGTTTTCGAAATCAAGGAAGATATGGATAAGAGTCAAGCCACTTTGATGATCTCCGATGATGGAGATGATGATTAATTGCTCTTGTCTTTATTTTGTCTAGGAAACTTCGTATGAGAATTTATTCTTGTGTTTTAAGAAGGATAACTAGGGTTTGGAATAACAATTATTGTGAGTACACATAGCTATTTCCAACGACTTTCATCTTGCAATGTTTTTAGATTTATTTATTTAAATTCTAAAGTTTATTTGGAAGATGAATTCGCAGTATTAATCTTTACGGTTTTATATATTGCAACTTGTTATGTGATATGTGTGTTTGCGTCCGTGAACTATGATTGTCCCATATTTGCTCAAAAGTTAAGTCTATCATATGTCTTTATGTAAATATTGATAAAAGATAGAATGAATTTTTGACAACAAAAGTTAAGCCTATTATGTCATTATGCAAATATTGATGAAACATAGGATGAACTTTTGTCTACAAAGATTCAGTCTATTACATGTCTCTATGCAAATATTGATGCAAAATAGAACGAATCTTTGAGTATTCCGCAGTATTGGTCTTTCCCTGATCCACATCTTTGTGTAAGTACTGTGCGGCTCCATAAGTTCTCTTATGTGAGCATTTCCGATTAAATTAATCATGGGTTCTCTTGTGGTTAATTTAATTGAGTATTTTGGATACAAATTCATGTTTCATGTGATTTGTTAATGTCTGATAGACGCATTTATGTGTCTATTTGATCTCAATTATGTGTATTGTTAGTGCTCGATTTTGTACTTATTTGATTATTTTATGTGTTTTGTAGGTGTTTATGGAGAAATAAGCTTTTGCAGCAAAAATTGGCTCGAAAAGTGGTGTTTGCGCCCATGGGAGAAAATTGTGAAGGCACCTAGAAAATTTCTAAAGGGACGTCATTCTGGATAAGGGGCACTCCAATTGATAAGGGCTACACTGGTTGCTATTGGCACCCGTCAGATTGATAAGGGCACCCTCTTCATCTTCAAGTCATTTTGGCGGGAAAAATGTGATTCAAAATTTCAGTAGCAGCGAATCTTAGTGGATCGGATTTGAGAGAGATTTGCTTGGAGTTGTGCAGGAAATAAAGTCAGACAAATCTTGTGTGATATAACAGGGTTGGTACATGTTTAGTTTCGTAGGAAAAGGAAAGATATCACATAAATACGATGAAACAGGGAGTGACAAAGTCTCGGGATTTTTGGAGATTAAAACTGGGAAGTTCCGGGCAAACAGTGTTAGAGCATTGCTCGGTCGAACTCGCATGCGTTGCTATCTCAAGCATGTTTGTCAATATTAGTGATCAAAACTATATGTCTTGATTTCTAATATACTTATGACTAAGTCTCTGTCTAGGATAGTTAGGAGTATTTGAGCTCCAGACTCCATGGCGATTATCTTGCAAAGACGAAGAACTACCCAAGGAACCAGTGGAACTTCATCCGACCAAAAGGTATGTGGAGACTTGAACTCATCTTGTCACTAAAAAGTCTATCTACTCTATCTCCTACTCTTGAGACAAAAGTCGTATAAGTATGATAGTTTTCATACATACACATTTGCTATTTCGAGCCGAGTTTACTCGCCTATCTTTTTCTCGAAATACGTGTTGGTAAGCTTTTGCTTTAACCATCTTCATCTTTACCCGTGACGAAAGTCATGATGACGTTTCAATCTTGAAAATAGCTTTGATGACGATAGTCGATTCTTTATGTCTAACGACTGTTATAACATTATAGAAGAATGTTTCAATGATTGAAATGTAGAGTTGAGAATATGTAACCACCTATGGATGTAAGCATATAGTGTGTTCACACATTAGTGTATAAATCCATGTGCCGGAAACCAAGTGCGTGCATATGTGTGCATGCGGTATTGGTGAAGGAGACAGTTTGGGTACGCGTACCCGTATGCGTTCTGGCGGAAATTCACGTCCGTGAAATTCTGCTGAGTTTGAAGTTTACGAACTCAAGAACCAGTCACCTTAGGTACGCGTACTGGCGGAACTTTTTCACCCGAAAAAGTCTGCTGAGTTTGGAAACTAAAACTAACTCAAAATCCGGTAGCTAAGGTACGCATACCCATACACGTACCCAAGCTAGTTATTTCTCAAATAGGTAGTTCATGGACTTAAAACAATAAATTATAAGGAATGCAATCTTTGCAAACCGTGGGTATATTGTTCTTTGATTGATTCAAATGAATCAAACCGATTTTGTTTCAATTGTGTCTATGTATAAAGACCTAAGCAATTGAACAACTCTTGAACTAGTTCTTATGAGTCATTTGAACTAGTTATGAGAAAGATGAATATGGTTAATATGAAAGTACTCATATGGCTAACCATTGGCCAACCATTTGTGAACCAACCATTGTACACGTTTAGGTACGGTTGCTCAAACCTAAATGAATACATTTCATTTGTGTGTGACAAGCTAAGTTTCGATATAACGGTTGAAAGATATTAGCTTGAATAAATCAGATTTTTCATCTAGCGGTGATTATTGAATGCTTTGTTACCAAGGTAACTTAGATTGCAAACCCTGATTTGAAAATTGTATAAGGAGACGTCTAGCAACTGTGCAAAACTAATCCCCACACCTCCTGTGTGATACTAGTTGGTTTGCTAGAGTCGATTCTCCTTTAATCGTAGGTTTCTTCTCGAGACCATGTCGATTAACGACTGAAAGAATTCATTGGGATTGTGAAGCCAAACGAAAATACTTCTCTTGTAGTTGAGCGATCTGAACTTGCCATTTTCTATCGTATGAGTTAAATTGAATAATTGACTTGAGATTATATCTCCGATAGGGCAAGATAAAAAGAAATCACAAACATCTTCGTCTTCTCTTTTGTGATTCCGTAATATCTAGTTTCGCTACCATACGATTTGGATTATTGTGAGGTGATTGATAATACTGGGCTGTTCTTCGGGAATATAAGTGCAGTTTATCAATTGGTTCTTGTTCACCTTGATTTTTATCAAAAGACAGAACAAAACTTTTAGGTTTATCTGTGGGGAGACAGATTTATCTATCCTTGTAGACTTTTCTGTGTGATACAGATTTGTTTATCAAAGTCTTCGACTTTGGGTCGTAACAACTCTTGGTTGTGGGTGGGATCAACTAAGGGAATCAAGTGCGTAGTATCCTGCTGGGATCAGAGACGTAAGGAGCGCAACTGTACCTTGAATCAGTGTGAGATTGATTAGGTTTCAACTACAGTCCAGACCGAAGATAGTTTGTAGTAGGCTAGTGTCTGTAGCGGCTTAATACAGTATGGTGTTCAATCTGGACTAGGTCCCGGGGTTTTTCTGCATTTGCGGTTTCTTCGTTAACAAAATTTCTGGTGTCTGTGTTATTTCTATTCCGCATTATATTTTGTTATATAATTGAAATATCACAGGTTATGCGCTGTATCGATCAATAGTGAAATCCAACCTTTGGTTGTTGATTGAATATTGATTGATCCTTGGATATGGGTCTTTGGTACCATCCAAGTTTATCTCTCTTGTATTTAGTCGAGACTCGCAGATTGCTTGAGTAATATTTAAATCAAGAGATAGAGATATTAACTCCTTGATATACTTTTTATTAAGATTGATTTTGACTGTCTAGTTGATTCTCTTAAAAGTATATTAGAGTTAGTCCATACAGATTGCTAATCGAAATATTGGGTGAGGTCATTAGACCCCCGCATTTTCAATTGGTATCAGAGCAGGCAAACACGTTAAACCTTATAAGTTTGTGTTTTCCCGATCCTCAAAAGTCTATCTCTATGGGAAATCTTTTTGGGAGGCTTGCTCATGGCATCTGTAACGCACACCAGAGTTCTTTAAAGACTGTTCAAAGATTATTATTTTCGAAACCTATGGTCACTTATAATAATCATATCCAAGATGGTGAAAAACAGTCCAAAGGAAAAACTATTTGTTCTTCTAAGAAAAAATGGTTAAAAAACGTTGTCAAAGCTCAAAGGAATGGAAGCTCACTAGATTTATTCTGAATCTTTTTGAGGAATATTTTCTGAATGGATCAATTGACAAAGATCTATCTAGAGCGTTTGAAAGTGTTTTTAAACTCTTAGAAAAACTCCATTCGATTAAGGGAAAGAATTGTTCTGACAAAAGTTATGTACCCATCAAATCATGCGCTCATGATGTACGTACTTGCTCCTCTACCAACTCATTAGAAGTTGATAACAAGACTTCCTGTGAGTTAAATGTATACTCTAAGTGTCATAAAAGGTCACTCCTTAAGAAAAGGATACGAAATAATTATAGTAACCCTGAGTATCATCATTACTATGATTATATATCTGGTACATGGCATAAATATCAACCCAGTGAAATGCATGAGAATTTCTCTGCATATCCTGTCACTTGATTAAAGGAAGGATCCTACCCATGTGTATATAACTTGAAATGGGGCAAGTAATGTGTTGATATGATGTGTATCCAGGGTAATCTACAATCTGTTTTAGTAAAAAAATTTGTAGTATTCATCTACTACTCCTTTTCTTCTTAAATCATTTGTTTCCAGTATGGTCTTCGGGAAGTTTAAATGGTGTGAATCATGTTTCTTGTGAAGAATGCGGATTTGTGCACATGGATGACAACCTAAAGTGGTTTATTAAAGGTTAGAAATCGTCATCAGGCTGTCAATCTTCCCCAGCCGAAAATCTTCTGGTAAGAATCGATACTATGTGTCATATCTTGATAACAGTAATGACAACTGTTCACATCATATTGGGTGTCCTCTAAAGTCTCGAAGAAAGAAGGATTACCAAAGACAATATTCATTTAATGAGCGGAAGGCTCATACTTGTGCAAATTAATCACAAGGTTGAAATATCACTTACAAAAATCCTAGTTGAGTGAAAAATTGAATAGGTATACTTTTGGCAAAGTGTCCCTGATTATCTAGCTAATTTCTTACCATTCTTAGATGGATTGTCAGTTACAAACACTTTTGCATAAGTATATGTCCATGCATGTTCTTTTGTTGTCTTTTGATTTCATTGGCGTCCTTTGTTTTTCTCCTAATGCCAAGTTTCATATTCTTGCAAATAAGTACGGAGCAGTCTATCTTCATTAAAAACCTTTTTGTTTAGGTTTTTGTGGACCCTCCATCCTATAGGTAGACGTACGGTTTCTAGGTATCTCCACAAACTTAGAAACCCTAAGTATTTTCGAATTCGTTTATATACCCTTCATATTGAGTTGAGATGTCTCACTCTAGGCTCTTTATTATCAATGGCGTCTTCCTCTTGCTCTTGGGATTTACCTGAAGACTTCATTGATAATGCCGTGTATTTCGAGTTCGATGAAAAGAAGGGAACCTTTGTTGAAGTGGAAGGGTATTTTCCTCAATCTCCTGATTCCTACTCGGATATTGAGGACGTTGAAGAGATTTCTGATGAAGTGGTTGTTGACTTTCTCAAAAGCTTTGAGGATGCAAAACAACATCTTGTTGATATAATGAAGTGTCTGGATATGGTAAAAACTGAGTTGAAAAAGGTTAATTCTGACCTTATTCTCATGAAAACTCATGTAAAAGAACTTCTCAACAAGGATATCCACTCTAAAGAAGTAGAGGATGTTATCAATCACAAGCTCGAAGGTCTTGAAATCCGTGAAATTGTCGAACGTGAAACTTGATTCAGCTTGTGATCGGTTTTAAAGTAGATGTTTTACTTTATTCATTATGTCTAGAAAGTCTTCTTATGAGAATTTATTTCTTATATTTTAGGAAGAATAACTAGAGTTTGGAATAGCCATTATTGTGAGTACACATAGCTATGTCCATCATTTTCTCATCTTTATTTTTAAGGTTTATTTATTTAAATTCTAAAAATTGTTTGGAAGATGATTTTTGTAGTATTAATCTTTATGGTTTTATATATTGCAATATGTTATGGGATATGTGTGTTTGCGTCCGTGAACTATTATTATCCCATAAGATGTCAAAAGTTATCTCTTTTATATGTCGATATGCAAGTATTGATACAAGATCGATGAAATTTTGACAAACAAAAGTTAATCCTATTATGTCAATTTTTGATGGAAGATAGGTTAAAATCTTTTGTTTACAAGGATTATGTCTATTGTATGTCATTATGCAAATAGTGATGGAAAATAGAATGAATCCTTGTATATACCGCAGTATGGATCATTTTTCTGATCCATATTTTATGTGTATACTGCAATGCTCCATAAGTTTTTCTTGTGTTGAGAATAAAACGATTGAGTTAATTATTCTTTTATGGTGAACTTAATCGTAACCCTGTAAGCACTCTTATGTCGAGCATTTCCAACTAGATTAATCATAGATTCTTTTGTGGTTATTTTGGTTGTGTATTCCGATTAAATTAATCATGGATTCTCTTGTGGTTAGTTTAATTGAGAATTTTGGATATAAAAAATCATTTTTATGGTTTTTGGTGTCCAATAAAAACCTTATTTTCTTGTAAAAGTAAGGTCGCTCTTGTTGTTCTCTTGGGAATGACATCAAATGGGGGAGAGTTCTTTTGAACTTGCGCTTAATTTCCATATCTTTGTGGGGAGTGCGGCTGTGGAATTATTTAGGGGTTATCTTGTATCTTTATAAACTCCTTGATGAATGCATTTAGCCTCGGCTTTATGATTGCATCTAAACAAGTTGATATGTACTTTTCTTTGATCTTGAAGCGTCTTCATGGAAATTTCATTAGGACCCCTTTTCGTACCTTTGCCAAATTTATTGATAAAAAGGGGGAGAATTAATGTGTAGTTCACACTACAAATACATATGATTTACGTACTTTACGGGTCATTTTATAAGGGGGAGTGGTTTTCATGTTGAGACGAAAGTATTGACTAAGGGGGAGTGATACATATCACCATAGTATTGTTGTCGAAGTTGTGATATGAGAAATTTTATGTTGTGTAATAATACTATGACACTGTATAAAAATGACCGAGAGCTTTTGTTTTCCCATTGTTATGGCCACGGAACTTCAACAACTATGATGTTGAATTGAACATCTATGAAATCATGGGAGTACTTGGAAAATACGAAGTTTTCAAGTAACGTTGAAGCACCAAGGAGATCAAGCATGTGGACGAGAATCTACGAAGTTTTATTTATTTTTTAGTCCATATGTATTGATAGTTTTGTCACTAAAATTGATAAAGGGGAGATTGTTAGAGAATTGCTCAGTTGAACTCGCATGCGTTGCTATCTCGAGCATGTTTGTCAATATTAGTGATTAAAACTATATGTATTGATTTCTAGTATACTTATGACTAAGTCTCGGTCTAGGATAGTTAGGAATAGTTGAGCTCCAGACTCCATGGCGATTATCTTGCAAATACGAAGAACTACTCAAGGAACCAGTGGAACTTCATCCGACCAAAAGGTATGTGGAGACTTGAACTCATCTTGTCACTAAAAAGTCTATCTACTCTATCTCCTACTCTTGAAACAAAAGTCGTATAAGTATGATAGCTTTCATACATACACATTTGCTATTTCGAGTCGAGTTTACTCGCCTATCTTTTTCTCGAAATACGTGCTGGTAAGATTTTTCTTTAACCATCTTCATCTTTACCGTCACGAAAGTCATGATGACGTTTCAATTTTTAAAATATATTTGATGGCGATAGTCGATTCTTTATGTCTAACGACTGTTATAACATTATAGAAGAATGTTTCAATGATTGAAATGTAGAGTTGAGAATATGTAACCACCTACGGATGTAAGCATATAGTGTGTTCGCAAATTAGTGTATAAATCCATGTGTCGGAAACCAAGTGCGTGCATATGTGTGCATGCGGTATTGGTGAAGGAGACAGGTTGGGTACGCGTACTGGTGGAAATTCACGTCCGTGAAATTCTGCTGAGTTTGAAGTTTACGAACTCAAGAACCAATCACCTTAGGTACGCGTACCCGTACGCGTATTGGAGGAACTTTTTCACCCGAAAAAGTCTGATGAGTTTGGAAACTAAAACTAACTCAAAATCCGGTAGCTAAGGTACGCATACCCATACACGTAACCAAGCTAGTTATTTATCAAATCGGTAGTTCATGGACTTAAAATAATAAATTATAAGGAATGCAATCTTTGCAAACCGTGGGTATATTGTTCATGGATTGATTCAATTGAATCAAACCGATTTTGTTTCAATTGTGTCTATGTATAAATACCTAAGCAATTGAACAACTCTTGAACTAGTTCTTATGAGTCATTTGAACTAGTTATGAGAAAGATGAATGCGGTTAATATGAAAGCACTCATATGGCTAACCATTGGCCAACCATTTGTGAACCAAGCAATGTACACGTTTAGGTATGGTTACTCAATCCTAAATGAATACATTTCATTTGTGTGTGACAAGCTAAGTTTCGATCTAACGGTTGAAATATATTACTTGGATAAATCAGATTTTTCATCTAATGGTGATTATTGAATGCTTTGTTACCAAGGTAACTTAGATTGCAAACCCTGATTTCAAAACTGTATAAGGAGACGTCTAGCAACTGTGCAAAACTAATCCCCACACCTCCTGTGTGATACTAGTTGGTTTTCTAAAGTCGATTCTCCTTTAATCGTAGGTTTCTTCTCGAGACCCTCTCGATTAAAAACTGAAAAGAATTCATTGGGATTTTGAAGCCAGACGAAAATATTTCTCTTGTAGTTGAGCGATCTGATCTTGCCATTTTCTATCGCACGAGTTCAATTGAATAATTGACTTGAGATTATATCTCTGATAGGGCAAGATAAAAAGAAATCACAAACATCTTCGTCTCATCGTTTGTGATTCCGTAATATCTAGTTTTGCTACCATACAATTTAGATTATTGTGAGGTGATTGATAATACTAGGCTGTTCTTCGGGAATATAAGTGCGTTTTATCAATTGGTTCTTGTTCACCTTGATTTTTATCAAAAGACAGAACAAAGCTTTTAGGTTTATTTGTGGGAGACAGATTTATCTATCCTTGTAGACTTTTCTGTGTGATACAGATTTGTTTATTAAGGTCTTCGACTTTGGGTCGTAGCAACTCTTGGTTGTGGGTGGGATCAGCTAAGGGAATCAAGTGTGTAGTATCCTGCTGGGATTAGAGACATAAGGAGCACAACTGTACCTTGATTAAGTGTGAGATTGATTAGGGTTCAACTACAGTCCAGATCGAAGTTCGTATGTAGTAGGCTAGTGTCTGTAGTGGCTTAATACAATTTTGTGTTCAATCTAGACTGGGTCCCGGGGTTTTTCTGCATTTGCGGTTTCCTCGTTAATAAGATTTCTGGTGTCTGTGTTATTTCTATTCTGCATTATATTTTATTATATAATTGAAATATCACAAGTTGTGCGTTGTATCGATCAATAGTGAAATCCAACCTTTGGTTGTTGATTGAATATTGATTGTTCCTTGGATATGGGTCTTTCGTACCATCCAAGTTTATCTCTCTTGTATTTAGTCGAGACTCGCAGATTACTTGAGTAAGATTTAAATCAAAAGATAGAGAAATTGACTCCTTGATATACTTTTTATTAAGATTGAGTCTGACTGTCTAGTTGATTCTCATAAAAGTATATTAGAGTTGGTCCATACAAATTTCTAATCGAAATATTGAGTGAGGTTGTTAGACCCCCGCATTTTCAATTGGTATCAGAGCAGGAAAACACGTTAGACCTTATAAGTTTGTGATTGCCCGATCCTCAAAAGTCTATCCCTGTGGGAAATCTTTTTGGGAGGCTTGCTCATGGCATCTGTAACGCACATCAGAGTTCCTTAAAGACTGTTGAAAGATTATTATTTTCGAAACCTATGTTCACTCATAATAATCATATCCTAGATGGTGAAAAACAGTCCAAAGGAAAAACTATTTGTTCTTCTAAGAAAAAATGGTTAAAAAAACGTTGTCAACGCACAAAGGAATGAAATCTCACTAGATTTACTCTGAATCTTTTTGAGGAATATTTTCTGAATGGATCAATTGACAAAGATCTATCTAGAGCGTTTGAAAGTGTTTTTAAACTATTAGAAAAACTCCATTCGATTAAGGGAAAGAATTGTTCTGACAAAAGTTATGTACCCATCAAATCAGGCGCTCATGATGTACGTACTTGCTCCTCTACCAACTCATTAGAAGTTGATAAAAAGACTTCCGGTGAGTTAAATGTAGACTTTAAGTGTCAGAAAAGGTCACTCCTTAAGAAAAGGATACGAAATAATTATAGTAACCATGAGTATCATCATTACTATGATTATATATCTGGTACATGGCATAAATATCAACCCAGTGAAATGCATGAGAATTTCTCTGCATATCATGCCCCTTGATTAAAGGAAGGCTCCTCCCCATGTGTATATAACTTGAAATGGGGCAAGTAATGTGTTGATATGATGTGTATCCAGGGTAATCTACAATCTGTTTCAGTAAAAAGTTTTGTAGTATTCATCTACTACTCCTTTTCTTCTTAAATCGTTTGTTTCCAATATGGTCTTCGGGAAGTTTAAATGGCGTGAATCATGTTTCTTGTAAAGAATGCAGATTTGTGCAGATGGATGACAACCTAAAGTGGGTTAATAAAGGTTAGAAATCGTCATCAGGCTGTCAATCTTCCCCAACCGAAAATATTTTGGTAAGAATCGATACTATGTGTCATATCTTGATAGCAGTAACGACAACTGTTCACATCATATTGGGTGTCCTATAAAGTCTCGAAGAAAGAATGATAACCAAAGACAATATTCATTTAATGAGCGGAAGGATCATACTTGTGCAAATTAATCACAAGATTGAAATCTCACTTACAAAAATCCCAGTTGAGTGAAAAATTGAATAGGTAAACTTTTGGAAAAGTGTCCCTGATTATCTAGCTAATTTCTTATCGTTCTTAGATGGATTGTCAGTTCCAAACACTTTTGCATAAGTATATGTCCATGCATGTTCTTTCGTTGTCTTTTGGTTTCATTGGTATCCTTTGCTTTTGCTCCTAATGCTAAGTTGCATATTCTTACAAATAAGTACAGAGAAGTCTATCTTTATTAAAAACCTTTTTGTTTAGGTTTTTGTGGACCCTCCTTCCTATAGGTAGACGTACGGTTTCTAGGTATCTCCACAAACTTAGAAACCCTATGTATTTTCGAATTCATTTATATACCCTTCCTATTGAGTTGAGATATCTCACTCTAGGCTCTTTATTATCAATGGCGTCTTCCTCTTGCTCTTGGGATTTACCTGTAGATTTCATTGATAATGCCGTGTATTTCGAGTTCGATGAAAAGAAGGGAACCTTTGTTGAAGTGGAAGGGTCTTTTCCTCAATCTCCTGATTCCTACTCAGATATAAAGGATGTCGAAGAGATTTCTAATGAAGTGGTTGTTGACTTTCTCAAAAGCTTTGAGGATGCAAAACAACAACTTGTTGACACAATGAAGTGTCTGGATATGGCAAAAACTGAGTTGAAAAAGGTTAATTCTGACCTTTTTCTCATGAAAACTCATGTAAAAGAACTTCTCAACAGGGGTATCCACTCTAAAGAAGTAGAGGAGCTGTCAATCACAAGCTCGAAGGTCTTGAAATCCGTGAAGTTGTCGAACGTGAAACTTGATTCAGCTTGTGATCAGTTTTAAAGTATATGTTTTACTTTATTCATTATGTCTAGAAAGTCTTCTTATGAAAATTTATTTCTTATATTTTAGGAAGAATAACTAGAGTTTGGAATAGCCATTATTATGAGTACACATAGCTATGTCCATCGTTTTTTCATCTTTATTTTTTAGGTTTATTTATTTAAATTCTAAAAATTGTTTGGAAGATGATTTTTGCAGTATTAATTTTTATAGTTTTATATATTGGAATATGTTATGGGATATGTGTGTTTGCGTCCGTGAACTATTATTGTCCCATATGATGTCAAAAGTTATCTGTTTTATATGTCGATATGCAAGTATTGATACAAGATCGATGAAATTTTGACAAACAAAAGTTAAGCCTATTATGTCAATTTTTGATGGAAGATAGGTTAAAATCTTTTATCTACAAGGATTATGTCTATTGTATGTCATTGTGCAAATAGTGATGGAAAATAGAATGAATCCTTGTATATGCCGCAGTATTAATCATTCCCCGATCCATATTTGATGTGTATACTGCAATGCTCCATAAGTTTTTATTGTGTTGAGCATAAAACGATTGTGTTAATCATTCTTTTATGGTGAACTTAATCGTAGCTCCGCAAGCTCTCTTATGTCGAGCATTTCCAACTAGATTAATCATAGATTCGTTTGTGGTTATTGTATTCCGATTAAATTAATCATGGGTTCTCTTGTGGTTAGTTTAATTGAGAATTTTGGATATAAAAAATCATTTTATGGTTTTTGGTGTCCAATAAAATCCTTTTTTTCTTGTAAAAGTAAGGTCGCTCTTGTTGTTCTCTTGGGAATGACATCAAATGGGGGAGAGTTCTTTTGAACTTGCGCTTAATTTCCATATCTTTGTCGGGAGTGCGGCTGTGAAATTATTTAGGGGTTATCTTGTATCTTTATAAACTCCTTGATGAATGCATTTAGCCTCGGCTTTATGATTGCATCTAAACAAGTTGATATGTACTTTTCTTTGGTCTTGAAGCGTTTTCGTGGAATTTCGTTAGGATCTCATTTTCGTACCTTTGCCAATTTTATTGACAACGAGGGGGAGAATTAATGTGTAGTTCACACTACAAATACATATTATTTACGTGCTTTATGGGTCATTATGTAAGGGGGAATGGTTTTCATGTTGAGACGAAAGTATTGACTAAGGGGGAGTGATACATATCACCATAGTATTGTTGTCGAAGTTGTGATATGATAACTTTGATGCTGTGTAATAATACTACGACACTGTATAACAATGATCGAGAGCTTTTGTTTTCCCATTGTTATGGATACGGAACTTCAACAACTTTGATGTTGAATTGAACATCTATGGAATCATGGGAGTACTTGGAAAATACGAAGTTTTCAAGTAACGTTGAAGCACCAAGGAGATCAAGCATGTGGACGAGAATCTACACAGTTTTATTTATTTTGTAATCCATTTGTATTGATAGTTTTGTCACTAAAATTGACAAAGGGGGACATTGTTAAAGCATTGCTCGGTCGAACTCGCATGCGTTGCTATCTCAAGCATGTTTGTCAATATTAGTGATCAAAACTATATGTCTTGATTTCTAGTATACTTATAACTAAGTCTCGGTCTATGATAATTAGTAACAGTTGAGCTCCAGACTCCTTGGCGATTACCTTGCAAAGACGAAGAACTACTCAAGGAACCAGTGGAACTTCATCCGACCAAAAGGTATGTGGAGACTTGAACTCATCTTGTCTCTCAAAAATCTATCTACTCTATCTCATACTCTTGAGACAAAAGTCGTATAAGTATGATAGTTTTCATACATACACATTTGCTATTTCGAACCGAGTTTACTCGCCTATATTTTTCTCGAAATATGTGTTGGTAAGCTGTTGCTTTAACCATGTTCATATTTACGCGTGACGAAAGTCATGATGATGTTTCAATCTTGAAAATAGCTTTGATGATGATAGTCGATTCTTTATGTCTAACGACTGTTATAACATTATAGAAGAATGTTTCAATGATTGAAATGTAGAGTTGAGAATATGTAACCACCTACGGATATAAGCATATAGTGTGTTCGCACACTATTGTATAAATCCATGTGCCGGAAACCAAGTGTGTGCATATGTGTGCATGCGGTATTGGTGAATGAGACAGGTTGGGTACGCGTACTGGTGGAAATTCACGTCCGCGAAATTCTGCTGAGTTTGAAGTTTACGAACTCAAAAACCAGTCACCTTAGGTACGCGTACTGGCGGAACTTTTTAACACGAAAAAGTCTCCTAAGTTTGGAAACTAAAACCAACTCAAAATCCGGTAGCTAAGGTTCGCATAATCGTACGCGTACCCAAGCTAGTTCATGAACTTAAAACAATAAATTATAAGGAATGCAATCTTTGCAAACTGTGGTATATTGTTCATGAATTGATTCAAATGAATTAAACCGATTTTGTTTCAATTGTGTCTATGTATAAAGACCTAATCAATTGAACTACTCTTGAACTAGTTCTTATGAGTCATTTGAACTAGTTATGAGAAAGATGAATACGGTTAATATGAAAGCACTCATATGGCTAAACATTGGTCAACCATTTGTGAACCAACCAATGTACACGTTTAGGTACGGTTACTCAAACCTAAATGAATACATTTCATTTGTGTGTGACAAGCTAAGTTTCTATCCAAAGGTTGAAAGATATTAGCTTGGATAAATTAGGTTTTTCATCTAACGGTGATTATATCTTTGTTACCAAGGTAACTTAGATTTTAAACCCTAATTTGAAAATTATATAAGGAGACGTCTAGCAACTGTGCAAAACTAATCCCCACACATCATGTGTGATACTAGTTGGTTTGCTAGAGTCGATTCTTCTTTAATCGTAGGTTTCTTCTCGAGACCCTGTAGATTAACGACTGAAATAATTTATTGGGATTGTGAAGCCAGACGAAAATACTTCTCTTTTAGTTGAGCGATATGATCTTGCCATTTTCTATCGTACGAGTTCAATTGAATAATTGACTTGAGATTATATCTCCGATAGGGCAAGATAAAAAGAAATCACAAACATCTTCGTCTCATCGTTTGTGATTCCGTAGTATCTAGTTTCGCTACCATACGATTTAGATTATTATGAGGTGATTGATAATACTAGGCTGTTCTTCGGAAATATAAGTCCAGTTTATCAATTGGTTCTTGTTCACCTTGAACACAACTTTTAGGTTTATCTGTGGGAGACAGATTTATCTATCCTTGTAGACTTTTCTGTGTGATACAAATTTGTTTATTAAAGTCTTCGACTTTGGGTCGTAGCAACTCTTGGTTGTGGGTGAGATCATCTAAGGGAATCAAGTGCGTAGTATCCTGTTGGGATCAGAGACGTAAGGAGCGCAACTGTACCTTGAATCAGTGTGAGATTGATTAGGGTTCAACTACAGTCCAGACCGAAGATAGTTTGTAGTAGGCTAGTGTCTGTAGCGGCTTTATACATTGTGGTGTTCAATCTGGACTAGGTCCCGGGGTTTTTCTGCATTTGCGGTTTCCTCGTTAACAAAATTTTTGGTGTCTGTGTTATTTGTATTCCGCATTATACTTTGTTATATAATTGAAATATCACCGGTTGTGCGTTGTATCGATCAATAGTGAAATACAACCTTTGGTTGTTGATTGATCCTTGGATATTGGTCTTTCGTACCATCCAAGTTTATCTCTCTTGTATTTAATCGAGACTCGCAGATTGCTTGAGTAAGATTTAAATCAAGAGATAGAGAAATTAACTCCTTGATATACTTTTTATTAAGATTGAGTCTGACTGTCTAGTTGATTCTCATAAAAGTATATTAGAGTTGGTCCATACAGATTGCTAATCGAAATATTGGGTGAGGTTGTTAGACCCCCGCATTTTCAAACAGATTCTGTGAGATTTGGTTACCAACAAACAAAGATAGTAGAGTATTTTGTTTCAAAGAATTAAAGGAGATTTCCACTTATATCTCGATAGAACAGGGAAATCTTTTCTTGGGTTTATCTCTGTTCAAAACTGGAAAGCATGCGTAGAAACGGTAAGGATATCTCCTTGTTAGACTTGATAGGAAATCTTTAAATAAATTGAACGCGTGAAGATAAATGAGGAAAATATTCGTAACTTCCGGCAAAAGAAAAAGAACAAAAATAAATCAGAGGTTTTGTGGAGATTAAGCCGGCCTGTGAGGTATATATAGCCTGTGGTTTGAGCAGAAAAGGTAATCGAGAGTTTGGGGAAGTTTATGTAACGCTGCAGAGCCGAAATTCAAGCTGCAGGAGGAGTTGCAACAACAACAGGAAGAAGACGAAGTTGAAGAACATAAAGTAGTGCAGGACAGTCGTTCTTAGAGTCTTAAATTTCAAATCCTGTAACAGTCCATTAGTAACAATCATCTTCAGTTTGCAACAATTTCTGTAGCAGTGGATTCTGTAACAATTATATCTGTTACAGATTCACTGTAATATTATTTTTCTTCAATAAAACACCTATTCAACCCATGACTAATTATTTTGAGTGTGTTTTCACTATGAGGAGCTAAACCCCATCACTGGGACGACGGAGGAAGCCTAATGTCATATGGGTAATTATATTTAATTCTTATATGACTTTTGTACTAATTAAAATTGAATTATGATTTTGATTAATTAGTTGTCATCTCATTTGATGGGCCATGCTTGCTTAGATGTTTTGATGTCCCATGCTTAGGATTTATAACTAATATTTTAAGAATCTACCTTGGCAAAAATAAGAGTCCATGTCTTTATTTATTGAGCTATAATTACTAAAGAATTAATATTTGAACCTTATGTTATGAGTTTAGTGGAATCCTGGTCTCAGTATCTCTCGATATTGTGACATCTTCTGTATATTTTTTTTTATTATTAAGTCTGAAATCAAATCTTTACAAGTATTTGAACGAACTTTATTTACCACTATACAAAACTACATCAAATTTTTTGGCGCCGCTGCCGGGGATCATTTCCGATTAAATTAATCGAACTTTATTACACAACGAACTTTCTTTGTGTAAGTACTGTGCGGCTCCATAAGTTCTCTTATGTGAGCATTTCCGATTAAATTAATCATGGGTTCTCTTGTGGTTAATTTAATTGAGTATTTTGAATACAAATTCATGTTTCATGTGATTTGTTAATGTCCAAAGAAATACTATGACACTGTATAACAATGATTGAGAGCAACTGTTTTCTCATTGTTATAGCTACGGATCTTCAACAACTATGATGCTGAGTTGAACACACTCAAAATCACTGGAGTACTTGGAAGTGACAAAGATTTCGAGTAATGCTGAAGAACCAAGGAAGTCAAGCATTTGGATGAGAAGGTACAAAGTTTATTTATTTTATAATCCATATGTATTGATAGTTTTGTCATTAAAATTGACAAAGGGGAGATTATTAGAGCACTGCTCGGTCGAACTCGCAAGTGTTGCTATCTCAAGCTTGTTTGTTCAGTTTAGTTTCCAAAACTATAAGTCTTGATTTCTAGTCTACTTATAGCTAAGTCTCGGATTAGGATAGAAAGTGTAGTTGAGCATTATACTTCACGGCGTTCATCGATTGGAGACTAAGAACTACTAAGGGGAGGTGGAACTTCATCAACAAAAGGTATATGGAGACTTGAACTCATCTATCACTCAAACGTCTATCTACTCTATCTCCTATTTGAGACAAAATTCGTATAGCTATATAGACTTCAATTATGCACATTTGATATTTCGAGTTGAGTTTAACTCGCTTACATATTTCTCGAAATATGTGTTGGTAAGATTTCGCTTTAACCAAGTTCATCTTATATTCTTGACGAAAGACAAAAGATGATCATGTGAAAATTGCCTTTGTTAGAGCATTGCTCGGTCGAACTCGCATGCGTTGCTATCTCAAGCATGTTTGTCAATGTTAGTGATCAAAACTATAAGTCTTGATTTCTAGTCTACTATAGCTAAGTCTCGCACTAGGATAGAAAGTGTAGTTGATCTCAAGAACTCCATGGCGATCATCATACAATACGAAGGACTACTCAAGGAACCGGTGGATCTTCATCGACTAAAAGTTATGTGGAGACTTGAACTTGTCTATCACTCAAAAGTCTATCTACTCTATCTCCTATTTTGAGACAAAATTCGTTTTGATATATATACTTTGATTATATACATTTGCTATTTCGAGCCGAGTTTATCTCACCTATCTATTTCTCGAAATATGTGTTGGTAAGATTTTGCTTTTTCCAAGTTCATCTTTACCTAGTGACAAAAGTCATGTTATGTTTCAATCACTTTGAAAATTGTTCTGAAGAAAAAATATGGTTTGTGAATAACTACTATATAACGTCCTCTGAGAATGTTTCAATGATTGAAATGAGAGTTTAGATTATATAACCAATGATGGATATAAGCATTGTGTGGTAATACATATATGTATAAGTCTTTTTTCCTTGAACCGAAGTTTGCGAACTTTGTTGATCAGGAGAACCGGAATAGTGGCGTAAGCTAAGTCCGCGAACTCAGTCCATGAACCCAGTCCGCGAACTGGCGGAAGTTCTCGACCCGAGAATATCTGTTGGAGTTTTTGAACTCCTTCCGGGAACTTAAGTCCGCGAAATAATTTTGCGAACTTGAGTTGGTTATATCTAAAAACGATTGTTTGTGAACTTATTTTTATTAACTAAGGAATGATAAATGCAAACCGTGGCTATATAGTTCATGAACCGATTCGAGTGAATCAAATCGGTTTTGCTTCTATTTTGTCTTGTGTAGTTACATAAGATTTCCTTGCAATTGAACAACTCTCTAACTAGTTCATTTGAGTCATTTGAACAAGTTATGGTGAAGAAGAACATGGTTGATATTAAAGTGCTCATATGGCTAACCATTAGTTAACTATTGTTGAACCAACAAATGTTCATGTTTGGGTACGGTTACATAAACCCAAAATAGTACATTTCATTTGTGTGTAACAAGCTAAGTTTTCGATCTAACGGCTGAAAGATATTAACTTGAATCTAATCAGGTTTTCATATAACGGTGAAAATTGAATGCTTTGTTACCAAGCTAACATTGATTGAAAACCCTGATTTGAAAGACTATATAAGGGAGAACTCTAGCAACTGGGAAACCTAATCCCCACACCTCATGTGTGATACTAGTTGTATTATCTAGAGTCGATTCTCCTTTAACCTTTGGTTTCTTCTTAAAAACCAGGTTAACGACTTCATTGGGATTGTGAAGCCAGACAGATACTACTTTCGCGTAGTTGTGTGATCTGATCTTGCTGATTCTATAATCGTAACGATTAGATTGAGATCTTTATCTCCGATAGGAAAGATAGAAAAGTAATCACAAACATCTTTGTCTCATCGTTTGTGATTCCACAATATCTTCTTTCGCCGCATCGATTAAGATTATTGTGAGATGATTGATAATACTATGTTGTTCTTCGGGAATATAAGTCTGGGTTATCAATTAGTTCTTGTTCACCTTGATTTATCAAAAGACGGAACAAAAACTTGTAGGTTTATCTGTGGGAGACAGATTTATCTATTCTTTAGACTTTTCTGTGTGATACATATTTGTTTATTAAAGTCTTCAACTTTGGTTCGTAGCAACTCTTAGTTGTGGGTGAGATCAGCTAAGGGAATCAAGTGCATAGTATCCTGCTGGGATCAGAGACGTAAGAAGCGCAACTGTACCTTGAGTGACATTGGTTGGGGTTCAACTACAGTCCAGACCGAAGTTAGTTTGTAGTAGGCTAGTGTCTGCAGCGGCTTAATAGAGTGTGGTGTTCAATATGGACTAGGTCCCAGGGTTTTTCTGCATTTGCGGTTTCTTCGTTAACAAAATTCTGGTGTTTGTGTTATTTCTATTCCGCATTATATTTTGTTATATAATTGAAATATCGCAGGTTGTGCATTTGAATCAATCAATTGGAAATCCGAGCTTTGGTTTGTTGATTAAGAGATCTTACGAAGCTACGACTAAGTTCACCATAAAAGAATGATTAACTCAATCGTCTTATGCTCAACACAAGAAAAACTTATGGAGCATTACAGTATACACATAAAATATGGATCAGGGAATGATCAATACTGCGGCATATACAAGGATTCATTATATTTTCCATCACTATTTGCATAATGACATGCAATAGACATAATCCTTGTAAACAAAATATTTTAACCTATCTTCCATCAATAATTTACATAATAGGCTTAACTTTTGTTTGTCAAAAGTTCATCGATCTTGTATCAATACTTGCATATCGACATATAAAAGAGATAACTTTTGACATCATATGGGACAATAATAGTTCACGGACGCAAACACACATATCCCATAACAATATTGCAATATATAAAACCAATAAAGATTAATACTGCAAAAATCATCTTCCAAACAAATTTAAAATTTAAACCAATAAATCTAAAAACATGAAGATGAAAACGTTGGACATAGCTATGTGTAATCACAATAATGGCTATTCCAAACTCTAGTTATTCTTCTAACAAAAACAAGAAAAATAGAATTCTTATCCGAAGACTTACTAGTCAATAATACCTTTGAATAATTCTTTATCGTCCCCGAACCCCTGTTCGTCAACAGCCATTGGGACATAAGGTTCATTAAGGTAGGAGTTTATATAAATAAACCTTCTTGGTTGATAATGTCAAACCAGGGCCTTCTGAATCTCATGAGTCTTATACACAAAAGCCTTTATTTGTTGAATCTCCTTTCGCATCTCCTTCAACTCTTCAAGAACATCAGAAAACTTCTAAGAGTTTGAAGGAACGGCTCTTGGATTCCTCACATTTCTTCTTTTTCTTTTCAATTTGGAAGATAACGGAGATTTCTCTTTTTCCTTCATGATTGATGGCTTAACAATCATATTAACATCTTTTCCATCTGAAGACATCATGCTTGGAGTATCCATAACGTATGGGTTTGTGAGAGGAAATCACAAATAGAACTCAACAAGTAGTCTGGAGATAAAAAGAGGTTTTCAGGAAGGAAAAAGGAATGTAGGGTTTCGAAACCTTTAAACAGGTTCGTACACGTCCAACTCACAACCCTATAAAGTGTAGAATTGTCGATAATAACCCTCCTTTGTTGATAGACATGGGAGAACAAAACTAAGAAAAAAAGAGAAAAAAAAAAACTTTCCTAAAGCCTGAGAGGTACAAAATCATTGTCTCTTTTGATCAGGCACATGAGACAAGATTTCCAAAACAACACAATCATGTTGCGTTGTGGTCAACAACAATTTGTCCGCCATTTTCCTCTTGAGAGGAATCCACAGACCTCTGTCTATCAAAACGACTCGACCATACATTCTTCTCTAATGGTCTTGGTTTATCCTTGGAAACTAACTTCTTAGAAGAAGATAAAATCCTACATACCTCAGCGGTCTTCTGAGCAAGTTTAAGCTTATTTGCTAATTGATTTGCTCTTTGTTGAAGTTTGTTGACGTGCCTCAATTGGTGTTTGTACTTGTAACACCTTGAAAGTTTATGAACCTTTAGAGAACAATACGAGCACGTCAAACTGGGATAAAAGTCAGGCTTCTGAGATGTGTACCCAGCTAGACACATGGTGGAACCTGAAATATTACAAACAGAGTTTCCAAGAAATCGGACAATTTTTTCTTCCAGATTAGTTGGATTTTCTTCTGAAAGAATATCGAGATTGATGTATGTATTGCTATAGTTATCAAAATCAATATTTTCACCAAGAAGTGCAACACTTGATTTCTCGTCTTCATTGGAATCATAGTTGTCGGACATTTCATGAAGAGTTGAGGCAAGACCTTTGTTCCTGGTGTATTTTCTACGATTTGGGCACTCGTTTGCAAAATGACCAAATCCCTTACTCTTAAAGCACTGAGGCATATCCTCATCATCAGTTTCATCTGTTTCCCTGTTTTTAGGAGGAATACGATTATGAGGTTTAACTGATGCTTTAGGCTTATCTCTGGAGAACCTTTTACTTCTCTTCAACAGAAGATCCCTAAACTGTCTTGTGATCATCGAGACCGACTTGTCAAGATCTTCGTCTGATGAATCTGTCTCAGAGTGATCATCTTCAGAGATATACACTTTTTTTACTCTTGTCAAGTAATTTGGTGTCCTTTTGTGGTTTGAACGCAACATCCTTAGTTTTGGATGAATGTTCGTGATCAAAGATCTTAAGCTTCCCAACCAGCGTATTTCTGGAGATATTATCAAGGTTATTTCCCTCAACGATGGCATGCTTCTTAGATTCATATCTAGATGACAACGAACTAAGAATTTTCATCACAATGTCCTTTTCAGGAATAGTCTTATCCAATGCAAAAGATGCATTAACAATTTCAGATACTTTGTGATTAAACTCATCAAATGTTTCTTCATCTGCCATAGGAAGGTTTGCCCAATCGGAATTAAGGTTTTGAAGCCTAGCTTCCTTTTCACTGGTATTTCCTTCAAATACGGTTTCTAAGATATCCCAAGCTTCTTTAGACTTAGTGCAATTTGACACATGGTGCTGAAGATTTGGGGTAATGGCATTCAAACCGTCGGATTTTTGCAGTGCAGCATTTATCTCAGCAGGGGTGTATTCACCAATATCTTTGGGAACGTTTACATCTCCCACTGCCACGACGGAAGCATTATAGCCATTAACAACATATACCCATGATTGAAAATCACGTGCTTGAATAAAAGCTCGCATAACCATTTTACACTATAAGTAATTAGAGCCATCGAAGACTGGTGGTACGTTAATTGAGATAGCACCTCTGTCCATAGAGTCAGATCGTTACAAACACAGACTTGTAAGGTCTTGAACGTGTTTGCCTGCTCTGATACCATTTGAAAAAGTGGGGGTACAACAACCACACCCAATATTTCGCTTAGCAATATGTATGGACAAACTCCAATAAACTTTCTAGAGAATCAACTAGACAGTCAGACTCAATCTAGATAAAAAGTATATCAAGGAGTTTATATCTCAATATCTCGATTAAATATATACTCAAGCAAATAGAAATCTGCGAGTCTTATCAAATACTAGAGAGATAACTTGGATGGTACCAAAGACCAATATCCAAGTGTCAATCAATTTAAATCAACAACCAAAAGTTAGGATATTCTATTTGATTGAACAACACACAACCTGTGATATTTCAAATTTAACACATACACCAGAATTTTGTTAACAAGGAAACCGCAAATGCAGAAAAACCCCGGGACCTAGTCCAGATTGAACACACACCGTATTAAGCCGCTACAAATATTAGCCTACTCCAAATTAACTTCGGTCTGTACTGTAGTTGAAGCCCAACCAATCTCACACTGATCCAAGGTACAGTTATGCTCCTACGTCTCTGATCCCAGCAGGGTACTACGTACTTGATTCCCTTAGCTGATCTCACCCACAACTAAGAGTTGCTAAGACCCAAAGTCGAAAACTTTAATAAACAAATTTGTATCACACAGAAAAGTCTACGGTAATAGATAAATTCGTCTCCCACGAATATACCTACGAGTTTTCTTCCGTCTTTTGATAAATCAAGGTGAACAAGAACCAATTGATAAACCAGACTTATATTCCCGAAGAACAGCCTAGTATTATCAATCACCTCATAATAATCTTAATCGACGAGGCAAAAAAAGATATTGCGGAATCACAAACTATGAGACGAAGTGTTTGTGATTTCTTTTATATCTTGCCTATCGGAGATATCAATCTCAAGCCAATTATTACAACTGTACTCGTATGATAGAAACAACAAGATCAGAACACACAACTACGAGAAAGTAGTATCGGTCTGGCTTCACAATCCCAATGAAGTCTATAAGTCGTTAACCTGGTTTAGAAGAAGAAACCAAAGGTTAAAGGAGAATCGACTCTAGCTTAGCACAACTAGTATCACACAGAAGGTGTCGGGATTAGGTTTCCCAGTTGCTAGATTTCTCCCTTATATAGTCTTTCAAATCAGGGTTTGCAATCAATGTTAGCTTGGTAACAAAGCATTCAATATTCACCCTTAGATGAAAACATGATTAGATTCAAGCTAATATCTTTCAACTGTTAGATCGAAAACTAGCTTGTTAGACACAAATGAAATGCACGTTTCTAGGTTTGTGTAACCGTACCCAAACTTATATATTTGTTGGTTCAACAATAGTCAACCAAATGGTTAGCCATATGATCACTTTCATATCAACCATATTCTTCTTCACCATAACTAGTTCAAGTGACTCAAATAAACTAGTTAGAGATTTTTTCAATTGCAAGGAAATCTTATGCAACTACACAAAACACAATTGAAGCAAAAACGATTGGAAATGAATTTGTATCCAAAATACTCAATTAAATTAACCACAAGAGAACCCATGATTAATTTAATCGGAAATGCTCACATAAGAGAACTTATGGAGCCGCACAATACTTACACAAAGAAAGTTCGTTATTTAAGAAAGTTCAATTAATTTAATTGTTAGAGCATTGCTCGGTCGAACTCGCATGCGTTTCTATCTCAAGCATGTTTGTCAATGTTAGTGATCAAAACTATAAGTCTTGATTTCTAGTCTATTATAGCTAAGTCTCAGACTAGGATAAAAAGTGTAGTTGAGCTCAAGAACTCCATGGCGATCATCATACAAGACGAAGGACTACTCAAGTAACTGGTGGATCTTCATCGACTAAAAGGTATGTGGAGACTTGAACTTGTCTATCACTCAAAAGTCTATCTACTCTATCTCCTATTTTGAGACAAAAGTCGTTTTGCTATATAGACTTTGATTATACACATTTGATATTTCGAGACGAGTTTATCTCGCCTATCTATTTCTCGAAATATGTGTTGGTAAGCTTTTGCTTTATCCAAGTTCATATTTACCTAGTGACGAAAGTCATGTTATGTTTCAATCACTTTGAAAATTGCTCTGACGAAAAATGGTTTGTGAATAACAACTATATAACGTCCTCTGAGAATGTTTCAATGATTGAAATGAGAGTTTAGATTATATAACCAATGATGGATATAAGTATTATGTGGTAACACATATATGTATAAGTCTTTTTTCCTTGAACCGAAGTTTGGGAACTTTGTTGATTAGGAGTACCGGAATAGTGGCGTTAGCTAAGTCCGCGAACTCAGTCCGTGAATCCAGTCCACGAACTGGCGGAAGTTCTCTACCCGAGAATATCTACTGGAGTTTGTGAACTCCTTCCGGGAACTTAAGTCCGCGAACTAAGTTTGCGAAATTGAGTTGGTTATATCTAAAAACGATTGTTTGTGAACTTATTCATATTAACTAAGGAATGTTAAATACAAACCGTGGCTATATATTTCATGAAACGATTCGAGTGAATCAAGTCGGGTTTGCTTCAATTGTGTCTTGTGTAGTTACATAAGATTTCCTTGCAATTGAACAACTCTCTAACTAGTTCATTTGAGTCATTTGAACTAGTTATGGTGAAGAAGAACATGGTTGATATAAAACTGCTCATATGGCTAACCATTGGTTAACTATTGTTGAACCAACAAATGTTCATGTTTGGGTATGGTTACATAAACCCAAAATAGTACATTTCATTTGTGTGTAACAAGCTAAGTTTTCGATCTAACGGTTGAAAGATATTAGCTTGAATCTAATCAGGTTTTCATCTAACGGTGAATATTGAATGCTTTGTTACCAAGCTAACATTGATTGCAAACCCTGATTTGAAAGACTATATAAGGGAGAACTCTAGCAACTGGGAAACCTAATACCCACACCTCCTGTGTGATACTAGTTGTATTAGCTAGAGTCGATTCTCCTTTAACCTTTGGTTTCTTCTTACAAACCAGGTTAACGACTTAAAGACTTCATTGGGATTGTGAAGCCAGACCGATACTACTTTCGCGTAGTTTTGTGATTTGATCTTGATGATTCTATTGTGTTGAGTACAATTGTAACGAATAGCTTGATATTTTTATCTCTGATAGGAAAGATAGAAAAGTAATCACAAACATCTTCGTCTCATCGTTTGTGATTCCACAATATCTTCTTTCGCCGCGTCGATTAAGATTATTGTGAGGTGATTGGTAATACTAGGTTGTTCTTCGGTAATATAAGTCTGGATTATCAATTAGAACCTGTTCACCTTTAATTTATCAAAAGAAGGAACAAAAACTTGTAGGTTTATCTGTTGGAGACAGATTTATCTATTTTATAGACTTTTCTGTGTGATACAGATTTGTTTATTAAAGTCTTCGACTTTGGTTCGTAGCAACTCTTAGTTATGGGTGAGATCATCTAAGGGAATCGAGTGCGTGGTGTCATGCTGGGATCAGAGACGTAAGGAGTGCAACTGTACCTTGAATCAGTGTGAGATTGATTTGGGTTCAACTACAGTCCAGACTGAAGTTAGTTTGTAGTAGGCTAGGGTCTGTAGCGGCTTAATACAGTGTGGTATTAAATATGGACTAGGTCCCGAGGTTTTTCTACATTTGTGGTTTCCTCGTTAACAAAATTCTGGTGTCTGTGTTAAAACTATTCCGCATTATATTTTGTTATATAATTGAAATATCGCAGGTTGTGCGTTTGAATCAATCAATTGGAAATCCGACCTTTGGTTGTTGATTGAAATCGATTGATCCTTGAACATTGGTCTTTGGTACCGTTCAAGTGATTTCTCTTGTATTCAATTAGACTCGCAGATTTCTATTTGCTTGAGTAAGAATTGAATCGAGAAAGAGAGATATAACTCTTTGATATACTTTATTAAGATTGAGTCTTATTGATTCTCTTGAAAGTATATTGGAGTTTGTCCATACAGATTGCTAAGCGAAATATTGGGTGTGGTTGTTGTACCCCCGCTTTTTCAGCCTTGTAACATCTTACTTGATTTGTGTGAGACAATCATTTCATGTAGACTTGGAACATTTCGTATTGATCATTCAATCACTTGAAAATTTCTTTGAAGCTAATAGTTTGTGTGAGACAGCTATCATCGTCTTCCGAGAATGTTTCAATGGTTGAAATGAGAGCTTAGATCAACTAGATATAAGCATAGTATGCGTACTTGCATATATGTAGTCCAAGTCCGGGAACCATGGTATACATACCCGTATGCGTACTGGTTGGTTTAGTGAAAGTCCGGGAACCTTGTACGCATACCGGTACGCGTACTGGCGTGAGGTTCAAGTCCAGGATTTTTTGCTGAGTTTGGTGGTATTCGTACCCGTTTGCATATTGGCGAACCCAAACTTAGTCCGGGTACTTAGGTATGCATACCCGTATGCATACCTGAGTAAGTTAGGTTCTAAAATCAGTTTGTTCATGAACTAATACATTTATATAATAAGGAATGCAATCTTTTACAAACCGTGGATATAATGTTCATGACTTGATTCGAGTGAATCATAGTCAATTTTGCTTCAATTGTGTCTTGTATACTTCTATGAGAATATAAACAATTGAACAACTCTAGAACTAGTTTCATTTGAGTCACTGAACTAGTTATGGTTAAGATGAATATGAATGATATGATAGTGTTCATAAGGCTAACTTCAGTTAACTATTGTTGAGCCAACAAAGGTGTACATGTATAGGTACAGTTACTCATATCTAAGTGAAGTCACTTTTCATTTGTGTGTAACAAGCTAAGTTCTATCTAACAGTTGAAAGATATTAGCTTGAGTCTAATCAGGTTTTCATCTAACGGTGAATATTGAATGCTTTGTTACCAAGGTAACATTGATTGCAAACCCTGATTTGAAGACTATATAAAGGAGAACTCTAGCCACTGGGAAACCTAATCCCCACACCTCTTGTGTGATACTAGTTGCGACTAGAGTCAATTCTCCTTTAACCTTAGGTTTTTTCCAAAATCCTGTAGGTTAACGACTTGAAGACTTCATTGGGATTGTGAAGCCAGGCCCAACTATTTTCTATGTAGTTGCGTATTCTGATCTTGCTATTTTCTATCATGATCGAGTATTATCTTCTCTAAGATTTGCTCGAGATTTAATCTCCGATAGGCAAGATAAAAAGTAGTCACAAACATCTTCGTTTCATCGTTTGTGATTCCAGAATATCTTGTTTCACTACCATACGATAAAGATCATTGTGAGGTGGTTGATATTTCTAGGCTGTTCTTCAGGAATATAAGTCCGGTATATCAATTGGTTCATGTTCACCTTGATTTTTCAAATGACGGAACAAAACTCATAGGTTTATATGTGGGAGACAAATTTATCTATTCAATAAACTTTTTTGTGTGAGACATATTGGTTTATCAAGTCTTCGACTTTGGGTCATAGCAACTCTTAGTTGTGGGTGAGATCACCTAAGGGAATCAAGTGCGCAGAATCATGCGTGGTTCTAGAGGCGTACGGAACGCGATTGTACCTTGATCACTGTGATATTGGTTAGGGATCAACTACATTCCAGTCCGAAGTTAAGTTGGAGTAGGCTAGTGTCTGTACCGACTTAATACAGTGAGGCGTTCAAATTTGGACTAGGTCCCGGGGTTTTTCTGTATTTGCGGTTTCCTCGTTAACAAAATTTCTGGTGTCTGTGTTATTTCTTTTCCACATTATATTTGGTTATATAATTGAAATATCACAGGTTGTGTGTAAGTTCAATCAATTATTAATCTAACCTTTGGATGTTGATTAAAATGATTGACACTTGGATATTGGTTTTTGATACCGTCCAAGTTATTTCTTATATTCAGTCGGGCTCGCAAATTCCTATTTGTTTGATTGCGGATTGAATTGAGAAATTGAGATATAACTCTTTGATATACTTTTTGTAGGATCAGAATCTCGCAACAATTATGTCTCAGCGAAATTATCAATGGTACAGCACATAGCGTCGCAAAACAGTTTTAGAAATGATAGAATAAATGACATCATTTAAAGTCATGAGAAAGATGTGACAGTCTTGCGAAAATTAGAGAGCTTGCGAAATTAACATTTTTAAGGTTGCGAGAATATCGCAAACTATATCCGAAAATAAAGGACAGATTAGCTGTCATCCACTATGTATTTCCCTATAAATAGTCATTCGAGTTGTAAAGAGAGGGAGAGATCTTTTTTGAGTAAGAAACAAGTAAATAGGAGAGAGAGAAAGTTCAGAGCAGAGATTATTCTTGACTTCTTTATCTTTCTTGTAAGAACATTCAAAAATTAATCAATAAAATTAAGAATGAAAATCTAAAAATGAGCTGATCATCCATGAAATCATATGAGTGGTGTAGTGTAGGATTCCCTGCAACTACATAATGGCGCTAGAAACAGGGATTGAGTTGAAGATTATTCTAGAAAAAGCTGAAGATTGATATTGAGATTCGTGAAAATTTAAAGAAATGGCTAGAAGAAGACATATATCCGAACAACCGACTACTATTAGAAGAAGCAAAAGAATTGCTGGAAGAGAAAGAAGTGAAATGGGAGAATCTACTAGAATGAGAAATGATAGAGAAAATCAACTTCAACCACCAATTCAACAAACACTAGTTCAAGAGAGGAATACAGATTATGACAGGGTGAGTATACACACTTGGCGATCAAATTCAGCAGAAGAAATAGAAGAAGAGCAACAAAACAGAAATTATAGACAGGAAGAGAGAAATCAAGAAGTAGATGAAAGAATAATTCATGGAGGTGAGGAAATTGGAGCGTTAGAAGCATTGAGACGAAGAATACATGAAGAAAGAAGAGTTGAAGCAGAAGAACGTGCAAATTTAACAAGGCAAAATCACGAATTAAGGATGGAGAATATAAGACTACAGAATAGAAGATCGAGAAGTATTACAAAATCATATTCAAGATCGACTAAAAGAGAAATGAGGCGAAATTCACCCACAATCAATGCTGGAAATAATATTCAAGAAGAAATATCAAATCCTAATGAAGAAAATCGTGAAAATAGAGAAAGAACTGATGATCGTTACGTTCCAAAAAATGAAACTTTTGATGATAGGAAAATTGGAGGAAATCAAGAGAACGGACAAAATCAGGGACAAAATAACCAAGATGGCGAAGGAAATCAAGAGGAAGGAAGAAGAATTTTACATGTGAGAGAAACTCAAAGAAATCAACAGACAATTGAAGAAGAAATTGAAAGACATTATGCTGAACAAGCACGTTTAATCTGCGAACGTGAAAAATTGAGAGCGGAAATGGAAGAACAAGAACTTCAGGAGACAATTCGCCAGAACAATCATAACAATCAAGAAAGAAGGCGTACACAAAACCGGAATAATGATAATCTCAATGAGGAGTATGATAGAGTAAAGAGAATGGCTGAAAGACAGCGAATTGAGTTGATAAAAAATGAACAAAATAATGGAGGAGAAAATGAAAGGCATCATCATTTGCGAATTCAAGATAGAGATGAGGAAGAGAATCGCAGAAGAAGGCGAGATGAGGATAATGAAGAAGAGATGCAAAATTTCGCAAGAGAAGATAGACGTGAACGTAGAAGAAGAGATGCAAAATTAAAGAGACCAATGGATCAAGATTCAGGTGTAAATAAACAAATCTTGAAAGAATTAGAAGAAATGAGAGGAATGCTAAATAACATAGGAGAATTTGGTAGAAGATAATTGGATGAAGCAATACAAGAATCTGCGAAAACTCCATTTACAAGGGAAGTACAATTAGGAGGAATACCACCAAAATGCAATTTGCCTGCATTAACCAGCATTTTCGATGGAACAACTTGTGCAATTCAACACATTAAAGCTTATGTGAGGTGCATGTTACAATGGGAAAATCATGATGCGGTATTGTGCAAATATTTCGCATCCAGCTTAACAGGAGAAGCGTTAAAATGGTTTGAAGGTTTACCAAAGAATACAATAACCTCCTTCAATCATTTGCAGACCACATTCTTGGGAGCATATATAAGTAATAATTCCTCACGACCTGGTATAGAAGATGTGTTTGGATTAAAACAAAGGATTGGCGAAAGTTTGAAACACTTGACTAAAAGATGGAGAACTATGTGTAGCGAAATGGCTGGCCGTGTAGATGAGAGATATCTCATATTATCATTTATCAATGCTATGTTTGCAACAAACCTGTTGTATGTCCAAATTTTCAGAGTCAAGAATACGATTACAATGACTGAATTGCGAGAACTTCAAGAAGAATACATTGCTAGAGGAAAGACAAAATGAAATGGAATCATATCCAGTTGCGAACACCAGCTCACAAACAGCGAATGCAAGCTTATTACCCAAGCTAATAAACACAGTGGCGAATACTTCGCAAGTACAACAGAAAAGGTGACAGTAACAATCACAGAAATTGGTAGCTATGGGAGCCGAGATCAAGAAGAGTATGAAAGAGAAAGAAATTTCTACAATCGTGGAGGAAATAACAAGATTCAAAGACTCGATCAACCGCAAGAAACTTATGGAGGTCAAAGACCAAACTTTAATAGAGGACAAGGAGGGTCACAAGGTAATATGGGAAGAAATCAAGATGCCACCTCTAAATGCAAGTGTGGAGAAGATATGGGAAGCTATAATTTGATGGAGAATATACCAACACCATGGAACATGGGAACGGAACCACCCCAAACCACAGAAGTCATGAATTTTGTTCTTATCATCATTTTCATGGACATACCACAAACGATTGCAGAAATGTAAAGAGAATTATTTTGAGAATGATAGATCAAGGAAAACTAAACGACTTTCTGGTAGGGCATCCGCAATCTCAACCATTACCACCACCACCAGAACATCACAAAGTGAATACGATGAAAAAGAAGAAACATTCTTCATAGAAGTTGGTGCAAAAGCAAAAAATCTATTCTGTCACTCTATCGTACATTCATATAAGACAATTGAAGATTTTCATGATAATGTTTTGAGTAGAGTGTTCGCAAGAGATAATAATGGAAGAGAAATTATGAATATTGCGAAAATCTCGACTAGAGGAATGGCAGAAACAGATCATTTCTTTTACCGCAGAAAATTCCCGAAGGAGAAGAGGTGCATGACAATCCATTGGTAATAAAATTAGAAATTAATCCAAAACCGAAAGAAGATGAGGATGATGAAGCTGAAGATTCATGGGCAATCAATAGAATTCTAGTCGATACTGGAAGCTCTGTGAACATCTTATTTTATCATACTTATAAAACCATGGGTGGAAGAGATGATGATCTTATACCATCAACATATAAGATATATGGTTTTAATGGTACTGCTAACAAGCCTAAAGGGGAGGTTACTATGCAAATTCCATTGAAGGGAATATCTTCTGAAATCTCATTCTGTGTCGTTGATGTAGAATCACCCTACAATGCATTAATTGGTCGACCTTGGCTACATGGGATTCTAGGTGTAGCTTCAACTTTCCACCAATGCATCAAATTCCCTCACCCCAATGGTGTAGGAATCATAAAGGGAGATTGGGTTGAAGGAAGATGTTACGAAACTGAGATAGAATCTTGCGAAGGAAGAGCAAACAAGAAGGAAAACTGGCGACACAAAATCAAGATGTACAAAGAAGTGAAGGTTGATGGTGGATACAATCGAAAAGAAAGGAGAAGAGATGTTGCGAAATTAATGCTAGCTCAGAATAAAAAGGATGAACATACCACTACCAAGGAAGCAGTAGCAGAAAATAATAAAGAAGCAGAGGATGGCAAAGGTAATAAAAACAAGAAATGTATGAATGATTAAGTTGTTGCGATAATCTCGCAATAAGTAAAATTCTCAAAAATACATTTGATTGAACAACAAAATTGAGATTGCGAAATTCAGATAAATAATGATTTGCGAGACTCTCGCAGAGATAATGAATTTTACAAAATAATCAGAGAAGAATGACAAAGAGAAAGAGGCGAACCTTTATGGCGTACACCCTAGTTCGCGAATACAATTTCGCAAGAGGCAAATGTAAGACCTAAAGTACGTCATATAAGGGGGTACCTATTGCATGATTCAGGGAAAGGCTACACCGCCACCGGAACCTGAGTCATGGAGATTTGGGGTCAATAAAGCCCATCCGGGAGAGGCACCTTGGATTCTCAACTTAAGCATATGACTTAGGTTGGGCGACTAAGGTAATAAGGACTCTCCAAGGAGTGCAGATCTGATCAAGGCGCCGAGGTACACGGTTGAGTCAAGAGTGCCGGGGGCGTTTGAAGCGTCCTTGCCATTCTTGACAAGTCTTGGCTTATACTGCACTCGGCCTGAAGAAAACCCCACTTAGGGTGCAGTCTCGTAACCATAAGCCCTATAGGTAAAAGGGATAAGAGGCTGCGAAAACAACTGGTTGTTGTTAAGACTGGATGGGAGGAGCTAACCTTGTATGGTAGAAGTACGCCTCCTTGAAGGGGCAACCAGGGGGAGATAAGGGCGGCACCCTCCATTAGGGAGCTGATAAGTGTCTTAAGACGCAAATGTCATGAGGTTTTTATTCGCAAGGATATTAAGGCTTGTCATATTTGTGCAACAATCCTGAAGAGGCAATAATACAAAGAAAAGATAAGACGAGATCAATGGGTTTTCGCATGAAAGTGCGAAGACGTCCTGCGATTTCGTCGCAAGAGACAATGTCATGGGGCTTTATTTTCGCAAGAATATTTAGGCCTGTCATATTGTCGCAACATTCCTGAAGAGGCCATAATACAAAAGAAAAAGTTAAGGCAAGATCAATGGGTTTTTGCATGAAAATGCAAGGACGTCCTGCGATTTTGTCGCGATGACAAGAGGTGGCATAATAAGACCTTTAATTAGGAAGGCAAAATAAGACCACACAAGAATGAGATTTTGAAAAGAAACAAAATTCACTTCGCAAAAGATTGTGAAATTATACAATAAGAATTTTTTTTATGAAATCTCTCATTTGGATTCAAATAACAGAGGCAAGTATGGGAATGTATGAAATTAGAAAATGTTATTTATCTCCATATGAGAGATTTACTCAAAAATTCAAGAATTAATGATTGTATTGATTAATTGTATTGCAAAGAAGAATTGTTTTCATTTACGCAGGTTAAAATGGAAGAAACACAAATATACAGAAAGAATGAATAAATATACAAGTATTACAAAGAGTCAAAGAAAGAAGTAAAGACTATTTCTTGGTTAATCCTTCATTATCTTCATCAGACTTGTTTCCTTCTTCATCTTCGTCAGAATCTTCATCACCATCAGAACTTCCATCACTATTAGATTCTTTATCGTCAGCTTCGCTATCAGAGATAATCAAACTGGGAGTATTCTGTGGGATTTCTTCCAAAAGACAAGGATAATCAGAATGTGGGATATTATGATCATCACAAACCATCTGGATGGTTTGATTGCGAAAATGCATAGCGTCATTCTCAAAATTCTCAACGGTGATTTTGATTTGATTCTTTAATCTACAATACTTGTCGTTGCGAGAAGAAAGATTCTTTGTGAGTTCCTCCTTTTCAGCTTCAAGTTCTTCAATCTTTTCACGGTATCTATTTTCAGAATCTGCGAACAAAAGACAACCAATTATTAACTTGATGAAAATTCATAAGAACCAAAAGATTAGTAAAGAAGAGAAATTAGCAACCTTCTCTGTCAGAAATCATGTCTCTAATCAAGGCTGTATGTTCAACTTGGAGACTAACATTTACGCCTAAATATTTTCTAGCATCATCTAAAATTTTCGCAGCCCAGAAAAATTCATCTTCACTACTTATGAGAAGACGAGAATGAATCTGATTTTCCCTTTCGCAGAGTTCAATATTCTTGCGGTTAGCTTCATCTCGCTCAAGTTGAACTTCAAGGAGAGCCTCTTGGAATTTCGCCAAAGCCTTGGCACCTTGATCAGAGATACGATCCTTATCATCTATGAGACCGCTAATCTTGGTTCTTAACTCATTGGTTTTCTCTTTGAAATCAATAAGGAGACGCTTAAATCTGTTGGCTAAGCCTAAACTGGATCTATGATCAATTTCTAAGAGGCGACATTTCGATCTAAGTTCATTTAGAGAAAGAGATGAAATTCTATCATTTGAGAAGCTATTTAAAGAATTTTTAAGACGTTCAAGAAGGGTATCATTATCCAAGGCATTAGGAAATGAGCAAAGAAGGGTAGCTTCATCAGAAAGACCATAAATGTCTGCAAAAAGGATCATGTAAATAAGATAAAACAACAGGATGAATGAATAAAGAGAAAAGAAAAAAGTAACATACCGTAAAGCTGATTATTAGCTTGTTGAAGACTAGAAATTTTGTTCTTGTACGAGAAAGAATCAATTTCTAATTGTCTATTTTTCTCGCGAAGACCTTTAACTTCAGCTTCCAATTCTTCATTCTTCTTGCGAAATTGAAGAATCTTCTTTTCAAGATTTTCGCGTCTTCTCTCTAGATCTGAGGCAACCGCAAAAGAAGCTTTTCCATCCTGCGAAAAGAAATAAAAAATATTAATATAGAAAGAGATTTTGAGTTATAACAATGAATAAGTAAAAGAAATAAAAGTATACCAGACTATTGAGAGAATGCAAGTAGTCGGGAGTCACTGATCTAGAAACTCCACGAAGAGAGCTATTACCATCTAGTAAAGGGACGTCACAAAGGGTAGCGAGAGATTTGCAGGTATTTGCGAATTGGATATCTCTCATTCCTTGTAGAGAATCAGAAAAGAGGCCAGAAAGCTTAGCCATAGAAGATTCAGGTGGAGAATCTTCAGTTGCAGCAAGATCATCGTTATCCTCATCACCCTTGTCACTTTCGAAATTTTCGTTAGAAGGAACATTTGAAGGAGAAGGAGAACGAACTTTTCTTTTCTTTGGTGGAGGACCAGTTGATTTTTCCCTGCGAATAGAACCTCTACCTTTATCACCAATCTTCGCAGCATCAGCAGATTCTTCTACTTCAGCAATAATCTTCACACATAGATAGAAACAAGAAATGGAAGCATGAAAGTAACACTACTATTTAAAGTCATAAGAGAAAATTTCTTACCTCATCTGTGTATGAGCAAAGAGCTAACAGAGTACTAGATTTCCCAGTCCTATTATAACTATCCTTCAATTTTTGGATCTGCGGAATATCACAAGATTTAGCGAACAGAATACTAAAAATCAATAAAGAAATATAAAATGAGTTAAAGGGGAGAAACATACCTCTTTCTCCTTCTCGGGCCAAGAGAAAACCCAAGGTTGATATGCAGCGAGATTCGCAGGAAGAACGTTTGATCCAGCAATGTGGGGTCCCTTTAACATTAAAGGAAAAACACACCATTTATCATCTTTGGATTGGCGAGGATTTGTGTTTTTACCAGAATGCCAGTCAATATCTTGCATAAGAATTTTGGCTTCATCAATGTTATCTTTCCTTCTTAATCGATTACCCCAGCGAGTATTCTCTTTCTTCATGGAGATAAGTTCGTAGTTTTCAAAGAAATTCACCACTGTATACTTCTCAGCAACTATTTCTAGGTTTGCGAATTTTGGATCCCTAAGTTCTTTGGAGTAAAGAGATCCTCTACCAGCACCACGATTAGCGAACTCTAGCATCAGACGGATGCAGTCCCCACTTAGTTGGAAGTATGGCTCGCGAAAATCCCGGATGAGCGAGAATTTCATAAAATAAAGGAAGATATGGTTTATAAAGAGGAATAGGGAGACCTGCGAGAATATGACCTAGCGAAATTATGATTGATTGATCATCACAATTTTGATCATAGAAAAGCTTGACAGAAAGAATTGATTTGGCATTCTCACCAGGAATGGTAAAGAGTGTAAAACCTTTATCAGCAAGATCTTTTTGGACATCTTGTAAATTCTTCTCATATCTATGACCACTTGGAGCCATGTTTGAATATAGAGTATGGGAATGTATGGAAAGTAAAAGGATTTAAGGAAGAAAAAATTACAGCAGCAGAATTTGCAGAAGAATAGTAGAGTTGCAGAGATGAGAGAATAAAAATAAAAGAGAAAGTAAAAAGAAAAGTGGAGAAAGGAGGGGAGAAGAGTATATAAAGAAATTTTTTTACTCGAAGAAATAAACACCATTAAGACGAAGAGACGTGAGCGGTTGAAAAATAGAGGTTACAGAAGACGTGTCAAGAAATAAATGGAAGAGAGAGTACGTGTGATAAATGTGGAATATGAAAAGATAAGCAGCTGCAACATTTCTCACATCATTCTCTACTTTGCAGAGAAGATATGAGAAGAGGCAAGATGTAGGATCAGAATCTCGCAACAATTATGTTTCAGCGAAATTATCAATGGTACAACACAATAGCGTCGCAGAACAGTTTTAGAAATGATAGAATAAATGACGTCATTTAAAGTCATGAGAAAGATGTGACAGTCTTGCGAAAATTAGAGAGCTTGCGAAATTAACATTTGTAAGGTTGCGAGAATATCGCAAATTATATCCGAAAATAAAGGTCAGATTAACTGTCATCCACTATGTATTTCCCTATAAATAGTCATTCGAGTTGTAAAGAGAGAGAGATATCTTTTTTGAGTAAGAAACAAGTAAATAGGAGAGAGAAAGTTCAGAGCAGAGATTATTCTTGACTTCTTTATCTTTCTTGTAAGAACATTCAAAAATTAATCAATAAAATTAAGAATGAAAATCTAAAAATGAGCTGATCATCCATGAAATCATATGAGTGGTGTAGTGTAGGATTTCCTGCAACTACACTTTTCTTAAGATTGAGTCTGAATGTCTAGTTGATTCTCTTGAAAGTATATTGGAGTTTTTCCATACAGATTGCTAAGCGAAATATTGGGTATGGCTGTTAGACCCCCGCTTTTTCAGTTTTTCCTTTTCCGCATTGTATTGTTGATCTTTATAATAGACATAACGTAGGTAACACGTAATCAATCTAGATAATTTAAGTCCTTACTATTTGAGTATAAAAAGAAGAATTATTTTTGTTGAATTTGTATCTCGGAAGATAGATCAAAAGTTTTATACTTGTTAGAATTTGGATACGACTAGATCGACCTTGGATATTCGTTTCTTTTCAGATTGTCTAAGAACTCTTCTACACAATTAGGTTCACCACCTTTGGGCTAAATGATAGACACATTTTTGTGTTTAATTTGATCTGAATACTATATATTGTTGGCACTCGAGTTTGTACTAATTTTGGTGTTTTATGTATTTGTAGGCACCTTTGGAAAATAAACATTTTTTGGAAAATTCGGCTCGAAAAGTTGGTAAAAGCCCCGGAGGACACGTATTATTCGGACTCTCACCGTTGGATAAGGGGAACCTCAATTACTAAGGGGCACCCCAGGTCACCCCAAAGGCAGCTGCTATTCGCACCCCAGTTCTGGTTAGGGGGGAGGACATCTTCTTCCCAAATTCAAAAACCAAAAATTGGCGGGAAAAAAATACTATCAACTGGCAGATGTTTTGTTGGAATTTTTGAACGTGTTCTAGGGCGATTCAATGGCTGATTTTTGGTAAGAAGTTGTGATATGTCCTATCAAACACGTTTTGGGCTTTTGGTTCGATCAAAGTTGGCCATAATTAGCTGGATAATTCACGGAATGCAAAACAGGGAAACACGGGTTGGACACGGGATTGAAGAAGATTTGAGCGTGTTCTGCTCATGCATGAGGGCTCTAGCAACATTGTGGGTCGTGTGTAAACATTTCTAGAGTGACCAGGATGGAAATCTACGCGTGAGAAGCTAAATCAGGGAAGAAAATATTCCCAGAATATTTTTTCATCAAACCGAGTTAAGAGAGAATTATCTCGAGTTATAGCGAGACTTCTTGATATTGTGGAGTATATATAAAGTGCTGGGGACTCATAGAAGAGGTGTCGAGAGTTGGAGGTCGAGAGGATAGCTCAGGAGCAAGAAATCACGAGTTGATCAAACTCTGTTTCTGCTGCTGCTGATGATGAAGAACACCAAGAACACGAAGAACAGACTAGCGTAGACAGTCGTTAATCAACAGTGTCTAAGACGCACACTAAAGGGTCGCAGTGCAGTCTCAACATCAGCATCACCTGTCTCTTATCGTTCTTTTTGTGACGCCTTCTGTGGGTCGTACATTCAATGTTTTACTCATTTTTATCATTTTAATCAACTTTTGAGCAACACACATGTATTTTAATCAAGTGATTAATATGAGAAGCTAAATCCCAACACTGGGACGACGGATGGAGCCCTATTTCACGCATGTGGTAATTTTAATAATTCTTTTTATGACTTTTGCACTTTTTTTTAATTGATTTATGGTTCGAATTAATTAGTTATCATTTTATTTGATGGGTCATGCTTGCTTAAATGTTTGATGTTCCATGCTTACGATTTATAACTAATATTTTGAGAATCTATATTGGCAAAGAATAAGAGTCCATATTTTTAATATTTGAGCTATAATTGCATGGAATTATTATTTGAATCACATGAATGGAATTTGGTGAAATTCTTAGTCCCAGTACCTCTCACCATTGTTAATATTTTTTTTTGTATATAATTTTATTAAACCTTTAAATTTAATCTTCACAAGTCCGAGAGTTCGAATCCTATTTACTACAACAACGACTCTCAAAAACTTCAATCATTTTGGCGCCGCCGACGCGGATTTGTGCTTAGGTAGAATCTTAGGTTTTTATTATTTTTTATTATTCCATTTGTTCTTTTTACGTCTCTTTGGTTGTGTCTTTGTATTACAGGTTTGAAGTTGGATACTAAAGACCTTGGAATCAAAGCTTAAAGCTAAAAGAGAAGGAAAAAAGACAAAGCAAAAAAATAAAGAAAAAAGAGTGAAAAAAAAGAGAGAGAGAATTTTTTATTTTTTTAAGAGACTTTCCATTTTTTTTTTGTAATTATTATTTTATTTTTTTTTGTATTTCTTTTCATTGGACTGGACTTTGGAAAATTTATTTTAATTTTAAACCCTACGGAAGGGTTATATAAAAAAAAAAATATATATAAACTGTGTGCAGGGAAGGACGACGATTACTATATCGTCTCGGCCCCTCGGGTTCGTACATGACATAGGAGTCGTGGCCCGAGTCGACTTCAACGGTTCATCCCCCGTCTGGTACGGGAGGTAAGTCCATCGAAACACTCGCGAATCTCCTGTAAGCGAGTTACTGTATTCCTTAAGGTGATTCATTTATTGAGGACGAATTTGGACTGTTTTTAAATTCCTAGTAAAGGGCAAGGCCTGGCCAATACAAGATAAGGGTTCGGATTTTATCACCGTTCCCTTCTTGCCCGCCTTAGGTAAACGAAACCTAACGCGAACCCAAGCTTAAAATTTGATTAGAACGAGACCGATAGGGTAACGAGCTTAGTAGGAAAGTCGTTCAAAAAATATTGGTTACTCTTTTAGCATACTTTGAAGTTCATGATAGTTTTTGTGAGTTGAATGCGTGACTGCGCCGCCTTGTGATACCGGTGAGGCCTTGGGTATCAAAGCTCCATTGAGCTTCCCTCGCCTCAATTCAACTTACTTTGACTCGGATTGGTTCCAGAGGGGTTTGCTTAAATTGTAACGAATTCCCTTTCGAAGGATTAGAAGCTGGTCTAGAAACAATCTAAGTGGAGCCATCATGCTTTTTGTTTGCTAGAAATCAGTAGGTTTGATTTGGTCGAGTCAGCCTTGTTTGTGATTGTGTAGAATTCCCTTGCAATTAAGAATGTCGAACTGGTATGACAGAAGCCAATACAATGAGTATCGATCTGAATTTGAATATGGACATCATCATTTTTATGACCATGGTGGGAATAGTAGTTGGGAACGCCAACCTTTTCAAGGTTATGGTTCATACCATGGTGAGCCCAATTACTATCCACACGCGAATTGGTCTTACGAGCAAGAAAATCAGGAACACTGTAGTATTGGTTAGTCATTTTTGGAAACTAGTCCTGATTATGATATTTCTGAACCTGTTCCATCTCTAGAAGAGACCCAACAACGGATTGAAAGGACGTATAAACGTTTAGTTGAAATGAATAGTTCAAAAGAAGAGTTTACACGATATTCTGAGATGATAAACGAGAGTGGTAAACATATAAGTGTTATGCTCAGTGAAATTCAGGCACGTCTAGAGGCAGAAAATGAACAGTTGGCTAATGCTGCTCGAAATAATCTGAATTTCCAAAATAGGGTTTCTAATTCTACCCTTGATATCAATAGTGAATATTTGTCTAATCTAGAGGACGAGGTTTGAATAAAAGACACTACTTATTTAGATAAGGTTCAATCATCTTTGTACTATTATGATGATGAGGATAGTAGTAATGAAGAATCTGAAATATGTAGGCATAGTAATCAGGAATTTATTAATCCAATTGAGCTTTATAATGATTATATTATTTCTAGTTCAAATCCAAATAATTTTTATGATTATTCACCTATTCAAAAGGACGAGGATTTGATTAGGGATACCACTGTTTTAGACGATGTAGTTTTTCCTTTTGATTACGAAGCCGATAGTGGTTTAGAGGAATGAGTTTATTCCGAAAATGATGTTTTAGAGTCTAGCGACTTAGAAATAATAGTATTATATGAAGAAGATATACCCGTAGAGATGAGTGAGGATGAAACCGACTTAGAAGAATCAATTGACCATTTTCGGGAATCCGATGACCTAGAAATTAGGGAAGTTGTGACTAGTCTTTCTAGAGACACAGAAAACTCTAAGTTTGGGGGTGATTATCATTCTCCGTGTGCTTTAACTCTTAAAAAGTTCCCTCGTGTAGGACTTGACATTTGTGCCTCAACCATCTTACAAGATTATCTTCGTATACTTTTTCCTGAACCTAATGATGTCCAAAGAGAAGCTCCGTTGTTAGAAACCCATCCTCTGGTTGATGTGGTTGACCCAGGCTATGATACCAAGATTGACTTTGTTTTCCCACCAACAAATAGTTTTCTTCCAAATGTGGGAACGTTTATATTTCAAATGTGTCGAATATTAAGTTGGGAGACTAAACCTAAATGCTTTAGGAAATTAGAATCGACACATTTGCTTAAGAGTGACCACTACTCTCATTGTGGTCAATTTTGTAAGTCAAATCTTATTGACTTAGAGGATCCTCAGTTATTTAGGTTATTATTGTGCGCTTCTAAGATCATATTTGAGTTTTTCCAGACTCTAGGACCTAATGATTCAGATCCCACCTATGAAGAAACGCAACCAATGAAAATATTTTATTTAGACCCTTTCTTAGAACCTGAACCTGAACCACAATTAGATATAAGTATCTTAATCAGGAAACTAGATAAGGGCATGCTATCCTTGTTCACTTTCTTGGGTTATTGTAGTTTCCTTTGGTCAGCTCTTTTTGGTTTTGAAGACCCACAGTTATTTCGGCTGTTACTTTTTGATTCTATGAGGTGACTAATTCCTTCCGATGTCTGGCTGAAGACTTTAAACTTAGCACTTCTGGGGAGGTAACCCAATCTCATGCGACACGGTAATATCTTTCCTTAAATCTGTTGCTTCAAATGGTAACAGTTTCTCCTTGTTCATATGCTTTTAATTTTATCTTTAGAACATTGAGGACAATGTTAGATTTAAGTTTGGGGGTATGGGAGAAACTTTTTAGTTGCACTTTTGAAACTTCTAGCGTCACATGGTATCCGGTTAGCTAAGTTTACATAGTGTTTCTCACCGAAAAGATAGAAATTGGAATGCTATAGATAACAACTTATTGAGACATTAGAAAAAGACATTGAGATCCTTGAAATTCAGGAGAGAACTTGTTCCTTTTAGAGGGTAACCGTGATGGACCTAACCATACATGATGGAAAGGCAAGTAGGTCAGGGAAATGCCAGAAAGACAAAGCAACCTCACAATGTAGTCTTAGTTACTGGATTTCGACTCTCTCTCAGTAGAAACTTATCATCATCAACAAGCGGAGCGACATCAAAATCTATGAAGAAAGTTGAAGATGTTTTAGGTTTAGAAGCAACAATAGAAGAGAATAATTCAAAAATAAAATTTGAAGTTATAAGAGCAAATGATATAAGTTGTTAGAATCCATGATACCAAGACATCACAAGTTGCGAAGATCCAAGTTTTGAAAGTCCTTCTCTCATGGCCATGTAAATTTTTGTCTTGTAATTTTTTGTTTTCAAAAAAAAAAAAAGAAAAAAAAATGAAAAATGAAAAAAAGAAGAAAATATGAAATATCATTACGTTCTTTTTGTTCAATAAGGCCATAGGGAAGAAGAAATTTATAAGTCAAGCAAGAAATCGAAGAGAAGAGTTAATTGTCAAGGTTCTATGAGGTTCGAGAGTTTATCATCAACAGTTGAAGACCGAAGAAGGCGTTGTTTCTACTGATCACTGTGAGAGAGTCGAAGAAAAATGCATTTTGGTTGCTTTGTTAGTCTGCTTTCAATCTGGCACAAAATCTTTCTAGCACTGGTTTAACTCATCACACGTAATTAGTCCAGCTGTGTAGCAGATGTCCCTTTCATTTTTATCTCTCTCCTAATCTTATCCAGCTGTAAAGCAGCGGACGCATCTTACAATGTTTATCTAGATGTGTAGCGGATATATCTTTATCTAGCAGTGGTGTGGATGTGTCTCCCCTTTTCTTCAGTCAGCTTTAGAGCTGACACCTTTAATTTCTCTGGCATTCTACTTACTTGAAGATAGGTTGAGAATATGTATGTCCTCATAGCTCTTTGGATACTTGTGGCCAACTAGGAGAAAAGGTTTTGTGGGTACACCTCTGGTAAACCCTCCGGAGACAACACTCCGCCGCTAGGGCCACCTAGCGGTTTAACGGCCTGCTGCACGTGCTAAGTGTAGTCTTTTTATCTTTTCAAAAAATAAATTTTGCTCGAGGACTAGAAAATAATAAGTTTGGGGGTATTTGATAGACACATTTTTGTGTTTAATTTGATCTCAATATTATATATTGTTGGCACTCGAGTTTGTACTAATTTTGGTGTTTTATGTGTTTGTAGGTACCTTTGGAAAATAAACATTTTTTGGAAAATTCGGCTCGAAAAGTTGGTAAAAGCCCCGGAGGACACGTGTTATTCGGACTCTCACCGTTGGATAAGGGGCACCTCAACTACTAAGGGCACCCCAGGTCACCCCAAAGGCAGCTGCTATTCGCACCCCAGTTCTGGTTAGGGGGAGGACATCTTCTTCCCAAATTCAAAAACCAAAAATTGGCGGGAAAAAAAATACTATCAACTGACAGATGTTTTGTTGGAATTTCTGAACGTGTTCTAGGGCGATTCAATGGATGATTTTTGGTAGGAAGTTGTGATATGTCATATCAAACACGTTTTGGGCATTTGGTTCGATCAAATTTGGCCAGAATTAGCTGGATAATTCACGGAATGCAAAACAGGGAAACACGGGTTGGACACGGGATTTGAGAAGATTTGAGTGTGTTCTGCTCATGCATGAGGTATCTAGAAACATTGTGGGTCGTGTGTAAACATTTCTAGAGTGACCAGGATGGAAATCTACGCGTGAGAAGCTAAATCAGGGAAGAAAATATCCCCAGAATATTTTTTCATCAAACCGAGTTAAGAGAGAATTATCTCGAGTTATAGCGAGACTTCTTGATCCAGTGGAGTATATATAGAGTGCTGGGGACTCATAGAAGAGGTGTCAAGAGTTGGAGGTCGATAGGATAGCTCAGGAGCAAGAAATCACGAGTTGATGAAACTATGTTTCTGCTGCTGCTGCTGATGAAGAACACCAAGAACACGAAGAAAAGTCGTTAATCAACAGTGTCTAAGACGCACACTAAAGGGTCGCAGTGCAGTCTCAACATCAGCAGCACCTGTCTCTTATCGTTCTTTTTGTGACGCCTTCTATGGGTCGTACATTCACTGTTTTACTCATTTTTATCATTTTAATCAACTTTTGAGCAACAAACATGTATTTTGAGCAAGTGATTAATATGAGAAGCTAAATCCCAACACTGGGACGACGGATGGAGCCCTATTTCACGCATGTGGTAATTTTAATAATTCTTTTTATGACTTTTGCACTTGTTTTTAATTGATTTATGGTTCGAATTAATTAGTTATCATTTTATTTGATGGGTCATGCTTGCTTAAATGTTTGATGTTCCATGCTTACGATTTATAACTAATATTTTGAGAATCTATATTGGCAAAGAATAAGAGTCCATATTTTTAATATTTGAGCTATAATTGCATGGAATTATTATTTGAATCACATGAATGGAATTTGGTGAAATTCTTAGTCCCAGTACCTCTCACCATTGTTAATATTTTTTTTTGTATATAATTTTATTAAACCTTTGAATTTAATCTTCACAAGTCCGAGAGTTCGAATCCTATTTACTACAACGACGACTCTCAAAAACTTCAATCACTAAACATGGTGATTGTGGAAGATAAACAACAAAACTTTATATACAATCTTCTACAAGGGTCTTTGCTTTGATCTAATTGTGACTATATTAGGTTTTGTCCGTATAGGTTGTCGAATGAAAAACTTGGTGGAGTACTTGGTACCCTCTTCTTTTCACTTTTGCTTACTAGATGCTCCACCACCAGGGCACTGAAGGAGGAAGTTAATTAAAGAGTTATATAATTAAGTTTTAATCAAATGATAGATTAGTCATATGTTAACAAAGTACCGTATATATTTGTAGTTTCCTTTAATCTAATATAGTTGCTTTAATTAATGTAGTTTGCTTTGCAATATGAAAGGTTTAAATAAGTTATGATAGTATCTGATAGTGAGAATACAAAGACATTTTCATTGATTAAACATAGCACAACATAACATTAAACTAAAACGTAAACCAAAGTTAATCAGTACATACACTTAATCATTCCACTCCAATATAAAACACATAGGAAATTTTGAGAAATGATTTCCATATGTGTCTTTTTCCGTAAAAGTATGGATTTGCATATAACCATTGAAATTAAGGGTTTGAGCGTCCAATAATTCTTTGGGACAATGTGTTTTTAGTGATATTCTTATCCACAGTGGTCGCACTGTAACTTATTCAATTTAGCTTTAAGTCTTAAGTTTTTTCACATTATGACTACCTTTTCATCATCTAGAGCCTTTATAGCATCATATAGCAGTTGTGCTTCTTCAAGACAATTGGTATATTGACATTTCAAATATCCAATCTTTTCCAATTGTAATTCATTGACCATTTTTATGCATGAACAACCTACTTACGGACACTTATAAAAACATCCAAGGGCATTGCATCAGACTATGATTATCTACATAACATAACAGACGAACCTCTTCTGCTTGTATACACATTACTTTTTTCCTTTGGTTCTTCAATACATTTTGATGTTGCGGGTTGAGAATAGTTTCTATAGGTTGTGTTTTGAAAAACACTTGTTAGCATTGCATAGTTTTATATAAGAGAAAACATAGTCGTTATATAATCGTTAGTAATTTTCAAAATATAGGTGTTATCAAATATAACTAAGTTAATTAAATGTAAGTTTAAATGTAACAAGTACCGATTAATTAAAAATACAAGTCTAATTGTTAAGTTCTAAAATTTTCGAATAAATTAATAGTACTGCCTCATTTTTTAAAAGATATAATCTTAGACAATAAAAACTTAAATAAAGACTTCAAAAAAATCTCGGATAATCTTTGGCCTCCTAGTTAACTTTCATCCAATGTGCTTTTGAACGGTCTTTCCTTGGGTTTTCTAACATTAGGTGTTAACTTTCGAAAACTGAGCTCTTCTTTACCTGGTAGCAATAAATTTCTTAGGTTCATTTTTAAAACTTGCACTCTTCTTACCTTTTACTATTCTCAAAATTTTAAAACTATATCCATGGAAACTTCAAGTTTGGCTTCAGAAATTTGAGACACTTCAATTGAGGAATTTAAAGAACTAAAAGAAAAATTAGAAGAAATTTTAGTATAATTTTTTTTTGAGAAGAATGAATTTTGGTGCGAGTTGATTGTTTGAAAGTGAGTGTAATTCATAGGCGTGAAAATATAGTCCTTTTTTTTACCATTGGAATATTGTTGTTACCGGTAATAATTGAACATATTGGCCATGACTGGGACGATATGTTTAATTATCAATGATAAGTTATTTTCTTATTGTGAGAAAATGACTCTGCCCATCCACGTGGACTACCAGATGGTCAATTTTCCCCAGTTCTACATGACTCGTTCTAACCATTCAGTAATAACCTAAATAGCAATGGGTACACAACTGCAATATCAGCGGTACCTGTTAGTTATATGTGATGTAGAACCTCCTATTTATCTTTAGTTAAAAGATTGTGAGTTTTTAGGTCAGGTCTTATGTACCTTCACAAGAAAGTTCACATGTTAAAAACTGTGGCCTAAAGTTACTCTTCATCCGCATTTTCTGGAATGTGCCTCCATACCTTACAGGGAAAAAAAGACTTTATGGGAATTTATTCTCGCAAAATAACTTTTTTTAATTTTAAAAAATCTTAAACCTAATAAAATATAGTTTTTAATTTGTTTCAAACTAGTATATCTTTTATTACTCAAAAAATTATACTGGCAGTGTTTACATCCTCCAATATTGCACTAGAAATAAAACTTAAAGGATGATTGTTTCAAACCTTCAAAAGTTTAAAGACTCTTACATGACTTGCTAGTTTGTCCGTAGGCTTATTACAGTTTCTTTTAATGATATTGCAAGTACGTAGAGACTAATTTATTAATCTAATAGTAATATCTAAGATTAGTGTTTGGTTTTCCCAAGCTACTTTCTAGTAGTTTCCATTGACTGCCTCCACAACTAGCTTTGCATCCAATGAAAACAATTAAGGATATTACATTGATGAATACAATAAACAAGGTTTTCCAGGATGCACATAAACTTCTTTGCACCTTCTTATGTATGAAATAATGTTAAAATAAGTGCAAGCCCATAGTTCAACTTCCAAAGAAAACTGAATTGGAAAGGATTACTCAAGATATTTCCCATTAATACTAACTAGTAATATAACGGTAGTAAGATCTTTCCCACATAAAATTGTGCAATTGAGATATTATTCAGATTAGAAAAGCAAAAATAAAAATAAATATTTAGGGGATCGGTTGATTAATAAAGAAAATAATAAAAAAAGACAATAAGAAGAAAATATGATTTGAAATCCTTCGCGGTCACCAAATGTTAAGTGAATTAGTATACTTATATTTCATTAGAATTACTAATCACCAATGATAGGTGCATTATTTGCACTTGTTTGGTATTCTAATTCATTGTTTTCTTGTTAGTTTTCACATCATTATGCTTTGATTTTGTTTGTTTTTGAGTACTTTAGGAGTTTTGAAGCTAATTCAGCCAAAAGAAGAAATGAGTTCATTGCATCATGAAATAAACATAGGAAGTCAAATTCTACAAGTGAAGGAAAGCCAAATACCAAGTTCAACTCGTTAAAATGCATGAGTTTTTCTTATTATCTTGAAGATAATTAAAATACAAAGTCAACACGAAAAATGAGGTTATTATGAGGCCGCATGAAGAAGCTATGTGCAAAAGAATCGGAAAAATTATAATTGCGCAAATATATTAGTGACATCCGGTTGATGCAGAGGTATACAAGTTGTGGTTCCGTCACATTCGAGTTGTGACAATCTAGAGATTTAGTTATGAAATATTCTCCCTAGGTCTGTGTGTGTGATTTTTTCAGAGACAAATAAATACTTCTTATAAAAAATGCTAACTATATGGCACCAGTTAGAAATATTATTAAGATCAAGGTTGTTATATCAAGTATACGCCCTTCATGTGAGATATTTTGAGTACTCATTGATACGTAACACGTGATTGTAGTCACATTCTCCCAATGAATTGAAAAACCGAGGGACACGTTCACGAGCGTTACAAATTCCATTATACAAAGATAATTGAGGATAGGTGTATCTCTTGTTAGAGGTGTAGGATCAGAATCTCGCAGCAATAATGCCTTAGCGAAATTATTAATAACACAACACAGCAGTGTCGCAGAACAACTTCAGAAACGAAATAATAAACGACGTCAGCTAAATCATGAGAAAAATGTGATGGTCCTGCAAAAATTAGGGAGTTTGCGAGATTAACATTTGTAAGGTTGCGAGAATGTCGCAATCCATATCCGAAAATAAAGGACAGATTAGATGTCATCCACTATGTAATTCCCTATAAATAACCGTTAAGTTGTAAAGAAAAGGGGGGAGATCTTTTCTGAGTGAGAAGCAAGTAAATAGGAGAGAGAAAATCTAGAGCAGTGGTTATTCTTGATTCCTTTATCTTTTCTTGTAAGATTGTTCAAAGGTTCATCGATAAAATTAAGATTATTAATCCAAAAATGAGTTGAATGTTAATTAAATCTTGTGAGGGGTGTAGTGTAGGATTTCCTGCAACTACATAATGGCGCTAGAAACAGGGAGTTGAGGATTGAAGATTGTCCTAGAAAAAGTTAAAAATTAATATTGTGATTTATTAGAATTGAAAGTAATTGGTGAAAAAACTTACATAATCTCTTACAATTTGTTAGTATTGGAAGAATGGCTAGAAGGAGAAATGTATCGGAACAACCGACAACTGCTAGAAGAAGAAGTAAAAGACTTGCTGGAAGGGGGAGAAGTGAAATGGGAGAATCTACTAGAAGGAGAAATGGTGGAGAAAATCAAATTCAACAACCAGTTCAACAAACACCGGTACAAAATAGGACTATGGATTATGATAGAGTGAGCATACACACTTGGCGATCAAATTCAGCAGAAGAAATAGAAGAAGAGCAGAAAACCAAGAACCATAGACAGGTAGAGATAAATCAAGAAGCAGATGAAGGAATAATTCATGGAGATGAGGAAATTGGAGCGTTAGAAATGCTGAGACGAAGAATACATGAAGAAAGAAGAATTGAGACGGAAGAACGTGCAAATCTAACAAGGCAAAATCACGAATTGAGGATGGAAAATATGAGACTACAGAGTAGAAGATCGAGAAGTATTACAAGATCATATTCAAGATCGACTAGAAGAGAAATGAGGCGAAACTCACCCACAGCTAATGCTGAAAATAATATTCGAGAAGAAATACCAAATCCTAATGAAGAACATTGCGAAGATAGAGAAAGGACTGATGATCGTTACGTTCCACAAAAAGAAATTTTTGATGATAGGCAAAATGATAGAAATCAAGAGAATGAACAACGTCAGGGACGAAATAATCAAGATGGCGAAGAGAATCGAGAGGAAGGAAGGAGAATTTTACATGAGAGAGAAGCTCAAAGAAATCAACAAACTATTGAAGAAGAAATTGAAACACATTATGCTGAACAAGCACGTTTAATTTGCGAACGTGAAAGATTGAGAGCGGAAATGGAAGAACAAGAGCTTCAGGAGACAATTCGCCAGAACAATCACGACAATCGAGAAAGAAGGCGTACACAAAATCGGAATAATGGTAATCTCAATGAATAGTATGATAGAGTACAAAGGATGGCTGAAAGACAGCGAATGGAATTGATAAGAATGAACAAAATCATGGAGGGAAAAATGAAAGGCATCATCATATGCGAATTCAAGATAGAGATGAGGAAGAGAATCACAGGAGAAGACGAGATGAGGATGATGAAGAAGAAATGAAAAATTTCGCGAGAGAAGAAAGACATGAACGCAGAAGAAGGGAGGCGAAATTAAAAAGACTAATGGATCAAAATTCAGGCGTAAATGAACAAATCTTGAAAGAATTGGAAGAAATGAGAGGAATGCTAAATAATAGAGGAGAAGTAGGCAGAAGAAAATTAGATGAAGCTATAGAAGAAGCTGCGAAAACTCCATTTACAAGAGAAGTACAACTAGGAGGAATACCTCCGAAATGCAATTTTCCCGCATTAACCAACATCTTTGATGGAACAACTTGTGCAATTCAACACATTAAATCCTATGTGAGATGCATGTTACAGTGGGAAAATCATGATGATGTATTGTGCAAGTATTTTGCATCCAGTCTAACAGGAGAGGCGTTAAAATGGTTCGAAGGTCTACCAAAAAATACAATAACATCTTTCAACCATTTGTAGACCACATTCTTGGGGGCATATATAAGTAATAATTCTTCGCGACCTGGTATTGAAGATGTGTTTGGATTAAAACAAAAGATTGGCGAAAGTCTGAAGCATCTGACCAAAAGGTGGAGGACTATGTGTAGTGAGATGGCTGGCCGTGTGGATGAGAGATATCTTCTCTTATCATTTATCAATGCTATGTTCGCAACCAATCTATTATATGTCCAAATTTTCAGAGTCAAGAACACCATCACAATGACCGAACTGCGAGAACTTCAGGAAGAGTACATTGCTCTAGAGGAAAGACAAAATGAAATTGAATCATACCCAGTTGCGAACACCAATTCACAAGCAGCGAATGCAAGCTTATTACCTAAACTAATAAACACAGTGGCGAGCACTTCGCAAGTACAACAAGAAAAGGTTACGGGCAACAACCAACAGAAACTGGTGGCTATGGGAAGCCAAGATCAAGAGGAGTATGAAAGAGAAAGAAATTTCTACAATCGTGGTGGAAATAATAAGATTCAAATACTTGATCAACCGCAAGAAACTTATGGAGGTCAAAGACAAAATTATAATAGAGGACAGGGAGGTCACAAGGTAGTATGGGAAGAAATCAAGATGCCACCTCTGAATGCAAGTGTGGAGAAAATATGGGAAGCTATAATTTTGATGGAGAATATACCAACACCATGGAACATGGGAACAAAACCACCTCAAATCCGCGGAAGTCATGAGTTCTGTTCTTATCATCATTTTCATGGACATACTACAAATGATTGCAGAAATGTAAAGAGAATTATTCTAAGAATGATAGATCAAGGAAAACTAAACCACTTTATGGTAGGGCACCCACAATCTCAACCATTACTACCACCGCCAACAGAGCATCACAGAGTAAACACGGTAAAAGAGAAGGAAACATTCTTGTAGAAGTTGAAGCAAAAGAAAAAAATCTATTCTGTCACTCTACCGTACATACATACAAGACAGTTGAAGATTTTCATGACAATATTTTGAGTAGAGTGTTCGCAAGAGATAATGATGGAAGAGAAATTATGAATATTACGAAAATCTCGCCGCTAGAGGAATGGCAAAAACAGACTATTTCTTTTACCGCAGAAGAAGTCCCTGAAGGTGGAGAAGTACATGAAAATCCATTAGTGGTAAAATTATAAATTAATCCAAAACCGAAAGAAGATGAAGATGATGAAGTTGAAGACTCATGGGAAATTAATAGGATTCTAATCGATATCGGAAGCTCTGTGAACATCTTATTCTATCATACTTATAAAACTATGGGAGGAAGAGATGACGATCTTATACCATCTACATATAAGATATATGGTTCTAGTGGTACTGCCAACAAGCCTAAATGGGAGGTTACTATGCGAATTCCATTGAAGGGAATATCTTCTGAATTACTGTTCTGTGTTGTTGACGTAGAGTCACCCTACAATGCATTAATTGGTCGACCTTGGCAACATGGGATTCTTGGTGTAGCTTCAAATTTCCACCAATGCATCAAATTCCCTCACCCCAACGGTGTAGGAATCATAAAAGGAGATTGGGTTGAAGGAAAGAAATGTTACGAAACTGAGGTAGAATCCTGCGAAGGAAGAGCAAACAAGAAGGAAAGTTGGCGACGCAAAATCAAAGAGACACAAAGAAGTGAGAGATTGATGGTGGATGCAATCGAACGAAAAGAAGAAGAAATGTTGCAAAACTAATGCTAGCTCAGAATAAGAAATGGTGAACATACCACTACCAAGGAAACAGTAGTAGAAAATAACAAAGAAGCAGAGAATGGCAAAGGTAATAAAAATAAGAAGTGTATGAATGATTGATTTGTTGCGACACTCTCGCAACAAATAAAATTCTCAAAAGTACATTTTACTGAATGATAAAAAAGAGATTGAGAAGTGCAAATACGATGTGATGATATGCGAGAATCTCGCAGAGATAATGAATTCTACAAAAGACAATCAGAGAACAATGACAAAAGAGAAAGGGGCGAACCTTTATGGCGTACACTCTAGTTCGCGAATACAATTTCGCAAGAGGCAAATGTAAGACCTAAAGTACGTCATATAAGGGGGTACCTGTTGCATGGATCAAGGAAAGGCTACACCGCCCCCGGAACCTGAGTCATGGAGGTTTGGGGTCAATAAAGCCCATCCGGGAGAGGAACCTTGGATTCTCATCTTAAGCATATGACTTAGGTTGGGCGACTAAAGTAATAAGGACTCTCCCAAGGAGTGCAGAATCTGACCAAGGCGCCGAGGTACACGGTTGAGTCAAGAGTGTCAGGGGCGTCTGGAGCGTACCTTTCCATTCTTGACAAGTCTTGGCTTATACTGCGCTCGTCCCGAAGAAAACCCCACTTAGGGTGCAGTCTCGTAACCATAAGCCCTATAGGTAAAAGGGATAAGAGGCTGCGAAAACAACTGGTTGTTGTTAAGACCGGATGGGAGGCGCCAACCTTGTATGGTAGAGGTACGCCTCCTTGAAGGGGCAACCAGGGGGAAGATAAGGGCGGCACCCTCCATTAGGGAGATGATAAGTGTCTTAAGACGCAAATGTCATGAGGCTTTTTACTCTCAAGGGTATTAAGGCTTGTCATATTTGTGCGACAATCCTGAAGAGGCAATAATACAAAAGAAAAAGATAAGACGAGATCAATGGGTTTTCGCATGAAAGTGCGAAGACGTCCTGCGATTTCGTCGCAAGACGACAATGTCATGGGACTTTATTTTTGCAAGAATACTTAGGCCTGTCATATTGTCGCAACATTCCTGAAGAGGCCATAATACAAAAGAAAAAGTTAAGGCAAGATCAATGGGTTTTTGCATGAAAGTGCAAGGACGTCCTGCGATTTTGTCACAATGACAAGAGGTGGCATAATAAGACCTTTAACTAGGAAGGCAAAATAAGACCATACATGGATGAGATTTTGAAAAGAATCAAAATTCACTTCGCATATGATTGCGAAATTATACATAAACAACTGCGAAGTTGAGGCACAAAATAAGAAAAATCTGCAAAATCTCTTATTTGGATACAAATAACAGAGGCAAGTATGGGAATGAATGAAATTAGAAAATGTTATTTGTCTCCATATGATAGATTTACGCAAAAATTCAAAAATTAATGATTATGTTGATTAACCGTATTTCAAGGAAGAATTGTTTTAATGAATGCAGGTCAAAATGAAAGAAACTCATATATTAAGGAATATGGGGAACCAAAAGAATTCGCAAATATACAGGAAGAAGGAATAAATGTAAAAGTATTACAGAAGATCAAAGAAAGAAACAAAGACTACTTCTTAATTGATCCTTCATCATCTTCATCAGACTTGTTCCCTTCTTCATCTGCATTAGAACTTTTATCTCCATCAGAACCTTCATCACCATCAGATTCTTCATCATCAGCTTCGCTATCAGAGATGGTCAGACTAGGAATGTTCTTTGGGATCTCCTCCAAGAGACAAGGATAATCAGAGTGAGGAATACTATGGTTATCACAAACCATTTGAATAGTTTGATTGCGAAAATGCAGAGCGTCGTTCTTAAAGTTCGCAACAGTGATCTTGATTTGATTCTTTAATCTAGAACACTTATCGTTGCGAGAAGAAAGATTCTTTGCGAGTTCCTCTTTTTAAGCTTCAAGTTCCTCAATTCTTTTGCGATATATACTTTCAGAATCTGCGAGCAAAAGGCAATCAATTAATAACTTGATGAAAATTCATAAGAAACGAAAGATTAGTGAAGAAGAACAGTTAATAACCTTCTCTGTCAGAAATCATATCTCTAATCAAGGTTGTATGCTCAACTTGGAGACTAACATTTACACCTAAATCTTTTCTGGCATCATCTAAGATTTTCGCAGCCCAAGTGAATTCGTCCTCATTATTTATAAGGAGACGAGAACGAATTTGGTTTTCTCTCTCGTTAAGCACGGCATTTTGGTGGTTAGCTTCACCCCGTTCAAGTTGAACTTCAAGAAGAATTTCTTGGAATTTCGCCAACGTCTCAGCACCTTGGTTAGAAATGCGATCCTTATCATCTATGAGACCGCTAATTTTGGTTCTTAGCTCATTGATTTTCTCTTTAGAATTAAGAAAGAAACGCTTAAATTGGTTGGCTAAGCCTAAGCTAGATCTATGGTCAATCTCTAAGAGGCGAAATTTGGATCTCAATTCATTCAAAGAAAGAGATGAAATTTTATCATTTGAGAAACTATTTAAAGATTTATTAAGATGCTCAAGAAGGGTGTCACTATCCAAGGCATTAGGAAATGAACGAAGAACGGTAGCTTCATCAGAAAGACCATAAATGTCTGCAAAAAGGATCAATCAAATAAGATAAAATAACAGGATGAATGAATGAAGGGAAAGGAGAAAAGTAACAAACCATAGAGTTGATTATTAGCTTGCTGAAGACTAGAGATTTTATTCTTGTGCGAAGAAGAATCAATTTATAGTTGTTTGTTCTTCTCGCGAAGACCTTTGACTTCAGCTTCCAGTTCCTCATTCTTTGTACGAAATTGAAGATTCTTGTTTTCAAGAATTTCGCGTCTCCTCTCCAGATCTGAGGCAACAGCGAAAGAAGCTTTTCCAGCCTGCGAGAAAATGTAAAAAATATTAAAATAGAAAGAGATTTTGAGTTATAATAGTGAAGAAGTAAAAAGATGAAAGCATACCAGACTATTAAGAGAATGCAGGAAGTTGGGAGTCACCGATCTAGAAACTCCGCGAAGAGAATTATCACCATCCAATAAATGAACATCGCAAATCGTAGCGAGAGCTTTGCAGGTATTAGCGAGTTGACTATCTCCCATTCCTTGCCAAGAATTAGAAAAGATGCCAGAGAGTTTAGCCATAGAAGATTCAAATGGAGAATCTTCCTTTGCAGCAAGATCATCATTATCCTCATCATCCTCATCACTCTCGGAGTTTTCATGAGAAGGAATATTTTAAGGAGAGGAATGATAGACACATTTTTTGTGTCTAATTTGTCCTCAATGTCCGTATTGTTGGCACTCGATTTTGTACTAATTTTGTTATTTTATGTATTTGTAGGTATTTTCTGGAAATAAATATTTTAAGAAAATTCGGCTCGAAAAGTTGATTTTGGCACCCGGAGGACAAGTGTTATTCGGACTCTCGCTTTTGGATAAGGGGCGACCACTGGATAAGGGGCGACCTTCTTTCAAAATTCAAAATTTGTTTTGGCGGGAAAATTCTTTCCTTTACTGGCAGATTTTAATTCGACATTTGAAGGTGTTTTAACGAGATTAAAGATGAGACTTAATGGGTATATGTGATATGAGTATATGAAGATATTATGGTGGTTGGGATCGATCAAATTTGTCCAGAAAATCAATTCCCAATCAAAACAGAGAAAAGAATATCGTCTCATTTTTGGAAAGAAAATCACGTAAAAGATGTTGCATGTTTGTGTAGTTAAGCCCAGATATTCTCCTAGGATGCGTATCAATCAGTTTATGAAGATTTCCAAGACAATTAACGTACACAGAGGAAGAAATAAGAAATTATTCTCAAAAATATTTTTCTTCATTGTGAAGATTTTTGAGGAGTTATGGCGAGATTCAATGAGGCTTAGGTGTATAAATAGGTTGCTACTATCACAGGGAAGGGCTGTCGAGAGTTGGGAGTCGAAAGGAGGGCCAGAGGAGCAGAAATCAGAGTTTTCAGAACTCTGTTGCTGCTGCTGCTGCTGCCCGTGAAGAACAAGGAATCGGCCACGGTTCCTTCATCCATTTGCAACTGTTTCTTCAACTGCTCTGCAACGTTTATCTTCATCGCAACAGTTTCTTCAACTGCTGTGCAACGTTTCTTCATCGCAACAGTTTTCTTCATCATATTTTGCAACAGAGAAGTAAACCACAGCATTTAATTTTCCGTCACCACTTGTTTCTCTGTAACAGTCCAACATCGTCTTCGCAACAGGAACTGCTGTTGCGATTTCTCTGTTGCATTGTTTACTCAATTGTAATCAACTTTGGAGCAATAATAAAACATTTTGAGATTATGATTAATATGAGGAGCTAAACCCAACATTGGGACGACGGAGGGAGTCTATTTTCGTCATTGTGGTAAATTTAATTTATTCTTTTTATGACTTTTGCACTGATTAAAAATTGAAAAATGATTTTAAATTAATTAGTTATCATTTTATTTGATGCGGCATGCTTGCTTAAATGTTTGATGTCCCATGCTTACGATTTATAACTAATATTCTGAGAATCTATTTTGGCAAAATAAGAGTCCATATATTTATGTTTTGAGCAGTAATTGTTAAGAACAAATAAAATATACCACATGCATGAAGAATTGGCCAAGTCCTTAGTCCCAATACCTCTCGAACATCTTGTGACAAATTTGTACATATATTTTCGTTTTAAAATCTATTCAAGTCCGAGCAACGAACTTTTACTTACCTCTTGAAAAATATACAACAAATGGCGCCGCCGACGCGGACTTGTATATAGATTGATTTATTTTTTTTAGGTTTATTATTATTTTTTTTTAGAATTGTTTGTTCCTTTTACGTTTCTTTTTGTCTTTATTTTGCAGGTTCAAAGTGAAAACTAAGGACTTGGAGAGGAAAAATCTTAAAGCGAAAAGCGAAAAGAGAAGAAAAAAAGGACAATTTTAGGATTTAATTTTTAATTTTTTTTTAGAGTGTGTGAGGAAAACTGTAATTTTTTTTATTTATTTATTTTGGACTTTGGACTTTACAATTGGACTTTATATTTTTTTTAACCCTACGGAAGGGTATTATTATTAAAAAAAAAAAAATTATTATATAAACTGTGTGCAGGGAAGGACGACGATTACTATATCGTCTCGGCCCCTCGGGTTCGCACACGGCATAGGAGTCGTGGCCCGAGTCGACGACAACGGTTCATCGCCCGTCTGGTACGGGAGGTAAGTCCAATCGAAACACCCGCGAATCTCCTGCAAGCGGGTTACTGTCTGCCTTAAGGTGATAATTGTTTGAGGACGAACCGGACTGTCTTTATTCCTAGTAAAGGGCAAGGCCTGGCCAAATCAAGATAAGGACTTCGGATTTCATCACCGTTCCTTCTTGCCCGCCTTAGGAAAACAAACCGAACGCGAACCTAAGCTTTAAAATTTGGAATAGAACGAGACCGATAGGGTAACGAGCTTAATAGGAAACTCGTTCGAAAAATATTGGTTGCTCTTTAAGCACACTCCAAAGTTCATGATGGTTTCTGTGAGTTGAATGCGTGACTGCGCCGCCTTGTGATAGCGGTGAGGCCTTGGGTATCAAAGCTCCACTGAGCTTCCCTCGCCTCAATTCAACTTACTTTGACTCGGATTGATTCCAGAGGGGTTTGCTCAAATTGCAACGAATTCCCTTTCGAAAGATAGAAGCTGGTCTAGAAACAATCTAAGTGGAGCCATCATGCTTTTTGTTTGCTAGAAATCTTTAGGTTTGCTTTGGTGGAGTCGAGTCGGCCTTGTTTGTGATTGTATAGAATCCCTCTGTAGTTTATATTTCTTCGGTGATGAATCCTTTTGAGGAGACGCCACCTGCGATGACGTTGCGAGAATATATGTCTAGAAATTCTCGTTATCAAGAGACGTCTTCGGAAATGACTCTTGGTGAATATATGCGTGGGCAGCGATATATGGATACTCCAACTTTTATTGAGGAATCACCTCTAACGATCTATGAGAAATATTAAAACATAGACCATGTAGTTTGGAACAAAGATTGAGAATTCTTGAATTTCAAAAATTGTATCATGATGATGAGGATAGTGATGATGAAGAATCTGAAATATGTGGGAATAGTGATCAGGAATTTGTTACCCCAGTTGAGCCTTATAATGATTATATTATTTCTGATTCAGATCCTAATAATTTTAAAAATTATTCACCTATTCAAAAGGACGAGGATTTGACTAGAGATACCCCCGTTTCAGACGATGTAGTATGTCCTGTTTACGAAACCGATGATGGTTTAGAGGAACCAGTTTATCTTGAGATCGTGTCAAACGATTTAGAAACAATAGTCTTAGATGAACTTGTAGAGATTAGCGAGGATGAACCTGACTTAGAAAAATCAATTGCCGACCAAGAAATTAGGGAGGTTATGACTAGTCTATCTAGAGACGCCGAAAACTCTAAGTTTGGGGGTGAGTATCATTCTCCATGTGCTTTAACTCTTAGTAAGGTCCCTCACTTGGGACTTGACATCAATGCCTCAACCATTTACAAGATTATCTTCATAATCGTTTTCCAGAACCTAATGATATCCAACAAGAGTCTCAAATGTTAGAAACCCATCCTCTGGTTGATGTGGTTAACCCATGCAATAATACCAAGATTGATTTTGTTTTCCCACCAAATAGTTTTCTTCCAATTGTGGGAACGTATAGATTTCAAATGTGTCACTTATTAAGTTCTGAGACTAAGCCTAAGTACTTTAGGAATGGAATCGACACATTTTCCTAAGAATGACCACTACTCTCACTGTGGTCAACTATGTAAGTCATATCTGATTGACTTAGAGGATCCGCAATTATTTAGGTTATTACTTCGTGATTCTAAGTTCGTATTTGAGTTTTTACAGACTCTAAGACCTAGTGATTCGGATCCCATCTATGAAGAAACGCAGCCAATGAAAATATTCTATCAAGATCCTTTCATAGAACCTGAACCTGAACCACAATGGGACATAGGTATCTTCATCAGGAAACTAGATAAGGGTATGCAGTACATGTTCACTTTCTTGGGTTATTGTAGTTTCCTTTGGTCAGCTCTATTTAGTTTTGAAGACCCACAGTTATTTCGACTGTTACTTTATGGTTCGAGTTGACTAATCCTTTCCTAAGTCTGGCTGAAGACTTTAAACTTAGCACTTCTTGGGAGGTAACCCAATCTCACGCAACACGGTAATATCCTTCCTTAACTCTTTTACTTCAAATAGTAACCGTTTCTCCTTGTTCATGTTTTTAATTTTATCTTTAGAACATTGAGGACAATGTTAGATTTAAGTTTGGGGGTATTGGGAGAAACTTTTTAGTTGCGTAATAAATAAACTCCAGAGCCTAGAAATTTATGCGTATTTAGGATAGCACTAACCAATCTAAGTGGATGGAAACATTTTTTTTTAGGAGTTGAGGAACCAATCTGACTAGATGGAAACATCTATAGAGTCTATTCATAAAAGCACAGAGCTCAGGTGTTAGAAATAACATGATAGTTTCGCCATATCTTGTCGAGTCCTTTTCACTTTCTATTTTTAGTTTTCTTTTATTTCAAGTGATTTGGTGGGGCACACGATTCAAGTTGTTACCTTTGCTAGGGTGAAATAGAGTGACTGAGTTACCTTTTCAAAAAAAAAAAAAAAAAAAAAAAAAAAAAAAAGACCGGACCAGTTAGACCAATCGGAATAAGTATTAACACTTGGATAGCAATATGCGTGTGTTCTCCCTGTTTCCGTCGCCTAAGCAAGCGTGGAATGCAGGACCCGTGGGAACTATCGTGTAATCTGCTGACAAGAAGCATGCGCTTGGATCCAAAAGATCTATTCATGCCGTTAAGTTAAAAAAAAAAAAAAAATGGTCAACTGCTGGTTCCCTTGTATTTGCCAGTTTGTTGATCTAGATTTAAGTTATTGACCACTGGTTCCCTTGTATATGCCAGTGTGTTAATATTAGTCAGACCGGTATCTCAGTCATTTAGGTTAGGTTCATCTTGGCAGAGGCCTTCAGACAGATATGGGAAACACCGTTCGCTTTTCAACCATCTACATTTTTCTTTTTCCATCTTCTTAATCTTTTCATGTGATTAGTCTGACTCCGAGTATGATGTCCATCGTGAAACTATCTTAGTAGAGCTCTGTCACTTATATGAATTTTAGTATGCTTGAGTGCAAACTCGTGTACAGCAATTGGAATTTCGCATCAGGGTTCTTCCTCTTAGAGTCAATAATTGTATGCCAACCAAGGAGGTTCTTTAGTGCTTTCCAAGGTTTTGCGTAGATAGCTAGGGTCTGGAGTATTGGTTTTTGTGGGTACACCTCTGATAAACCCACCCGAGATTAACTCGGTCACTTTTCAAGAATAAATTTTGCTCGAGGACTAGCAAATAATAAGTTTGGGGGTATTTGATAGACACATTTTTGTGTCTAATTTGTCCTCAATGTCCGTATTGTTGGCACTCGATTTTGTACTAATTTTGTTATTTTATGTATTTGTAGGTATTTTTTGGAAATAAATATTTTAAGAAAATTCGGCTCGAAAAGTTGATTTTGGCACCCGGAGGACAAGTGTTATTCGGACTCTCGCTTTTGGATAAGGGGCGACCACTGGATAAGGGGCGACCTTCTTTCAAAATTCAAAATTTGTTTTGGCGGGAAAATTCTTTCCTTTACTGGCAGATTTTCAATTCGACATTTGAAGGTGTTTTAACGAGATTAAAGAGCTGAGACTTAATGGGTATATGTGATGAGTATATGAAGATATTATGGTGGTTGGGATCGATCAAATTTGTCCAGAAAATCAATTCCCAATCAAAACAGAGAAAAGAATATCGTCTCATTTTTGGAAAGAAAATCACGTAAAAGATGTTGCATGTTTGTGTAGTTAAGCCCAGATATTCTCCTAGGATGCGTATCAATCAGTTTATGAAGATTTCCAAGACAATTAACGTACACAGAGGAAGAAATAAGAAATTATTCTCAAAAATATTTTTCTTCATTGTGAAGATTTTTGAGGAGTTATGGCGAGATTCAATGAGGCTTAGGTGTATAAATAGGTTTCTACTATCACAGGGAAGGGCTGTAGAGTTGGGAGTCGAAGGAGGAGGGAGACCACAGGAATTGAGAAAAATTCAGCTGCTGCTGCTGCTGTCTGAAGAACAAGGAATCGGCCACGGTTTCTTCATCCGATGCGCAACAGTTTCTTCATCTTCGCAACAGTTTCTTCAACCGATTTGCAACAGCATATTCAGCCACAGAACTTCATTTTCCGTCACCATTTGTTTCTCTGTATCAGTCCAACATCGTCTTCGCAACAGGAACTGCTGTTGCGATTTCTCTGTTGCATTGTTTACTCATTTGTAATCAACTTTGGAGCAATAATAATATATTTTGAGATGAATTACACCATGATGAGCTAAACCCCAACACTGGGGTGATGGAGGAAGCCTTATTTCACACTTGGGTAATTATATTTAATTCTTCTCATGACTTTTGCACTAATTTTAATTGAAATTATGATTTGAAAAAATTAGTTGTCATTTGATTTGATGCGGCATGCTTAGCTTAGATGATTTGATGCCTCATGCATAACATTTACATCTAATATTTGGAGAATTTATCTTGGCAAATATAAGAGTCAATATATTTTATATATTTACTGAGCTATAATTGTTAAAAGAATCATTATTTGAACCTTAAGAAATGAATTCGGTGGAATCCTAAACCCCAGTACCTCTTGCACCATTGTTAATATTTTTGTGTATATAATGTTTTATAAATCTAAAAATCCATTACCTTCACAAGTCCGAGTTTGAACGATACCCCTTATCATCATTACTACAACCACGAAAAATATTTAATCAAGGAAGAACGGATTTTTCTCTTCTTTGAAGGAGGAGCAGTTGGTTTTTCCCCGCGAAGAGCACCTTTGCCTTTATCACCAGTCTTTGCAACATTGGCAGGCTCTTCTATTTCAGCAATAACCTTCACACACAGATAGAAATAAGAAATAGAGGCAACAATATATTGTTTAAAATCATAAGAGAATATTTCTTACCTCATCTGTGTATGAGCGAAGAGCTAACAAGGTACTAGCCTTACCAGTCCTGTGATAGCTATCTTTCAGTTTCTGGATCTGTAGAATTTCGCAAGAGTCAGCGAACAAAAGAATAAAGATAAATAAAGAAATGTAAAGTGGGCGAAACTGGAAGAAACATACCTCTTTCTTCTTCTCGGTCCAAGAGAATACCCAAGGTTGATAAGTAGCGAGATTCTCAAGAAAAACATTTGACCCAGCAACGTAAGGTCCTTTCAATATCAAGGGAAAAACACACCATTTATCATCTTTGGATTGGCGAGGGGTTGTGTTCTTACCAGAGTGCCAATCAATGTCTTGCATGAGTATTTTACCTTCATCAATATTATCTTTCCTTTTCAAGCGAATACCCCAGCGAGTATTCTCTTTCTTCATGAAGATCAATTCATAATTCTCAAAGAAACTCGCTACTGTGTATTTTTCAGCGATTATCTCCAAGTCTGCGAATATAGGATCCCTAAGTTCTTTAGAGTAAAGAGATCCTTTACCAGCACCACGATTAGCGAACTCCAGCATCAGAAGGATACAATCCCCACTTAATTGAAAGATAGCTCGTGAGAAGTTTGGATGGGCGAGAATTTGACCCCGCGAAACTATGATTATCTGATCATCACAGTGTTGATCAGAAAAAAGTTTAATAGAAAGAATTGATTTGGCACTTTCACCAGGAATGGTAGAAAGTGTAAAACCTCTCTCGTCGAGATCTTTTTGGGTTTCCTTAAAAGTTTTCTCATGCTTTTGACCGCTTGGAGGCATATCTGAATATAGAGTATGAGAATGGATGAAAAGTAAGAAGATTGAAGAGGGAAGAATTATAGTAGCAGAACTTACGGAAGAACAATAGAGTTGCAGAGATGAGAGAGTAAAAAGAGAAGAGAAAGTAAAAAGAAAATGGAAAGAAGAGTAAGAAGAATATATAAAGAAGATTTTTTTTAATCGAAGTAATAAACACCATTAATGCGAAAAGACGTGAGCGGTTGAAAAACATCAGTTACAGAAGAAGTGTCAAGAAATAGATGGAAGAAAGGGTACGTGTGATAAATGCAGAATATGAAGAGATGGACAGCTGCGGTATTTCTCACATCGTTCTCTACTTCGCAGAGAAGATATGAGAAGAGGCAATATGTAGGATCAGAATCTCGCAGCAATAATGCCTCAGCGAAATTATTAACAACACAACACAACAGTGTCGCAGAACAACTTCAGAAACGAAATAATAAATGACGTCAGCTATATCATGAGAAAAATGTGATGGTCCTGCGAAAATTAGGGAGTTTGCGAGATTAGCATTTGTAAGGTTGCGAGAATGTCACAAGCCATATCCGAAAATAAAGGACAGATTAGCTGTCATCCACTATGTAATTCCATATAAATAGTCGTTCAGTTGTAAATAAAAGGGGAGAGATCTTTTCTGAGTGAGAAGCAAGTAAATAGGAGAGAGAAAATATAGAGCAGTGGTTATGCTTGATTCCTTTATCTTTTCTTGTAAGATTGTTCAAAGGTTCATCAATAAAATTAAGATTGTTAATCCAAAAATGAGTTGAATGTTAATTAAATCTTGTGAGGGGTGTAGTGTAGGATTTCCTGCAACTACAAGAGGGATCCTATGGATCTCAATTAGATAAGGAGGGTGATACTGAAATGATATTAATGAAGTGAGACTGATGAGGGAGGGGTCCTCTGTCGGTATGTTTTCCAACATTCTTACGAAGATGGGTTCAATTTTCTCTAAGTTATTTTTGAATCCAAGTATCGCATATGCTTATTGTTAGAGCACTGCTCGGTCGAACTCGCATGCGTTGCTATCTCAAGCATGTTTGTCAATGTTAGTGATCAAAACTATAAGTCTTGATTTCTAGTCTACTATAGCTAAGTATCGGACTAGGATAGAAAGTATAGTTGAGCTCAAGAACTCCATGTGACAATCATCATACAAGACGAAGAACTACTCAAGGAACTGGTGGAACTTCATCGACTAAAAGGTATGTGGAGACTTGAACTTATCTATCACTCAAAAGTCTATTTACTTTATCTCCTATCTTGAGACAAAAGTCGTTTTGCTATATAGACTTTGATTATACACATTTGCTATTTCGAGCCGAGTTTATCTCGCTTATCTATTTCTCGAAATACGTGTTGGTAAGCTTTCGCTTTGGCCAAGTTCATCTTTACCTAGTGACAAAAGTCATGTAATGTTTCAATTACTTTGAAAATTGCTTTGAAGAAAAATAGTTTGTGAATAACAACTATATAACGTCCTCTAAGAATGTTCCAATGATTGAAATGATAGTTTAGATTATATAACCATTGTTGGATATAAGCATTGTGTGGCAACACATATATGTATAAGTCCTTATTCTTTAAACCAAAGTATGCGTACTTTGTTGATCAGGATAACCGGAACAAGAGCTGTGAACTCAGTCCGTGAACTGGCGGAGGTTCTCATCCCAAGAAAATTTGCTGGAGTTTGAGAACTCCTTCCGGGAACTTAAATCCGCGAACTAAGTCTGCGTACTTGAGTTGGTTATATCTAAAGACGATTATTTGTGAAGTTATATTTATATTAACTAAGGAATGCAATATGCAAACCTTGGCTATAAAGTTCATGAATCGATTCGAGTGAATAAAATCGTTTTTGCTTCAATTGTGTCTTGTATACTTCTATAAGATTTATACAATTGAACAACTCTCTAACTAGTTCATTTGAGTCATTTGAACAAGTTACGGTGAAGAAGAATATGGTTGATAAGAAAGTGCTCATATGGCTAACATTTGGTTAGCTATTGTTGAACCAACAAATGTATATTTTTGGGTACGATTACACAAACCTAAAATCGTGCATTTCATTTGTGTGTAACAAGCTAAGTTTTCGATCCAACAGTTGAAAGATATTAGCTTGTATCTAATCAGATTTTCATCTAACGGTGAATATTGAATGCTTTGTTACTAAGCTAACATTGATTGCAAACCCTGATTCGAAAGAGTATATAAGGGAGAACTCTAGCAACTGTGAAACCTAATACCCACACCTCCTGTGTGATACTAGTTGTATTAGCTAGAGTCGATTATCCTTTAACCTTAGGTTTCTTATCGAGACCCTATAGGTTAACGACTTGAAGACTTCATTGGGATTGTGAAGCCAGACCGATACTACTTACTTGTAGTTGTGTGATATGATCTTGCTGATTCTATCATGTTGAGTACAATCGTAACGATTGGATTGAGATCTTTATCTCCGATAGGCAAGATAGAAAAGTAATTACAAACATATTCGTCTCATCGTTTGTGATTCCACAATATCTGCTTTCGCCGCGTCGATTAAGATTATTGTGAGGTGATTGATAATACTAGGATGTTCTTCGGGAATATAAGTCTGGGTTATCAATTAGTTCTTGTTCACCTTGATTTATCAAAAGACGGAACAAAAACTTGTAGGTTTATCTGTGGGGGACAGATTTATCTATTCTGTAGACTTTCCTGTGTGATACATATTTGTTTATTAAAGTCTTCGACTTTGGGTCGTAGCAACTCTTAGTTGTGGGTGAGTTCAGCTAACGGAATCAAGTGCATAGTATCCTGCTGGGATCATAGACGTAAGGAGCGCAACTGTACCTTGAGTGAGATTGATTGGGGTTCAACTAAATTCCAGACCGAAGTTAGTTTGTAGTAGGATAGTGTCTGTAGCGTCTTAATACAGTGTGCGTTCAATCTAGACTAGGTCCCGGGGTTTTTCTGCATTTGCGGTTTCCTCTTTAACAAAATTCTGGTGTTTGTGTTATTTTTATTCCGCATTATATTTTGTCATATAATTGAAATTTCACAGGTTGTGCGTTAAGATCAATCAATTAGAATATCCAACTTTTGGTTGTTGATTTACATTGATTGAAACTTCAACATTGGTCTTTGGTACCGATCAAGTATTTCACATAATAATCAGGCTCACGGATTTCTATCTGTTCGATTTGCTGATTACATTGTGAAATAGATATATTAAAACTCTTTGATATACTTGATTAAGATTGATTCTAGTTTATTCTCTTGTAAGTATATTGGAGTTAGTCCATACAGATTGCTAATCGGAATATTGGGTGTGGTTGTTGTACCCCCGTTTTTTCAATTGGTGTCAGAGCAGGCAAACACATACAATACCTTGCAAGTCTGTATTTGTAGCGATCTGACTTTATGGACAGAGGTGCTATCTCTATCAACGTACCACCAGCCTTCGATGGCTCGAATTACTTATGGTGAAAAATTGTTATGCGAGCTTTTCTTCAAGCAAGTGATTTTCAATCATGGGTATATGTAGGTAATGGCTATGATGCTCCCGTTGTGGCATTAGGAAACATTGGTGAATACATCCCTGCCGAGATACTTTTTGCAAAACAAAATTCCGACGGTTTGAAAGTCATCATACATGCCATTACCCCAAATCTTCAGTACCATGTATCAAATTGCACCAGGGCTAAAAATGCGTGAGATATCTTAGAAACCGTATTCGATGGTAATACCAGTGAAAGGGAATCTAGGCTTTAAAACCTTAATTCCGATTGGGAAAACCTTCGTATGGTAGATGAAGATACATTTCATGAGTTCAATCACAAAGTGTCAGAAATTGTTAATGCATCTTTTGCAGTGGGTAAGAGTATTCCTGAAAAGGACATTGTGATGAAAATTCTCAGATCGCTGCCATCTAGATACGACTCTAAGAAGCATGCCATCGTTGAGGGAAATAACCTTGATACACTTTCCAGAAACACTCGGATATGAAAGTTAAAAATTCTTGATCTTGACACAGGCAGAACGTTCGCGTTCAATGCTGTGACCAAAACAGGTGCATCCTCTCACTTGTCTTGGGATGATGAATGTTGCTCCAATCATGTTGATCTTGATGAATCTTTGATAATCAGAAAGTTCAATAATTTGATAAAGAGAAAGAGTAGATATGATGAATATCCATTTTCAGTTAATGCTTCTGATGATTCAATAGAAGACAAAACTACGCTGGATGTCTCAGACGAGTCTTACAAATCCTAGGGACTTACTGCTCTCACTTCTCTGGATCTCTCCTCTTCAACTTCTGATTCAGAACTTGAATATGACACAAAGTTTCTTGATCTCTTGAATAAAGAGATTCTTCAAGAGAACCTTCAACTAAAGGCGTCCTTGAAGAAAGTTGAATCATGACTCCAAGCGAAAAATATTGAGATATAGTGTCTTAATGATAATTTCGTCAGAACCATGACTCTAAAGGAAGAAGAGATTAACACTCTCAAGTATGACCTGCAAAGGTTATCTGGAAGCTCTGACAAAATTTTAGCAATGTTATTTGGTCAGAGATCCTTTGGAAACACTAATGATTTAGGGTTCAAAAGCAAAACTCAAAGCTCATTTTTGTCCGTTCCAACTAATCAAGGAACAAAAATTGTTGTTCGTTCTATTAAACAGGCAGAGTCGCATAGAGACGAAAAATCCTCGTTGATTTGTTCCTTCTGTGGACATTCAAAGCATGTTCAGAACACTTGTTGGAGATTCAGAAGAAGCAATAAGAAAATCACGAAACCTGAAGAAAACATGCAAAAAATGAATCTGGGACCGGATAACCAATCTCTAAAAAAATCCAAATCTAGACGAGGTAAGAATTCTGTTTACACAACTAACAGTGATAAGCCACAAAAAATAAGAAGTGTGAGAATATGGCTCATTTCGGCACCAACTAATGATGTTGACGTCCGCATTCTTATTTTTGGCTTGGGGAAAATGAGGCTTGCACTAAAAATGGCTCAAGTCAGTGTTTGTGTAAATATTTTCCTTATATTTGTTAAGAAAATATTCTTCTAAGAAGATGGATGGTGAATAATAAATCTTGAAAGACTCTTTCAAAGTCTTCCTAGGGTTTGATATTCATAAATCCTTTTAATCTTGTGTCACTTCTTTTTTATCCAAAAAGATACTATCTCATGGCTCCTGTGACTAGAGGTATTACGAAAAGAGATGCAGTTGAAGCAGTTAATGTGTATCTTTGCAAAGGAATCACTTCCTCAAAAGTGATGAAAGAGAAGTCGACAAAGAATGAAGAAGGTTCTTCCTCTAACTGTCTTTTATCTGTTTGTCATTTTGATAATAATTTTAGAGGCATGGTGAAAGATTTCATCAACAAGAGAAATGATTTAAAATCTCAAATTGTTTCCTCTTTGGAAAAGATAACTCACTATGAACAAATGTTGTCTCTAACCAAGAACACCTTGCGTGATCTAAAAAGAGAACTCAGTGAGTTAACTGATATTTCCGAAGATTCAGAGGAATTGAATGATCCCATAATCAATGGGTTCTTTAATAATAAGAAGGAATTCTCTATAGATGACTTGAGAAAGCTCTATGATGCCTAGTGTAGATGGTGGATTTTCGACAAAGGATAAAATCGTAAACCCATAATTATACGAACTCCTGATCCAACGATCAGATGTGAGTATTGAGATATGAGTCTCTCATCGAATCTCTGACTGAAAATACTTTCTCTCAGAATACATGCGGATATGTAGTCTCTCGGCTGGACAACGACATATCTCAATGAATACTGGACACTTCAGTAATTATTTCTATATAGAATCAAGAGATTGACGGCTCCTAGACAGTTTGCTCTTCTAGTATAGAGCGATAACGTCTTCAGGATACAAGCAACAAGTTTTCCCTGACTATATAAAGGATATGAAGCTCCAGCAAGCTCATGTCAGAATAATTAATGCTCCTAGACAGCTTGCTCTGCTAGTATAGAGCCATCATTTAATTATTCTTAAATTCTTGGATTCATCCACTGAATTTCCGAAAATATTCAAAAATTTTCGCAATATTTCGTTACTTCAATTTATGGTTCTTCCCAGCAGAATTCCATGGGTTAGTAATAAATATTTAACGCACGGGCGCCTAAGCTACCTTTGAGTAAGCCCCGGCTCAAAAGGTGCAAGTGTACTCAACGATGATGCACTAACAATCACCGCACGAACGAGTATTTCAGAATACGACGAAACGATGAACCTATACAAAATAGGAAGGAAAATAATAAATAATTAAAATATTGACCAAGGCGCTGGGAGCATGGGCCCACCGACTGACCGGCCGTGCCGTGGTCAATCCCACGCCAGTTTCATATTTTTGTCATATTTTCTGTTATTTTCCTTGATCTCATGAAAATACTTTCATTTGAACAAATATCCTTCGTTTTGAGGAAACTCCTCGATTTCGTGGTGTTTCCTTCACACCAAGGAAATAATATAAAATTAGGGAAAATATTATGGGGTCGTGATTATTGGCCAACCGACCATGCCTTGATCCCAGCCGTCCGCACACCTCATGGTTCATCATTATTTTATTATTATTTCCCTAAACTCATGAAAACTCCTTAATCTCATGGTATTTTCACAAAACCATGGAAAATATAATATAAAATTAGGGAAACCCGAGGGACTGGGCCCCAGCAAGACGGCCATGCCACAGCTGGTCCTACACGCCCTATTATTTTATTATTATTATTTTAAGGTTTCCTTGATTTCATGGTATTTCTCTCAAATTATAAAAATTCCTTCAAATCATGGAAAAATACACATAAAATACATAAAATTAAGGAAACTCGTGGGACCGGGCCCAAGCCGGCCGACCATGCCCTAGCCGGCCCCACACGCCCTTATTTTATTATTTTAATATTATTTGCTTCCTTTATCTCATGGAAACTCTCACTTTAAGGAAACTCCTTAATGTCAACAAAATTCCTTGATTTCATGATATTTTCATAAAATCATGAAAAATATTATAAAATTAGGAAAAGGCACCATGGGACCGTGGTCACTGGCCGGCCGGCCATGCCTTGGCTCCAACGGTCCCAAGCCACATATTCCTTCATTTTATAATTATTTTCCGTTTCATGTCAGAGAAATTCTCAAAGTAATTGAAACTTTTCATGACTTTCATCACTAGGTGAAGATAAACTTGATCAAAGCTTAACGCTTTACCAACACACTATTTCGAGAAAAAGATAAGTAGTGAATACTCAGCTTGAAATGTCAAATGTGTATGATCCAGTCTATATAACATACGACTTTTTGTCTCATAAGAAGTAGGAGATAGAATAGATAGACTTTTGAGTGATAGATAAGTTCAAGTCTCCACATACCTTTTTGTTGATGAAGTTCCACGGTTCCTTGAGTAGATCTTCGTCGTTGTGTGATGAATCACCATGAAGTCCTTGAGCTCAACTACACTTTTCTATCCTAGTCCGAGACTTAGCTATAATAGACTAGAAATCAAGACTCATAGTTTTGATCACTGACATTGACAAACATGCTTGATATAGCAACGCATGCGAGGTCGACCGAGCTATGCTCTAACAATCCTCCCCTTTGTCAATTTTAGTGACAAAACTATTAATACATATGGAATACAAAAAAGATAAACTTAGTGGCTCCTATTACATACTCTAATCTTCAACGTTCCTTGAAATCTTCGTCCTTCCAAGTACTCCAATGATCCCAAAGGTTGTAAGTTTAGCACCACCATTGTTGAAGATCCGTAGCTATAACAATGAGAGAAATCGAGATTCTCGATCATTATTATACAATGTCATAGTATCATTACGTAACATCAAAGTCCAATTGCATCACGACTTTAACAACAATACTATGGTGATATGTATCACTCCCCCTTAGTCAATACTCCATCTCGATCATGGAAACCACTCCCCCTTACACAATGATCCGAAAACCATATGTATTTGTAGTCTCCCCCTTTTTGTCAATAAAATTGGAAAAGGTAAAAGAATGGGATCATAATGAAATTTCCACAAGAGACATTTCATAGACTAAAATAAAAATACATACCAACTTAATTTAGATGCAATCATAAAGCCGAAACTAAATGCATTCATCAAGGAGTTTCAAGATACAAGATAACCCCTATAAAATTCCACAACCGCACACCCCGCAAGATATTACCATTATGCACAAGTTCAAAAGAACTCTCCCCCATTTGATGTCATTCCCGAAAGAACAACAAGAGCGACCTTAATTTCGAAAGAAAAGAAAGATTTTTTAATTGGACACCAAAAACCATGGAAATGATTTTCTATATCCAAAACTCAACTAAATTAATCACAAGTAAACCCATGATTAATTTAATCGGAATACGCAACTAAATCAAACCACAAAACTAATCAATTTAATTGATTGTGCTCAACATAAGAAAACTCACGGATCTACGACTAAGATAACCACACGGAGATGACTACCTTAATCGTTCAAATACTCAACATAAGGATAACCTTACGGAATATACGACTACATCAACCAATAGAACATGATTAGTATAGCCGTTCATATACTCAACACAACAACTTGTGGAATATATGAAAACTCAACTAGATTAATTACAAGAGAACCTCTAATTAATCTAATTGGAATACACAACCAAACTAATCACCGAAGCAATCAATTTAATTGTCAAAAGATTTTTCTCGACAAAAGAATACTTTCGGAGCAAGTAACTAAATAACCAATCAAGATGATTAATTTAGTTCAAGAATGCTCAACATATAGCATCTCATGGAACAACCAACAAGGCCAATATTAATCGACATAGTTGTAAGGTGCTCAACATAAGATACACAATGGAGCCTTCACGGTAAAATATAACAAAACGGATCAATGAAGATCAATACCGTGGATAACATACAAGGATCTATTCTATTTTCCATCACTATTTGCATAACGACATAATAGACTTTATCCTTGTCAAACAAAATATTTCATCCTATTTTCCATCAAATAAATGACTGCACAGGCATAACTTTTGTAATTGTCAAAAGTCCATTCGTCCTTTCATCATTACGAATATCAATTTATGAATGACTTTACTTTTGACACAATATGGGACCTTCAAGTTCACGGACGCAAACAATACATATCCCATAAAAATATTGCAATACTTCAAAACAGATTAATACTGCAATAATATCATCCTCCAACTATTTTTCGAATTTAAAACAAATAAACCTAAAAAATAACATAAGAAGATGAAAACAAAAATAGCTATGTCTGGTCACAATCTTCGCTATTCAAAGCACTAGTTATTCTTCCAACTAATCCAAAAATAAGACATACTAGGCAACAATTCCTTCGAGAAATTATTTATCATTACCGAACTCCTTGTTATCGACAACCATCGGGAGATAAGGTTTACGTAGATAAGTGTCAATACCCACGAACTGTCTTGGCTGAAGAGGTCGAATTAGGGTCCTCTGAATTTCCAAAGATTTAGACACAAACGTCTTTATTTCATAAATCTCCCTTCTTATTTCCTTTAACTCATCACGAACATCGGAAAACTTCTGAGAGTTAGAAGGAACATCCCTGGGTTTTCTTGTATTCCTTCTTTTTCTTTTCAGGGACTTAGAAACATGAGATTTCTCTTTTTCCTTGATTGGAGACTTAACAATCATGTTGACATCCTTTCCATCTGACGACATAGTGCTTTGAGAACAGTTATGAACAACTGGATTTGTGTGATGGAATCACTTAACTCAACAAGCAGTCTTATAAAGGATGTCAAAAGGAAAAAGGAATGTAGGGTTTGAAACCTATTGACAGGTTCATATACGCCCAACTCTAAAACCCTATAAGAGTAGAATTGTCGATAATAACCCTTTCTTTTATTTGATAGACAAAAAAATAACAAATCTAAGAAAAGAAGGAAATTTTTTTCTGAATCCTGGATCAACACTCAATCTTGTCTCTTTTCGAACAGGCACATGAGACAAGATTTTCCCAACAACACAATCAAGTTGTGTTGCAATGAACAACGATTTGTCCATCTTTTTTCTCATGGGAGGAATCCTCTGATCTCTGTCTATCAAAACGATTTGACCATATTTTCTTTTCAAATGGTCTTATTCTATCCTTGGAAACCAACTTCTTATACGAAGATAAGATCCTACATACCTCGGCGGTCTTCTGAGCAAATTTCAGCTTCCTTGCTAATCGATCTGCTCTTCGTTGAAGTTTGCTGGCGTGCCTTATTTGGTGCTTGTATTTGTAACACCTTGATAGTTCGTGTCCCTTTATTGAAAAAAACGAGCACGTCAATCTTGGATAGTATTTAGGCATCTGAGATGTGCAAGCAACTAGACATACAGTTGATCCTGAAACATCACCGATAGGGTTTCCAGTTATCAGATTCAGTGAATCTTCTAGCTTGATTGGGTTTCCCTCTTCTCCGAACCCATTGAGGTTGATATATGTATTGCTACAAGTATCAAAATCGATATTTTCACAAAGAAGCCCTACACTTGATTTCCTATCTTCATCGGAATCATAGGTTTCAGACATTTCATCAAGTGTTACATCTAGACCTTTGTTCCCAGTGTATTTTCTACGATTTGGGCATTCGTTAGCAAAATGGCCAAAACCCTTACACTTAAAGCACTGAGGCATGTCCTCGTCATCAGCCTCGTGAGCATTTCTGTTTTTAGGAGGTATGCGACCGTGAGGTTTATCTGATGACTTAGGTTTGTTTCTTGAAAACCGTTTACTTCTCTTCAACAGAAGATCCCTAAACTGTCTTGTGATCAAGGAGACTGATTTGTCAAGATCTTCATCCGAAAAATCATCCTCAGACTGATCATCCTCAGAGACATGAACACTCTTACCTTTGACAAGTAATTTAGTGTTCTTTTGTGCTTTAAAGGAAACATCCTTACCGACTTTGGATGTATGCTCATGGTCAAAGATCTTAAGCTTTCCAACCAAGGTGTTTCTGGAAAGATTATCGAGGTTATTCCCCTCAACGATGGCATACTTCTTAGACTCGTATCTAGATGGCAGCGATCTGAGAATTTTCATCACAATGTCCTTTTCTGGAATAGTCTTACCCAATGCAAAAGATGCATTAACAATTTCAGAAAATTTGTGATTAAACTCATCAAATGTTTCTTCATCTGCCATACGAAGGTTCTCCCAATCGGAATAAAGGTTTTGAAGCCTAGCATCCTTTTCACTGGAGTTGCCTACAAATACGGTTTCTAAGATATCCCAAGCATCTTTAGATCTAGTGCAGTTTGTCACATGATGCTGAAGATTTGGGGTAATGGCATGTATGATAGCATTCAAACCGTCGGAATTTTGCTTTGCAGTAGTTATCTCAACAACGGTGTATTCACCAATAGGTTTGGGAACGTTTACATCACCAACTGCCACAACAAGAGCATCATAGCCATTAACCACATATACCCATGATTGAAAATCACGCGATTGAAGAAAAGCTCGCATAATAATTTTCCACCATAAGTAATTGGAGCCATCGAAGACTGGTGGTACGTTAATAGAGATAGCACCTCTGTCCATAGAGTCAGATCGCTACAAACACGGACTTGTTAGGTCTTAAACGTGTTTGCCTGCTCTGATACCAATTGAAAAAGTGGGGGTCTAACAACACCACCCAATATTTCGCTTAGCAATCTGTGTGGACTAACTCCAAAAAACTTTGCTAGAGAATCAACTAGACAGTCAGACTCAATCTAGATTAAAGTATCTTAAGGAGTCAATATCTCTCACTTGTTTTGATTTACTCAAGCTAAAACAATAGCGAGTCTTTAATCAAACACAAGGAATAACTTGGACGGTACCAAAGACCAATATCCAAGGATCAATCAATAGCAATCAACAACCAAAGGTTGGATTTCCAATTGATGATCTTAACGCACAACCTGTATTATTTCAATTATATAAAATATAATGCGGAAAAGAAATAACACAGACACCAGAAGTTTTGTTAACGAGGAAACCGCAAATGTAGAAAAACCCCAGGAGCTAGTCTAGATTGAATACACACTGTATTAAGTCGCTACAGACACTAGACTACTACAAGCTAACTTCAGACTGGACTATAGTTGAACCCTAATTAGTCTCCCACTGATCCAAGGTACAGTTGTACTCCTACGCCTCTGATCTCAGCAGGACACTGCGCACTTGATTCCCTTAGCTGATCTCACCCACAACTAAGAGTTGTTGCAACCCAAAATCGCAGACTTGATAATAAACAAATCTGTCTCACACAGAAAAGTCTATCAAAGGATAAATCTGTCTCCCATAGAAAAACCCTAGGTTTTGTTCCGTGAAGATATAAAATCAAGGTGAACAGGAACCAATTGATAATCCGGTCTTATATTCCCGAAGAACAACCTAGATTAATCAATCACCTCTCAACAATCCTTCTTGACTACACAAGCGGTTTGTCGAGGAATAACTCAAATACGATTCACATCACTGAGAATCCTGTTGAGCACTCAAGAACTAAGCACATCGAAATCAGGTATCATTTTATTAGAGATCTCTATGAAAACGGTATCATTAACATGGAATTTTTGCCTTCCGAACAACAATTTGTTGATATTCTCACTAAACCTCTAGATACTGCTACGTTCAACACTTACGACAGTCTATTGGTGTGGTTTTGGTTCATTAAGTTTCTAGCTTTTTACTTGCCCTTGGATCTATCTATATCTTTTGGGAAATGAAAGCTTGAAGCTCCAGTGTAGTGTTGTTTCAGTTTCACATTTCTTTCTAATAGTTGTATTTTATTTCTGTTAGGTATCAAAAGTTCCAAAGAAATCCTTATTTTCTTGTAAAAGTAAGGTCGCTCTTGTTGTTCTTTCGGTAATGACATTTTATGGGGGAGAGTTCTTAATTGAACTTGTGCTTAATTGCCAAATTTTTGTGGGGAGTGGGGCAGTGGAATATTGTATGAGTTATCTTGTATCTTTATAAACTCCTTGATGAATACACAAAGTTTCGACTATGTGAAATTATCTAAAAAAAGTTGATATGTTCTCTTTTTGTCATGAATTATCTCTTTGAGAATTTCATTATGATCCCGAAATTTTCGTACCTTTGCCAATTTATGTTGACAAAAAGGGGGAGAATTATTTGGTAGTTCACACTACATACATATGGTTTACGGATCATTATGTAAAGGGGAGCGGTTTTCATTGTGAGATGAAAGTATTGACTAAGGGGGAGTGATACATATCACTGTAGTATTATTTTCAAAGTTGTGATACAATTGGACTTTGATGTTGTGTAGTAATACTATGACACTATATAACAATGATTGAGAACATATGTTTTTCATATGTTTTATTATTGTTATGGCTACGGATCTTCGACAACAATAATGCTAAGTTGAACACGTTCAGATTCACCAGAGTACTTGGAGTGGCGAAGAATTCAGGGAATGTTGAAGAGCCAAGGAAATCAAGCATGATGGATGAGAAGCTACAAAGTATATTTATTTTGTAATCCATATGTATTGATAGTTTTGTCACTAAAATTGAAAAAGGGGGAGATTGTTAGAGCATTTCTCGGTCGAACTTGCAAGCGTTGCTATCTCAAGCTTGTTTGTCAAGTTTAGTTGATCAAAACTATAAGTCTTGATGTATAGTCTACTTATAGCTATGTCTCGGATTAGGATAGAATGTGTAGTTGAGATTTAGACTTCACGGCGTTCATCGATTGAAGACGAAGATCTACTGAGGAGAGCTTGGAAGAACTTCATCAACAAAAGGTATGTGGAGACTGAAACTTATCTATCACTCAGAAAATCTATTATATTGTATCTCCTAATGAGACTAAGTCGTATAGCTAATACCTATATATACTTTTATATTATACACATTTGATATTTCGAGCTGAGTTTAACTCGTTTATCTATTTTTCGAAATATGTGTTGGAAGCTTTTTTCTTTAGTTACGTTCATCATATTTTTGACAAGTTTAGTTGGAAACAATTTATTTTTTGGAAACTAAATAATAAGTCAAAAGATGATCATGTGAAAATTGCCTTGAAACACCTTACATGATTTGTGTGAGACAATCATTTAATGTTGACTCGGAAAGTTTCGTATTGATCATTCAATCACCTGAAAATTACTTATAAGCTAATAGTTTGTGTGAGACAGCTATTGTCGTCTTCTAAGGATGTTTCAATGATTGAAATGAGAGTTTAGAACAATTAACCTTTGTCTGGATACAAGACAGTATGCATACCAGTATGCAAACTGTTGTGGTATGATTCAGGTCCGGAAACCTTGTTTGCGTACTAGTATGCGAACGGTTTTAACTGTTAAAGTCCGGGAACCAATTTTGCATACCAGTATGCGAACGGTTCTACAGCAGTATGCATACCGTTTTGCTGGACAAGACCAAAGTTCGGAAGCTATAGTTTGCGTACCCTTTTGCAATCTTTGCAAACTTTGGCTTAATATTCATGAATTTATTCTCATGAATTAATCCGATTTTGATTCAGTTGGTTCATATATATTTCTGTGAAATAGTGAACAATTGAACAACTCTATTTGAAACACAATTATATTCATTTGATTATCTTTCATGGTTGATTGATCATCATAGTTGCTCTAGAAGTGTTAGATGAATGTGGTTAAGACAAAAGTGTTCATATGGCTAACTTCGATTAACTATTATTGAGACAACTCAATATACACGTTTATGTACGGTTACCCATATCTAAATGAAAGTATATTTCATTTGTGTGTTACAAGCTAAGACCATCTTACTGTGGTGAGATATTGCTTTGGTTTTAAGCAGACTTAGATTGAATCTTAAATAAGGTTTTCGTCTGACGATGAATATTGATTGTTACTAAGCTATCTTAGCTTTTACTGAAAGCAAACCTTGATTTGAAAGACTATATAAGGGAGAACTCTAGCAACTGGAAAATCTAATATCGAAACTTTCCAGTGTCCTAGTTGCGACTAGAGTCGATTCTCCTTTAACCTAGGTTTTTCCAAAACCATTATAGGTTAACGAATTGAAGACTTCATTTGGGATTCATGAAGCCAGACCCAACTATTTTCTCTATAGTTGCGTGATCTGATCTTATTTGTTCTATCATATTGAGTTTTATCTTCTCTAAGATTTGCTCGAGATTTATCTTCGGTAGGTAAGATATAAAAAGTAATCACAAAGCTCTAGGTCTCATTCTTTGTGATTCCAAAATAACTTCTTCTACTACCATATAGTTAAGTTATTGTGAGGTGATTGATATTTCTAGGCTGCTCTTCGGGAGTATAAGACCGGATTATCAATTGGTTTCTGTTTACCTTGATTTATCAAAAGACGGAACAAAACTTCATAGATACTTCTGTGGGAGACATATTTTATCTATCAGAATAGACTTATATGTGGGAGACATATTTGTTTATAAGTCTTCGATTTTGGGTCGTAGAAACTCTTAGTTGTGGGTGAGATCATCTAAGGAAATCAAGTGCGCAGAATCCGGCGTGGTTCAAGAGGCGTAAGAAACGCGATTGTACCTTAATCGGTGTGAGACTTGGTTAGGGATCAACTACATTCCAGTCCAAAGTTAACTTGTAGTAGGCTAGTGTGTGTAGCGGCTTAATACAGTGTGGTGTTCAAATCTGGATTAGGTCCCGGGGATTTTCTGCATTTGAGGTTTCCTCGTTAACAAAACTTCTGGTGTGTCTGTGTTATTTCTTTTCCGTATTATAGTTGTTTATATAATTGAAATAGCAATGATTGGAACTTGGGCATTGGTATTTGGTACCGTACAAGTTATTTCTCATATCAATCGGTCTCACAGATTTCTATCTGTTCGATTGCAGATTGTATTGGGAAATTGAGATATAACTCTTTGGTATATTTCTTGATTGAGCTCACTTTTTAAGCTGGTGCCCTCAGAATTATAATGGAGTTAGTCCATATAGATTGCCGAATGAAAAATTGGGTGTGGTTGTTATAACCCCGCTTTTTCAGATTACAATGAAACTTTTAGTCCAGTTGTGAAGTCCACCACAGTGAGATTTTTTCTTTGCATGGCTATTACATATAATTGGCAAGTCAGACAATTAGATGTAAGTAATGCTTTTTTGCATGAATTTTTAGATGAAGATGTCTACATTTCACAGCCACAGGGTTTTATTGATCCTAATTATCCTTCAAATTATGTTTGTCATCTCAAGAAAAGTTTGTATGGGTTGAAACAAGCTCCAAGGGCTTGGTTTCATAGGTTTAGCTCTTTTCTCATGTCTTATGGTTTTAAGAAGTCAGTATCAGATTGTTCAATGTTTGTATTTTCTTCTCAACATAGGAATGATTGTTCTACTATTATATGTTAATGACATTTTGCTGACTGGTATCTCTCATACAATGATTGATGATTTAATTTGTTTTATGAAGAAAGAATTTGCTACGAAAGAACTAGGAGACTTGGTTTATTTTCTTGGAACTGAGGCTGTTAGAAATTCTGATTCTATTATATTGACACAGAAGAAGTGCACTTTAGAGTTATTGTCTAAAGCAAATATGGTTGATAGTAAACCCTGTGATACACCAGTTATTAAGGGTGCCAGAGTTTCTATTCATGATGGTACCAAATTGCAGAATGCAAGTGAATATAGATCTATTGTAGGCAGTTTACACTATCTAACTATTATTAGGCCAGGTATTTGCTTCCCAATGAACTATGTGTCACAATTAATGCATTCACCAACTGATGTACATTTACAACTAGTAAAAAGAATACTCAGATATTCAAAAGGCACAATTGGTCTAGGGATTACTTTAAGAAAAGACAATTTGCATACTTTGAAAGCTTATACAGACTCAGAATGGGCAAGTTGTCCAGATACAAGGCGATCAACTTCAGGTTATAAAGTTTTCTTGGGTTCCAATTTAGTTTCCTGGTCTTCGAAGAAGCAGCCTACTGTTTCTAAGTCTTCAGCTAAGGCTGAGTATAAGTGCTTATTTGTTGCTTCTGCAGAGTTAAAATGTCTTGTTGATTTATTGTCTGAACTACATATTTTTGTCTTAACTCCGACAATACTTCTTTGTGATAATACAAGTGCTTTGTCCTTAGCATCTAATCTTGTTTTTCATGCTAGGACAAAGCATATAGAGATACAATATCATACTGTTAGATAATTGGTGGAGAATGGATTTCTGCAATGTTTCCAGTGAAGACCAAATTGCTGACATCTTCACCAGGGGTCTTTGTTTTCCTACCTTCTCCGGGTTGTTACGATGCTTGATGGACACAAGATTTCGGTTTCCTTCTTCGGATTTGTCTATCAGTTATCAACCTACTTCTTCTACTGCTTCTGCCATTACTTAGTGTTTTTCCTTTTATTTTAACAACTGAGTGTAGAGGTTACCAAAGCTATTAGTGTCCTTCATGTTACTCGCCTATCACTCCTCGTCTTGTCGAGATCAAGCTTGTACTCGACAGAGTCCTTGTATATAAATAAGAATTGCGGTTTGGGCTCGTCTGGCTGACCCCAAAATTTTATGTCATCACCTTCAGGTAACATGTCATCTTTATGAGGAATGTGATCCCCTTTTTATTTCTTTCTTTTTTTCACTGCTTCATATCCTTCTACCTGTTGTTCCCCATGAAATTATTGTTGACTTGGTTCAGCCTCTTCTCTGAATCTTCATCTTGTCTAAGTTTTTGAGTTGGTTCTTCCTCTTCATCATCCTCATCATCTGTTTCACCAGTAGGTTCACGAGTTTGTAGTTTACTACGGTCCCTAGGTACCCAATCTTTCCCTCTATTAGAGCCTACCCCAAATGTTTATAACGGCCACCTCGAGGAGGCAGAGATTTAGGAGTTCCAACATCTATATTCTTTCCTTTCTTAGTGGTAACATCTTTACTGTTTCCTTTCTTAATTTCCTTTGCTTTAGCTTTACATAATAACACATAAAAATAATTAACAAAAGACAACACCCAAATATTCAGCCGGCATTCAGATACAAAAACCAGCATGAAAAAAGAATAGCCGACATAAAATGCATTTATGTTGAGCATGCCGGAAACAGAAGTCGACATTGACATCGAAACAATGCCAATGAGGCTACCCTATAAAAACTTCAGAGTTTCCTGTAAACAAAGGAAGTCCTGCCGGTATTGATTACCAAGTTCAAGCCAATGCCGACTAAGAAAACCGGTATTCAAATTAAAAATATATATTTTGCCGAAATATATAACAAAATCTCTGTAAACCAAGTAGCATCTGTCGGCATTCAAGAAGAACTTTACAACGCCGGCATGAAATTCAACTTATAACCGATGCCGGCGTATATAACATTCCTACGAGGTGTCTGTATACAAAATGTTATTCACCGGCATGAGACTCAACCTATAACCAATGCCAGATTTATGCATGCAAAATCTGGTGACTATTAAGATTTACGCGGGAGTGGAATTCATAAAAAACCAATGCCGAAAATCCAATCCGGCATGGAATTCATATTGTATTCAATGTCGTTTCTAATTGCCGGCATTGTATTCAACACACATTCGATGTGGGCTAATTGGTGTAACCGCAAATTTTCGGTTAGGGTTTCAGATTATAACCTAAACCCACTATTCTAAATCTACTAAAACACTTATAAACGAATATAAACCACATACATTCTCATGGAAGCCATTTGATTGAGCGGTTGATCCTTCTTCTTCTAGAGCAGTCCGCCTCAACCTTGCTTCTTTTACTTATTACAATGCAGGTTTTGCAGGATTGGATTTTTTTCGGGGAGGCATGTTTATAGAATCGTTTAATCGACGAAGTATTTTTTTGTGAAGTGGCAATTAATCGACGATAATTTTTTTTTTCCAATAATATAGCTGGCAGAGAAGCGAGGAGAAGTGAATGGGTGGAAATGAAATGATTTTAGGTTGTTAGATTTAGGATTTTATTTGGGTGGAAGGGTATCGTACTCTTTTCCTTTAGGTTTTCGATTAATTGTGAGGACGGTTTAGTAATTTTGCCCGTAGTTTTTTTTTTTTTTGATACGGAAAAAAAACCCATAACTTGACGAAATAGATGAGAATATTTCATATCCCCGACTAATACCGATATCTCCCAATTAATCGTTCCCAAATATATAGGCGCCCACACAAAATACAATAGATTATGTAGTTTAAACTTTCAAGTAGCAAGCCAACAACCAAACGGCAAAAGGCCGAAACGAAGACAACACTGATAAGCTGGAAGTTTCCATGGTGTCGTATTGGGTAGGGAATCGATGTCAGTTGTAGTCTAAAAAAGAACCATAATTTTGGGCATACCAAAATCTTTCAAGGCATACTGAATGAAGACAAAAAAGGTTGTTGAATAGCAAACTCAGATAACCCCTTAACCCAAATTTTTTTTAATGGCAAATCTTCCATTTACGTATTAGTGTTAATAATCTTGATTAGTGATTAAATATTTTGTTTAGAGATTAAGATAATTTTCAGAATTATAAGATTTGTTTAGATGAAAAATATGAGGAAAAAAAAATCAAAGTTTTGGTTTAGTTAAGAAGGAGAGAAAGAGAAGGAGAAAATGAGAAAATTATAATTCTTGATTCAATGGAGGATGAGGAGGGTCATATATCATCTAAAAAACCTAGGAAAATACACATCAACTACACCAATGATTCCCAAATGGCTGATTTCTTAGATTATGAATCATGGTTCGGCAAAACAGGTTGAGGTTCGGCTCACATCTATGAGCCGAATCTACCAATTGATGAACGGTTCGGCTTACTGAATCTGTTTACTGCATGCGCCGAACCTATAATTTCCAATTCCCACCCTTTTGCTAGACACTAGTTCGGCTTATATGAAAGTTTCATAGTAAGCCGAACAACATCCTGAATATCCCGGAATAGAATCATTACTAATTCGGCTTACATATCCAAATTCGTATGTGCCGAACATAATTTTTTAATTTCTGGGTTGAAATATTGTTACTGGTTCGGCACATATGGAGAATATCGTATCAGCCGAAACCTCTTATGTTCAAGGTTCGGCACATAATATGATTATCGTCTGAGCCGAACATGAATTTGTTAATTTTTGGTTTAAAATATTGTTCGCGGTTCGGCACATATTGAGGATATCGTATAAGCCAAAACCTATAAATGTTCATAGTTCGGCACATAATGTGATTATCGAATGCGCCGAACCTGAAGGACAAATGATTCGGCGTGTAACTAACATTAGAGGATAAGCCGAACTCTGTAAATTCGGCACATAACTGTTAAGCTATTCATTAAAACATGAAATTGACGGTGTCCATAACCCAATCCCAGCACCATTAAAAACAAAGTTCAGCACCTTAAAGCAAATGTGTTTGCAACACCATAAAAGTGTACTTAAAACTTAAGAAAAAGTGTACCATAAAAGTGTACATAAAAGGGCATTTAACCATGACCCCTCTTCTTAGTTCCACGACCACCTCTTCTTCCACCTTGGTCTTCATCTTCCGACGCATCATTACTGGGTTGGACGGTAGCACCAACTTGGCTTGTACCTTCACCAACTTGTCGAGACCTCTTAGTGGTAGGCCTTTGTTCGGATTCCTCGGGTCCTTGTCCTTTGTTGATGATTGCATCCCACTGTCGATGAGGTATTTTTGTTCTTCCACGGTCATTGTTGTTTTGCAACCAAGTTTGGCCTTCATTTTCTTCAACATCTCCCTACCCGCGGCAACCTATTTTTCATTTGAGAACAACTTATAACCATGAGGTTGAAGACATTTTTACCATAACTAATATATGAAAACAGTATAAAGTGAAGTCATTCTTACCATAACCTTGAAAGCCTTGACTACATCTTCGGAAGTAGACTTGTTGGTGATCTTGATTGGCCTCGCCTTCCCCTTATCAGATATCTTTTTCCTTTTCTTATTGATAATGAAGGGATGAGAAATTTGGTTATACTAATCCATATAGCCCGGATCCTCTTCACATGGATCATCAAGTAAAGGTGTTAACTTGGACGCATCTAATGTGTGATTGTCTAAATTATTCCAAAACTCAACGGTGGGATCAGGATCATACTTTGGTTCCCAAGACGAAGTGGTGCTTTTAGTTCCCTTACCACTCTTTGGTAACAACCTGAATTTCTCGTCAAACAAAGGAACCTTTTGGACACATCCTAATTGACGGAGTACTCGCCTAGGATCGTATATAACATAACCACCGGGATACCACAATGGCCCATGATACATACCTACCGGCATATCCTCATCTTCAACAACTTCATCTTCTTCATCTTCATTATCATATGGTTGAAAAGCGACATCATCAACACCAAGACAGTCTAACGTCTCTCTCAAACTTGCCACCAACTTCTTTTTGTTCCTTTTCTTGGAGTCCTCGTACGCGTACCGTGCTGCAGTTGGCTCAGTATCAACATAATCGACATCTTTCTCAAATACTTTGGCCAAGTTCAAAATTGGGAAATGGTCATATATCCACACCTGCATCGAAAGAACCACATTAAAAAATCAAAGGAATTGAATTGATAGAAACAAGTTTTACTTGGAAACATCAAAGTAAGACTAAAGTTTGCAAACTCAGAGAACTGTTCGGCTTGTATGGATCAAGTATTATAAGCCGAACCAAGTAAGAAAAAACTTCGGCTTAAAAAGTTTTATGGTTATAAGCCGAACCATACTCTGAACTCCCAAAAGTTACCTGGAGCAAAGTGAAGTTCCCTCCGATGTTTGTACTTGTCAACCTAGACACGGTGGCAAGTTGGTCCAGCAGGTAAGCGAGCGTAGCCGTTCCCCAAGCAAACTTGTTACAAGTTTCAAGATTCTTTACCAATTGGAGATAATTAGCATTTACCTTGTTTCCGGTAGTGTCGGGAAACATGTCTCTACCAAGAGTATAAAGCAAGTAGGCAGTTCCGGTTTGCTTCACTTTGACGGGAACCTTGTGTGACTCTTTCCTTTGTGTTCTCAAACTCCCTTTTCAAGTTAGTCAACTTGATCTTCTTATTCTTCTTATTTCTGCCACCTGGTATGAAAACGGTATCGACATCTTTAACTGATCGACAAAACTCCAACTCAGTTTTCATTGAACCCCAACCAAGGAATTCCAGGTACAAATTGTATAGCTCATCCCAACTCATGTCATAAAAACCAGCATCCACACTTACACCCCTTGCTTTAAGACCTGTAATCTTACTAACCTCATCAGGAGTGATTGACATCTCTCCAAAAGGTAATTGAAATGTGTAAGTTTCTGGACAAAAGCGCTCGGTAAATGCATAGGCCGACACACTATCATATTCCTTATGTCCATAATTGATAGCAGGCCATAAAGCACTGGCTTGTACGTAAGCAATCACCTCAGGAACCTCTTCATCAAGACTCCATTCCGCTGCCCTCTGGTGTCTCAATACTCGGACTGCACGGTTGTGATCAGGAGTCTCATAAATTCTCTTCGCCCAAGAATCGGCATAACCAATCAACACATTTCCTCCATCTTCCGGAAGACCATGAGGCAAACCATCTGATCGAGGTGTAATTACGTCATCTTCATCAGGAATGTGTAAACCAGTGATCCGTCGATCATCATCGTTCTTCTCTTTCTCGGGTTCTGCCACCTTCTTACCTTTCTTGTCTTTCTTGGGTTTTCCTTGGGGTTGTGTTTCTTGATGAACTTCTTGATTATCATAAATTTCTTCATCTTCAGCTATTCCTTCTTACTTGTCCTTCAATTCTTACTTGTCCTTCAATTCTTACTTCTTCTAAAGTTCCTCCTCTACCTCCCGCTCCCAATTTTTTCTTACCTCCTCGTCTAGGATCGGGAGTTTTTGAAGTAGAAGGTGTTACCTCCATCTTCTTCCTCTTTGTAGCTGCATTGGTCCTGACACAAGTATGAAAGTTATAAGACTAATTCGAACAACAAAGAGATTTGGAAAGCCAAAAACTTGTAAGAAAATAAGAAGGCTCGGCTTACCCGAAATAACACATATGAGCCGAATCATGTCTTGAAATTTTTATTAGCTTACACAGAGAGTGGATCGGCTCATACCACAAAACAATTATAAGCCGATCCCATATATTCGGCTCACAACCGATACCGTCGAATAAGCCGAATCTATGATTATGAACTCAAACATGTATTCGGCACAACATGATATAATATAGATAAGCCGATCCTACACACTTGTAAAATTTATGAAATTTTAACAATAATATTCGGCGCAACACTAATACTATCGAATAAGCCGAATCTAGACTTATGAATCAAAACCTTTATTCGGCGCAAAACTAATACAACCATACAAGCCGATCCTAAGCACATGCAAAAATTCTGAAATTCAAACAACAATTATTCGGCACAAAACTAATACTACCATACAAGCCGATCCTACGCACATGCAAAATTATTAGCCGATCCTATATATTCGGCTCACAACCGATACCGTCGAATAAACCGAACATTACACTATGCAAAAGGACCATGGTAGGTTACCGAACTCGCTCGTTAATGGAGGTTTTGGTCGTATAGTGTAATGTTCGGTTACCTAGGATAAAATGGTAGGTAATCGAACTTTGAACTTAACAATTTATTTGGGTACATCTTGTGTGTTCGGTTAGTCCATAAATTTCAAAGCAACCAAGTTCCCAACCGAACTGCAGGTTAAAAGTAACCTAGTGTTAGGAGTTCGGTTGGTTCGCAAACTTCAACATATTTTGCGAATCAACCGAACTGGGCTTATATATGCATATATGCAATTAGGAAAACGTTCGGTTACTACGAAATTTATTTCTTGGCGAATTAGGTAGAGTTCGGTTACGAAGTTTCAAAGGTAGAGTTCGGTTACAAAGAAAACTTAACATTTTTGCGAACGAACCGAACTTGTGGACTTCTCATTATTTTCGTAAACTAAAGTTCGGTGATATCCTTATTTTGCGAAGGAACCGAACTTATGGACTTGTGTTGTTCTAGTACAAGGAGTTCGGTTAAAAGTTTTTTTTTGCGAATCAACCGAACTCTGAGTTCTGTTAAGAAAAAATTAATTCGTGATAACCGAACTTTTCTCTGAAAAAAACCGTCCATTAAACCTCTCTGCAACTTCCATTTTCAACTCATTTTAATGATTACTTCTCATTTATTCAACCAAAAACGAATGAAAAGTAATGGGTTTGTGAGAATATCTTTGTTAATGTTTTAAATTGAGCTATATATATATGGTGGTGGTGGTGGTTGGTGGTGGTGGTAATCAGAGGTGGTGGTGGTAATCGGTGGTTGGTGGTGGTGATAATCGGAGGAGGTGGTGGTGATAATCGGCGATGGTGGGCGGTGGTGGTGGTGGTAATCGGTGGTTGGTGGTGGTAATAATCAGAGGTGGTGGGCGGTGGTGGTGATAATCAGAGGTGGTGGTGGTGGTAATCGGCGATGGTGGAAGGTGGTGGTGGGAGGAGGTGGCGGTTATATATATATACTAGGTATCACCCCGGCCTATGGCCGGGGCTCAACCTTTTTCGTTTTCGTTTTGTTGTTTGATCGGCTGGTCCGTATTCTACCAAAATCTTTTTTAGTCATTCCCAAAACTAATTAGATTATAACGGTCAAACATCGAGCTTATAAGTTAGTTTGGACTTGCATCCCTAGTATTTGTGGCTGTGTCAAATTAGCCGGGACTGTCCCTTGAGGATACCATAGTATTTTGTTGATCGGGTCAAATTAGCCGGGGTCGTGGTCCCTTGAGAATATTATAGTATTTTGTTGGTCAAGTAAAATTAGCCGGGGCTTACAGCCCCGACCGTGGCCCTTAAACATTTCCTAATGTTTTGTTGGTCGGGGTTGTGACACTTAAATCTCGCACATAAATTTTCTTGAGAAAGTTATGGTACAAATCATTATGCTTTTTGGATGATTGAAGGTTCGATGGACCAGAGTATATCTGGTGTATACGAATAATCTTCATGGAGGGTCATCCACCAAACATAAGCCAAACAGACCCTTAGCCATATGTTTTCCGTGAAGATGTATTAGTAAGGAGATATTTGGTTGCATTAAACATAAAACCTCTTACCCTATTCACTCCTCTTCCTCTATTAGGTTTTCTTTCTTCTTCTTTCCTCTGTAGACCAATTTTTTTTTAAATCATCAGCTCTGTTTTCTTTTATTTCACCATATCTATCATTTAAATCATCCATAATAATAACTTAGTATTAATAACTCAGTATTATTATGATATAGAGAGACGAAGTTAAGAATTAGAAGTCGTTAATGGAGGGGAAGAACTATAGATAGAAGACCATCTGTTGGTGAAACCGTTAAAGCATGATGCTCTTCTGTTCTATAAATACATCTACTTAGTATTAGCCCATATTAACGGAAACTTAGTCAAATTAGGAAATCCGACGCTACAGTCAAATTAAGAACGGAAACTTAGTCAAATTAGGAAATCCGACGCTACAGTCAAATTAAGAAATCCAAGGATTCGACGCCGTTAAATAATCTTTAGAATCATATTTTTATTAGGAAGCCAAGGGATCGGACGAACGTCTATATAGGACATATAACCGATCAATCTCCATCGTGGGATGACGAAATCGATGGTCGGATTTGTAAGGCTACACACACCACTTCTTGTTATAATATAGATAGGTGGTTATTGGGTTGGTTTTAAATTAAATTAGGTTAAGGGTAGGTTAGTCATTTCAATACTTTAGGACACCCCTTATAACTATAGGGAAGGTGGCCTAATAAAACCATGGTCCCCTCAAAAAAACCATGGTCCCCTCAAAAATCGTTCTAAAATAAGGGGTGCAACCAAGCAAGAAGGGTGGAGTCAGAAATCTTTCATGGGAAAGCATCATCTCAAAATAAGGGGTGCAGCCAAGAAAAAAAGGGCATGAACACTGGATAAATTTAGGCTTGGGAGCCAGTTTGGTTGGATGTGCAATTGCACACCTGGATTGTACATTGGATCCGCTCCTCAATCACCTGATGAGATGTCTTCCTGTGTTTTTATTGCTGCATCTGGATAAACACTTAATATACGAAACGTGAGCTTGGAAGATGGGAAAGAAGTCACGTTTGTAAAAGATAACCTTTCTGTATATAGGGATCCTCAAACGCAAATTCACATGTTCTCCCTGCAGAAACCAGCAACAAGTAGCTCAGATATGGATATGAAGAATACGAGCATGGTTAATGAAAACCATACTTTTTCAAGGCAATCATTTCCGCAAATAGGCATCTTCAAAAACAAATGCATGCATGTTGAGTAAGTTCTAAGGGTGTACATCGGGCCGGGCAGGCCAGCCCAAACCCGATTATAGCACAGGCTCGCCCGAACGGGCTTGTAGTCCTTACTACCCATTAAGTTTAACAGGCTGAGCAATAGCAAAAATTCAATGCTCGTGGCCCGTCCGTACTCGTGAAACAATACAGGCCAGTCCAGGTCAGGCTTGGCAGGCCACGGGCCCAAGAGATAATTCAAAATTTTAAAAAGTATATAGGTTTGTTTTTGGGTTGATGAATGATGATATATCTGTAACTCGTTCAAATAGTAATTTAAGCAATTCATTTTCATTATTGTGAAACGTCATTCAAAATTTCTCTAACCCCAATAAATTGTCCAAATTTGAAATTTAAGTTCATGAGAAATCCATCACACTAGTTGAAAAACTTTATTCCAGAATATCGGCAATCAGGCAGGCCGTGTAACTAAACAGGCTATCGGGCAGGCTAACAGGTCGAACTCCAGTATTTGAACAAAAACCCGGGTTTACCCACTTATAATTGTCGGGCAGGCCGGACAAGCCCATGACAAGCTATCGGGAGCCCATGAGCTCCTTCGGACCCAGACGGTACATGGTAGGCTTCCGGGCATCCTGTACACCCCTGGTAAGTTCTCCCTGAAGAAATCAGCAGAACCAAATGCACCCCTTGATAGTAGTTTGTTTGTTTGTTTTTTTTTAAAAAAGGACATTATGAAGTTATACGAAACAAAAAAAAATCAGGAAGAGAAAATCCACAAAGCTCGTAAATAAGATAATAGTTTTTTTTATTAATTTTTCAATTGATATCTGATTCCTGTAAAAACTAAATACATCAAAAAATGCAAATTTATCATAATGAAGCTATAAATAAATATCATCAAGCTATCTTTTCTTAATAAGAAAACATCTTTTCGAATTGATGCTCAGATACTGCTGCAGGATAGCCATCCCCATAATAGCCACCATCTTGACGAATGCTCTACGAACAATCATTTAGACAATGTACCTGCCAGTCTCTTCGTGCTTTGTAAGCATTAAACTTCATTATATGGTCCTTTTTTCCATTAGGATCATGTCAACCTGAATCGCACGAAAATGTAGTTGTCATCAAAACAGTAACATTAAATTTCCACTGAATTTTTTTTTTGTAATATAGTGTATGCTCACCCAAATCATCTTCACTTGATCTGCAATGAATTTTTAAAGCTATCCTTGATCGATATCATTTTCCACAATAACAGTCTTTTTGCTCCAAATAGTAGTACCATCAACAGATTCTGCACAGAATAACGATAAGGCAAAAAGAGTGATGAAGATGGTAGAAGCAGACCCCAAAACTAGAAATGATGATTTTGACATTAGGAAGAATTAGCAGCCTTGAAAACTAAGTATAATGCTGATGGTTGCTGCTTTTCTTGATGGTATTTTTGTAGTGTCTTAATTTCATTATATAAGAGGCATGTACGTAGTGTACATGACAACATATTCCTTAATTGGAATTCAACTGATGTCAAATTAGCTCTAATATTTTTTTTTCTTTTCTTATATATATATTATTATTCATATATTCTTGAAAATATCCTTTAATTTATATGTAGTTGAGAATATCCTTTAATTATGAAGAGTACTTTTAATACCATGCACTCTTTTATGCGAATCATTGTGCTTATTATCGTAGAGATGGAACCCTGATCTTGATATTGTTTTAATTGCCAATGAATGTGTGGATAGCAGATTGAAGGCTAGGAAACCGAGAATTCTGTGTAAGATCGACATGGAGAAAGCTTTGGGTAATGTTAATTGGCAAGCCTTATTCACAATCTTACAAAAGCTCGAATTTGGCGTCAGAAGGATCTCTTGGATCAAATGGTGTATAACTTCTACACATCTCTCTATATTCTTGTGAATGGTGGTTCGACCGAAAAATTTAAACCTAATAAGGGTTTATGACATGGAGATTCATTATCACCGTATTTGTTTCTTCTGGTGGTAGAAATTCTTTCCAAGCTAATAAATGATGTGGTTGAAAGAGGTCAGCTTTCTGGTTTCCAAGTGGTGGATCATGGTACTATTATCTTTCACCTTCAATTTGTGAATGATATTTTGATTTTCCTTGATGCTTCGGTGGAGTAAGTCAGACCTCTCTATATCATTCTGACTGTGTTAGAAACTATTACGGGTTTGAAGCTGAACTTAGATAAGAGTACTATGATTAGTGTGGGAGCCGATGGGGTAATTGATGCTTTAGCTAGAGAGATCTAGGTTGCAAGAAAGAGAAATTGTCGTTTACTTACCTTGGGATGCCGATTGATGCACATTGGCTTAGCACATCAGTTTAGGAACATGTCTTGATTAGAATGGAGCAAAAGCTAGCGTCATGGAAGAAAATGCAACTTAATAAAGCAGGTAGATTAATTCTCATTAAGAGTTGTCTTGCAAGCTTACCGATTTATTACTTGTCTCTTTTTCACTTACCTGTGAGCATGGAAAAAAGAATGATTAAGATTATGCGCAACTTTTTGTGGGGGTGCGGTGGAAGGTTGAAAGAAATTGGTGTGGATTTATTGGAAGAAGCTTTGTGTTCCTAAGGTGAATGTGGGTTTAGGTGTGAAAAATTTGAGGAGAATTAACCAGTCATTGTTAGTAAAAAGGATTTGGAGATTTTCGAAGTCCAAAACAAGTCTTTTGAGAAAGTTAGTGTTAGAGCATTGCTCGGTCGAACTCGCATGCGTTGATATCTCAAGCATGTTTGTCAATGTTAGTAATCAAAACTATAAGTCTTGATTTCTAGTCTACTATAGCTAAGTCTCGGACTAGGATAGAAAGTGTAGTTGAGATCAAGGACTTCATGGTGATTCATCATACAAGAAGAAGAACTACTCAAGGAACCGGTGGAACTTCTCGACAAAAAGGTATGTGAAGACTTGAACTTATCTATCACTCAAAAGTCTATCTATGTTATCTCCTACTTATTGAGACAAAAAGTCGTATGCTATATATAGACTTTGATTATACACAATTGGTATTTCGAGCCGAGTATACCTCGCATATCTATATCTCGAAATATATGTTGGTAAGCTTTTCGCTTCGACCAAGTTTATCTTTACCTAGTGACGAAAGTCATGATATGTTTCAATCACTTTGAAAATTGCTTTGACGACTATATAACGTCCTCTAAGAATGTTTCAATGATTGGAATGAGAGTCTAGATTACATAACCAATGGTGGACATAAGCATTGTTGTGGAAACACATTTATGTATAAGTCCTATTCCTTGAACCAAAATTTGCGAACTTTGTTGATTAAGAGAACCGGAAGAATGGCAAGTGCAAAGTCCGCGAACTCAGTCTGGAACTGCCGAAGTTCTCAAACCCGAGAATTTCTGCTGGAGTTGACAAACTAGTGCGTGAAGCTAAGTCCGCGAACCCAGTGCACGAACCGACGAAGTTCTCATTCCCGAATGCTGGAGTTTGTAAACTCTGCCCGGTAACTTAAGTACGCGAACCAAGTCTGCGAACTTAAGAAGGTTATATATCTGAAAATGATTTCTGAACTTAAACTTAAAAAGAATAAGGAATGCAGTTTGCAAACCGTGGCTATAAAATTCATGAACCAATTCAAGTGAATCAAATTATCTTTGCTTCAATTGTGTCTTGTGTAGTTACATAAGATTTCCTTGCAATTGAACAACTCTCTAACTAGTTCATTTGAGTCATGTGAACTAGTTATGGTGAAGAAGAACATGGTTGATATGAAATGCTCATGTGGCTAACCTTTTGGTTAAATATTGTTGAACCAACAAGTGCATATGTTTGGGTACGGTTAACAAACCTAGAAGCGTGCATTTCAATTGTGTGTAACAAGCTAAGTTTTCGATCTAACGGTTGAGAAATATTATCTTGAATCTAAATCAGGTTTTCATCTAACGATGGATATTGATTGCTTTGTACCAAGGTAACCTAATAGCAAACCCTGATTTGAAAAACTATATAAGGGGACATCTAGCATCAATGCAAAACTAATCCCCACACCTTACGTGTGATACTAGTTTGCGTGCTAGATTCGTTTCTCATTTAACCTTTAGGTTTCTTCTTCTAAAACCAGGTTAACGACTTAAAGACTTCATTGGGATTGTGAAGCCAGACCGATACTACTTTATCGTAATTGTGTGATCTGATCTTGCATCTTCTATCGTACGAGTAAAATCATATTGATTGTCTTGAGATTGATATCTCCAATAGGCAAGATATAAAAAGTAATCACAAACATCTTCGTCTCATTGTTTGTGATTATGCAACATCTTGTTTCGCTACCATACGATTAAGATTGTTGTGAGGTGATTGATTACTCTAGGCTGTTTTTCGAGAATATAAGACCGGATTATCAATTGGTTCCTGTTCACCTTGATTATTATCAAAAGACGGAACAAAACCTTTTAGGGTTTATCTGTGGGAGACAGATTGATCCTTCGATAGACTTGTCTGTGTGAGACAAATTTGTTTATCATCAAGTCTTCGATTTTGGTTCGTAGGAACTCTTAGTTGTGGGTGAGATCAGCTAAGGGAATCAAGTGTGCAGTATCCTGCTGGGATAAGAGGCCTAGGGAGTACAACTGTACCTTGGATCAGTGGGAGACTGATTGGGGTTCAACTACAATCCAGTCCGAAGTTAGCTTGGAGTAAGCTAGTGTCTGTAGCGGCTTAATACAGTGTGTGTTCAATCTGGACTAGGTCCCGGGGTTTTTCTGCATTTGCGGTTTCCTCGTTAACAAAATTTCTGGTGTCTGTGTTATTTCAATTTCCTCATTATATTGTTTTACCTTTATAATTGAAATAATACAGGTTGTGCATTAGATCATCAATTAGAGTAATCCAACCTGTGGTTGTTGATTGTCAATGATTGATCCTTGGATATTGGTCTTTGATACCATCCAAGTTATTCCTTGTGTTTAATTAAAGACTCGATGATTTCTATTAGGTTGAGTAAATCAAAACAAGAGAGAGATATTAACTCCTTGAGATACTTTTACCTAGATTGAGTCTGATTGTCTAGTTGATTCTCTAGAAAGTATTTCGGAGTTAGTCCATACAAATTGCTAAGCGAAATACTGGGTGTTGTTGTTAGAACCCCGCTTTTTTAGTTAGTAAATGAAACATTTGTTGATAATAGTGATTTGTTAATTCCCGATGTGGATAATAAGTCACATGGTATGAGTTTGTGGAAGAACGTTACTAATATGGTGACGATGGTTCAGAATATGACGACTTTTACGGTAAGAAATGGTAAAGACATCTGCTTTTGGAAGGATCGTTGGCTAGACAGGGGAAAATTGCAGGACTTGTTTCCAGTAATTTACAAGGCGGTGAAGGCTAAGGACGCAACAATTTTTGACATGATAGCAAATGAAGTCTGGGTTTGGGATTTTAAGAGACCATTAAATTCAAATGAGCAATTAGAATGGGACCTACTGAGGAGTGACTTAAATCAGGTTCCCGAGCTTGTAGAAGAGGACGATAAAATGGAGATTATGGGGAACTTCAATGTTTCAAGATGTTATGAAAGACTTTCAGGCAACCTTGAAGAGTGCGGCTTCGATGAGTCCCTTTGGAAAGGTAACATTCCAAACAAGGTAAGTTTTATCATTTGGGATACTTTTCATGATTTGTTACCTACCAGGGATATGTTACGACATCGGGGTGTAAATATTGATAGCGAGCAGTGTGTTTTGTGCAACGACGTTAGGAGTCAGCAAATCACATGTTCATTCATTGTAAGTACTCTTTTGAGATTTGGAATTATTTCATCAGATCCTTTAGGATAGCCTGGTCATTACCAAGTACTTTGCTTCAATTGTTCGAAGCATGGTCTAACAATGTGTTGCAAGGGAGAGGTAAGGATGTTTGGCAAACCTTACATTATGCGGTTTGTTGGATTTTGTGGAATGAGAGGAATGGAAGAGTTTTTGGAGGTAGGCACAAGAGTGTGCAAGAAAATATTGATTTGGTTAAGCAATTGGTAGTCTTATGGTCTTGTGACAACGATACTTTTAAGTATGTTGTTCCTAGTTTAATTTGGAATAATTGGGATACTCTAATGCGTATGTAGAATTCGCTGTATTAACCTTGGTTTGATCCTTGGTTTCTTTTTCTCATTTTAATATAACCTTCTATTTGAAATAAAAGAAAATATTCATCAAAAACGGCGGAGGTGCATAATTATTGTCTCCTTTCCCTTAACAGGTTCAATTATCGTAATTCATATATATGTGCCAGATGACTACTCCTACAACAATAATGCACACAGTTTCTACGCTTTCCTCATGGAAATGGTGCATGGATCATCGTCCCATATAGAAAAAAAACATTGAGATAACAAGAAGCAAATTAAGATTTTTTTTACTCTGAGATATTAGGTACTTTTGAGTCATCCTAAGATGTCCTCCATCACTTTCAAAAGATAACTAGATAGATATCATATCACTACTTTGAATGTACTGCTTTGCTTTGTGAATGTGAAAGAAACTAAAACTTGAAATAGAAACAAGGAATTCAGATGTGTCATAAATCATGATAACTACCTAAGCATATTTCCATTTGTTGTGTCCAACAACAAAGTCATGAGTCCAAAGACGCGGATTCACATAATACCCAAACAAAATACAAAACGGATCTCTCTTTTCTAATGCTTTGAATCATCAAAATAGAAGTCAATTTTTTCTTCCTCCATTTAATTTCACCAACGCAAAAGTCTTACCAATCACGGATTCTTAGAATCCATCATTCATGGGTCTAGTAATTCAATTGCGCACCAATATCAGCAGCTTTGGTTGGTAGATTTTGCAATTTGTATAAGCCTTAATGGAAAATGATCTACTTTTCAACACTAGTAGTAAGCCAGCATAGACGCGTAATACTCAGAAGGAAATTTTTTAACTATGGGTTGTGGAAAGCTCACACGCACCTATATATACTCGTTTTACAGTTAAGACCACCGGGTGAAATTCAAACTGTAAATTACGATTTACACACTTATTCATGAACTCTATATGTGACAGGTCTGTATTATACTAAACCAACAGGGAATATCAGTTAGCCAGAGATCGAACTCCCCGAATTATAGGTTAGGGATTCAATCCCGCGATTTCCGCATCAAAGATAAATAAAAATGTATTACAATATTATTGGTAAAATATAATAAAGAGTGGTGAAACACCCTCATTTTTCACTTGTTTGCAACATATACGTGCCTTGAATCACAAATATTACACATATGGCATAACAGTGACCTTACTGTCGCTATTTGTTTTGCAACACCAGCCTAAAATAAACCTAGAAAATGTGAGGAACCATCCATGCCATTTTTTCATTTTTATCAATGAAAAAGAAATGAATGGTCAATGGCGCGCATGCTTTTTTGTTATTCCTTGCCTGATTGACTTGAATAACCAACGTGTAAAGAAAGCAGTATTGTCCACATGTGAGAATAGGGTGGTCAAACAAGTTTACCTTATTGTATTTTTGGTGGTTAGGGTCCAATTTAACTTTTTAATTAAAAGTTGGATAAGAGTATGTACGTAACATAATTCCTAATGCAATGTGTCTTCACCTACCGCACGAATTGAAAAGACACCGAGCATCCGCGGCCAAAAACACAGAGCCCTTGATCCGTTCCAACAAATTGGTCCCTACTTTGATTATTCATCTAGACGGAGCAATAGGCCGGTATTAGCCTTTACCTTCCTCGCGGATTAAGGTGACAATAGATGGCCAAGTTACAGCAGTCCCAAATATACTGCACTTTTATACAAAAATAAAATGAAATGGGGGAATCAAAAACTTTATGACTCAATATTTCAATATTGTCGTCGCCTTGCTTTGCTCATGTCATGATGGCATAACTATTGCAAACTTCCAAGCTCCAACTCTAATTTGTCAACTCACACTTTTACAGATGCAGCATGTTAGAAGGCACTCACAAATTTCGCCTGCGGATTTTGCGTCCCGCAGGTTATTGATCAAAGTTTGACGGGTGGATGAAACTTCGATCAGTTCCCATTCTAGGACTTGGAACTATGTATGTCTCTGGTGAATTTTTTGACCAACAGAGTGGGTAGGAAGGACGTAGGATTCATCTGTACCCTATACAAACTGTTCCATTACTTTTCTTCTTTCACCTCCAATTCTGAGCTCCTAAGTCCTACCCTCCCCAGATTTGAAGCCTAAAAAATCATCAAAAATGATTTAACAAATAAACCATTTAATTCAATCAAAACTTAAAAAAAAAAAAGAATTGCTTGTTCATTTTAGGCTCATGCACATAATACCACTAGTCTACATTTGATTGAGCCAAGTGGAAGCACAAATGTACTCTTTATCTTTTATTTTTTTGAATCTTAGGCAAAATGCATGGTGAGGGCAAAAGGCCCGCCAAGAGAGCTCTGTTCACACCCGCTGGCTCAGTCCTTGAGTTGCGAGTAACTTTCAATATGATTTGAGGATATTATTGAGTCATAGTTTGGTGGTAAAAGACTAAAAAATATTAGTTAAATGAAAATGACCTTCAATAGCACTACCAGTAAGTAATCCCTTTGAATAATTCCAACAGTGATTTTCGTTAGTGCGATTTGGCTTTATTGACTAATCAATTTCGTTTGTCAATAAATTAATCTTTTCAAACCATTTAAATACTCGCATTATCCTTCTTCTCATTCTCAAGAAAAATTCAATTCCAAGCAAAAGCATCAGAAACACAAACAGACAGACAAAAATCTCATTCCATTCCCTCAAAACAAAAATCAATCTTTGGGGGACGCAAATATCGGTTTCCAGAGGCGTTATTCTGCATTCTAGAAGTTCTACTGAATCGAAAGATTGAAGAAAACGAATTTGGGTTTATGATCAAAGAGATGCAGAATATGGGGACAGAGGATCATCATTCTGATACAGAGAGTGTTGGGAGCGAGAGAGCTTCATATAGTGGTCCATTTAGCGGACCACTTGTTCTAAACAAGAGAGCAAGAAAAAGTGCAAGGTTTAATATACCAGGAGAAACGATGATGAATTCCATTAATGGTACTGGAAGGTCTTCAGCTACGAATAACGAAGACGACGATGAAGCTTATGTTGAGATTACTCTAGACGTCCGCGAAGATTCCGTTGCTGTTCATAGTGTTAAAACCGCGGGAGGTGTTGCAGACCATGAAGATCCTGAAGTGACATTGCTAGCGAGAACTTTAGAGAAGAAATCATCATTTGGTTCATCTATCATGAGAAATGCTTCTTCCAGAATCAAACAAGTTTCTCAGGAACTCAAACGTCTTGCTTCTATCAACAAACGGTCTGTTCCTGTACGTCGTTTAGACAGAACTAAATCCGCAGCTGCATACGCTTTGAAAGGACTCAAATTCATTAGTAAAACCGACGGTGGTGCCGGATGGGCTGCCGTTGAGAAAAGATTTGATACTTTAACTGCTTCAACTAATGGTTTATTACACCGTTCTCAGTTCACCGAATGCATAGGTAACATTAATTCCGATTTAGTACTACACAGTCACGGTGACTGAATCAAATCAAACATGGGGATTCTGACTTTATTTGGAATTCTTCTGTACAGGGATGAACAAGGAGTCTAAAGAATTTGCACTTGAGCTTTTTGATGCACTTGCTAGGAGGAGGCATATCAAAACAGACTCACTTAACAAGCATGAATTGCAAGAATTCTGGGAGCAAATATCGGATCAGAGCTTCGATTCTAGGCTCCAAACGTTCTTTGACATGTAAAATTCAGTGATTAATTCTCCATTAAATAATCCCTTTTAAGTCTATGTTGATTTTTACTAATTTAGGCAAGACTGCAAATGCAGGGTTGACAAAGATGCTGATGGAAGAATCACCGAGGAAGAAGTCAAAGAGGTAAGTTTCTTAGTAAACCAACTGAAATTTTCAGTGCCAGAATTCTGATTAATCAAAAGGAATTTTAAAAAAAAAAAATGTTGAACTGCAGATTATTAGTCTAAGTGCTTCAGCGAACAAGCTAACGAACATTCAAAAACAAGCCGAAGAATACGCTGCCTTGATCATGGAAGAGCTTGATTTAGACAACTTGGGTTACATCATGGTAATTACATTAATTAAGCTTTAACAATGAATAACTTGTACTAGTTACTATTTTGCAGCTAAATGAAGATTTTGTCTGTGTAATGAATAGATTGAGGACTTGGAGATGCTATTGTTACAAGCTCCACAGACAGTTAGAGGAGGAGAGAGTCGAATTCTAAGCCAAATGTTAAGTCAAAAACTTATAGCAACTAGAGAGACGAATCCGGTTAAACGATCGTATAACACCACTAAGTACTTCTTCTTAGATAACTGGCAAAGGATTTGGGTTTTCACTCTCTGGCTTGGAATCTTGCTCGGTCTTTTTACTTACAAGTTCGTTCAGTATCGTAACAAAGCAGCCTATGAAGTCATGGGGTATTGTGTTTGCACTGCTAAGGGTGCTGCCGAGACGCTCAAGTTCAACATGGCGTTGATTTTACTACCGGTCTGTCGCAACACTATCACTTGGCTCAGAAACAAGACCAAGCTAGGTGTTGTCGTTCCTTTTGACGATAATCTCAATTTCCATAAGGTAATTGCGGTTGGAATTGCGATTGGAACTGCGCTTCACGTGATAGCTCATTTGGCTTGTGATTTCCCTCGTCTCCTACGCGCTTCAGAAGAAGCGTATGAGCCTATGGAGCCATTCTTTGGAAAAGAACAGCCTGAAAGTTACTGGTGGTTTGTCAAGGGAATTGAAGGTGTAACGGGAATCATAATGGTGGTTTTGATGATAATAGCATTCACATTCGCCAGTCCATGGTTCCGACGCAACAGAATCAAATTACCATGGCCTTTCACCGGATTAACAGGATTCAACATGTTCTGGTACACTCACCACTTGTTCATTATCGTCTACACTCTTCTCATTGTCCATGGAATCAAGCTCTACCTTACCAAAGAATGGTACAAGAAAACGGTTAGTTATCCCACCCCCGATATTTAATTTGCTCGTCTAATTATCACTGTAATTAGCTGACGTTCATTGTTATGGGGTTTTGCAGACATGGATGTATTTGGCAGTCCCAGTAGCCCTGTACGCTTGCGAAAGATTAACTAGAGCTCTGAGATCAAGTATCAAGCCAGTTAAAATACTCAAGGTTGCTGTGTATCCCGGAAATGTGTTGTCACTGCATATGTCCAAACCACAAGGATTCAGATACAAGAGCGGGCAATACATGTTTGTCAATTGCTCTGCTGTCTCTCCCTTTGAATGGTAAATATAGAATTACTGCTTCAATAGAAACAAAAATGCGTCTGCGAATTGTTGTACCTAATAAAAAAATGTTTAATTCATGAAAACAGGCATCCATTCTCCATAACTTCAGCTCCAGGAGAGAATTACCTGAGTGTCCACATTCGAACTCTGGGAGACTGGACAAGACAGCTCAAAACTGTTTTCTCTGAGGTACAGTCAGTGTTTTAAATAAAGACCGTTGAAATTTTAAGAATAATAAATTGTTTCGAGATTGATTTATTGAGTCGAGTTAATCACGGATCGGATGAGATCCATGAACATGGTGTTAATTACGCTTGATAATAATGCATATAATATATTCACAGGTCTGTCAGCCTCCAACCGGCGATAAAAGTGGACTACTGAGGGCAGATTTCCATGGAGCTGGCGGAAACAATCCACCGTAAGCAAACATTTTTATCTTCTATATTCAATAATTATAGCCTCACAAAAATAACAATGTCGACAATGGATGGCCAACTACAGCTGCATTGGTTCTTTTGGCTTTCTAATGCGATAGATCACAGAATAAGCCAATTTCCGAATGTGACAGATGTGTACTGTGTGGTTGATAGAATTTCCTAAGCTTAGGCACATTCACGGGATTACATAACTGGTTTTGTACTCAACAAAGACAACACAACATACACATGCAATTTATGATGCACACTTGACTTAGACATTTAAACAAACGGTGGTTACGTGCAGGTTCCCGAGGGTGCTGATAGACGGACCGTACGGTGCACCAGCACAAGACTACAAGAAATACGAGGTAGTACTGTTGGTTGGGTTAGGGATCGGAGCCACACCAATGATCAGCATTGTAAAAGACATTGTGAACAACATGAAAGCCATCCAAGAAGAAGACGATCTCGAAGCGTCTTATAATTCATTGGGTATGGAAACACCCAAGAACGATCATAGTAACAATGGTAGCTCTAGCAACATTAGGAAAGGATTCAAGACCAAGAGAGCTTATTTCTACTGGGTCACGAGGGAACAAGGCTCTTTCGACTGGTTTAAAGGTGTGATGAATGAAGTGGCCGAGATGGATACTCAACAAGTTATTGAACTTCACAATTACTGTACCAGCGTGTACGAGGAAGGTGATGCTAGGTCTGCCTTGATTGCTATGTTGCAGGACCTTAACCATGCGAAGAACGGTGTCGATGTTGTTTCTGGTACGCGTGTTAAGTCTCATTTTGCAAAGCCTAATTGGAGAAACGTTTACAAGAGGATCGCACTCAATCACAAAGATTCACGAGTTGGTAAGTTCATTTTTTACTTGTTACCAATTGCATATAAACAATAATAACCTGGATGGTTCATTATTTTGGAGCATTACTACAATACTACTACTAATTTTCAAAGATGGAAATGGGCAAGATGATGCATAATATTATATATCCAATAAATACGTATAATTCCATTATTGATTTTGCTCATTATTTTATTGAACAGGAGTATTCTATTGTGGAGCACCAGCATTGACAAAAGATTTACGTCAGCTAGCATCAGATTTCTCTCGCAAAACAAGCACCAAATTTGATTTCCACAAGGAGAATTTCTAGGAAATTTAGTAGAAATGAATGAAATGAATTATTCAGTTCAAGAATCATGTACAGAGTTTCTCAATGAGTTTCTTGAATTCAAGCAGAACCGCTAGAATTGGTCACATGTCCGCAGACCGGGTATATGGATTGTGCAAGGTCCTCTCCACGGTGTGATCACATGTACGGATATATAGGTATATAACTATATATAGAATTACGTTAAATTACTAAACTACTAGAGGTTTTCGTGTCTAAGTTGGATATCTACCCTCACTTACTACGTATATAGGTTTTCCTTTGAATTTATTTAATTGACAATGATATTTTTGATTAAATTTCCATTCATTGAGTTTAGTAATTGTAAAATGTTTGTAAAAGGGAAGATGATGACAATTTAATTAAAGTTGTCTGCCTTCATTTTTTTTTTTTTTAATTTAGAAATAGTAATGATAAATTGCATTCTTTTGATTAAATACTTCTTCAAATGATTCATATACCTAATCTTCGCCACTAATAAACGCTTTTCACTTAATATTTACATCTTTCTATTCCCTTTAGCTGGGCACTTCAGAAGAGACATTTGTATCTGACACACTTCTTCATTTCCGCCACCACCTTAAAGGCTTAAACACTAGGTGTGAACACATAAATCACGAGGACTAATACTTGTTCACAAACAATGTTCGCACATACTAAAAACTCTTGAATTAAATGGCACAAGCATAAAATAGATGATACTATCGGTTCATCGGGCTCATCACTGCCTAGTCGAATAATATCAGAAAAATGATTGTATGAAGAGTAAGACTACCAATACGAACATAAATACGAATCATAAGGGATATGCGATGAATATAAAAATGCTGAAATATAAATAAGATGGAGATTTACGTGGTTCGGCACTAAGGCCTACATCCACAGGGGTTGGTGTTTCACTATGTATTGAATGTTTACAAAGACGAATGAATTTTGAATATACATTAGTCTGCGGAAGCAGTGGATTTACTTACTCTTCCTATTTCTCTCTCTTCTCTTCTATTCTAAGGATTGTGGATTGGTCGACCCCTTTTCTCTTGGTGGAGAGGGGTATTTATAGGGTTGAAACGTGGGTCCTACTTATGAGAAGCCGTTGCAACCTTATCTTCTTGTGCTTTGTGTCCATCACGCAGAGGTCTTCGTCCTTTACAATGCCCCCTGCGTTCCATGCTTGATCACGAAGGGTTGTCCTCGTTCGTCCTATGGGTTGATTGACATGTACACTGCTCAGAGTGTTTAATGCGGGTAGTTGAGACGTTTGCTCGTTTCAGACAAGTGTCTTCTGCCCCTGTCACATCCGTGTCAGTCAGATTTCTCCTCGCCGTTGATCTTGTCTCTTTCTGGGGATAAGAGAAAGTAGATCTTTGGGAGCTATTTGGTGCTCCGCACTAACATCATACTTCGGTACACCTTTATTTTCTACCATCGGATTATCTGGACGAAGATCTGATGTTGATGGGACATGCTTCTTGGTTGTAAGCGTGTCTCATCATGTTTTGATGTCTTGATTCGCATTCCTTCCATGTGTTTCTTCATAAACACATGGCTGATGGTTAAATATGTACACACAATTTTTCCCTTTTCTTCTGACTTGGGTATTAGTGGGAGTTTAGAAGAAAAATAACATTACATATTCCTCATCTCTCTCCTAATAACTTCCCCTAAATATTCGGGCACGTTTCCCAACCCATGTAATAACTGCATTCTTAAAAGGAGGGGACGGTTACGGTTCTGCTCCCAAGCTTATTAATAAGAGAGAGAATGTGAAAATTTTCTAGAAATACCTTTCATTCTCTTCCTGTCAGTCTTCATATATTTTTTCAGAGATTTTTGTTCTTTCTCCTTGTTCTCTAGCTATTAACTGCTCCTGTCTTTTCATTGATCACACTCTGCTCCTGATTCTTTCTGTTTCTTCTGTCCTTGCCTGTTCGTTGGTGTTTGTTTTCTTCTTAGTGGTGTTGTGAATTCTTTCTATATAGGTATGGGGTTTTTACACTTTTTCTGTTATTGATTTTTCCATCTTCCGCTGTTTGTATCGACTTGTTTATCTTCTTTTGCTGTAACTTGTTTGTTTTGTGATGAAGAACACATATGTCGAAGCATATATGCTTGCCCCTGTTCTTCTTTACAAAGCGAATATGCCAGTATTTTGATTGATTGATTGTTCTCTAGCTCTAGGGTTTTTGGGAGAGACTAAGATGAACTGTCATTTTATGGGTATTTTGATCTTTGGTGGCCCCCTCGTATTCACCTCTAAACTGTTTTTGTGTTTCCTCGTAGCTATGTCTGATCGTCCGCGGGTTCCTTACCAGACCCCGCCGTCTAGTCCGCCAAGATCCCCTCCGCGTAGAGATTCTGAAAGATATCCACTTGGGGGAGGTTCTTATAAAATCTTCGCAATCGGATCCTCGTGGTCATAGGGTTTCATCTTCTTCGAAGGCTTTGCCTACTAAGAAAGGGGATCTTCCGAAGGGTCCTTCTGGGTCTAGGTACGATGTTAACCGCGCTCCTTCTCGTCCTCGTGAAGATTCTAGGAGTACGCGGGCTCCTCCTCCTCGTAGTGAAACATTGGATGTTCCACCCATTCGTTCCATGGCTCCTCCTTCAGTGCCCCTGCAGAGTTCTTTGCCGCCTCCTCCAACGGTTTCTTTCAAGGGGAAGTACTCCAAGGGCACTACGTTGAAAGCTGATCCTCCTAAAAATCTTCCTTCCAAAAGGAAGGCTTCAGAATTGAGTCCCACGTCAGATTCCGCAGACGAGGAAGAGGCTTCCCCCGTGATACACAGCGTTTCAGTTGGTAAGAAGAAGGTCACTTTCAAGCATATTGATCTTGAGATGTTCCAGGAAAAACATGATCTTCAAGCCTTTGAGGTTCGCTTCTATGCCCCTGATGATGATATCACTTACGAACTCCTCTCTAAGTATCAGTTTGATGAGTTCCATCTGTTGACTACGGTTGGAGCCTTCGAGGCGGGTCTCATGTTGCCCCTGTATAAGTCGGGTGACTCCTTTTATTATGATGTGATGGCTAGTCGTGAAGGTTCTTCCACAAACACTCATAATCGTTCCGTGTCGCAATTGTCTGGGAGTTATCTTCGTGCACTGAAGGAATGTTATCTGCGGAGCAAGGGGGAGACGATGATGACCTGCTACGTTCCAAATCCTGCTGAGAGAGAGTGGTACACTCCTCAAAATTTTAATAGTTCCTTTGGGGATTATGTCAACAGTAGTAACCGTAAACCGTCGAGTGTTAGTCTTCGTAACACTGCTGCTCCTCGGGGTGAAATTCGTCTTTTAAGTGAGGTGAGTGATGCCAAACTGAAGTATGTTCCTGGCACTGAGGGATCTGTTAAACGGAAACTCTATCCTGCTCGTGAAAGGATTAAGCGTGATCATGATTATGAGTGGCATGCTACTGTCATTGAAATTGTTGGCCCTTGGGCTTAAGGTTGGATCCCTGGTCCGCGCGGTTGGCGTCCTTCTGAAAACAGCAAGCCTCGTGAAACTCCTCCTGCTCATTATGGAGATTTCTTCCCTTGGCGTCTGAATTTTGCGGGTATGAATTTTCCTTACGCTCTTGATGCTGTTGATGGAGATGAGGAGGAGGGTTCTGGTGCTACCCTTCCTCCGAAGAGTGCCGCTACTGCCAAGGTAGAGTTTCTTCTTACATTCTCTATTCTATTTGCACCCTTTTTCCCTTGGTTGAAAAAAAAAAATTTAAGTGAGGGAGAAAATGAGCCTTTGTTGGGACATGTACTGGTTTGTAGGTGTCGAAGAAGAAGAAAATTGGACCCACGCAATCTTCTACTGTTGTGACTGGTGAGGCTGAGGTTTATGAGGAGGTTACTAGTCCTGTGAATGAAGGTTTTGCCGAGGATGAAGAAATGTCCGATGGAGAAGAACGCAGTGATACTTCTCCCCCTGATGACGAGGGTGGTATAGGTGAGGAAGAAGTTTTCACGGGTGGTGATGATGAAGTTGAGGGTAATATTACCGCAGGTGGTACCGGCGAGGAGGGATATGCCGCTATTGGCAATAATACTGGTGGGAATGAGGTTGTGGGTACTCTGCCTGTTATTTTCCCAGAATTTTCCTTTGGTAGGATATATTCCGCAGGGGAATCCTTTGATGTAAACGTTGCTATGTATCTTGCCGAAGACTTCTCATTGCTTTCCCCAAATGATTATTGGGATGTGCTTGGAAATCTTGGTAAAGAGGGTGCCACTGATCAGCAGGTTGAAAACGCAGGGGGTCATGCCGAGGGCTGTGATGTTGAAACTGGCGCGGACGAGGAAATAACATCCAGGGAGAAGTCTGCGGTTGAGTCTCCTTCGGAAGATTTCCCTCACTCGCTTATGCCTGAGGGTGAAGATGCCATCTTGGCTTGGCTTAAAAAGAAGAATCTGATGTTCGTCTCTAATCCTTCCCAGTGGTCACTGGTGAGAAGAATTCCGACACTTATACTCGTCAGATGATGCAATTGTCTTCTGAGGACCGTGTTGCTGAGATGTGGGAGAAGAATTTGAGAGCTTCGGAAGCTAACCTGGTAGTTGACCCTCCATCCTCTGTTGCTGATATGATGGCCATAGCTGATGGGTACCAGTACGGTTTTCCCCAGCAGCGTGTCTTGGAGGTAAATCCTTGTACTTTTTTCTTCGTGATATCCGAACCCTTCGGTGTAATAATGTTTGTTGTTTGATACATAGATGATGAGGAGCGAACATTGTAATCATGTTTTGTACCAATTTTTCAAAGCAAAGTCTTTAAAGTTGGAGGCTAAGCTTCGTCATAGAGAAGAGGAACTGTCTGCGGTTGAAGTGGAGATAAATGAACTGAGGGGACGTCTTAAGGAAAAATAATAGTTGGGTAACGCTGAGGAGAGTCTTTGTTCAGAGCTTGATGCAGTCCGCAACGAATTGGAGCAGACTCGCAGAAATGTCTCGTGCCTCACAGGTTCGTATCTTACCAATCTTTCACTCCTCGTGATTCCCTATTTGTACTTTGGTGTTCTGTCTGAGTCTCCCCACCCTATCTTTAGTGGGTGGAGTACCCGAGCTGATATGGCTTCGGAAAGAAAGGGAACGACAGAAATCCCATATTGCAAAGTTGGCGGGGAAGTTGAAAAGCGAAGTCGTAAAGTGGAACGCTCGTGCCGATGAGCACAAAGCCTTAGCAGCTGAGTGGCGTGAAAAGTGAACACAAATGGTTGATATGCAAAATAAGTACAACCATGACCGTCATCTGTTCAATGGTATGTTTTTATGGACGCGTGATAACCTGCGGGAGGCTCGAGGACATGCTTCGGACTTAGAGGCTAGAGTGCGCCTTTTGGAAGAAGAGTTACGACAGGCTCGTTCCTTCTTAGGCCCCGAGGTTAGGGATAGTATGCTGCATCTTACTGAAGAAAGAGATAATACTAGGGCTGAGGTCGGCGCTCTTAGTAAAGCCCTAGAAGCGTCTCGAGCTGATGTTGCCCGCCAAGTGGAGTCTGAGATAGATCTTGAAGTAAATGTGTATCGACTCCATAAAAGGATGGGGGAGATGAATTATGAAGTCAACCATCTTCGTCACTTGGATTCAGTGAAGCAGGTAGACTTAGATGCGAGTCAATTTGCTCTTACGAACCTTCAAATGGATTATAAGAAATTATCCGACGAGTATGACTTTCTTGATGAGGCACGGGACGCAGTTGTTAATGAGTATGAAGAGGCTTCGGATAATGTCGAAGGTATAACCTCATTTTATCGAGTGTGATTCTGTTATTTCTTTGTTTTAACCCCTTGATATTTCTTGTTTTCAGCGCTCGAGGGACAGCTTTACGCAGCAAATGATGAGCTTAAAAAAGCTCAATCTGCCTTAGTGCAACAGGAGGGACAAACCAACTATTTCAAAGGGTTGACCGCGTCTCGCGAGGAAGCAGCAGAGATTGCCTTCAAAGAGGCGGAACGCCTATCTTCCTTGTTGTCTTAGGCCCACCAGCGGACCGCTGTTATCACATATAAAGCTCGATGTCAGTTATCTGAGGAGACCAACAAAGTCCTAGACAAGATCGAACTTGATCTTAAAGCCGAACATGGTATTGTCAAGAATTATACGCGTCGTCCCCCACCCGCGCCCTTGCCTGGTTCTTCTGGGCCTTCTTCAGGTGGTAGCGTGCCTTCTTCAGGTGGTAGCGTGCCTTCTTCATAGAAAGTTGAGGCCTGCTGATGGAGCTGTATCGTCCAAGTAGATTTCTTTTATTAGTCATAGAAAGTTGATCCTTGTTGATTATATAGTTTCGGATCATTTTTTGATGTGTTTCCTGCTCTATCTTATTTGCTGAACTTGTAATCAACTCTTTATGGAATGGATCATCCTTTTGGCATACCTGCATTATCAATTCATTTTTATTTTAAGTATTGTGAAGCGTTAAATTAGAAATAACTTACTTTGTAAAAAGTTAGAGTGTTTGGGTGCGACACCGAAGGTAAGTACCTTCGTGATCGTCTTGAGACCTGTCACCCCGCTGGCGAATCCTGGGCCAGAGGATTCCCAAACGGTGGGGGCCGAGGCAGCGTTCTAGGATATGGGATGCTTATTTGAAATATTTACATGCACCCATTCCATCGACCCGCTGCCTTAAAATTGGTTGGGTATCTCTTTCTGCTGGGTGCCTTCCCCATGGTCTTACACTCATAGACACTGATAGGGGAGCCCTGAGAGATTGTAGATTAACTACTTTCCCCAATATTGTTAATTTATTATGTAATGTACATGCGGTCACACAACGGGCCTTTTGACCATTTCGTTTGCTTGAAGATTTTGCAAAAAGTTTGTTTGATTGATAGGTTGAGGCCTACTACTCCTCGTCCAGAGATAGAAACATGTAGAGCGGTTACGCTGCCTTTTTCTTCTGTTATTCTTCACGCAGATGCAAAGTTGCGCTTCTCATATGGGTAGTACGGTTTGAGCCATTTAGCATTCCAAGGGTGTCGGAGGACCTCGCCTTTCAGATTGCGAAGATAGTAGGAACCGTTTCCCGCAATGTCGTGTATTATAAAAGGTCCTCCCCATGTAGGTGCTAACTTGCCCCATTTCTTCTCTCGTTGATACTGCGGGATTGTTCTTAGCACATACTGCCCTTCTACAAAATTTCGAAGCTTAACCATTTTGTTGTATTCTCTCGCTAATCTTCGTTGATAATTTTTCATCTTTTGCAATGCTGCTTCCCTCCTTTCTTCCAGGTCGTCCAGTCTCTCTAACATCATGTCTGTTGAAAGATTTTTCTCCCGTGCTTCGGTCTTTGTGGTTGGCATGAGGATCTCTGTTGGGATGACTGCTTCAGCTCCATAAGTGAGGAGAAATTGAGATTCCCCGGTGGAAGATCTTCGTGTTTTCCTGTATGCCCATAATACATTGTGTAGCTTCTCACACCACTGCCCCTTATGTTCGTCTAATTTCTTTTTGAGGATAAGGGCGAGGGTCTTGTTAGTATCTTCCGCTTGTATGTTGCTCTGAGGGTATATGGGGGTGGATTTGTTCTTCCTTATTTTGAAAGTGTCGAAGAGCATGTCTATATTTTTCCCCTGTAATTGTTTACCATTATTGGACATGATTTCCGCTGGTATGCCGAACCTGCAAATGATGTTTTGGAATATGAAAGTAAACACATCCACGTCTCTGATCCTGGCTAAGGCTTTAGCTTCCACCCATTTACTGAAGTAGTCCGTGGCTACTATCAAAAATCGTCTTTCCCCTGACCCTTCGATGAAAGGCCCAACGATATCTATGCCCCATTTTGTAAATAGCCACGGACTATCCACAGAATTTAGCGTTGTTGCTGGCGCGTGTATCTTTTTGGCGAAACGCTAACATTTTTCACACCGTCGGGACATTCTTGCGGCATCTTGTATCATTGTGGGCCAGTAATATCCTTGCATTTTTGCTTTGTCGGCTATTGATCTCATGCCGCTATGATTCCCTGCGTCACCATAATGGATGTCGTTTAGAATTCGATGCCCCTCTTTCCTGGATAAGCAACGTAGTAACGGTCCGAGGAAAGATTTCTTGTACAGGACCCCATCCCGAAGATCATATCTTCCTACTTTGGAGAGTATTTTCCTGGCTTGTTTATGATCCGCGGGTAAGGTTCCATCCTTGAGAAACGCATGAATCACCATTCTCCAATCATCTTCGTTGCTGAAATCTTCGTCTTGATTTGCTCTTGACAGGATATCTTCTTCGTCGAAATCGTTATGGATGTCTTCTCCCACCTGATCTTCGATATTTTCTTCCACTGTATCTTGATTGGTAGCAAAGGAGAATTGTGATGCAATTGAAGGCTCGTATACCCTTGTTATTTTGATAGCTTCGATATTCTTGTCCTTCAGCATGGATGATATATATGCTAGGGCATCCGCGTGCCTGAGATCTCTCCTGCATAAGTGCCTGAACTTGATGTTCGGAATTTGTGATGCCAATGTTTGGACCAAGGCCATGTAAGCTGAGGGGGTCGTCGTATACATTGTATTCGAACCCTATTTCGTATGACAAGCTGCGAGTCACTTGTCAGTCTTACATCAGTTACCCCCATCTCTATTATCAAGCGGAGGGCATGTACGACTGCCTCGTATTCGACGATGTTGTTAGTATGCTCTTTGAATTCCAACCTGAGTGCATGTACGATCCTTTCTCCGGTTGGGGTGGTGATGACAATGCCTATTCCGCCCTTCCTTATTTTTGGAACCATCGACGAAGACTTCCCATCGTTTGGCTCGGGTTCGAGGACATCAACTGGATCCTTGTTTTCCTCGTCAGCTTCTGGTATGCCCCTAATCTCTTCATCGTTGTCCAGGGGGAGGTCTGCTAAGAAATCCGCCAATACTTGGGATTTTTGGGAGTGTTGAATTTCATGGATGATGTTGAATTGGTCCAGGTGGGTGTTCCACTTGGCTATTCTTCCTACTTTCCCCGCGCTTTTGAGGACTGCTTCCAATGGTGCTTTGCATGGGACGCGGATGAAGTGAGTTAGGAAATAGGTTCTCAGCTTTTGAGTAGCCCACACTAATGCCAGGATGAGTTGTTCGATCTTCGTGTAATTCCTTTCCGCAGAATTGAGGGTCTTGCTGACATAATAGATAGGTTGTTCTATCTTCGTATTGGTTTTGACCACACTGCGCTAACTGCGTCTTCGTCGCTGCTATGTACAGCGCCAAAACCTCATCGGATCAGGTTTTTGTAGGATCGGAATTGAAGCCAGGTATTCCTTGATTTTTGGAAGGCTTCTTCACACTCTGCGGTCCATTCAAACTTACTCCCTTTTTTGAGAATATTGAAAAAATGTTTGCATTTGTCCGAGGATCGGGCAATAAATCTCCCAAGGCGTGCTAAGGATCCATTGAGCTTTTGCACTTCTTTCAAATTCTTCGGAGATGGCATTTCCACTATGGCCTGAATCTTTGCGGGGTCTACCTCAATGCCCCTTTTTGTTACCAGATATCCGAGAAATTTCCCTGAGGTGACACCGAAGGTGCTTTTCTGGATTTACTTTCATGTGATGTTTCCTCATTGCTTCAAAAATATCTCTCAGTCTTGGTGGTGATCTTTGCGCAGCCTACTTTTGACGAGCATGTCGTCAACGTAGACTTCAGGGTACTACCAATCCATGGCTTGAAGATAGCATCGACCATTCTTTGGTAAGTTGCCCCTGCGTTTCGAAGTCCGAAGGGCATTCTAGTGTAGCAATAAAGGCGTGCGGTGTGGGTGTAGAATGTGTGTGTGTTGTTGATCTTCTTCTGCCAGGGCTACTTGGTTGTAACCAGAATATCCATCCATGAATGATAGCTCTTCGTACCCTTCCACTGCTTCAACCAGTTGATCTATGCTCGGTAGTGGATAGCTGTCTTTTGGACATGCCTTGTTGAGGTTAGTAAAGTCGATGCATATTCTAACCCCTCCGTTTTTCTTAGGAACGATGACCATGTTCGAGATCCATGTTGGGTACTTGACTTCCTTGATGAAGCCTGCTTCTAGCAATTTCGGAGCTCTTTCTCTACTGCCTTATGATACTCCGGTGCAACTTTTCTTATTTTCTGCCTGAAAGGTGGCGTGCCTGGTTTGATGCGTAGCTCGTGTTGGATTATTTTGGATCAATCCCCGGCATGTCTCCTAACTTCCAGGCGAATACATCCGCGTATTTTTAAGTAGTTTGGTTAAGGAAGCTTCTCTTTCTTCGTCCATTATGGTCCCTATTTTGATCATCTTCGGATTTTCTTCCGTTCCTATGTTGATTTCTTTTACGGGCTCCACTGGTGTGAACATCGGCTTTGGGTCCCCAAGGACAGGGACATTCTTTAATTTATTTGGTATGTTCTGTCTTCGCTGGCTGCTGAAGTACTTGCCTCTGTGTTAAGAATATTATCATTCTTTGTCAAGCCCTTCCCCGCGGTTTCCTTGAGGAACAGGTCTATGGCCTTTTCTTTCGCAGCTTCTTTGTTTTTGGTCCTTCGGGTTTTTCGCTGCTCTTCCTGTTCGTTGTTGATACGATCCTGAGTGGCCTGGCACTCCTTTGCAGAGACTCGATCTCCCTTGATTTCCATTACTCCCTCGGGTGTAGGGAACCTGAGATATTGGTAGTAAGTTGCTGCCACTCCCTTGAGTTTGTGTACCCATTTTCGGCCAATAATGGCGTTATAGGGGGATGGGGCGTCTACCACGCTGAACCGTGTTTCTACCTTCATGGGACCGGCGTTCACCTGCAACACGATGTCTCCCAATGGCTTTGTGGGTGCTCCGTTGAACCCGTAGATGGTGTAATAAGAGGACATCACTGTTCATCATTGAGCTTCATCCGTTTGAAGGTGTCGTAGAATAGAACGTTAACTGAGCTTCCCCCGTCGATGAGGATCTTTTTGAGGTTACATCCGGCCACTGGTAGTGTGAGGACCAAGGGATCGTTATGGTCTTCCATATCTTCTTCGATATCTTCAGTATCGAAGATGATAGGTGCGTCCATCCACTCTTCGTGCTCGTCCACCTCTACGCCATCAATCTTATATAACTCGCAGTGATCTTCGAATTGCTTTCTTAGCCTCTTTCCTATCTGCGCTGTAAGTGAGGGTCCTACAGCTTCGGAACACGAAATGGTGTTGATTGTGCGGTTTCCCTCTGGAAGTTGGACTTGCTTGGTTCGTTTGGATCTATCCTCGGTGACTTCCTTTTGTATGTATTGCTTGAGTTCGCCAGCATCAATCAACTTTTGGATCATTATTTTGAGGTTTTTGCATTTATCGGTCTGGTGACCATTGAAGCAATGATACTCACAGTAATCTTTTGACTTCTCGATCCTTGGGGGATGTTTTCCCTTAGACCATGGTCACTCCAAATTTTCCCTTCCTTTGATCTCTCGCAAGATCCGAGCGTAGCTAGCATTGAGCTTCGTATAAACCTGATCTTCGAATTTTCCATCGCCTTTTTGTCGTTCATCTCTTCGTTCCTTCCTATCTTCGTGCGGTCGTTAAACTGAGTTATTCTTTTTGGCCCCGTTGGTTTGTTCTGCGGAATTGGTACGGCGATAACTTTGTGTTTGTGCCCTCGGGTTCTCATGCTGGATTTCTTCAAGACGAGCATACTTCTCAATAATTATTCGAAGATCTCCTTCTGTCTTAGGTACGCTTCCGTGGATCTCGACAAACAGTGGACTCATTCGGTCTAATCCCCATTTGTAGCAGTTGATGCTTACTACGGGATCTACAATCCCTATAGCTTGGCAGATCTTATGCCATCTGTTGGTGTATCCCCTTGTATTCTCCTTGTAACCAATTTCCAGTGAAAAGAGTTTATCCATTCCGGTGTTGACAGCTTTGTTGTACATGTAGGTTCTCAAGAATTTCTCTGCGAGTTGATCGTATGAATTGATGGAGTCAGGTGGCAGGTTGTCAAACCAAGACAAAGTCGACCCCTTCAGACTTGATGGGAAATACCTACGGAGGACGACGTCATTTTGACTCCATTGGGGTAAGATACGATTATAATACCGGATATGTGCCGCGGGATCACTGGATCCATCATAGCATTCAAAAGTTGGGACATGGCACTTCAGCGGAATGGGGGTGTTTGCCAGGCGATGAGTTAGGGGCGTGGAGTTAGCCTCTTTCATCACCTCTTCTAGACTTCCTCCGCCCTGTCTGGCTTTTAACTGCCTGATCTCAGCCATCATCTCATCACGCAGCTCTTCCATCGCGCGGTAATGTCCCACGTTCTCGTGCTCAGTTGAGCGTTTCTTTCTTCGGTCCTCACTGTCATAATAATCTGAGTCTTCGGCGGCATAATCCGGATCAGATGCACTGCTTCCCCTAGAGGCGTTTGCTAGGATGATTTTTCGGTCTCGATTAGGCTCCGGTACCTTAGAATTTTCTCCGTCTAGTTGTTCGTTGGTCTTCGTGCTTTGGGCAATCCAATCTTTTAAGTCTTGATTCTCTCTGGCCAGCAGAGCTCCGGCATCTGCGTAGACCTGCTGGCTCTTCTTCAATTCTTCGAGCTCTGCCATCAGTCGATGGGACTGGTTAGACCTCTGATTGGGAGTTCCTGCGTGTACCCCTACGGCCATGGTGCCCCCTTCATCTACTATGTGTATTAAGGGTGGTGGAGGATAATCTTCGACTGTTGGTATCTCCAAGTTTGGTCCCCTCGGTAGAGTTTCCACCCGCGGTGCTAAAACCACTGGTATAGTTTGATTCTGACCATTCGTTGGCGTCATTCCGAAGGCTGGAGGGTGTGCGGGATGATGTTTCATAGATTTTGACGCCCGTTCTCTTTGTTGATGGACTTGGTTTGTAACCAAATTTTTGTTAGCTTCTGCAGCCTGAAAGGCCGCAGCAGTCTCACTACTCTTCGTCGTTGCTGCTTTGAGAGCCACGGCTGCAATGGAGTTAGTGTTCAGAGGTGAGGTGATTTCCGCAGCGTCCTGCCTCTGATTAGCTGTCTTAGCTTTGTCTCCTTTCTGCTTACTTCGGGTCATGACCGGGGTAGTCCTCGGTGTTTCCTTTGATAAGGCTTTGGTTTTTCCTGCCTCTAGTGTCTTTTCCATCTTGGGTCCTTTCTGCATAGGGGAATTTCAAATAAAGAGAACCAGAGATATCCACGTGGATCGGGTTAGTGTCATTCGTACCCGAAAAATGTATGGAATAAAAAGTGTTTACCTTAAGAAAGAAAAGAGTTGCCCGAGGGCCTTAATAAAAGAAAAAACATAAAAATTTCAACGGTCTTGTTTTCGCAATACAAATCCTCTAATAAACAATCATGGATCTATATCCGCAGTGAAGATAAAAAAAAAAGAAATCTTTTGAAAAGGCAGATCCGTAGAGAAAACTCGTGAATCTGATTATTAAGTCTTTTACTTAGTTTAAAATACGCCGCACGTGCAAATCTGTGATAGATAACCGTGGATTTGTCTGCTTTGAAATGGTATCCCTGAAGATAAAGACCGTAAACCCAGAATAAAAACTGTTTTGAAAGCACGCTGAAGCCTTAGTATTAATTGGCTAATAAACAGATAAGTGCTGCTAAAAATAATAGAGCACAGCCATAATGCGCGTTTAAGGTGAAATCACAGGATAAGATAAATCTTTTACCGGGACAAAGTCCCTGTTTCTAGCGCCAGATTGTGAACACATAAATCACGAGGGCTAATACGTGTTCACAAAAAATGTTCACACATACTAAAAACTCTTGAATTAAATGGCACAAGCATAAAATAGATGATACTATCGGTTCATCGACTCAAAGCCCTCGGGATCATCACTGCCTAGTCGAATAATATCAGGAAAATGATCGTATGAAGAGTAAGACTACCAATACGAACATAAATACGAATCATAAGGGATATGGGATGAATATAAAAGTGCTGAAATATAAATAACATGGATATTTACGTGGTTCGGCACTAAGGCCTACATCCACGGGGGTTGGTGTTTCACTATGTATTGAATGTTTACAAAGACGAATGAATTTTGAATATACATTAGTCTGCGGAAGCAGGGGATTTACTTACTCTTCCTATTTCTCTCTCTTCTCTTCTATTCTAAGGATTGTGGATTGGTCGACCCCTTTTCTCTTGGTGGAGAGGGGTATTTATAGGGTTGAAACGTGGGTCCTACTTCTGAGAAGCCGTTGCAACCTTATCTTCTTGTGATTTGTGTCCGTCACGCAGAGGTCTTCGTCCTTTACAATGCCCCCTGCGTTCCATGCTTGATCACGAAGGGTTGTTCTCGTTCGTCCTATGGGTTGATTGACACGTACACTGCTCAGAGTGATTAATGCGGGCAGTTGAGACGTTTGCTCGTGTCAGACAAGTGTCTTCTGCCCCTGTCACATCCGTGTCAGTCAGATTTCTCCTCGCCGTTGATCTTGGCTCTTTCTGGGATAAGAGAAAGTAGATCTTTGGGAGCTATTTGGTGCTCCGCACTAACATCATACTTCGGTACACCTTAATTTTCTACCATCGGATTATCTGGACGAAGATCTGATGCTGATGGGACATGCTTCTTGGTTGTAAGCGTGTCTCATCATGTTTTGATGGCTTGATTCACATGCCTTCCATGTGTTTCTTCATAAACACGTGGTTGATGGTTAAATATCTGCACACTAGGGGGTGGATATTGAACAGGGTACTCTTGTTGCTGGTAGTCAGAGGAGATTTGGATGAGAATAAAATTTCTTAGAAATGCAGAACTTTTAAGAGCGTCCACAGTGGACGATCAAACCTATAACTATGGTCCAGAGACGAGACATAACGGGACGGAGTAAAGACTAAAAGCCGGACCAAAACTAAATTCCAGACTATATTTGGTCTGGGACCAAGACCAAAACTATATATAGTCGAGCGAACGTATAATACTCGTTTGTCACCGGGCGGGTATATAATGTGATCCTGTTGATGAGGCGTGCATATAATGTGATCCTGGTAATGGGGCGGGCATATAATGTGATCCTCATGAGGCGTACATATAAAGTTCGCCTGATGGCTGATGGGGCGTGCATATAATGTGATCCTGGTGATGGGGCGGGCATATAATGTGATCCTCATGAGGCGTACATATAAAGTTCGCCTGATGGCTGATGGGGCGTGCATATAATGTGATCCTGTGATGGGGCGGGCATATAATGTGATCCTGGTGATGGGGCGGGCATATAATGTGATCCTGGTGATGGGGCGGGCATATAATGTGATCCTGGTGTATACTTTTTCCTAGCGACCAAAATTACTCTTCCACCCTAATATAACACCACGGACTAAACTTAAATTTGGTCGTTTTTTTTTATCTTTGGTCTTTGGTTATGATCGCACCACTACAGTTACTCTAAGCCTTTTGTAAAAGGCGTGCCGTGCCTTATAGACAAGGAGTATGACCTGTGAAGCCATAAAAATCTCCGGCTAGCTATCTTATCTTTACGCCTATCTATCTAGTGTTAGATGATTTGACGGATGCAAGAGCTACAAGCAAACCAAATCATTTTCCCTAAGTTTATCCGATTAGGTGGAGCAGGTGAAAGTAAAACAAGGAAACGGCTAAAAAATGTAGGGTATTATTGCAACAATCAAAACCGACAAATTTAACAAATGCGTCAAATTATGAGGAAGAAAAACACAACCCTTCTCAATCAATGGATGGATTGTGCAAAAAAAAAAAAGTCCTACTTTCCGATACTTGGATTTGAAAAACTCGTTTTATGGTGCAACTTCTTGCTTTTCTAGCTTGTATTCTTCTAAGGTGGCTTGCTTTTCACGGTTGATGTTAATGGCCACATTATACATTATATGGTCAGCCGTGACCACAGCTATTCTTTGGTTTTAATATATTTTAACCTCAAAAATCAACACGCATTTGGGGAAAAAGTAATGGGGAGCCATCCTTGTCCTATTCCTTGTTTCCTCCTTCTAGAACCTTTGGTAGGTGTTTGCCTATCAGGAAATCGCTATTCAGGATAATTTTTCAAAAAAGATTTTTGGTTTTATCAAATTTTAGATTTTATAAGAAAAAACTTACCATAGGTCCATAAGAGTTGATTTCTTTGGTAAAATGTGGAAATATGAAATCCACTATACAACTTGATCAAAATTTCTTAGATATTCCTGTCTTTCATAAATGCAATTTCTATGCCTTTATCAGTAGTTTTTTCATAAATACAAAAAGAACACCAATAATTTCAAGAGATTATCTATCCATAGAACAAGGAAATCAACACATATGTGTTCATTAGCATCATGAGCCATCCATGTACAATTCTTCCCTCCTTTCTTTCTGTTTTGCATATTCCTGCTTAGTTGTTTTCTCGGAAAATGTCTTTGTTTTTCCTGAAGTTTCATATTGCTAGCACCACTGCCAGTCTTTCTTACACCATCGGTTTCGAACTTGAAGTTTCATATTTCAGATAATATATAAAATACAGGGAAAACAAACACTTTTATCCAAATAGAGACTTTCAGACAGACAAAACAACAGATGACTACGTTAGACAAAGCAACTGATGACTTAGACCACTTGAGCCTATCACATATTTCAACAAAAGAACATTACCAGTTTATATTTTAATGCAATTTGACAATTTTAGTGGATGCCTAATCATGTTAATTAAGTGCGTATTCTTTCTTACCCAAGGCTCCACATATTTCCCTTGTTTAACTGTGAGTTATTTAGAGAGATATAAGGTCTCTTCTTCACTGGTCATATAAGGTCTCTTCTTCACTGGTCATATAAGGTCTCATAACACTTGATCTTACTCAATGATGTGTTTGGCTTTTGTTATTTAAACCTATATAATACTGTACGGATACTGGTTACCTAAGACAAACCTAACCCACATGTGTGGATGATTTAGTGCATCTTCCACTGTCATCAACTTGGCCGCCACCTTCAACTACTGTTATTGGAATCGTCAGCCCTACATAAGCATCGCAGTGGTCTCACTCATCTGTTAAACGTAATTGATTTTCTTTCTGTTTACCTTTTCTACCTATTGACGAGTTCAGTTTCTTTTTGCTTTTGTTTACCTTTATGGCTTCATTGCGGTCGAGGAGAATCATCTCCCCACCGCATTCTCATACATTATAACCGCAATTGTGTGTGAGTTTGTAATGTCAATGTGTGAGCGGTGTTGAGTTAAAAGGTGATTGTGAAATCAAAAAATCTGCAGTAACCGACATTACCCATCAAATTTGACTGGAGATTCATGCATATGACTCAAATACCAGTAAATAGATGCGTCAATATCACCTAATCAAGTTAAACCAAATACCTAGCATGATGAATTACTAAGACAAAGTGCAGTCTTTAAAAATTTGCACAACAGCTGGATCAGTGAATACTGATCTATATATATATATAAGCGATCTACATTTCTATTTTTGTTTAATGCTTTATTAATATTACTATCCAATATCAATTTCACCTGACGTGTGCTTCTTGTAAAGACCAATTCTTCTCATGTAATTACATGCTAATATGGATGGTGTTTACTGTTTAGGACTCGCTCTTAGAGCGAGAGCGGTAGTTGAAACAGGTTAACTACGTCTACATGATATCAGAAGCAGATAGAAGAATCATAACCACTGCATGCATCGTTTTAATCAGAATATTCTGAAGTGAGAAAGAATCGCTAGGCTACCTGTGGTTACCTGTGCTTTCGTTTAAGCCTCTGGAAAATGGGTTTCATTGGTTGGCTCGAGTTCTGACTCTGGTGGTCTACTGTAGCATGGTTTGGTCCAAATGGAACTAGAGGTTTCTTTTTTGGTGCACATGCATCTGTGAACTCAAAATTGCATTTCCCAACAGGTGCATTTTCCTTTCCTTTTCCCCGTCTTGGACCCTCCAATCTCTCTAAAATCCTAGAGGTTTTCTCATCCAACTGCTTACTACCATTAACAGGGGATAAAATGGTAGACGTCTTTGTCTTCGGTCTGGATACACCTTTGGGAGCATAAATTTTGCCCTCTTCGTCCACAATCAGTTGCTCCCACTCTTCTGTAATACAAGCAGCAGTCAAATCCTCGATTTTTGTTATTTGAGTCTGCTGCCAAGTGCAGTCTGGTACATCAACGGTAATCATTGGCGTTGAACCTGCTGACATCTCTAATGACTCTTTCCTGGGTAAGATGAGTTCAGAGTCAATCTCGTTGCGTTTTGGTTGTGGTGTTGAAACCGCTGCCATCATATCTAATGACTCTGGCCTGGGCAAGATGAGTTCAGAGTCGATCTCGTTTCGTTTTGGTTGTGGTGTTGAAACCGCTGCCATCATATCTAATGACTCTGGCCTGGGCAAGATGAGTTCAGAGTCAATCTCGTTTCGTTTTGGTTGTGGTGTTGAAACCGCTGCCATCATGTCTAATGACTCTGGCCTGGGCAAGATGAGTTCAGAGTCAATTTCCTTTCGTCTTGGTTGTGGTATTGACCTGCAACAGAATCAATTCTTTAGATCGACATTTCATTTAGAGATTGGAAATCCACGCAGAATGATTTAGAACCGATCATGGTTGGCCTCATGACAAGTTGTTAGCCACTCTTTGATAGCAACTTCACAATTCTTTACTAGCAGGTCTGTCGAGTGTACTGCTATTACTCACAGACCAGGCAACCAAGTTGACTCTGACAGAGTTTAGGTATTTCTCTATGACTACTTGAGGTCAGATCAATACTTCTACTATTATTTGATGAGTAATGTTCTACTAGTTACTACAAATACCATAATGTGGAAGCATAAGTTTACCCTGAGGTTCATGTGAAAAGTCATTCCACAAGCACAAGCATTTTCTATCTACTAGTAGTTGTTGCCAGTAAGAAGGTTTCTCCATTCAAGTCGTGGCTAGCAAAAATAGATGATTATGTAAATATACTTGTGGATTTGATAAAAATCTCTGTGTCTGTGTTAGAAAAACTCATGAACATTTACAAGCTTACTTAGAGAATACATTAATCTTAGCACATATATCATGAAGAGTCCACGCAATGAAAATGGTGGAAATGATTACCCAAAATGTAAGCTTTCTTTTACAAGCAAGTTTAGCTTGGGGTGGAAGCCTCGCTCATGCAAAAGAGGGTTGTAGTCTCTTAGTTCCATCTGGAAGGAAAAAAACACAAGGAAATGCTCTTGTTATGTTGGAGGAAATGATGATGGAAATATTTGCAAGGATGACATAACTAATTGCCACAATCTATATCTAACAAGAAAACTCAATCTGCAGATAACCATTCTAATTATGTAGTTTTCCACATTTACTGTCAGATCTCAGACCGATCGTTTAATAAGTTTCTGACTAGATGGACCATATAACATACATGACCCAAATCCTCTTTTATGATGCAAATTTTTCAAAGTAATTCGACAGGAAGAGCTATTTAACAGTTTAAACGAGGCTTCATTCAGGTTAATTAATATGGATTGTTCACAACTCCAGAAGTATTTTTTTAAGCAAAAACCAAAAATATGAACATAAGTAAACTTCCAAAGATTCTAGAAAACAAAATCTTACCCTTAATAAAGAGGATCGAATAGAGTTCTCTACCTCCAAAGGTACAGCATAGTCAATCAACCCGGTGGCATCAGGAAAGGGCAGGATTTCCTCTGATCCTGCTAGCCTCTGCAATATTTTTTAAGAGTCGGAAGGTAGAAATACAAATGAACAGATATAGAGAGGACAGAGACTGAGACAGGCGGACAGAAGGTACCCTGAGTAGCATTGGCCCTTTTTCTGATGGTTGGAGAATATAAAAGCACTGGAAGGTAGCATATCTCTTAGTTTCCATATTACAGTTTGAAGAACATATCAGTCCCTGATCCAGAGAATGTAGAGCTCCACAAAGCCCTTGAAAAACTGCAACAAAGATAAGAAGCAAACTTACAATTATACCAATAAACTTGAGACATCATTATGTAAAAACCAGGAACCAATGAACTAGGACCTCACTCGACATTACCACTTACATTGGGCGTTTAGTTCTGATTTATCAGATTCATCTGAATTGGCTTCCATCTCATGACATGCTGATGGGGTAACGATATAGGAACCCCCAAACATCACACCTGCAAATGTTCACCGAAAAGGAAATATGTACAAACTGTATATATGAAAAATAATTTGCTGAAAAGTGCTAAGAAAAGATCAATTTATGAATTTGTTTTGGCTTAAGAGATATTGCTGGAAGGGGGGTTTCCCGTGAATCCAGATACTCTTCTAACCCACAATGGCCAAAAGTGAGATAGTACAAACCTTCACTTAGAGAGCACAATTTGGTGCGCTCAATAACAGTAAAGCTGATGGGTGCAGAAATTTGCTGGAGGTTCGGACAACTCTGGAAAGAAGGCAAAAATAGAATCGTTTGTTCTCCAACCTTTACTGCAGTTTCAATCAGATTACATGTGCCAAGGTCCTGGCGTGTTAGTGGGCAGACAGAGGACTTCTTCGTCTTATTTCCTCCTGAACCATCTAAGGGCAAGTCATGACACCTACATGTCTACATAAAGACACCAATGAGCATGATTTGCTGTGTAATGATATTCCAAACCATCATCATCTTAAACGTTTTTATTTTCATAGTCTTGAACTCCTACTAGCAAATTGGCAAATAAAGTTACAAATACCATCGAGATTTAGCCTATACTTGTGCCAACCACATTTGCTGCATCAGTCTATCTCTTTTCCTTTTATTAACTGGTTAAATAACAAATGGACCGAAAAATTTGTCCTTGAGGTTCATGATAAAACTATAATGCAAGTTTTATATACTTATAAAATATAGTACCTCACAAGGGCTGAATCCGTCAATTATCGGGCTCATCGTTGCAACCAAATTGCAAAAAACCTTGTCCGTAGAACCAACGAGACTATTCTTAAAGTGAAAGACAGCTTGCAACGGTTCCTCAAAGTCATCCTTCAGCTCCTGGTGCCATTGCTTTACAAGGCCACACAATATCCTTGCATCTGCATGCTGATACTAATTAAGACATCCACACTTAAACTAAATTTCACATTGAATCTTCATAGTGCTTCTTACCTGGAAGATATGTTCGAAAAGAACAGTTCTCAAGATCAGAGATACTGTTACTGAACTTCTGGACATCCTCAGACATACTTTTAGGCTGACAGGATTCTTGCTCTAACAGTATAAACTCGACTGAAACACATTTATCTGCTGCATCCTGTCAGCAAAAAGGTTAATGTCCAAATGAAATCGTTAGCTCTGCCTTCAATAGTGACAGGTAAGGAAAAAAATATCCAAAGGTAGTGGTGACATTATCAGCTTACTGTAAGAGTTTCCCGAGCAGATTCAATGCCTTCCACTAAACAAGAGCTGACACAAATCACTTTTCTAACAATATCTTTACCACCCCACGAATAAAGAACTTCGTCCCTTAGGAGCTCCCCAAACGTCACATCTGTTTATTAAGAAGCATACACATCAATTATTATCCCCAAGAACAAGTGAAAATGTAAAGGACTTTGACAACAAAAACACTCCGGAGACCAATGAATCCTTGTTGTCGAGTATGAAACTCACATGGCCTACACTCTCCATGTGTTAAGGAGTGCATTCCAAATTTGCTACATGTCTCGGCCTCTCTAATTAGTAATTAGAACTACATATATCTGTCTACTAATAACACTACTCATTTAACAAAATGGCAACACAAATTCTCTACAGATTCCAGAAATCGAAGAAATGAATTACTCACCACCATCACTGATTCTAGTAACTGAAGAATTCATCATTTCAGGTAAAAATCCATCAGTAGGTAAGTTGTTTACAGCATGGTGAAAATCTCGTAAACTAAAATCTCCTCTCGGACTATACGCAATCTTCAACTGATGTTAAATCCACGTATCAGACAAAACACACAGATCCAGGTTTAGCTGAAAAAACAATTCAGATATGCAGAAAAACCCTAGATGATTATACACTTTTTGTAGTAATTACCTCATCAAAGCAAGAAATTCTCCTCCTCTGAAGATAACATAAGCTTATTCTATCAGTGAGGATCTCTGATTGTTTATCTCCTCTTCCTCCTGTAGAGATTGCGTATTGATTTGCTAGTTGCAGTAAACACTGACGAAGAATAAAAAACGACACAGATATTCAAAATCGAGCTTCATTACCCCGAATCAACAAGTAAATTCCAAAATCATAACCAAAAATCCACAAAATCAGGAAAAAAATTGTTCGATAAACAGAAATCGATCGATTGAAGCGAAATCTGTATGGAATTTTACCTGTTTCAATTCTTTGAGAAGAGGAGGGGAAATTGTTCGAAGATCGAGCATGAAACAAAGAAGAACCATATCTTTCTTGTGTGAAATTTTTAACCCAAGAAAATCAAATGTATCCTTAAGATTTCGAAATTTGAACACTTGATTAGTATGATGGCAGATCTTTTTTTCCCGCGATAATAAGCCTAGTGAAAAATGATGAGGCGAGTGAAATTTGAATTGCGTTTCTTATTAGTGTATCCGTATGTAGTCGATTTCGGTCATTTCCGCCGAAATTTCTGCGAAATTCCGGATTTCGGTCCAAGAAAACACGATTTTGTTAATTTCGGTCGGACGAAATCTTTGAGAAAATTTCGCCTGAAAACGCGTTTTTCGGTCGGAATTGATTTGTCTTGACCGGATTTTTTTTTTCTTTCTAAATTGAGTAGACTAATCTCACGTACAAAAATTAAAAAGATTAATTCACTCACTAATATTATTGCTTGTTGTTGTGTTTGAATTTCTTGAGCTAAAATTATTATTTGGTGTTGATGATGAGGAAGGTGAACAACCAGATTTACTAATACTATGTTTGTTTTAAGTGATTATCGATACGAGGATATAAAATATGAAACCGAGATTTTACCGAGATTTTAAAACGGAATTTCCCCGAGACAAAGTTGTACCAGTATCTCGGTGTCGACCGAGACAATCCGAAATCCGAAATTGACTACCTTGGTGTATACAAGGAAAGGAGAGAGACACCATAGTCCATAGGAGAGTTTTTTATTTACCCATCGTGAGTTAGAGTACACCCGATTAACCCGCGCGACAAGTCACAGTGGGCCCCACCACAACGCTGAAAAGTAGAAATTGACGTTTAGTCCCAAAGTTACTGGGCTTGGGACGCTTTATTCCACCCCTTCCAAGCCTAGTACGTCTTAGTCCAAAAATTCCCCGGACAGACAGTTTGATCCAAATTTTGGACGAGTTACTCCAAATTTCTGCCGATCCAGAAAATAAACTTTTTCTTACTACCCTGATTACCCTTTCTGTGTTCCGGCATTCATTTTTGACATCTTAGATTTTTTTTTCTGAAGAGAGAGATGAAGGCGGAGCACAGAGACGATTACGATTAGTGTTTTTAAGTAATACAAGTTAGAGTTTTGATCTTTCCATTTTATATTTATTTGATTGATTGATTTTTTTTTTACTTTTTCTTCATTTTTTTGGTTGGATCTGTTTACAGAGATCCCAAATTTAAGAGCAAAAAATGTTTGAAACATCTCGATTTCATTTTAATTTTACTCTCCATCTAACAATTTTCAAAGATGAGAAGGTATATTTTTGTTGATTTGTAAAAGTAATTTGGATCTAAATTCTGAATTTTGGTATGATTTAATCACACAAAAATTGCATCCAGAGCGATTTGATGCCAATTAAATTTGTGGTGGGTTGATTGAGTTGAAACAGTGGAAGATATACAAGAGATTTGATTATTTAAATCTGGATTCATAAACTGATACATGGATAGTGAATGAAAATAGCATAACCTAAGCATAATTACTACGTTAGGTTCGTTTTATTAGAAATGATTGCACTGGTTCTTTATGGTCAAAAAGTAACTCAAGTTGAGATTTGAATACCGATATCTCTTTAACCAACAATATTATTTTATCTGTATTATATGCTTTGGATGCATAGAGGGAATGATTTTTTTATATAATTGTACAAGTAATTTTTTTATGTATTTGAAGTTTTTTGAATTTTATGTATATAAATCTGATTGTTTGTACATTATGTGAGCCATTACTAGGATCCATGATCTAGTATTTGAGATATTGTTTTATGATTTCATCACCGTAAAACTTTGCTTAACGTCGTGGTTTCGAGTCTCGCTAATAAAAATGTGTGACTACTTTACATTTTGATATGAAATCTCACTCAGGATGCTGGTATAATTGATTGCCTTACTGTACTGCAATATAAAAGATGCTCAAGAAGATGCACCATTTTACAATTTTAACGACTGCATTAGCCAGTACTAGTGAATGATTGTTTTACTTGTTTTTGGTTCTTTGTTCATATTAGTTATGTTGGTAGGAGTAGTTTGAAACTTTTTTTTGCAACAAATATTGTTGAGATAAGAAGCCAAACAACATCTAATTATTGATGATTATCCATCAATAGAAGCCTAAAAATCTATCAACGCTGGTGCATGCCATATTCTATCAGTTTCTGTTAGGTTTGGGCGTCCAACTTGTATTCACTGTATGAGGTGTATTTATTTTTACACCAGTTTTACACAGTGTACTTTTTAGTGCACCAGTTTAGTTGGTTCTTAGTTTTATTTGTTTTTGGTTCTTATTTCATATTAGTTATGACATTCAAGGGGTTTGTTATATATTTTTTGCTTTTGGATACATTTAGTTGAATTTGTTTTGGTATTATAAAATTTTAAATTATGATCCAATGTTTTTATCAATTCTTAATGTGCGCTTAGTTGTACACGTTGATTCTTAATGTGTACATAATTGTACACTTATTGATGTGTACATAATAGTCCAAGAGAAGTGGAAACTATGTGCATTATGAGACTTATGCTCGGGTAAATAACTAGAGTAGAAATGATTTGGAGGCATGAAACTCAGGCTTATGTAAATTTTTATTTGTTTCCAGGTGTCCCATGTACTATCACTTTAAGCTTGCATTTCTGTTGTGGCTCCAACTTCTATCTTTTGATGTGAGTAAAACCTAGCTCTTGGGTGGTTTTTTTTTTTTTTTTTTTTTACATTTAGGTTTGTGTTAATAAATTTCTATGTTTTGACCACTCTTCAGTTATGTTCGTAAACTAACAGTGTGTACACATTAAAATTAACTCCTTTTAAAACTCTTTGTTACTTGTCCTGAAGCTTTTTACTGTTTAGCTATTCAAATTATTATTATTATGTCTGCATGAACATTGGTTGTAAGTTCTCTTTGGCCGCCAATGATAGTTGGGAGAGACATGGAAAGATAGGATCATTTGGGTATATATGCTTTGGATAGACGTGTAGACAATATGTGTACATAGTTGTACACATATTGATTATTAATGTGTACATAATCGTACACGTGTTAATTGTTAATGTGTACATAGTTGTAAACATGCTTCTTACTATACAAGAATCTTTTATTTTAGATTTAATTGTTATTTTCTGTTTACATCTTTAATATGATATGCGGTGTTAACTCAGGGGGGACATGGAAATACCGGATCATTTTGTAGGCCTGTATATAATTGTACAAGATGATAAAGATGAGTTCCCAACTAATGTTGCTATGCTTGCAGTCCAAGATGATGCAACACGCTGCAAGGTATTTGTTCTAGTTGTATATTTTGGTTCCCTTGATGACTCCTACCTTAATATTGGTCCTAACTGATAATATGATTGTGTGCTTTAGGCTTTCTTAGTTGAATTTGATAAGTACAACCTTCGTTTAATGAAATAACATATTGATTCTTAATGTGTACATAATTATACACATGTAGATAGTTAATGTGTATATAGTTGTATACTTGTTGATTGTTAATATGAATAATTGGTGTTATGCATGTTTTACAGGGGTGTACATATTGGCGCACCTGTGTAAATCTTATGAAAAAGTATGTTTCCCTTGTCTTACAAGGGTGTACATATTGGTGCACCTGTAGGAAGTAATTCCCATGAAAAAATAGGTTTGTGTGTGGTTGTGAATGATCATCTTTATGCATGTTTTGAAGCGGCGTACGTATTGGTGCACCTTTGTCATTCCCATGTAAAAGTAGGTTTGTGTGTGGTTATGAATGATCGTTTTTCTACATGTTTTGCAGGGATGTACACATTGTTGCACCTGTATAATTCCCATGAAAAAGTGTGCCCGAGAGTGAATATGAATGACCGATTTTATGCATGTTTTGCAGGGGTGTGCACATTGGTGCACCAGTGTATTTTCAATGAAAAAGTAGGTTTGTTTGTGGCTATGAAGGATTGATTTTAGGAATGTTTCACATGGATGAATACATTGATGCACCAATATGCTTCTCATGAAAAAGTAGGTCTGGGTGTGAGTATGATTTATCTGTTGTGCATGTTAGTAATCTCCTTTTTAGTAAAGTGCAATGAATCACTGTACTGGGATATTTCGAATCCATATTAAGTTTGTGTAGTAATGCCCACATGGATTGTGTCTCTGACCATAAACTAAGTTCTTATTTTGATCGTTTTTTTGCTTTCTTTTCTTACGTGGATGTTGGTGAAAGGATAATCACTTTCTTTTCAAGCTGCGATTTTCTTATGTTCATTGTTTCGTCCTCAATGCAGTCCGGCTATTATGGATGTTATCCAACTGGTGCTTGACATGGTTGATATTTTTCTCAATCTGTGCGGACTAGGGTAGCAGTCTGGATATCATGGATTTTGGATTTTTTTGGATCTTTGCAGCGACGTACATAATTGTACACACAAATGTAAATTAAAAATTTTTAAAAATGAAAATTATATAGTCATATGGGTACTCTTTTTGTAGCTCTCGGAAAATGCTTTCCAAATATATAAAGTTTGTCGATTTTGGACGGGCGGTTTAAAAGATAAAATTGTTTTTAATTACTTTTTGTATTATTTAAAATTGTTGACGTGTCATTTTCAGGTTGAATGCGTCAGTTACAAAATCGTCCCCACTCGTTGAACGTGTGCTTTATGAAACACGTGTGGAGGTCAGCAGCGTCTTTACACAATTTTTGGATTAAACTGTACCTAGTCAATTAGGTCTGGACTAAACTGTTCTATTTAGTGGGGTTTTGGACTGAACCGTTTTTTCCCCGCTGAAAACCTCCCCTGCTAAACTCCCGGAGGACCCTCCGTTTTCGCTCCGTTTCCCAGCTTACAATGGGTGTAGAATCATAATTTTTGAAGCCTAAATTATATATTTCTTGGTTAAATTTGTGAAAGAAAAACTCTGACATCTCAACCAGGGGCGGAACTAGGAATTGAATCTAGGGGGTGCTTCAAAAAAATTTAATGTGTACTTGGATATATTTACCCTGGCTTGATCATAGATTCTACTGGATGTAAGCTAAAACGGGAGAAACTTTAAGCCTAATGTAATGAAAAAAAATTGTTTGGGGGCTTAAGCATGGCTGTAGTTCCGCCCCTGATCTCAATGTGCGTGTTATCGACACCGCCAAAGACAATTTAATTTTCTGATAATACAACAATATTAGACATTTTTTGGGAGAACTGTTCACTTAGAGCAGAGAGCAGATTTGTCCACTCCCACCCCGCAGCAGGATAGGCAAACTGACAAATAGGATGGGCAAACACTCAAATTTTAAAGTTTGCTCATTTCGTCTCAATTTGGGATGAACGATGTTGATACATCAAGATAGTTACCCCTTAGCAGAGCTACGGAGCCCCAAAAGGAAAGGCAAATCCAATGTGAAATATGGGGGACTTGGGGACTAAAACCCAAGTCCACTAGAAGGTATCCACAATATGGAAAGGATAAGGAGAGAATTAACGGAAAAGGAAAAGGTTGTATTAGAGAAAGAGTGATATTAGTGGTAATTAAGGAGGTTTGGGTACATGTGGCATGATGTCTTAAAAGGAAGGACTTTTGGGAAAGTTTATAAAAGGAGGTACATAGTACAATGGAAAACAAGCTCTCTCTCATACCATTCCTAGAAAAGTGTTGTCATTAGGTGTGACTAGGACGGATAGGACCAATATCATATTCACCCCTCAACATTTGGCGACCACATCCGAAGGTTCGTGCCTAACCCACCATGACACACCAAGGAAGCACTAGCTCGGGAGCCTTAGAGAATCAGTTTATCGAACAGCCGCCAAACCCGGAAGGCGAGAGAGTAGGAATAGTGTCGAGCCTGATCACACAAGGGAGAAGAACAAACGCCTTGCAAGAAAAAGACAAACAACCAACATCTGGAGATGCGCCACCCACGCGGCCCTCTATGCAAGAAATGCAGAGAGAATTGGATGACCACGTCCAGCGAGAACAAGAGCTAAGGAAGTTGTTAAGAACGGCCGAAGCTGAGCAAAACACTAAGGAAGCGACGAATAACATCAAAGAGGAGGAGGAAGAGCCTGTATTCATGTCACAAGAGGCGATAGCCAAGTACCTAGAAAAAATTACCGGGTAGTAAAACAAGACAACGACGACTTCATGACTAGTCCATACTCCCCCGAAATCGCAAAATACCAGTACCGTGAGGATTATACTTCACCAAAGTTCAAAGTATACAATGGACAAGGGAATGTGCGTGAACATCTTAGCCGATTCTTGTCACCAAAGTTCTAAAACAGTTAATGGTAATACAAGGAGCTTTGTACTATTGTGCCGCAGAAGGGTCCCTCGCACACAGAAAATACTTCAGGAGCTACACACAGAAACTTGCGGGCATACAGGTGTCGTCCATCTATATAGAAATCTCAAGAGACTAGGGGTATATTGGCCAAGTATGTCAGCAAAAACGGCAACCTTTCAAGATAGTTGTGCCGGCTGTCAGGCTCCACCACAACCCGCATAGGTTTGCTCAGCCAAAGGAGTTGATTGGAGACAACCATATGTCGACTATCTCCAGCACGACAAGCTACCTAGCGAAAGGCAAGCGGCATTAAAAATTCAAAATAAAGCAAAACGTTTCTTCATAAATGAAAATGTGCTTTACCGAAGAAGCTATAGCAATGTGATCTTGCGATGCTTATCTGATCAAGAAGCGACCGAAGTCATGACTCAATCCCACAATGCCGAGCACCAAGGAATGCGGAAACTATTTATAGAGCTCCACGAAGGAGGATTCTATTGGCCGACCATGGAAAATGACACCGCTAAACATGTTAGGAAGTGTTTGAGTTTCCAGATGCACGGGACGTTGATCAAAGCGCCCCACACCCAGTTGCACAACATAGTAACGTTGTGGCCATTTCACAATTGGGGGCTAGACCTTATAGGTCCGATAAACCCGGACTCCTCGAAGCGCCACAAATACATAGTAATTGTCACCGAGTATGCATCCAAGTGGGTTGAAACGATACCTCTAAAAGACTACGCTGGAGAGACCATAACCGCGTTCATCAAAGAGCACATCATTTGCAGATTCGGCGCACCCATGTTAATTAGAGAGAATAATGCTAAGTCATTTGTGAACAAGGACGTGATAGAATTACTCCGACAATATAAAACGAGGTTGCACACGTCGACCCCCTATTATCCCCAAGGAAACGGTCAGGCGGAGGCCACCAACAAAAACCTCCTCCGGATCCTGAGTAGAAAAGTGCATGATCACCATAGAGGATGGCATGAGCAACTATCACTCACACTATGGGCATACCGAATTTCAAAACGCAGTTCGATAGGACCATCGCCTTATTCCTTGGTCTATGGCGAGGATGTCATACTACCTGCAGAAATAGTGATACCATCAGCAAGAGTAGCAATGGCCAGCCACACCACACCAGATGAGGTAAGTCACTTCGCACATCTAAACACAATAGAAGAACGAAAGGCACGAGTAGAACCATTTGCTGAGGCATATAGAAAGCAAACGGCTAACTACTACAACCAGGGTGTCCAAGAGAGAATTTACTAGATTGATTATCTGGTTCTAAAAATTTCTCTCACGTGCAAAGAAACGCCAGCGCTCAAAAATTCGCAGCAAACTGGGATGGCCCATTTAAAGTTAGAAATGTGGCTGAGAGCGGATACTACAAGCTGAAAAAGCGGGGGAAGGGGGAAGGTGTCTAATAACCACACCCAATATTTCGTTTCGACAATCTGTATAGTCTAACTCCAATATAATTCCAAGAGAATCAACTAGACAGTCAGACTCAATCGAGGAAAATATATCCAAGAGTTATATCTCAATTTCTCAAATCAATCTTCAATCGAACGGATAGAAATCTGTGAGCCGGATTAATAAGAGAAATAACTTGGATGGTTCCAAAGACCAATATCCAAGCATCAATCAACAACCAAAGGTTGGATTCACCAATTGATTAAAACACGCACAACCTGTGATATTTCAATTATATAATAATATAATGTGGAAAAGAAATAACACAGACACCAGAAATTTTGTTAACGAGGAGACCGCAAATGCAGAAAAGCCCCGGGACCTAGTCCAGATTTGAACACCACACTGTATTAAGCCACTACAGACTCTAGCCTACTACAAGTTAACTTCGGACTGGAATGTAGTTGAGCCCTAACCAATCTCCCACTGATTAAGGTACAGTCGCGTTCCTTACGCCTCTGAATCCCAGCAGGATTCTACGCACTTGATTCCATTAGCAGATCTCACCCACAACCAAGAGTTGCTAAGACCCAAAGTCGAAGACTTGATAAACAAATCTGTCTTACACAGAAAAGTCTATTGAATAGATAAATCCATCTCCCACAGAAATATCTATGAGTTTTTGTTCCGTCTTTTGATAAATCAAGGTGAACAGGAACCAATTGATACACCGGACTTATATTCCCGAAGAACAACCTGGTAATATCAATCACTTCACAATAATCTTAATCGTATGGTAGTAGAACAAGATATTGTGGAATCACAAAGAATGAGACGAAGAGCGACTACTTTTTATCTTACCTATCGAAGATTAAATCTCGAGCAAATCTTAGAGAAGATAGTACTCAATTCGAACAAAGTAAGATCAGAACACGCAACTACAGAGAAAATAGTTGGGTCTGGCTTCAGAATCACAATGAAGTCTTTAAGTCGTTAACCTATAATGGTTTTAGGAAAAACCTAGGTTAAAGGAGAATCGACTCTAGTTATATACAAGACACAATTGAAGCAAAATCGGTTTGATTCACTCGAATCGATTCATGAACATTATAGCCACGGTTTGCAAAAATTGCATTCCTTATTATATAAATGTATTTTTTCATGAGTATGTAAACATACATAACCAATTTTAGAACTTAACCCACTCAAGCGTGCAAACGGGTACGCATACCTAAGTTCCCGGACTTGGTCTTGTTCGCCAGTATGCAAACGGGTACGCATACTGTCGCTCATGACCGAACTCAGTTGAATTAGTACGCATACGGTTATACATACTATAGTTCCCGAACTTCAACAGTTGAATCAGTAAACATGCGGATATGGATACTAAATTCCCGGAATCTGAATACACTTGCAACAGTTAGCATACAAGTACGCATACTGTTTTGTATCCAATCAAAGGTTAATTGTTCTAAACTCCCATTTCAATCATTAAAACATTCTTGGAAGACGAGAATAGCTGTGTCACACAAACTACTAGCTTCAAAGCAATTTTCAAGTGATCGAATTATCAATAAGAAACATTCCAAGTCTACATCAAATGATTGTCTCACACAAATCATGTAAGATGTTACCAGGCGATTTTCACATGATCATCTTTTGCCTTTCGTCAAGAATAAAAGATGAACTTGGTTAAAGCGAAAGCTTACCAACACATATTTCGAAAAATATGTAAGCGACTCAACTCGAAATATCAAATGTGTATAATGTAAAGTCTATATAGCTACACGACTTTTGTCTCAATAGGAGATAGAATAGGAATAGACTTCAGAGTGATAGATGAGTCAAGTCTCCACATACCTTTTATTGATGAAGTTCCACAAGCTCCCCTTAGTAGTTCTTCGTCTTCAATCGATGAACTTTGTGGAGTTTAAAGCTCAACTACACATTCTATCATAATCCGAGACATAGTTATAACTAAACTAGAAATGTAGACTTATAGTTTTGGCAACTAAACTTGACAAACAAGCTTGAGATACCAACACTTGCGAGTTCGACCGAGCAGTGCTCTAACAATATCCCCCTTTGTCAATTTTAGTGACACTATCAATACATATGGATTACAAAATAAATAAACTTTTTAGCTTCTCATCCAAATGCTTGATTTCAATGGTTCTTTAACATTACTCGATATCTTCGTCACTTCCAAGTACTCCAGTGATTCTGAACGTGTTCAACTCAGCATCATAGTTGTTGAAGATCCATAGCCATAACAATAAATAAAAACAAGATGTTTTCATATTGTTATACAGTGTTATAGTATTATTACACAACATCAAAGTTCAATTGTATTACAACTTCGACAATAATAATATGGTGATTTGTATCACTCCCCCTTAGTCAATACTTCATATCACAATGAAAACCACTCCCCCTTACATAATGATTTGTAAAACATATGTATTTGTAGTGTGAACTACACAATAATTCTCCCCCTTTTTGTCAATATAAATTGGCAAAGGTACGAAAACTAGTGGTATCATAATAAAATTCTCATAGAGATATTTCATGACTAAAAGAGAACATATCAACTTTGTTTCGATGATTTCACATAGTTGAAACTCATTGTATTCATCAAGGAGTTTATAAAGATACAAGAAAACTCCTACAACATTCCATACCCGCACTCCCCCACAAAGATTTGGAAATTAAGCACAAGTTCAATTAATAACTCTTCCCCATAAAATGTCATTCCCGAAAGAACAACAAGAGCGACCTTACTTTTACAAGAAAAGAAGGATTTCTTTCAACATTAACAAATCACATTAAACATGAATTTGTATCCAAAAAACTCAATTAAATTAACCAAAAAGGAACCTCAATGATTCATTTAATCGAAAATCCTCAATATAAGAAAACTTACGAAGCCACACAATACTTTCACATAGAAGTGGATCAGAAAAAGATCAATACTGCGGAATACTCAAAGATTCATTTTATTTTTCATCAATATTTGCATAATGATATCATAGACTTAATCTTTGCAATTCAAAAGTTCATTCTATTTTCCATCAATATTTGCATAATCACACAATAGACTTAACTTTTAACATATATGGGACAATCATAGTTCATGGACGTAAACACTCATATCCTATAACATTATTTGCAATATATAAAACCAATAAAGATTAATATTGCAAAATCATCTTCCAAATAAACTTTAGAATTTAAATAAATAAATCAAAAAACATTGCATGATGAAAATCGTTGGCAATAACTATGAGTAATCACAATATATGTTATTCCAAACCCTAGTTATCCTTCTTAAAACACAAGAATAAATTCTCATAAGAAGTTTCCTAGACATAAAAAAACCAATAAACTAAAAACGAAAAGACTCCTAAACCATCAAAACCGATCATGAACTGAAATGAAAGAGCTTTTCAGGAACCCTCACGAGTCTTGAGACCTTTGAGCTTGTGATTGACAGCATCCACTGCTTCTTCAGAGAAGATATCCTCATTGAGAAGATCTTTAACATGTATCTTCATGAGAACAAGGTCAGAGTTAACCTTTTTCAACTCAGTTCTTAACACATCGAGACCCTTCATCGTATCAACAAGTTGCAGTTTTTCTTCCTCAAAGTATTTAAGAAAATCGTGATCCACTTCGGCCGAAACCATCTCATCATTCTCAACATCTTGATGAGTATAAGCATAGTAGCATGAGAAATCAAAATAATCCTTAGGATTTTGGTATTTGATATCATCAACACTACTAGGGTTTTTTTCTTCTTCCCTTTGGACCCGAAACCAATACCGTTGTCAAGAAAACCTTTTGCAAAATCACAGGTGCGAGAAGGAGATGACATTCTTAACACAAACATAATAACCTAGAGTACACGTACGTGACTCAATAGGATAGGTATTTAAATGGTTTCTTAGGAAAACTTTAGGGTTTCTAAATTTTGGTTCGTGACAAGTCAAATGGATACCCGTACGAAGCCAATATGGTTCCCAAAACAAAAACTGTAAAATACCCCTTTTCAAGGAAAAAGAACACAACAAAATTTTGCTACATGAAAAAATTTCTTTCCAAATTTTTTGGCTCAATAAATTTTGTATTCTCATAAGAAAAAATTAGAGCACAAAAGTAGCACAAAAACCAAAAATACTATTCAAGATTAAAAAGTAAACACTCCAACCAAAACAATACTTATGCAAAGCTGTTTGTAGACAATAGTTTTGCTATGAACGATAAGAAAATAACTCAACTAATCAGAGAGCATTTTACCAATAAGTATACCTGATTAATAGAAAATCTTACACAATAGGATTTTTATGAGTAAGCATTCAACCCTTGTGATTAATTAGTACAAGTATGAGCTTTATGCTCATCAAATGAATATCCTTCACGGTTAATCCTTTTTTTCCTTCTAATTCTTGGAGGAAACCCTTTTTTATGTGAAAAAGTATCATAAAACTTACTGTCATCAAAATAAAAGACCAAGTTTGAATCCTTACCAGAAGAAGTTTGTATGGAGGATTTTGACAGCCTCTTGATAAGATCCCTGTATTCTTCAATTATCAGATTAAGGTTGTCCTTCATATCTCTATTGTTGTTTCCACCTACTAGTACTTTTCTCACATCTTGAACATCATCCTTCGCTTTAGGTTGAGGAGGACTTTTCTGAAATCTCCTTGACCGATTTGTATTAACACTACAATTAGTTCGAACGTTCGATGAGCATCTTGAACTGACTTTCAATTCACGGGGTCAGTACTAAAACCGATAGGTTTAGACATCCGAATGTCAGTTACACCTTTGAGAATTAATTCTAAGGTATGCTGAAGTCGACCAAAGTAATTGTCATTCAGCTTCAGTTTGCTAATCTGTTGAACATGTCCTTTTGAATCACAAAAAAGACATACTTTATGATCATCGGAGTGATTAGAGAATGTAGCATTAGTAACATCGTTAGAAGATTTCTTCCTTCCATGAGATGTGATAATTCCTTGATCAGTGGAAGAGCCAAGCGCCTCCTTAGCGATAGGAAGAGTTTGCAGTTTAGCTTCTGAAGCTGGTTTCATTAGAGAAACATGATTAGAACTAGCCATGTTTTCTAAAATCATAACAGAATCATAAGTAATTGGTATGACTAACTCCACAAAACAATCTTTATCTTGAATAGATAGATTACTCAATAGTCGTTCTATTTCAAGGGAATCTTCCTTGAGTTTGGCCTCGAGTAAGATTCGGGAGGAACAAACTACAGTATTTTCCTCACGAAAAATCCTTAATTGGGAATCACGATCTTTTACTATACCAACCATTGTATTGACTTTGTGTTTCAGCCTATTGATTTCAACTGCCTGGATTTTAACAAGTTTTAGAATCGTTGCACTCTATTGGGATGCTTCCCTTTCTACTTCATAATCAGATTCATCAGTAAGATAATCATGGTAATACATATCAATACAAGTCTGTTTCTTAGGAACTGAATGTTCATCTATATGTAAGATTGACAAGTCTTTCTCTTTAATAGATTTCATAGAAACAAAACTTTTGTCTCTGGTGATGCGTTTTTCAGAGATAGCGTTTCTGTCCGTGGAGTCAGTTTGTTACAAACACAGACTTATAAGGTCTTAAATGTGTTTGACTACTCTGATACCAATTGAAAAGTGGGAGTCTAACAACCACACCCAATATTTATTTTCGGCAATCTGTATCGACTAACTCCGATATAATTCCAAAAGAATCAACTAAACAGTCAGACTCAATCAAGGAAAACATATCCAAGAGTTATATCTCAATTTCTCAAATCAATCTTCAATCGAACTGATAAAAATCTGTGAGCCGGATTAATAAGAGAAATAACTTGGATGGTACCAAAGACCAATATCCAAGCGTCAATTAATTTCAATCAAAAACCAAATATTGGATTCACCAATTGATTGAACTACGCACAACCTTTGATATTTCAATTATATAAAAATATAATGCGGAAAAGAAATAACACAGACACCAGAAATTTTGTTAACGAGGAAATCGCAAATGCAGAAAAACCCCGGGACCTAGTCCAGATTTGAACACCACATTGTATTAAGCCGCTACAGACTCTAGCCTACTACAAGTTAACTTCGGACTGGAATGTAACTGAGCCCTAACCAATATCCCACTGATTAAGGTACAGTTGCGTTCCTTACGCCTTTGAATCACAGCAGGACTCTATGCACTTGATTCCCTTAGCTGATCTAACCCACAACCAAGAGTTGCTACGACTCAAAGTCGAAGACTGATAAACAAATATTTCTCACACAGAAAAGTCTATTGAATAGATAAATCTGTCTTCCACAGAAATACCTACGAGTTTTTGTTCCGTCTTTTGATAAATCAAGGTGAACATGAACCAATTGATACACCGGACTTATATTCCCGGAGAACAACCTAGTAATATCAATCACCTCACAACAATCTTAATCATATGGTAGCGAAACAAGATATTGTGGAATCACAAAGAATGAGACGAAGAGCTTTGTGACTACTTTTTATCTTACCTATCGGAGATTAAATCTCGAGCAAATCTTAGAGAAGATAATACTCAATTCGAACAAAGTAAGATTAGAACACACAACTGCAGAGAAAATAGTTGGGTCTGGCTTCAGAATCCCAATGAAGTCTTTAAGTCGTTAACCTATAATGGTTTTAGGAAAAACCTAGGTTAAAGGAGAGTCGACTCTAGTCGCAACTAGTATCACACAAGAGGTGTGGGGATTAGGTTTTCCAGTTTCTAGAGTTCTCCCTTATTTAGTCTTCAAATCAGGGTTTGAAATCAATGCTACCTTGGTAACAAGGCATTCAATATTCACCGTTAGATGAAAACCTAATTAGGGTCAAGCTAATAACTTTCAACCGATAGATCGACTTAGCTTGTTACACACAAATGAAATGTGCTTTCATTTAGATATAGGTAACCGTACCAAAACGTGTATACTTGGTTGGCTCAACAATAGTTAACCGAAGTTAGCCATATGAACACTTTCATATCAACCTTGTTCATCTTTATCACAACTAGTTCAAATGACTTAAATGAAACTAGTTATAGAGTCGTTCAATTGTTATATTCTCATAAAAGTACACAAGACGCAATTGAAGCAAAATCGTTTTGATTTACTCGAATCGATTCATGAACATTATAGCCACGGTTTGCAAAGATTGCATTCCTTAGTATATAATGTCTTTGTTCATGAGTATGTAAACATACATAGACGATTTTAGAACTTAATCCACTCAGGTACTGTTAGAGCACTGCTCGGTCGAACTCGCAAGCGTTGCTATCTCAAGCTTGTTTATCAATGTTAGTGATCAAAACTATAAGTCTTGATTTCTAGTCTACTTATAGTGATGTCTCGGACTAGGATAGATTGTGCAGTGGAGCATTACTTCACGGCGTTCATCAATTGAAGACGGAGAACTACTAAGTAGATCTTGTGGAACTTCATCAACAAAAGGTATGTGGAGACTAAAACTCATCTATCACTGGGTGTTGTAATATTAAGATTGCGGTAAATAAGGATTCGATGCTCGGACTTGAATAGATTTAAAAACAAAAATATATACAAAATTGTCACAGGATCAAGAGATACTGGGACTCAGGATTTCACCAATTCTTATACTCATGCGATTCAATTATTAATTCTAGACAATTAAAGCTTATATTGATAACAAATATCGACTCTTACTTTGCCAAACATAGATTTTGTAAGTATTATATGTAAATCATAAGCATGATGCATCAATAATCTCATGGATTAAGCATACATCATCAGACAAAATCACAAATAATCAATAAAAATCATAATTCCATTCATAATAGTGCAAATAGTCATAAAAGAATTAAATAAAATTACTCATGCATAAAGAATGGTTTCCTCCATCATCCCAGTATTGGGGTTTAGCTATTCATATCAATCACGCACTCAACATATTAATTCAAAGCTCAAAGTGTAATTAAAAGAGTCAAAAGTTATAAAATAGTAGTTCTGAGACTCACAAAACACGTCCAGAAAAGAACGACGACAGAGAACTGCAGCGAACTGCGACACCTCTTTTCTGTTGTTGAGCTGCTGAAAATAAGACTGTTCTGAAGCTGCTGAAAATAAGACTGTCCTGGAGTGTCTGTTCTTCGTGTTCTTGAAGCTTTTTAATGGCAGCAGCAGCAGCAGGTGAACATTGCTGCTACTCCTTCTTCTTCGCTCCTCCTGGCTCTGTATCGACCCCAAACTCTTCATGCCCCTTCTCTGACATAAAACCAACTATTTATAGGCTTTAAATCCCCTTGAAACTCGATCAAACCCCTTGGAAATCTCCATTATTCTTTACGGGTTGTTTGAAGAATAATCTTCTTCTTGTTGCGTTACAGGCTGTTTATAGCTATTCTCTCGTCTCAAACATCTTCTAGGACTTTTACCCAACTGTTTTGATGTATATCCCACGCAAGATATCCCATAAATCTCTCAAACTAATCTCAAACCCTAAACAGAAACCGTGTGCACTGTCTTGACTTTGTGTGGATTTTCTGACTTATCCAGCCCAATTAGATGGGTAATCGCTTCTAACAGGTCCCTTATGTCTTGTAGAGTCCGTGGGTACCAAATTTGCCCATTTAATCGCCTCCTAGGTCGCTCAAATCATTGATCCAAAACTGTTGACGCTGCTGCCTTTTTTCCCGCCAAAATCCAGTTTTGAAACTTTGAAGATGACCTCCCCCTATCCAGTTCCGGTGTCCCTTTAGTACATGCCCTGAAATGGGGTGCCCCTTAGTAATTAGGTTACCCCTTATCCAAAGTGAGAGTCCGTATAGTAATTTTCTCCCACGAGCGCAAAAACCACTTTTTAGCCAATTTCGCCGCAAAAGCTTATTTCTCCAAAAACACCTACAAAGACATAAAATAACCAAATAAGTACAAAATAGAGTACTAACAATATAAACAATTGGGACAAATTAGACACATAAATGCGTCTATCAAATACCCCCAAACTTATTATTTGCTAGTCCTCGAGCAAATCTAATCTAAAATAAAATGACTACACTTAGCACGTGCAGTAAGCCGTTAAACCACTAGGTGGCCCTAGTGGCGGAGTGTTGTCTCCGGGGGGTTTACCAGAGGTGTACCCACAAAACCTTAATACTCCAGAGCTTAGCTATCTACGCAGAACCTTGGAAGGCACTAAAGAATCTCCTTGGTTGGCATACTTATTGACTACAGGAAGAAGTACCCTGATGCGAAATTCCAATTGCTGTACACGAGTTTGCACTCAAGCATACTAAAATTCATATAAAGTGACAGAGCTCTACTCAGATAGTTGCACTATGGACATCATATTCGGAGTCTAAACTAATCACATGGATAGATCAAGAAGATGGATATAGAAAACATAGATGGTTTTGATGTTTACTAAGTGAACGACGTTTCCCATATCTGTCTGAAGGCCTCCGCCAAAATGAACCTATCCTAATGGATTGAGATACTAGTCTGACTAATATCAACACACTGGCATATACAAGGGTACCAGTGGTCGATAACCTAACTCTAGGTCAACACAACTGGCATATACAAGGGTACCAGTGGTCGACTTTATTGAATTTATTCCTTTTGGTCAAATGGTCTGGTCTCAATTTTTTTTTTTTTTTTTTTTTTTTTTTTTTTTTGGTAACTACCATTTTTTTTTTATTTTTTTTTTTCATCTCTTTTTCTTTTTCAACTTTTTTTTTTTTCATGGTATCTCAATCACTCTAATTCACCCTAGCATTGGTAACAACTTGAATCGTGGGCCCCACCTATCACTTAGAGAAACATAGTTTAAAAACAAAATAAAATAAAAATAGAAGTGAAAAGGACTCAACGAGATATGGTGAAACTATCATGTTATTTCTAACACCTGAGCTCTGTGCTTTTATGAATAGACTCTTTAGATGTTTCCATCTAATCAGATTGGTTCCTCAAACTCCTACAATCAAAATGCTTCCATCCACTTAGATTAGTTAGTGCAATCCTCAATAGGCATAAATTTCTAAGCTCTGGAGTTTATTTATTCATACTAAAAAGTTTCTCCCATACCCCCAAACTTAAACCTAACATTGTCCTCAATGTTCTAAAGATGAAATTAAAAGCATGAACAAGGAGAAACTGTTACCATTTGAAATGAAAGAGTTACGGAAGGATATTACCTGGTTGCATGAGATTGGGTTACCTCCCAAGAAGTGCTAAGTTTAAAGTCTTCAGCCAGACTAAGAAAAGTATTAGTCAACTCGAACCGTATAATAGCCGGAATAACTGTGGGTCTTTAACACCAAAAAGCTGACAAAAGGAAACTGCAGTGAACCAAGAAAATGTACAATACTAGCATGCCCTTACCTAGTTTCCTGATTAAGATATCTATATCTAATTGTGGTTCAGGTTCAGGTTCTATAAAAGGGTCTAAATATATTTCTTTAGGCTGCAACTCCTCAAAATTGAGATCCGAATTATTAGGTCCTAGAGTCTGTAAGTACTTAAATAAGAACTTAGAAGCACAAAATAATAACCTAAATAATTGAGGATCCTCTAAGTCAATCAGGTTTGACTTACATAATTGACCACAGTGAGAGTAGTGGTCATTCTTAAGAAATGTGTCGATTCTAATATCCTAAAGTAATTAGGTTTAGTCTCAGAACTTAATAATTGACACATTTGAAATTTATACGTTCCCACAATTGTTTGAAAAATATTTGGTGGGAAAACAAAGTCGATCTTAGTATCATAGCCTGGTCTAACCTCATCAACCAGAGGATGGGTTTCTAACAACTGAACTTCCTTATGGACATCACTAGGTTCAGGAAAACGAGTATGAAAGTAATCTTGTAAAATGGTTGAGGCATTGATGTCAAGTCCTAAGTGTGGGGACTTTCTGAGAGTTAAAGGTAAGGCACTAGGGAAGTGATAATCACCCCCAAACTTAGAGTTTTCAGTTTCTCTAGATAGACCTCTAATTTTTTCTTGAATTTCCGTATCTTCAGAGTCCTTAAAATATTCAAGAGATTCTTCTAAGTTATTATCAGGTAGTGCATCTTTACTCATCTCTACGGGTCTATCTTCTTCTTCCAAGACTATTGTTTCTAAGTCGCTAGACTCTAAAACAGTATTTTCGAAATGAACCCGTTCCTCTAAACCACTATCGGCTTCGTAATCAAAAGGAAAAACTACATCGTCTAAAACGGTGGTATCCCTAATCAAATCCTCGTCCTTTTGAATAGGTGAATAATCATAAAAATTATTTGGATTTGAAGTAGAAATAATATAATCACTATAAAGCTCAATTGGATTACTAGATTCCTGATTACTATGCCTACAGTTTCAGATTCTTCATCACTACTATCCTCATCATCATAATAGTACGAAGATGATTGAACCTTATCTAAATAAGTAGTGTTACCAATTATAACCTCGTTATCTTGATTATGTGAAAAAGTATCTTCATTCTCAAGGGTATTATTGGATACACTATATTGGCAATTCAAGTTATTTCGAGCAATACTTTCATTCGTCTCTAACTCAAGTCTACGTGTCGACTCAGCTATCCTCTCAAGGGTCTCTTCCAAAGAAAGTTCCCTTAGTGTAGGATCTAAGTTTTGAGTTAATCTATTGAGGATATCTTCTACAGATTCAGTTGTTGTTGCAGTTCTTTCGTCCATAACTACATTATTCACCTCATCTAATTTATACGTCGATTCAGCTAACTGACGTGATGACTTAGCTAAATTCCTGAGAGTCTCTTCTAGAGAAGGAATAGGAACTGAAGGATCATAATAAGGACTACTTTTCAAAAGTTTGATTGTATCCTCTAAAGACGAAGAACTAGTATTATAATCTTCTTCTTGCTCGTATGACTGATGCGCGTGCGGATAGTAATTGGGCTCACCATGGTATGAACCATAACCTTGAAAAGGTTGGCGTCCCCAGTCACTATTCTCACTATGGTCATAATACTGATGATGTCCATATTCAACAGGTCGATATTCATTGTATTGGCTTCTATCATACCAGTTCGACATTCTTAATTGCAGGGGAATTCTACGCAATCACAAACAAGTCCGACTCGACCAAATCAAACCTATAGAATCTAGCAAACAAAAAGCATGATGGCTCCACTTAGATTGTTTTCTAGACCAGCTTCTATTCCTTCGAAAAGGAATTCGTTACAATTTGAGCACACCCCTCTGGAATCAATCCGAGCTAATGTAAGTTGAATCGAGGCGAGGGAAGCTCAGTGGAGCTTTGATACCCAAGGCCTCACCGCTATCACAAGGCGGCGCAGTCACGCATTCAACTCACAGAAACCATCATGAACTTTGAAATGTGCTTAAAGAGCAACCAATATTTTTCGAACGAGTTTCCTATTAAGCTCGTTACCCTATTGGTCTCGTTCTATTCAAAATTTTAGGCTTAGGTTCGCGTTTGGTTTCGTTTTCCTAAGGCGGGCAAGAAGGAAACGGTGATGAAATCCGAGTCCTTATCTTGTTTAGGCCAGGCCTTGCCCTTTACTAGGAAAATAAAGACAGTCCGGTTCGTCCTCAAACAATTATCACCTTAAGGCAGACAGTAACCCGCTTGCAGAGATTCGCGGGTGTTTCGATTGGACTTACCTCCCGTACCAGACGGGCGATGAACCGTTGTCGTCGACTCGGGCCACGACTCCTATGACGTGTGCGAACCCGAGGGGCCGAGACGATATAGTAATCGTCGTCCTTCCCTGCAAACAGTTTGTATTTAATTTTTTTTTTAATTTATAACCCTTCCGTAGGGTTTTAAAAATAATGTCCAAAGTCCAGAATAAAGTCCAAATAAAAAGTCCAAAATTACAAAAATTATGAAAAATAAAGCCTATTTACAAATTCTAAAAATAAATAAATAAAAGCTATATACAAAAAAATAATAATAATAAAAATTAAATCCTAAAAAAAATTATGTCTTTTTCTTCTTCTCTTTTAGCTTTTAACTTTTAGCTTTAAGCTTTTTGTTCCCAAGTCCTTAGTATTCCACTTCGAACCTGTAAATCAAAGACACAAAAAGAAACGTAAAAAGGAACAAATAATAGTAAAAAAAATAAAATAAAATAATAAACCTAAAAACAAATCTATATACAAGTCCGCGTCGGCGGCGCCATTTTGTTGTAATATTATTGCGGTAAATACGGATTCGATGCTCGGACTTGAATAGATTTAAAAACAAAAATATATACAAAATTGTCACAGGATCAAGAGATACTGGGACTCAGGATTTCACCAATTCTTATACTCATGCGATTCAATTATTAATTCTAGACAATTAAAGCTTATATTGATAACAAATATCGACTCTTACTTTGCCAAAATAGATTTTGTAAGTATTATATGTAAATCATAAGCATGATGCATCAAATCTCATGGATTAAGCATACATCATCAGACAAAATCACAAATAATCAATAAAAAATAATTCCATTCATAATAGTGCAAATAGTCATAAAAGAATTAAATAAAATTACTCATGCATAAAGAATGGTTTCCTCCATCATCCCAGTATTGGGGTTTAGCTATTCATATCAATCACGCACTCAACATATTAATTCAAAGCTCAAAGTGTATTAAAAGAGTCAAAAGTTATAAAATAGTAGTTCTGAGACTCACAAAACACGTCCAGAAAGAACGACAACAGAACTGCAGCGAACTGCGACACCTCTCTTCTGTGTTGAGCTGCTGAAAATAAGACTGTTCTGAAGCTGCTGAAAATAAGACTGTCCTGGAGTGTCTGTTCTTCGTGTTCTTGAAGCTTTTTAATGGCAGCAGCAGCAGGTGAACATTGCTGCTACTCTCTCCTTCTTCTTCGCTCCTCCTGGCTCTGTATCGACCCCAAACTCTTCATGCCCCTTCTCTGACATAAAACCAACTATTTATAGGCTTTAAATCCCCTTGAAACTCGATCAAACCCCTTGGAAATCTCCATTATTCTTTACGGGTTGTTTGAAGAATAATCTTCTTCTTGTTGCGTTACAGGCTGTTTATAGCTATTCTCTCGTCTCAAATATCTTCTAGGACTTTTACCCAACTGTTTTGATGTATATCCCACGCAAGATATCCCATAAATCTCTCAAACTAATCTCAAACCCTAAACAGAAACCGTGTGCACTGTCTTGACTTTGTGTGGATTTTCTGACTTATCCAGCCCAATTAGATGGGTATAATCGCTTCTAACAGGTCCCTTATGTCTTGTAGAGTCCGTGGGTACCAAATTTGCCCATTTAATCGCCTCCTAGGTCGCTCAAATCATTCATCCAAAACTGTTGACGCTGCTGCCTTTTTTCCCGCCAAAATCCAGTTTTGAAACTTTGAAGATGACCTCCCCCTATCCAGTTCCGGTGTCCCTTTAGTACATGCCCTGAAATGGGGTGCCCCTTAGTAATTAGGTTACCCCTTATCCAAAGTGAGAGTCCGTATAGTAATTTTCTCCCACGAGCGCAAAAACCACTTTTTAGCCAATTTCGCCGCAAAAGCTTATTTCTCCAAAAACACCTACAAAGACATAAAATAACCAAATAAGTACAAAATATAGTACTAACAATATAAACAATTGGGACAAATTAGACACATAAATGCGTCTATCACTGGGAAAGTCTATTTCTACTCTATCTCCTATATTGAGACATAAGTCGTATTACTATATGGTTTTCGATTATGCACATTTCAGAATTTTGAGCTGAGTTAACTCGCTTACATATTTCTCGAAATATGTGTTGGTAAGCTTTCGCTTCAACCAAGTTCATCTTATATTCTTGACGAGAGTCAAAAGATGATCATGTGAAAATCACCGAGTAACATCTTACATGGTTTGTGTGATACAATCATTTGGTGTAGACTTGGAATGTTTCGGTATGATTATTCCAATAACTTGAAAATTGCTTTGATGCTAATAGTGTGTGAAAACGGCTATTTTCATCCTCTAAGAAAGTTTCAATGATTTAAATAGAGTTTAGAACACTTAACCAACATTGGATTATAGACATGGTATGCACTCTTGCATATATGTGATCCATGTCCGGGAACCATAGTATGCATATTGTTAGAGCATTGCTCGGTTGATAATATTTTTGATTGTTGTTGTAGTAATGAGGTTCAAACTCTCGGACTTGTGAAGATTAAATTTAAAGATTTAATAAAATTATATACAAAAATATTAACAAAGTGGGCGAGTGGTATGAGAAAATAACCAAGACACTGATTCCACTATTACATATGAATTAATGATGGTGAATAATCCAAAACTCTAATTATCTTTTAATTCCTTTATATCTTAACTCACTAATAATCAAGCAAATTCTCAAACATCAATTTTATCCCTTAAGCATAGATTATCTAAATAAAGCATAACCTATCTAATTGAATCACAACTGATTAGGAAAATTACGCAAACAATTTAAAACTCTGAAAAAGCAGTGATTGAGTGAATTATAATTAAATATTAGAGAAAATAAAATAGTTACCAATTATTCATGCGTAAATAGCTTCCTCATTGCTTTGGTTTCGGGAGAATTAGCCGCTCATCATGTTGGAAACACGCTCAAAAATCATTATTATTGCTCAAAGGGTGTTTACAAATGATGAAAATGGAGAAATAATTCAAAACCGGGTTTTGTAACAATTATATTTGTTACAAACCAAAAAAAAAAGACGATACATAGGATGTGTCACTGTTACTGTTTCTCTAAGACCCACGGCTTTGTGTCGCAAACGCTGGCAAATAAGTATGCCTCTGATGTACGACCCACGACTGTGAGTCGTTACTGTTGGAAAACGACGGTCTTGGATGGTCCGTTCTTCGTGTCCTTCATGTTCATCAGAAGCAGCAGCATCAGAAACCGAGTTTGGGAAAACTCGAATTTCTTCTTCTCTGGCTCTCCTCATCCCCCCAGACTCTCGACACCCTCTCTATTACTCCGTCACACCATTATATACTCCTTCATGCACCGAAATCAAGCGTCATAACACCATATATTCTTTCATTACTCGATAGTATTCTTCACTTCCGGTCACAGATTTTCTTCCCTGATTTATCAACCCACGCATTTTTCCTTAGCTGTCATGCTACAAACACGTTCCAAAAGTCACCGAAACCCCAGTTTCCACCCTATATTCACTAAGAATTTGTTACTCCGATTGAGCTTTATAATGATAGTGTTGTTTCTAGTACAAATCCAAATAATTTTAATAATTATTAACCTATTCAAAAGGATGAGGATTTGACTAGAGATACCCCCGTTTTAGATGATGTAGTATTTCCTGTTTACAAAGCCGATAATGATTTAGAGGAAAGAGTTTACCCTGAGAATAATGTTTTAGAATCTAGCAATTTAGAAACACTAGTCTTAGAAGATGATAAACTCGTAGAAATGAGTGAGGATGAACCCAACTTAGAAGAATCAATTGACCATTTCCAGGAATCTGATGACCTAGAAATTAGGGAAGTTGTGACTAGTCTTTATAGAGACACAGAAAACTCTAAGTTTGGGGGTGATTATCATTCTCCGTGTTCTTTAACTCTTAGAAAGTTCCCTCGTGTATGACTTGACATTTATGCCTCAACCATCTTACAAGAGTATCTTCATACATGTTTTATCGAACCTAATGATGTCCAGAAAGAAGCTCAGTTGTTAGAGACCCGTCCTCTGGTTGATGTGGTTAACCCAGGCTATGATACCAAGATTGACTTTGTTTTCCCCCAAAAAACTTTTCTTCTAATTGTGGTAACATATGATTTTCAGATGTGTCGATATTTAAGTTTTGAGACTAAACCTAATTACTTTAGGATATTAGGGTCGACACATTTTCTTAAGAATGACCATTATTATGGTCAACTTTGTGAGTCAAATCTAATTGACTTAGAGGATCCCCAATTATTCAGGTTGTTGTTATGTGCTTTTAAATTTTTATTTGAGTTTTTACAGACTCTAGGACCTAATAATTCGGATCTCACTTTTGAGGAATTGCAGCCTTAATAAATATATTTAGACCCTTTTATAGAACCTGAACCTGAACCACAATTATATGTAGTTGTTTTAATCAGGAAACTAGGTAAGGGCATGCTAGTCTTATTCTTTTTCTTGGTTTACTGCAGTTTCCTTTGGTCAGCTCTATTTGGTTTTGAAGACCCACAGTTATTCTGGCTACTGTTATATGGTTCGAGTTGACTAATCCTTTCCTAGGTCTGGCTGGAGACTTTAAACTTAGCACTTCTTGAGAGGTAACCCATGATCATGCAACATGGTAATATCTTTCCTTAACTATTTTTCTTCAAGTGGTAACAGTTTCTCCTTGTTCATGCTTTTAATTTTATCTTTAGAACATCGAGGACAATGTTAGATTTAAGTTTGGGGGTGGGAAGAACTTTTTAGTTGCACTTTTGAAACTTCTAGCGTCACATGGTATCCGGTTAGCTAAGTTTACATATTGTTTCTCACCGAAAAGATAGAAATTGGAATGCTAGGGATAACAACCTTTTGAGACATTAGAGAAAAAGACATTGAGATCCTTGAAATTCAGGAGAGAACTTGTTCCTTTTAGAGGGTAACCGTGATGGACCTAACCATACATGATGGAAAGGCAAGTAGGTCAGGAAATGCCATAAAGACAAAGCAACCTCACAATGTAGTCTTAGTTACTGGATTGCGACTCTCTCTCAGTAGAAACTTATCATCATCAACAAGCGGGGCGACATCAAAATCTATGAAGAAAGTTGAAGACGTTTTAGGTTTAGAAGCAACAATAGAAAAGAATAATTCAAAAATCAAAGTTGAAGTTATAAAAGCAAATGATATAAGTTGTTAGAATCCATGATACCAAGACATCAGAAGTTGCGAATATCCAAGTTTTGAAGGTCCTTCTCTCATGGCCATGTAAATTGTTGTCTTGTAATTTTTGTTTCCAAAAAAAAAAACAAAAAAAAAAAGACGATACAGAGGATGTGTCACTGTCACTGTTACTCTAAGACCCACGGCTCTGTGTCGCAAATGCTGGAAAATAAGTCTGCCTCTGATGTACGAACCACGGTTGTGAGTCGTCGTTACTGTTGGAAAACGACGGTCTTGGATGGTCCGTTCTTCGTGTTCTTCATGTTCATCAGAAGCAGCAGCAGAAACCGAGTTTGGGAAAACTCGAATTTCTTCTTCTCTGGCTCTCCTCATCGCCCCAGACTCTCGACACCCTCTCTATTACTCCACCACACCCTTATATACTCCTTCATGCACCGAAATCAAGCGTCATAACTCCATATATTCTTTCATTACTCGATAGATTCTTCACTGCCGGTCACGGATTTTCTTCCCTGATTTATCATCCCACGCATTATTCCTTAGCTGTCATGCTACAAACACATTCCAAAAGTCACCGAAACCCTAGTTTCCACACGCAAACCTCCAATTACAGCACACACTTCCCGGAAATAAACCCGAGAAGATATATCCTCCCTGTTTTTCTCAAATATGATTCTCCAACCCGATTTCTTCGAATTTGATGCAATTAGATGTCTTGTTTAGCTGCAACAGGCCCAATCCAACTGACTCTAGCGTTTTAATATCACTAGAATTCGTCCAAAACCAAAACAGCAATATCGGGTTAATAAAACACGCAACTCCCTGGATTATTCCATCTGGCGCTCCAGCCAATTTTAACCCGAACCATTGATCATACTATGCCTTCCAAACTTAATCAAGTCGTCCCATGCAATTTCATCCGTTGAGTCTGCTTAAATCTCTTCCGAAACACGAACCCTAATTTTGTTCTTCACCTTGACAAAACTTCCCGCAAAAACTGGAGTTTGAATGAAGAAGATGACCTCCCCCTAACAGAGATGGGGGTGCGAATAGCAGCTAGCGCCATGGGGTGCAAATAGTAAAGAATGTGCCCCTTATCCAAAAGTGAGAGTCCGAATAACACGTTCCTCCCGGTGCTTTAGACAACTTTTCGAGCCGATTTTTCCAAAAATAGTGGTAAGTATTCCCGCCTGTATTAACTCACTAATAATCAAGCAAATTCTCAAACATCAATTTTTTCCCTTAAGCATAGATTATCTAAACAAAGCATAACCTATCTAATTGAATCACAACTGATTAGGAAAATTACGCAAACAATTTAAAACTCTGCAAAAGCAGTGATTGAGTGAATTATAATTAAATATTAGAGAAAATAAAATAGTTACCAATTATTCATGCGTAAATAACTTCCTCATTACCTTGGTTGTGGGAGAATTAGCCGCTCATCATGTTGAAAACACGCTCAAAAATCATTATTATTGCTCAAAGGGTGTTTACAAATGATGAAAATGGAGAAATAATTCAAAATCGGGTTTTGTAACAATTATATTTGTTACAAACCAAAAAAAAAAAGGCGATACAGAGGATGTGTCACTGTTACTGTTGCTCTAAGACCCACGGCTCTGTGTCGCAAACGCTGGCAAATAAGTCTGCCTCTGATGTACGACCCACGGCTGTGAGTCGTTGTTACTGTTGGAAAACGACGGTCTTGGATGGTCCGTTCTTCGTGTTCTTCATGTTCATCAGAAGCAGCAGCATCAGAAACCGAGTTTGGGAAAACTCGAATTTCTTCTTCTCTGGCTCTCCTCACCCCCCCCCCCCCCCCAGACTCTCGACACCCTCTCTATTACTCCACCACACCCTTATATACTCCTTCATGTACCGAAATCAAGCGTCATAACTCCATATATTCTTTAATTACTCGATAGTATTCTTCACTGTCGGTCACGGATTTTCTTCCCTGATTCATCAACCCACGCATTATTCCTTAGCTGTCATGCTACAAACACGTTCCGAAGGTCACCGAAACCCCAGTTTCCACACGCAAACCTCCAATTACAGCACACACTTCCCGGAAATAAAATCGAGAAGATATATCCTCCCTGTTTTTCTCAAATATGATTCTCCAACCCGATTTCTTCGAATTTGATGCAATTAGCTGTCTTGTTTAGCTGCAACAGGCCCAGTCCAACTGATTCTAGCATTTTAATCTCACTAGAATTCGTCCAAAACCAAAACAGCAATATCGGGTTAATAAAACACGCAACTCCCTAGATTATTCCATCTGTCGCTCCAGCCAATTTTAACCCGAACCATTGATCATACTATGCCTTCCAAACTTAATCAAGTCATCCCATGCAATTTCAGCCATGGAGTCTGCTTAAATCTCTTCCGAAACACGAACCCTAATTCCGTTCTTCACCTTGACAAAACTTCCCGCCAAAACTGGAATTTGAATGAAGAAGATGACCTCCCCCTAACAGTTACGGGGGTGCGAATAGCAGCTTGCGCCATGGGGTGCAAATAGTAAAGAATGTGCCCCTTAGTAATTGAGGTTCCCCTTATCCAAAAATGAGAGTCCGAATAACACGTTCCTCCCGGTGCTTTAGACAACTTTTCGAGCCGATTTTTCCAAAAAATTTTATTTCCAAAAATACATAAAAACAAAATATTAGTACAAAAATCGAGTGCCAACAATATATAGTATTGAGATCAAATTAGACACAAAAAGTGTCTATCATCGGTCGAACCCGCATGCGTTGTTATCTCAAGCATGTTTGTCAATGTTAGTGATCAAAACTATAAGTCTTGATTTCTAGTCTACTATAGTTAAGTCTCGGACTAAGATAGAAAGTGTAGTTGAGCTCAAGAACTCCATGGAAATCATCATACAAGACGAAGAACTACTCAAGGAACTGGTGGAACTTCATCGACTAAAAAGTATGTGGAGACGTGAACTTATCTATCACTCAAAAGTCTATCTACTCTATCTCCTATCTTTGAGACAAAAGTCGTCTTGCTATATAAAATTTGATTATACACATTTGCTATTTCGAGCCGAATTTATCTCGCCTATCTTTTCTCGAAATATGTGTTGATAAGCTTTTGCTTTGGCCAAGTTCATCTTTACCTAGTGACGAAAGTCATGTTATGTTTCAATCACTTTGAAAATTGCTTACTTTGACGAAAAATAATTTGTGAATAACAACTATATAATAACGTCCTCTAAGAATGTTTCAATGATTGAAATGAGAGTTTAGATTATATAACCAGTGATGGATATAAGCATTGTGTGGTAACACATATATGTATAAGTCCTTTTTTCCTAGAAACGAAGTTTGCGAACTTTGTTGATCAAGAGAACCGGAACAAGAGCTGTGAACTCAGTCCTCGAACCCAGTCCACGAACTGGCGAAAGTTCTCGACCCGAGAAAATATGCTGGAGTTTGAGAACTCCTTCCGGGAACTTAAGTCCGCGAACTAAGTCTGCGAACTTAAGTTGGTTATATCTAAAGATGATTGTTTGTGAACTTATATTAACTAAGGAATGCAAACCGTGGCTATAAAGTTCATGAACTGATTCGAGTGAATCAAATCGTTTTTTCTTCGATTGTGTCTTGTGTAGTTACATAAGATTTCCTTACAATTGAACAACTCTCTAACTAGTTCATTTGAGTCATTTAAACTAGTTATGGTCAAGAAGAATATGGTTGATATGAATGTGCTCATATGGCTAACCATTTGGTTAACTATTGTTGAACCAAAAAATGTACATGTTTGGGTACGGTTACACAAACCTAAAATCGTGCATTTCATTTGTGTGTAACAAGCTAAGTTTTCGATCCAACGGTTGAAAGATATTAGCTTGAATCTAATTAGGTTTTCATCTAACGGTGAATATTGAATGCTTTGTTACCAAGCTAACATTGATTGCAAACCTTGATTTGAAAGATTATATAAGGGAAAACTCTAGCAACTGGGAAACCTAATCCTCACACCTTTTGTGTGATACTAGTTGTATTAGCTAGAGTCAATTCTCCTTTAACCTTAGGTTTCTTCTTGGAAACCAGGTTAACGACTTAAAGACTTCATTGAGATTGTGAAGCCATACCGATACTACTTTCTCGTAGTTGTGTGATCTGATCTTGGTGATTCTATTGTTTTGAGTACAATCGTAACGATTGGCTTGAGATTAATATCTCCGATAGGAAAGATATAAAAGTAGTCACAAACATCTTCGTCTCATCGTTTGTGATTCCACAATATCTTCTTTCGCCGCGTCGATTAAGATTATTGTGAGGTGATTGATAATACTAGGTTGTTCTTCCGGAATATAAGTCTGGTTTATCAATTGGTTCCTGTTCACCTTGATTTATCAAAAGACTGAACAAAACTCGTAGGTATTCTGTGGGAGACAAATTTATCTATTACCGTAGACTTTTCTGTGTGATACAGACTTGTTTATTAAAGTTTTCGACTTTGGGTCGTAGCAACTCTTAGTTGTGGGTGAGATCAGCTAAGGGAATCAAGTGCGTAGTATCCTACTGGGATCAGAGACGTAAGGAGCGCAACTGTATCTTGGATCAGTGTGAGATTGATTGTGGTTCAACTACAGTCCAGACCGAAGTTAGTTTGTAGTAGGCTAGTGTATGTAGCAGCTTAATATAGTGTGTGTTCAATCTGGACTAGGTCCCGGGGTTTTTCTGCATTTGCGGTTTCCTCGTTAACAAAATTATGGTGTCTGTGTTATTTCTATTCCGCATTATATTTTGCTATATAATTGAAATATCACAGGTTGTGTGTTAGAATCAATCAATTGGAAATACGACCTTTGGTTATTGATTGAAATTGATTGATACTTGAACATTGGTCTTTGGTACCGTTCAAGTGATTTCTCTTGTATTTAATTAGACTCGATTACTATTTGCTTGAATAAGAATTGAATCGAGAAAGAGAGATATTAACTCTTTGATATATTTTATTAAGATTGAGTCTAGTTGATTCTCTTGAAAGTATATTGGAGTTTGTCCATACAGATTGCTAATCGAAATATTGGGTGAGGCTGTTGTACCCCCGCTTTTTCAATTGGTATCATAACAGGCAAACACCTTAAACCTGATAAGTTTGTGTTTGTTCAGTCCTTAAAAATTTTCTCATGGGAAATTTCTTTGGAAAACTTGCTCTTGGCATCTGTAACGCACGCCAGAAATCCTTAAAGATTGCTCAAAGATTATTATGGATAAAAACTCAGGTTTCTCATGATAATCTCAATTCATCTAAAAAGGAAAATTTAGATGATGAGATTCAATCTAAAGGAAAAAATAAAAGGAAGGGAAGATTGAGGAAACATTCGTCACACTCGAAGATATGGACTCTCAGTAGATTAACTCTTAATCTCTTTGAGGAATACTATCATAATGGATCAATTGACAAAGATCTATTCAGAGCTTTCGAAAGTGTATTTAAATTCTTAGAAAAACTTAATTTTGTTAAGTCTAAGAATCAACCCGATAAAAGTCCTGTATATGTAAAACTATCAAACAATAATGTACGGACTAAAAATCGGAAGAATCTTCTTTCTAGTCATCTAAAGAGGAAGATAGAAAGCTCAGACAACCCTGATTATCATCATTACTTTGATTATATCACTGGAACTGTTCACAAATATCAACCAGAAATGGTGCATGAGAATATCTCTGCACATCATGCCACTTGGTAACATACCTGGCACTACCCCATTTGTATATATCTTAAGATGGGGCAAGAAATGGTTTGATTTGTGTATAGTTGGGTTAAGTTTAGTTTAGGATTTCTACGGCATCTGGTTTCTCTCAACAATTTGTATTGTTACGGATTGCACATCAAAAGAAATCCCACATTCCTTTTGTGGGTCACGGTTCATAAACGGGTCCAAGCCCATTAGTGAACCTATAAAGAAGAAGTACGCGGACCTTCTTTTTCCTCTCAACTGTCCGCGTACGTGAACTTTTTAGGGTTCATCTTTTTTCTCCATTAATTCTTCCTTGGAGGAAAACAAGACAAGGAGGTGGTCAAAGTTCATTCCAAGTAAGTAATTTCCCCTTGTTCCTCTCCAATTTCTAGATCTCATGATGAATTTCAATGGTTCAAAAAGAACTTCAAAAAGTTTGGGTTCCTCTAGCATGGATCTTCCTTTAGACCAAAATTCTATTAGAATTAGGTTTGTCAATGATTCTTGTGCTAATGTTTTTAAAAGGATTTCATCTATGGGTTTTATTTTAGAAAAGAAATTGGATTCTTCTAGTGGACATAAAGAGGATTTGGTATGCTTTGAAAAATTCAATCTTGGAAACTTATTTGATGGTCTTGGTCAAGGATTTGATACTTTCGTAAGAATCTTCTATGCCAACATTCATGATGTTGATCTTGATAAAATGGAATTCAAAAACATGATAAATATAGAAATATTTCTTGTTAATAGAGAGTTGATTTCGAAGATTACCAAAATTCCATTGGGAAATGTTCGTCTACCTAGATCAAGTGATAAACGACCATCGCGTGGTGACATCTCTCTTGGCCTTTGCGGTAAGAAGGTGGCTTGGAATCAAGGAAAGTTTCCTACTAATGTTCTTAGTGTTTCTTTGATGTCTTTTAGTAAACTTGGTATCCCTAATCTTTGTCCCTCCACAATTGAGAATTCTAAGTGGAGTCACGAGTTTGCGGAATTGGTCTATTTCCTTGAATTGGGTGTTCCGAGTCTCGATATTTATGGTTTCATCATTTCTAAAATGATCTTGATGACTTCACCCATCAAGAAGTTAGGTTACCTATGCTTTATTGGTAAAATTTACCGTGAACGTGGTATTGATGCAATTGGCAACTCACTTGGGGTTCCCAAACTGGTTCGTCCCTGTACTTTCAAACGTATAAGGGAGATTGTGTGCAAAAGACAAAGAGATAATTCCCTTGATGATTGTGACCCTACCACCTTGAGTCTTCTTCAAAAATTTCACAAAGGTGTGTGTAAGGTAAATTCAAGAATGAAGTGCGTACAAGAACAATTGTCATTGGTTGCAACTAAGTTTCCCGAGCTCAAGTAAGGATTGAACACGATTCAAGCATCTTGGAGTGTCTCCGATGATGAAGATGAAGAGTGATTTGTTTTTCTAGTGAATCTTCTATTTTCTTGTTTTTTTAGAAGAATAACTAGAGTTTGGGATAGACATTATTGTGATTACACATAGTTATGTCCAACGTTTGTTCATCTTCATGTTTTTAAATTTATTGGTTTAAATTCTAAAATTGTTTGGAAGATGATTTTTGCAGCATTAATCTTTATGGTTTTATATATTGCAATTTGTTATGGGATATGTGTATTTGCGTCCGTGAACTGTGATTGTCTCATACTTTGTCAAAAGTTAAGTCCTTTATATGTCAATATGCATGTGTTGATAAAAGAAGGAATGAACTTTTGACAATACAAAAGTTAAGCCTATTATGTCAATTATTGATGGAAGATAGGTTAAAATATTTTGTTTACAAGGATTATGTCTATTGCATGTTATTGTGCAAATGGTGATGGAAAATAGAATGAATCCTTGCTTATTCCACAGTATTTGGTCGACCTCCGGTCTACAATTTTTGTGCATATACTGTGTTGTTATATAAGGTGTCTTATGTTGAGAACAATCGACTGAGTTATCCATTCTCTTATGATTAGCTTAGTTGTTGCTCCATGAGGTACTTTATGTCGAGCATGATCAACTAAATAAATCATCCTCGTTTGATTATATAGTTGTTGCTTCGTAAGTTCTCTTATGTTGAGCATGACCAATTAAATTGATTACTTTTTGTGATTAATTTGGTTGTGTATTTCGATTATATTAATTATGGGTTCTCTTGTGATTAATCTAATTGAGTATTTTTGAGACCCCATAAGTTCACTTATGTTGAGCATTTCCGATTAAATTAATCATGAGTTCTCTTATGGTTAATTTAATTGAGTATTTTGGATTCAAATTCGTACTTGTATGTGATTTGTTATGTCCAAAGAAATCCTTCTTTTATTTTGAAATTAAGTCGCTCTTGTTGTTCCTTCGGGAATGACATTTTATGGGGGAGAGTTCTTAATTGAACTTGTGCTTAATCGCCAAATCTTTGTGGGGAGTGCGGCTGTGGAATATTATAGGGGTTATCTTGTATCTTTATAAACTACTTGATGAATGCATTTAGCTTCAGCTTTATGATTGCATCTAAACAAGTTGATATATGTTTTCTTTTGGTCATGAAATGTCTCTTTTGGAAATTTCATTAGGATCCCGTTTTCGTACCTTTGTCAATTTTATTGACAAAAAGGGGGAGAATTAATATGTAGTTCACACTACAAATACATATGGTTTTCGGATCAATATGTAAGGGGGAGTGGTTTCCATGTGAGATGGAGTATTGATTAAGGGGGAGTGATACATATCACCATAGTATTGTTGTCGAAGTTATGATACAATTGAACTTTGATGTTGTCTAATAATACTATGACACTATATAACAATGATTGAGAACTCTTGTTTTCTCATTGTTATAGCTACGGATTTTCAACAACGATGATGCTGAACTTACAACCTTTGGGATCATTGGAGTACTTGGAAGTGACGAAGATTTCGAGTAATGTTGAAGATTAGGCATATGGAATAGGGGCTACAAAAGTTAATTCATTTATTTTTGTATTCCATATGTATTGATAGTTTTGTCACTAAAATTGACAAAGGGGGAGATTGTTAGAGCATTGCTCGGTCGAACTCGCATGCGTTGCTATCTCAAGCATGTTTGTCAATGTTAGTGATCAAAACTATAAGTCTTGATTTCTAGTCTACTATAGCTAAGTCTCGGACTAGGATATAAAGTGTAGTTGAGCTCAAGAACTCCATGACAATCATCATAAAAGACGAAGAACTAATCAAGGAACTGGTGGAACTTCATCGACTAAAAGGTATGTGGAGACTTGAACTATCACTCAAAAGTCTATCTACTCTATCTCTTATCTTTGAGACAAAAGTCGTTTTGTTATATAGACTTTCATTATACACATTTGTTATTTCGAGCCGAGTTTATCTCGCCTATCTATTTCTCAAAATATGTGTTGGTAAGCTTTTGCTTTGGCCAAGTTCATCTTTGCCTAGTGACGAAAGTCATGTTATGTTTCAATCACTTTGAAAATTGCTTACTTTGACGAAAAATAGTTTGTGAATAACAACTATATAATAACGTCCTCTAAGAATGTTTCAATGATTGAAACGAGAGTTCATATTATATAACCAATTATGGATATAAGCACTGTGTGGCAATACATATATGTATAAGTTCTTTTTTCCTTGATCCGAAGTTTGCGAACTTTGTTGATCAAGAGAACCGGAACAAGAGCTGTGAACTCAGTCCGCGAACTGGCGGAAGTTCTCGACCCGAGAAAATCTGCTGGAGTTTGAGAACTCCTTCCGGGAACTTAAGTCCGCGAACTAAGTCTGCGAACTTAAGTTGGTTATATCTAAAGACGATTGTTTGTGAACTTATATTTATATTAACTAAGGAATGCAAAATGCAAACCGTGGCTATAAAGTTCATGAACTGATTCGAGTGAATCAAATCGTTTTTGCTTCGGTTGTGTCTTGTGTAGTTACATAAGATTTCCTTGCAATTGAACAACTCTCTAACTAGTTCATTTGAGTCATTTGAACTAGTTATGGTGAAGAAGAATATGGTGTTATGTACAGAGGTGTACAATAACAAGATTGGATCGAGACTTACGCTGATAAAAAAATTTGTTGATATAGGAACCCTAACAATAAATCAAAAATTGTCTCATTCCTGAGAGAACAATCACTGCCTCATTCCTGAGAGAGCAACTCTTTTCTTAACTTTCTTTTTCGTTCCTAACCCTAACTATTATAGAATTGAGCTTATAAAGCTCAACCTCACTCCATAGATCCTACGACTAATAATGCCCCAGATGCTTACATCCTACCCCCTCATTACAACTGAATTAACGACTAATTACATGATTAAGTTAACTAAACTATCACTAATCACTAATAAAAGCAAGCAGCTAACGGCAGACACTGGACTGGCTACGGGGTACCATCCTCCCAAAATCCCGTTACATGACAATACCTACCCCTTTTAAACATCCTTGTCCTCAAGGATGAAGAATGCAGTCCAAGTTGTCTTGTAACCTGTCAGGTGCAGATGGCCATGCTATAATAGCAGTTCCTCTTACCAAAATTTGATCTTGAGATTGAAGTGTTTTTCTTCTTCACAACAGCACAAACTTTCCCAGTAAAAAGCTTATTTGACATTTTAGAAATAACTTGAGTTTGTAGGCCCACCAGCAAACCGGTCCATAACCTTCACTACTTACAGCTTGGTAAGTACTCATAATGGCTTCTTCAAAAACAGAGTTAGTATCCGGTAACTGCACGAAGACTTCAGTAATGATCCCTACAGGAATTTGTACCAGTACACCACCAAACTGGGCATCACCATTTGTTGTCCACTGCCACCACAGGAAGACTGCCAACTGGGAAACACATGAGTTAAGACCAACCATGGCAGGATTCGTGCTTCCCTGTTCACCATTTACAAAGCATTTCTTCGATCTCCACACTGTTAAACACTTTTTAGAAATCATACAAATCTCCCCATAACGGTTCACTTCTTGGTATTTGTAAACAAAAATAGCATTGAAACTTGTCCAATGAGAATTCCATGATGATAGCTGATGCATTCTTCCTCTGTCAAACAACCATCGACTACAACCCTTAGTACAAGGTGATCCAGGTAACAGAATGAGGATCCATATAACACCACCGTCATCTCGCGCACTCCACAACTCTGCTGAGACTAATCTGAAATTGTACCTCAAGTACTCTACCCCAGTCGAGTGAAGACACTTCTTTAGTTCATTCCAAGAACCCCATCTCAGGTTGCAGTCAGAAATAAGATGTTTTGAGAGGTAAAACTGAGCTCCATCAGTTAAGGAAACTGAGAAGATAATCATGGGAAGATACTTAGACTCCTTAGGATTGATTTGCAACATAATACCTTCATCACGTCCAACCTCTAGGCTCCTCTCTAAGTGGTCTGACACTCTAAAAACCCACAACAATTGGCGGCAGCACGCCATAAAATATATGAAAGTAGGAAAAACAGTCCAAGGAGGATATCGAATTACCTTAGTACCTCCTTGTTGAACATGAGCCTGAATAGATTTTTTGAAGTCTTGTGAATTACTTGGACATACCCAGCTCAAAAGATGAACAAATATTTTCACCATTTTGAGAATCCGTGAAAGAAGCAGGAATATTTGTTCAACTGTTGTAGAATCCCCTTTCATTCCACAAACATTTGCAACATCCCATAAGATTGTAGGAAACAATTTGAACTCCCATCTCACAAGGATCAACAACTTTAATACTTGAATCATAGTGTAAATAAGCTGATTTCCCACCATCCTTACAAGGGCGCAGTCAAGACAATTATAATTCTCATCAGTTTGAGATTCCAAACCCCACATTGGTCGATAGAAGCATACAGATTCATGTAGAGCATAATAAAAAGACATAAGATCGAACATGAAAAAGTATAGAATTACCATTTTAACTTCCTCAAGAATAATAAGAACTCCATGGATAAACTGTGCACGTATTGGATAGTGTAAAACTAACCCCCTTCTTGAAAGTATAAAATCACTTCAAGTTAACGGGAGAAGCATAGAAAGACAGTGGAACAATATCAAATTTCCAATTGAAGGTGAGGCATCAATACGTTGGTAAGCCAATTGTTTTGCTGGCATATACGCTGTAAGAAGTTTATCAAAACCAACACCACATCCACCTGTAGAGCACAATTCGTATTTCCATCTCAAAATTGTCACTAACATAATTATATTGGTAACTTGAATCTTAACGAGCATGAACCGAATTCAGTATATATGAATGTCAGTATTCTTATTGGTGTTACAGCTATAGGTGGGATTTGGCATCTATTGTCATGTAACGGGCTTTTGGGAGGATGGTACCCCATCAAACCATTTTCCACGATCAAATATGGAATGAGTAAAATCAAGATGGGGAAAAAGATTGTTCTTACAATTCAGTTTGAGGTGAGTAATCGAATCCTTCAAGTGCTCGTAATACCTCTCATACGATGTATCAGGATTCTGGTTGTCGGAGCTCCTTACCCTCTTGCTGGCAACAATTTCAATTTGGGAACCCATAATATCAATCAATTGACTGAAAAAGGGATGGGTTTTCCTTGTTCTTCCAATGGTATTGACGAATTACGGCTGAAATCAGTGACCAACTCTGAGTTAGTTGAGTCTTCTTCCACCAATTCTTCGATGTTCATTTCCTCCTCAATCTCCGTTGTTTCTATAACCTCAGAAGCTTTGAAATTGGAGTAATAAGCAGACTCCAGCTTCTTTTCTGCTTCATTGATGAGAACCAACCACTTCAGGAGATTTTGGTCCCGATACGGAGAATTGCCCAGTTCTTCAATGCTGTACTTCAATCTAAGATTACTTAATTCCTCATATGCATAAAATAGTTCCTCATCCACCGAACCCTCCATGGATCGTGTCTACTCTGATACCAATTGTTATGTACTGAGGTGTACAATAACAAGATTGGATCGAGACTTACGCTGATAAACAAATTGTTGATATAGGAACCCTAACAATAAATCAAAAACTGTCTCATTCCTGAGAGAGCAGTCACTGCCTCATTCCTGAGAGAGCAGCTCTTTTCTTAACTTTCTTTTTCATTCCTAACCCTAACTATTACAGAATTGAGCTTATAAAGGTCAACCTCACTCCATAGATCCTACGGATAATAATGCCCCAGATGGTTACATCCCACACCCCTCATTACAACTGAATTAACGACTAATTACATGATTAAGCTAACTAAACTATCACTAATCACTAATAAAAGCAAGTAGCTAACGGCAGACACTAGACTGGCTACGGGGTACCATCCTCCCAAAAGCCCTTTACATGACATATGGTTGATATGAAAGTGCTCATATGGCTAACCATTTGGTTAACTATTGTTGATCCAACAAATGTACATGTTTGGGTATGGTTATACAAACCTAAAATTGTGCATTTCATTTGTGTGTAACAAGCTAAGTTTTCGATCCAATGGTTGAAAGATATTAGCTTGAATCTAATTAGGTTTTCATCTAACGGTGAATATTGAATGCTTTGTTACCAAGCTAACATTGATTGCAAACCCTGATTTGAAAGACTATATAAGGAAGTACTCTAGCAACTGGGAAACCTAATCCCCACACCTTCTGTGTGATACTAGTTGTATTAGATAGAGTCGATTCTCCTTTAACCTTAGGTTTCTTCTTGTAAACCAGGTTAACGACTTAAAGACTTCATTGGGATTGTGAATCCATACCGATACTACTTTCTTGTAGTTGTGTGATCTGATCTTGCTGATTCTATCGTTTTGAGTACAATCGTAACGATTGGTTTGAGATTAATATCTCCGATAGGCAAGATATAAAAGTAGTCACAAATATCTTCGTCTCATCGTTTGTGATTCCACAATATCTTATTTCGCCGCGTCGATTATGATTATTGTGAGGCGATTGATAATACTAGGCTGTTCTACGGGAATATAAGTTCGGTTTATCAATTGGTTCCTGTTCACCTTGATTTATCAAAAGACAGAACAAAACTCGTAGGTATTTCTGTGAGAGACAGATTTATCTATTACCGTAGACTTTTCTGTGTGATACAGATTTGTTTATTAAAGTCTTCGACTTTGGGTCGTAGCAACTCTTAGTTGTGGGTGAGATCAACTAAGGGAATCAAGTGCGTAGTATCCTGCAGGGATCAGAGATGTAAGGAGCGCAACTGTACCTTGGATCAGTGTGAGATTGATTGGGTTCAACCACAGTCCAGACCGAAGTTAGTTTGTAGTAGGCTAGTGCCTGTAGAGGCTTAATACAGTGTGTGTTCAATCTGGACTAGATCTCGGGGTTTTCTGCATTTGCAGTTTCCTCGTTAACAAAATTCTGGTGTCTGTGTTATTTCTATACAACATTATATGTTTTTATATAATTGAAATATCACAGGTTGTGCGTTAGAATCAATCAATTGGAAATCCGACCTTTGGTTGTTGATTGAAATTGATTGATACTTGAACATTGGTCTTTGGTACCGTTCAAGTGATTTCTCTTATATTCAATTAGACTCGCAGATTACTATTTGCTTGAGTAAGAATTGAATCGAGAAAGAGAGATATTAACTCTTTGATATACTTTATTAAGATTGAGTCTAGTTGATTCGCTTGAAAGTATATTGGAGTTTGTCCATACAGATTTATAATCGAAATATTGGGTGAGGTTGTTGTACCCCCCGCTTTTTCACATACCCGTATGCGTACCTGTTGGTTTGAGAAGTCCGGGAACCTAAGTACACGTACCTGTACGCATACTGGCATAAGGTTCATGTCCGGAAAATTCTGCTGGGTTTGGAGGTATGCTTACCCGTTCGCATACTAGCGAAAACCAAACTTGTTCCGTCTATTCAAGTATGCGTACCCATTTGCATACTTGAGTGGTTAAAGTTCTAAAATCGGTGTGACATGAACAAATACATTTATATAATAAGGAATGCATTCTTTTCAAATCGTGTCTATAATGTTCATGAATTGATTCGAGTGAATCAAACCGATTTTGCTTCAATTATGTTCTTGTATACTTCTATGAGAATATAGTAATTGAACAACTATTTAACTAGTTTCATTTGAGTCATTTGAACTAGTTATGGTTAAGATGAATAAGGTAGATATGAGAGTGTTCATATAGCTAACCTCGGTTAACTACTGTTGAGCCAACATGGTGTACACGTTTAGGTACAGTTACATAAACCTAAATGAGGGTACATTTCATTTGTGTATAAAAATCTAAGTTCGATCTACGTGGTTGAAAGATATTAGCTTGAATCTAATAATGTTTTCATCTAACGGTGAATATTGAATACTTTGTCACCAAGGTAACATTGATTGCAAACCCTGATTTGAAAACTATATAAGGGAGAACTCTAGCAACTGGGAAACCTAATCCCCACACCTCCTGCGTGATTCTAGTTGCGACTAGAGTCGATTCTCCTTTGAACTTAGATTTTTCACGAAACATTGTAAGTTAACGACTTGAAGACTTCATTGGGATTGTGAATCCAGACCCAACTATTTTCTTTGTAGTTGCGTGTTCTGACATTATTTTTACTATCGTGATTGAGTATTATCTTTGCTAATATTTGCTTGAGATTTATCTCCGATAGGTAAGATTAAAAGTAGTCACAAACATTTTCGTCTCATCGTTTGTGATTCCACAATATCTTGTTTCGCTATCATACGATTAAGATTATTATGAGGTGATTGATAATACTAGGCTGTTCTTCGGGAATATAAGTCCCGTTTATCAATTGGTTCCTGTGCACCTTGATTTATCAAAATATGGAAGAAAACTCGTAGGTATTTTTGTGGGAGACAGATTTATCTATTCCAATAGACTTTTCTATGTGAGACATATTTGTTTATCAAGTCTTCAACTTTGGGTCGTAACAACTCTTGATTGAGGATGAGATCATCTAAGGGAATCAAGTGCGTAGAATCCTGCTGGGGTTCAGAGACGTAAGGAGCGCAATTGTACCTTGATCAGTGTGAGTTTGATTAGGGCTCAACTACATTCCAGTATGAAGTTCATTGTTAGTAGGCTAGTGTCTGTGGTGGATTAATACAGTGTGGTGTTCAAAGCTGGACTAGGTCCCAGGGTTTTTCTGCATTTGTGGTTTTCCTCGTTAACAAAATTCTGGTGTTTGTGTTATTTATTTTCCGCATTCTATTTTGTTATATAATTGAAATACCACAGGTTGTGCGTTGAAACGATCAATTGGTAAATCTAACCTTTGGTTGTTGATTGAAATTAATTGATCCTTGAACATTGGTCTTTGGTACCGTTCAATTTATTTCTCGTATATACAATCGGGCTCGCAAATTCCTATTTGCTAATTGCGGATTGAATTAAGAGAAAGAGATATAAACTCTTTGATATACTTTTCTATAGATTGAGTCTGACTGTCTAGTTGATTCTCTTGAAAGTATATTGGAGTTTGTCTATTCAGATTGCCAAACGAAATATTGGGTGTGGTTGTTAGACCCCCGCCTTTTCAATTGGTATCAGAGCAGGCAAACACATTTAAGACCTCATAAGTCTGTGTTTGTAGCGATCTGAATATGGACAGAAGTGATATCTCTATAAACGTACCACAAGTCTTCGATGGCTCAAATTTCTTATTTTAGAAAATCGCTATGCGTGCCTTTCTTCAAGCGTGTGATTTTCAATCATGGGTTTATGTGGTTAATGGCTATGATCCTCCGGAAGTTACATAAGGCGATGTAACAGTTCCAAAGGATATTGGTAAATATGATGTTGCCGAGATTCTTGATGCAAAGCAAAATTCTGACGGATTAAATGCTATTGTTCATGCCATTACCCTAGAGCTCCAGCATCATGAGACTACTTGCACAAAGTCTAAAGATGCTTGGGATATCTTAGAAACCGTATTTGAAGGGAATACATGTGAAAAGGAAGCTAGGCTTCAAAACCTAAATTCTGATTGGGAAAACCTTGGTATGGCAGATGAAGATTCTTTTGATGAGTTTAATCACAAAGTGTCTGAAATTGTTAATGCATCTTTTGCATTGGGTAAGACTATTCCTGAAAATGACATTGTGATGAAAATTCTCAGATTGTTGCCATCTAGATACGACTCTAAGAAGCATGCCATCGTTGAGGGAAATAACCTTTCAACTCTTTCCAGAAATACTCTGGTTGGGAAGTTAAAGATCTTTGATCATGAGCACACATCCAAATCCGTAAAGGATGTTGCTTTCAAAGCACAAAAGAACACTAAATTACTTGACAAAAGTAAAAGTGTTTGCATCTCTGAAGATGATCTTTATGAGGATGATTCATCAGATGAAGATCTTGACAAGTCAGTCTCCTTGATCAAAAGACTGTTTAGGGATCTTCTTTGGAAGAGAAGTAAACGGTTCTCCAGAGATAAACCTAGGTCATCAGTTAAACTTCATAATCTTGTTCCTCCTAAAACCAGGGATGTTGATGAAACTGATGACGAGGATATGCCACAGTGCTTTAAGTGTAAAGGTTTTTGTCATTTTGCAAATGAGTGTCCAAATCGTAAAAAATACACTAGGAACAAAGGTCTAGCTGCAACTTGCTAGAGCATTTCTCGGTCGAACTCGCATGCGTTGCTATCTCAAGCATGTTTGTCAATGTTAGTGATCAAAACTATATGTCTTGATTTCTAGTATACTTATGACTAAGTCTCGTCTAGGATAGTTAGGAATAGTTGATCTCCGGACTCCATGGCGATTATCTTGCAAAGACGAAGAACTACTCAAGGAACCGGTGGAACTTCATCCGACCAAAAGGTATGTGGAGACTTGAACTCATCTTGTCACTCAAAATTCTATTTACTCTATCTCCAACTCTTGAGACAAAAGTCGTATAAGTCTGATAGTTTTCATACATACACATTTGCTATTTCGAGCCGAATTTACTCGCCTATCTTTTTCTCGAAATACGTGTTGGTAACCTTTTGCTTTAACCATCTTCATCTTTACCCGTGACGAAAATCATGATGACGTTTCAATCTTTAAAATAGCTTTGATGATGATAGTCGATTCTTTATGTCTAACAACTGTTATAACATTATAGAAGAATGTTTCAATGATTGAAATGTAGAGTTGAGAATATGTAACCACCTATGGATGTAAGCATATAGTGTGTTCACGCATTAGTGTATAAATCCATGTGTCGGAAACCAAGTGCGTGCATATGTGTGCATGCGGTATTGGTGAAGGAGACAGGTTGGGTGCACGTACCCGTACGCGTACTGGCGGAAGTTCACGTCCGTGAAATAATACACCTATGGTGCAAGTGCACTCAGCAATAATACACTAACGAGCACCTGAATGCACGAACGACCATTCCAAAACACGAAGGAACGATGAACCCATGCAAAAATAGGAAGAAAATAATAAATAATAAAATATTAATCAAGGCGCCGGGGGACTAGGCCCAACGGCCGACCTGTCGTGCCGCGGCCAGTCTCACGCCCAATTTTATATTTTATCATATTTTTATTATTTTCCTTGATCTCATGAAAATTCTCTCATTTGAACAAAATTCCTCCGTTTCAAGGAAACTCCTCAATTTTATAGTGTTTCCTTCGCATCAAGGAAATGATAAATAATTAAGAAAGGTGTGCGGGACCAAGCCTACTAGCCGGACGGTCATGCTCTAGTCATGATCGGTCCCACACCTTGCATTCCTTATTATTTTATTATTATTATTTCCTTCATCCTATGAAATTCCTTGATTTCATGATATTTCCTTCAAATCATGGAACTAATACATAAAATTAGGGATAACTCACGGGATCGGGCCCTAGCCGGACGACCATGCCCAAGCCGGTCCCACACGCCCTTATTTTATTATTATTAATAGTATTTGTTTCCTTCATCTCATGGTAGCTCCTTCATTTCAAGGAAAACTCCTTAGTTTCAACAAACTCCTTGATTTCATGATATTTCCCTAAAATCATGAAAATAATATAAAATTAGAAAAAGTGCCATGGGACCTGGCTCATTGGCTGGCCGTCCATGCCTTGGCCATAGCCGGACCACACTTCATGATTCCTTCATTTTATTATTATTATTTCCTTCATCTTATGAAGTTTCCTCAGTTTCAGCAAAATCCTTGATTTCTTCATATTTTCTCAAAATGTTGGTCAAACACACATCAGAAAATATCAAAATTCACAGGACTGAGACACGGACACTCTGGCGACGTGAGCATGTTACCTTGACCGACTAAGGTTGGTTATTTGGCTTACAAGGAGCCGGTCCCACGCATTTTCACAACTTGACCTAATTTGCACAATCACACGTATTAGGTCCAGAATCCTTCCAAACAACTTGGAATTTCATGGAATGATCGTCAGTCGATCTCGTGACCAACCAGGGCCGGTTTCATGACCTCTTGGTCGGTCCCTCACCTCTTCATAATTAATTAGGTTTTATCACCTAAGGCTCAGATGAGCATTATTTTAATAAATGATTAGACCAGCATTTAATCATCCTTCCACCAACTAGTCTTCAAGATACATTGGTATTTTGTTTCACTCGAGCATCTGGGCGCTACATGGTCGATCCATCATCCCATGTATCCGGTACCTCCTTCACTCTGTGGTTAATTTTCAATGAACCATCAATTGATCGAATTAGGGTTTCGAGTCCAAGATTCATAATTCCAGATTCGAACACTAATAATTTTACGACGATCCCATGATCAACATTTTATTAATTATACTCGGTTCAGTTGCCAGTATCTTAAAATAATATTTTATTTAGTCATGCTACCAATAATTCATCAAACGAGCAACATTTGCTCAAATGAGCAATATTTTCTCATACTAAAGAATATTGGTTCAACTATAAATATTCAACAATTCATCAAGTGAACAATGTTTGTTCACCTTAACTATTAACATTTATTCGACAATTATACTTCTGTCTCAAAAGACACGTTCGATTCATGAGTCTCAGAACATTTGCAAATCACGTTCGACTCAGCGATACAAGGACTCATCGTCCCATGAAGTCAGCAACTGACTAACTAAATACACGTCTGCCTTGCATACTCCACAATCACGAGACATAAATCATGTTACATGGGGGGATATTAACTAGGGTTTTGGTCTGGCGGTCTACGGCACGTGTGTTCATACACACGATGAGAATGTGAGCAAGTCGTGCAATTAGTTGAAGGAGTTAGCAAAGTAGTGGGTGGAAAATCAACCAAGTCTCCGCACGATGAGCAACTGTCACACTTCATGGGATCAAGGTGTTTACAATTCTAGCAATATAAATAAGTCTCTGAATCATGATTGAAAACAAGACAATCTTTTGTCAAACAGACAACACGAGATTAACAACTCAACGTCTGAGCAATTACTCTCAACAGATCAAATTCAATCAATCAGAGCTAATTTTATTTCTTCACACAGAATACATAATACACCTACAATCTTCGATCACCATTGATCTCACACATTTCTCAGCTTCCCTCCTACAGATCGACCCATCCTCTCTTGTGACCGAATTGACTATGGAACGACCATTGTTCTTGGTTTAGGTCGGAGTCCTACAGATTGATCTCTCGAATTCAAAGCACCCCCTTCTTGTAGTGCATCTGTGTGAGGTTTAACAGTTCACTCGGTTTAAGGAGTTTTCTCCGCACGGTCGTCTTCTCATTTCCGTAAAAACCAGCAACTCGTTTTTCCCCATCTACAGATTGGCGACCACAGTGGGAGATCATTCTCTTGGTTGCAATCTCAATTCTCACAAAAATGGTCGGTCTTAGGTATGGATTAGTTACCAATCTTGGTTCAATACCCGACCCCAACATTGCAAGCTCTAGTGGTACTTCCAATACCACTCCTCCGGCACAACCTGCCACTACCTCTCCTCCAGTGCCACCTTACACTACCACTCCTCCGGCGCAACCTGCCACTACTACTCCTCCAAGTGCTCCGGTGATCACCCTTGCAAGTGACGGCACTGTCGCCATCAACAATCCACTATTTGGTCGGTCTCCTGAAGAAATCAGAGAAAATCCACCTACCATTGGTGATCTCATGAAGGTGCAGGAGACTCTTGCCAAAAATAAGACTGACATGGATGTTACTCAGAAGGAACTATGCAATTATCTCAAGACTCTTACAGACAATATGTCAGAGAAAACTCAGGAGAAAGGAAAATCTAAAGAAACGTCTTCAGACGCTGATCCCGAAGTCACTCTGATCCATGTAGTAGATGATGAAGAAATCCCTAAGGCTGCAGACAATCCACACTCGTGAAGACCTGAAACGCCTTTTGGAGGATCGTGGAAAGACAAGACGTCTTCTGTCCACCGTCACCAACCTCCATACCCTATTGCTACGCAAAGGATTCCTCTGCCAAAAGGTTACACCTCTCCAACATTCACCCTTTATGATGGAACGGGAAACGCTCGAGAACATGTCTATCGATTCTTGGAAGCATTGGGTGAACATGAGCACAACCATACTGTCCGACTGAATAAATTTTCAAAGTCTCTGAAAGGCAGAGCATATACCTGGTACAACAACATCGCACTAGGAAGTATCAAGAGTTGGGGAGAAATGGTTAACGCTTGCTACAGAAAATATTTCTTCGTTTCAGAGAAAATCACCCTCTCTGATCTCGGAAGGATGTTTCAAAGGAGCAACGAACATCCTAACTATTATGTGAAAAGGTTCAGAGTTCAAGCTTTGGACTTCCATGATCCAAATGTCACAGAACAACAACTTGTGGACTTGTGCGTCAGCGGAATGATTCCAGTTTATAGGGCTTCACTGGAAAATCTCAGGTTCCAGACTTTCTCTAAACTTCATGAAGCGGCTAAGAGGTCGGCAACTATTTCACCTGCTTTACTGGAGAGGGCTAAAACTACAAAAACCGAAGAACCACGGGAGACTCGAGGTAGCAGACGTTTGATCAACAAACAATACAACCTCCAACCTTCCACAAACGTTGTTGCAGAAGGGGGAAAACGAAAAGCCGTGCCACAACGCAAGCATACTTCCTCAACTCCTTCAAAGGCGCAAAGGAAGGATAATACGCAAGTTCGTGCTCAACACACATAAGTTGATCCAGAGGCACCTGAATTCCCCTTTTCCATTGAAGAAGTTATTGAACTGCTAGATGCATGGGTTCAAGACGGCGCAATCAAGTTTCCATATGTCAAGAAAGAACCAACTGAAGAGGCCATGGAAAATCCTCGTTACTGTCGCTTTCATAGGTTCGTCAACCATCCCACAAGTGATTGCAGAACTTTGAAGCGCATATTTAAAGAAAAGATTGGATCAGGAGAGCTTAACTTGGGGACTGAAGGAGTCCACAAGGATCCTCTCCCAGTCAGAACCTTCACTTTTTCTGAACCGCCTGTCAAAGAAGCAGTTCAATCCTTAATTGAGCATGTTTGCGAATTGTTGTATTTATCAAAAGCTCAAAGGGGAGACATGTTTGCTGCATTGAACCTCATTATGTCAGGAAAGCGTTTATCGATCCAGGAGACGCCACATGAGCCTTCAGCAACAACAAACAAAGAAATGTACGACTGGGGACTTCTCACCACAGTCCATCTCAAGGGAAATGAATTCAAATGAGCATTGATTGATGTCGGCACTGCTGATAATGTTATCCCTCTGAAAACTCTCAGAGTTGCTGGTATCACAAGAAAAGAAGCCATTCATGCTCCAGCATCAATTATGGATCATGAAGGAATGCCCAGAGAGGCTTATGGACACATTACCCTCAAGGTGAACATAAACTCAGTTTGGACAGAAACAAAGTTTTACATAATCCGAGAAGATCCAGGATATGATATGATCTTAGGGCGTACGTGGATTCATGCTGGAAAGTTAACACCAACACCTTCAATTGCACACTTCTCCGTTGAAGAAACTTCTAATTCAGAAGAAGAAAAAGAAGATATTTCACCGTTCGAGTATCTGGAGGAGGTCAAGGCCTTGACAGAGCTGACACAAAAGCCTGCAGAAAATGCAAATGCTTTCATCAAAATGTTCCGCGCTCAGGCAAGTCTTATTCCTCCTCATGTGTCTATATTATCAGTTTTCAAACATGCTGCTCTGGTTCGAGGGCTTTACTCCACCAACAACTTAGCTATTGAAAAATGCTATGAATGGATAACCTCACCTCAGAAATATTTCACTAAGTGGTTAGACGCAAAACCTCTCCAAATCGAACATCTCACTAATACAGTCATTGCTGGAATAATGGCTGAATTAGACAAGCAGTATCCCAGGTATTCTCCTTTGTGTGAATGTCCATACGTGCCACAAAATTGGAAGGCTTCAACAACATGGAATTCTATTGCACGGAGAATTCCAAACCAACAGAAGATATTCAGGGCACGGACAATCAAGTCTAACAAGTTCCAGGAAGGAGACTTAGTTCTTAAAGCGACTAAGCATAACTTTCATTATGCAAAGAACTCTAACTGGGAAGGACCTTTTATGATCTCTAAATCAGTCACTGGTGGATACTACAAATTAACCAACATGGACAACAAGGAGAACGTGGTTGTAATTCACGAGAGTTGGCTCAAGACCTTTGACGCCTAAAGGTCTTAGACGTTTGGGGTATCGGGTGTTCAAAGCACGAACGCCCAAAATATTTGACATTTAGGATTTTCTTTCATTGTGTTTCAATTCCTCCAAAATGTTTGCAATACTTGCATTCAGTAATTTAAATCCAACAATTTATCAAAATTCAGATTACTTAAAAGAAAATCTCTATCAAATCCAAAGAAAATTCCAATCATCCACTTGTCCAAAACCAATCAAAAACCAAAAAATAAAATAAAACCTCACATCTCTCAGAAGTTCAAGAGATTATGAAAGGAAATCAAAGAAAATCAACAAAGAAAGACTTTTGCTCCTCTGCATCCTTCAAGACTTGTAAGGTCGCCTTCTCCATGTTCAGCTCTTCAGTCAGCCTAGCAATCTTGCCTTCCTTCTCCATTACAACATCATTTGGAAAGGGTATGTTCTTCTCACATGAGTCATTGATAGCATTTATCTTCTTACGAAGCCACTTCACGTTGAAGCCAAGTCTTTCAGAATTTTCCAAGTTGAACTCCCAATCAAAGAGTACATCTGGAGTGACAGTATTTCTGGCGCTAGCGCATATGTCACTTACAACACGCAAGATAACACTTACTTGCATTTTTAAAAGAATAAGAACGCTTGGGATCTCTGGTAACGATGATGTGACCAAATTTCTTCCATATCTTCTCGTACAAGCCGGCATATCCAATGGGAACGCTGAATCCACCAACCAGTTCGTGATATGGGAGTGATGCATCAAATGGAGGGTCAAAATCAATCCCTGCACTCGGGTATTCATGTACTACTATACGATTCTCGATTACTGGAGCAACTTCCACGGTCATGGCAACAGTTTCTTCTACTCGCGATTCAGCTTCTTTCGCCACTGAGGCAATAACTATTGAAGTCTCAACATCAGTGATAACCCTCTCATGGCCTTGAAGTGCAGAGATGGTTGTCTCTCCATCAATAACCCTAGGGTTTCTCGATTCATCATTATTAGCTCCTTCATTCTCAACTTCGGTATTTGACACCTAATACGAAGATTACATGAGATTAGGATCATCCAAGCGTGAAACCAAAGGAAACCATAAAGTTTGGCATGAAAGTGAACTAATGATACTTAAGTTCTTCATTTTACATGCTAGACATCAGAAAATAACGTGAAAGTCACAAAAACACGTTTTACAACAAGCTCGTCTGAGAAGATTTTACACTGCCCTGTACAAAACGACGAACTGGGAGCAATTGGTGAAGAATCTAAGGCTGAGTTATATAACATTCTCTTCGTATGGATGTTATTTACAACATATAATAATTTCATAACAATCGGATGAACGAGAAAAACGATGTGGTCAAAACATCGGACTACATGACAGCTGAAAATTTTCTGGAAGTTTACTATTTCGCTTATTTCACCTTCTAAAAGTGCTCAAATCTCTAAAATATTCTTTTAAAAAGCTTGGAAATTTCCTGGGCATAAGGATACATGGGTATATTGCGAAAATCCGACATCGTATGAAGATTCTACAGCATTTTTGCTAAAGGGCTGAGATCTGAAATTTTTGGTAACGTATTTCGGCAAAACTTTTCGTATATTTACATGAATTCTCATTCACCCATGCATAAATCAGGAATTTTATGCTCATATGGATTTAATTTAAGGGAAATACTTACTTGGGTGGTATCTGAAGCGTTCGAAGAACCCGAATTACCCGCATCAACACCAAGAGCACCGTCACTTTCATTCGGTTTTGAGCTCTGAGAATTTTCTTAATCGCCATTTTCCGAGGATGGACGACATCACCAGTACTCTCCACATCCATGGAGACATCCTCCTGGACATATTCTCAACAATTAGCATTTTGTCTACAAAGCATCATAATTGGATATATGAAGAAATACTTACGGCCTCTTCTTCACTCAAACCAGAAACTGTTTGCCCAGCGGCAGAGAACTGAAGACCGTCAATACTTGATGGAGTAAAATTCTGTAACAAAGTAACAAACATTGGTTTTGCGATCCTAATTACATGGATGAGAAGAAGTCATGGTGAAAGAAATATCGACAAGTCACCAAAGAAATCACTGGGGACTTTATGGTGTTAGGTAACATCTTATAATTCTTATTCCTGCCTTCTTCACCATGAATAGTTGCTTCAGTTTCTGAGAGGTATACATCAATTCGAGATCTTACGTTATGACCGTCCTGTGGAAATTTTTTATGCAATAATCAAAACACAATTATCATAATTTTATGAAAATTACACAAAGAATACTTACTTGTGAACATCCTGGAGATGTTTTCCGTTTATCACCACCAGGGAAATGCTTCAGTCTTGGTCGAGTATCAATCATCTCAGCAGAAGGAGGCTCCTTCACCAAAGGTTGATCAACCGACACGAAATCGAGTAAATGCCCGAGTTGTTGATCCCAAAAGTTTATGTAACCTGGAGTTACATATGTAATTCGCTCAGAGCTAGGGAACCAGTATTCACTTCCTTCCACATGTGTGCGGTCTAAACTGGTCATGAGCTGTCCAACCGATGGTTTCCTTCTTCGAAAAATCGGAACACACTGATCCATACCCATTTTCCGAGCTTCTTTATCAATATTGTATTCTTCCACCAAGAATTCGCCATGTATTATTGATATCAGGTGACCAGGAGTGCAACTCAACATAAAAGACCTCTCGTCGTCACTCAAATCAGCACCAGATTTCAAAGTCATACTCTCTTCAGCATTGAAAATTGTCAACTGAGAAATATAAGAAGGAACTGACACCCATGGGCGAAATTTGAATTAAGATTCACGGTCTAACACATCAATGAAGCGAGTCTTGAGTCGAGGTTGCTTTGTGGACCAGCGCATGATCCTGGCATTAGTCTTCTCATAGAAAACATGACGAGCATTAGCATTCAATCCTTGCAAGATGTTACGTGGAATGGGTGCATAATTCTTGAAACGTTCCCACATCAAAGCTTGAAGAAACATTGTATTGGCATAGTATTCAATCTTCATAAAACCATTCGAGATGATGGAGTCTATAATCAAGGAGTCTAAGTTAGAGTACAAAGAACCCAAGAACAAACTACCTATTGGGAGTTGCTCACCCTGAGCCATCTTAATTGCAAAAGGAATCATGAACGGCTTCAACAAATTTCCAGTATCTTCAAATACATCTCTGGACAACCATAAACACAAGAAAGTAGCAATAGATAACGTACCATCAACAGGCCACTCCAGAGGAGTATCCCTCGGCCACCAATGTATTAACCAATGAGCATAACAACCTTTGTAGTCGGATGCCTTATTGATTCCTCCATTGCAGCTGTCAAGATGTTAGAGATTGCAGTTTCCTCTAAGGAAGAAAGACCTTCAGCAAGGTTACCCGTGATTGGAAGATGCAACAGAGCAACTACATCTTCTAAAGTAATAGTAAACTCTCCCCATATGCATATGAAGGAGTGAGTTGGAATACACCAACGAGAAAGTAGAGCTACAATACCTCGCGCGTGGTGAAAAATGAACAAGTCTCCAGAAGCTTGGATAGCCCGTATTATCTGTGCATCATGCAACTTGGCTCGAACGCGAGGAAAACCCAGCATATACCTCGCCCATCCAGAAAAATTCTCTAAAGGCCGTCGAGAAAGCTTGAATTCAATGATTGACGCAGAAAAACATCCTCGTTCGAGATAGAAGCGAATGGTTACCTGAGGAGTCACTAATTTTTTCTGAGTAACCTCTCTAGGATTTATCAGAAGACGAAATGCTGGAGTTCTGAGACACTTTTCAGACCCTTGATCCACAAAGAACGCATCCTTTATATTTGGAACATTCTTGATTCCAGGTGTTTCATCTTCCTCTTCGCCAATAGAAGTCTCATCCATGCATGTATCATCCATGGAGGCATCATTATCTACACATGTATCATCTCTGGAGGCATCATTAGCTTGGGAATCAGATATCCTTGCGAAGTAGCTGTAAGATTCACATAACATCCTACTTCAGTATATCATCCAGATGCAAACTTCGACAAGATGATGGAATCATGCAAATGGCAAAATGCTCAACTAGTATCTGCAAAAATGGTAATTCTTGACTCTTACCTTTTTACGATTCCACTAACAGTAGTGATTGTAATACGAGAGTTAACACTTCAAAACTTGCTCGTTTCTTCAAAATCTACAAAAGACGAGCAAAACTCAGGTTTTCATAAAATCGTGAACACTTCTACTGTGCGAACATTCACCATAGAATCATGAAAACTAAACAATATTTCATCATAAATAATTGTTTACCTTTGAACATTATTCAAAATTCAGATTTTTCTTTTCAAAAAAAAAAATATAATATATATTCATATATATATATATATAACGTGAATTATTCACGTAAAAATAAATTTTGTTATGTGAGTAAAACTCACGTAAAAAAAAAATCTCCGCGAACACGTCACAGTTTTACATACAAAAAAAAATCGTGGATATTCCACGGTTTCATTAAAAAAAACTTTTCCTTCGTACGATAGTCCGTCTTCGAAACGAGGGTTTATTTCGGTTTTGTGAAAATTCATACTTTTAAGATAAAGTTTTGGTTTCCATGAAATCTCATAAACAAAATTTTATCACTAGACACATGTCTATATATATAAAAAAAAAATCTCTCCTAAGTCAGGGATTATTACTAGTTTCTTAAACTAACGATCGAACAAACATACAATTTCTAAAAAACAAGGGTTTTCTACAAAACTCACACTTATATATGCACATGTATATAATTTTAGCATGATCAAGGCATGAACAACTCATGAACTTCTGAAAAAAACAATATTTTACTCGCATGGTCGGTGCCGGCCGGAATGTGGTCGGACGGTGATCGGACGGCGCCGACGATCAACAACAGCAACAGCTCCGGCGAGAATTTTTCCTGCTCCCTCCTGTGCTCGGATGTGAGGGTGATGAAGAGATGAAGGTGGTGGTCGGTCGTGTAAAGGTGAAATAAAAAAAAAAGGATTAATTCCTTTTTATATCAAATATTTTATTTCCAAAAACCTAATTTCACAAGGATCTTCTTTTTGGGCCCGACCCATGAATCCTAAAGAGATCAAGGTCCCGTCATCAAAATCAGCGGTTCAACACCAATTTATGCTTATTAGACGATGCTTTTTCGTGCCACTGGGATCTTCGTTCAAGCCGTGGTTTGCTCGCGCAATCGAAATCTGGTAACATCTTATCTTACGACTAAGTTCAATTACTTAGTTTGTTTGTAACTGGAAAATCACCATCCAGTGCTGACTGAGGAACATGACTGTCCCTCACTAAGCATGAGACTTAATGTAGATGGTGGATTTTCGACAAGGGCTAAAATCGTAAACCCATAATTGTATGTGCTCCTGATCCAGCAATCAGATGAGTATTGAGGCTCATATCTCTTATCGAAAGCGTGAAAGCTCATGCCACAAGAATCTCTGACTGAGAATACTGTCTCTCAGAGTATATGTAGATGTGTAGTCTCTTAGCTGAGGCAACGACATATCTCATGAATATTGAGCAATTTCAGTAATTACTTCTATATAGAATCGAAAGATTGGACGGCTCCTAGACAACTTGCCTGCTAGTATAGAGCAATAACGTCTTCAGGATGTAACAATGTTTTCCCTGACTATATAAAAGAAATATCATGCTTCAACAAGCTCATATTACTCAATTCCTGAATAATTAATGCTCCTAGACAATCGTACTAGTATAGAGCCCTCAATTAATTATTCCTAAATCATTAGATTCGTTAACTGAATCCCTGGAAAATATTCTAGGTTTTTCATAATATTTCGTTACTTCAATTCATGGTTCTACCCAGCAGAATTACATGGGTTAGTAATAAATATTCAACACACGGGCATCTGAACCACTATCGAGTAAGCCCCGACCAAAATGGTGCAAGTGCACTTAGCAATAATACACTAACGAGCACCTGAATGCACGAACGAGCATTCCAAAACACGAAGGAACGATGAACCTATGCAAAAATAGGAAGAAAATAATAAACAATAAAATGATAATCAAGGCGCTGGGGGACTGGGCCCACCGGCCGGCCGGTCGTGTCGCGGCCAGTCCCACGCCCAATTTTATATTTTATCATATTTTTATTATTTTCCTTGATCTCATGAAAATTCCCTTATTTGAACAAAATTTCTTCGTTTCAAGGAAACTCCTCAATTTGATGGTGTTTCCTTCACATCAAGAAAATGATAAATAACTAGGAAAGGTGTGCAGGACCAAGCCTACTAGCCGGACGGTCATGCCTTAGTTGTGGCCGGTCCTACACCTTGCATTCCTTATTATTTTATTATTATTATTATTTCCTTCATCCCATGAAATTCCTTGATTTCATGATATTTACTTCAAATCATGGAACTAATACATAAAATTAGGGATAACTCACGGGACAGGGCCCTAACCGGACGACCATGCCCAAGCCGGTCCCACACACCCTTATTTTATTATTATTAATATTATTTGTTTCCTTCATCTCATGGAAACTCCTTCACTTCAAGGAAAACCCCTTAGTTTCAACAAACTCCTTGATTTCATGATATTTCCCTAAAATCATGAAAATAATATAAAATTAGTACTTTAGTTCAGCTTATCCTTCGATTGCCATCACCAGCAAACTGCGGCATTAGTTCACAGTTCCATACCCTTGTGCATCAGACCCTGCCTTCACTGCAAATGCTTCAGTTCTTCTTCCCTGTTCCACAGAACTCAATATGGCGTCAACAACTTCATTATTTTAAGAACCAACAACAACTCTTTCCTGCAACAATCACTGGCACCGTCTCAACTGAAATATAGCACCATTCTGTAGCTTCAAAACAGCACAAAGCTTCCCTCTCTTCCAAACCATCAGTTCACAGCTTCGTCTCAAGTCTTTCGTCGTCGCCATTTCTTATTCTGCAACACCTGCATCTCCAGTTTCGATACACAAATCTGCAACAATAATACCCTGTATAGCTGCAGAAAACCCTGGAACTCCACCTGACTGCAATTTCATATACATTATAGCACCAATAGTTTGCAACTTCGATTCTTGCATCTTCAAATCCTACAGCCCCATTTAACCAAACTCAGTGTAGACCTCCACCTCTCTGTGTTATTCTTCATTCTGCTACCTACAAGTCAAGCCACAGCACCAGACCAACACTCGACCTGAAGCCATACATGTAGCTTCTTCTTGCAGTCTTATCATCACCTGCACAATCCATTAACCGCGAACAAACTCCTCCATTTCACGGCTGCAACACAAGTTTGAATCACAGCTTCATAACGAGCTTCTTTGCTTTCTCATCAATCCATGAGTCGGCCACGGCAACACAGCCAATTGTTTCTGGTCATCTACAGCAAGACCCACTTCTTGTTTTCCTTTTCACAACCCCAGGCTCACCTGCAACAGCTGCAACTTCAATCCAGCAAACCCATTTCAACTCTATAACTCCCTGCTAACTCAAGTTCACCAAGCCCTGCAATATTGAGTTTCATTTAGTCAACATACAACACCTGCAATCATCATTTCACACAGCATCAGAACTTCCACCTTATTACAGCATCAAATTCATCATGTAGCTCCAACAGACTCAAATTGAGAGAAACCCCCAATTTATTCTCAAACCCTAATAACTGAATCGATCACAAACCCTTGAAAATCATCCACATCTGTTGTAGACTTGAATCCCTTAAAACCCATCTTCTAGCTGCTCTTCTTGTTACAGATTTCATCCCCAATTTCTTGAATTACGTCGATCTCTTCTCCTTCTACCTGATTCTTCAGTCAAGAACCCAGAATCGATCCAAACTGGGATCTGTTCTTCACTAGACCAACAGCAACAGCAAAATCTTCTCGAATCTCCATCTCTCTGTGAATCCTGAATTCCTTCTTTGCATCTCCAAATCTCAGATAACAGCCGCCATGACTTGTCTCGGTTCTTTGAAATTGAGGTGGAGTGTAATGAAGAGGAGAAAAAACGATTTCCTCTCTTCCAGAGTGGGTGTAGGAATAAGGCTAGTCGATATAGCCATCCTGGTGAGGTAGATAAGGGGTACCCAGATGACTCTAGGCACCCTAAGAGTTGATACGAGCCACCAGAGAATGATAGCTCTTTTTCCTCCATTGTGCTTCCAATAGTACTTGCACGTGAGAAATGCCGCTTTTGCTCTTCTTCGAATTCTTCCACGAACGGCAGCCGTCTCTTACTTCTCAGATTCACTTATTCTCTTCAATGTCTCTTCATCACCAAAGCTGCCATGCTTTTCAGACAGAATTTGCATCACTAAAGCCGACATGCTTTTCAGACAGAGATGAAGAAATAAAAGCAAATAATGAGAAATAGTTCGTCTCCAACAACAGTTGCACCTTTTTGCCTTTTAAGCGACGTTTCTTCTTCTTTTGTTCCAAATGACTCCAAAGTACCTAAACACTCAAAAGCAAACATAAGATACATAATTTACAAGAAAACTTAGTAAAGAAAGCATAAGAAATATATAAATATCAAGGTGTTTTAGACACCTATCATAGACGAACCCATTGTTTAAATGAAACACACTAACACTGACATGTGTTTTTCTAATGAATCTGACTCTGTTATTGAAGAGGAAACAACTAGAGAGAGTAAACTAATTCTAAACCTTGTTAGAATTCAAGCTGATAGATTCAAACAGTTAAGAAAACATGTCAATGTTCTACTTGGTGTAGTAAAAGACTGTGGCTCCAGTGAAAAGGCTTCTTTTAAAGAAAATCCTGAAGTGCGATCAACTCGTATCTTACTCGAGGCAAAACTTAAAAAGGATGCTTCGGATATTGAACATCTTCTGAATAAACTCTCCATTCAAGGATGTTCAGAAAAGTCTGCTATACCATCTACTTCTATCCAAACTGAAAGAGCTCTAATTTCAGAAGTAACTTCAGATTCTCTTCCCACTCAAACTAATGTGCAGGGGATTCACACATCAGTAGGAAGAAAGAAATCTCCAAACGATAATGTTAGGTCTGAAACCTCTAATCACTCCCGTGATCAGAAAGTGTGCCTTTTTTGTGATTCAAAAGGGCACACTGTAAAAAAGGAAACCGAAGTTTAAAAACAAATCGTTGGTTCAACTTCAACACACCTTAGATTTAATTCTTAAAGGTGTAACTGACATCCGTATGTCTAAACCAATTGGTTTTAGGACACACCTTGTGATCCCTACCAGGAAGGTCAGTTCGATGAGTTCCTCAAATGCACAAAACCATAATAAACCTATTAACGTTTATCGTACAATAAGAACTCATGTTCTCTCTCCTATCAGAAATGGAGATAATATTAATCATGATGTGAATCATTTATCTAGTAAAGAGTGCAGATATGAGCAGATGGATGACAACCTAAGGTTGATTATTGAGGGATATAAGGATATTATCAACAAATTGTGTACTCTATCGAGACAACACTCTTCAGGTAAAATCCTCACCATGTGTCATATTATGATGATAGTAAATTCTATGATAATTTTGTCACATCATAACATTCTTCTTCCAAAGTACAGAAGAAAGGGGTTTAACCATAAACAATTTTCATTTGATGGGCTGAAAGCTCATACTTGTGCCAATTAGTCACAAGGTTGAAATCTCCCACACAAAAAACCTGGTTGAGAGATATGCTCAGGTATACTTGTTGTCAATGGTGTTTTTCGGATTCCCATGATGTCTTCTTATCGTCTTTAGCATGTGTATCTTGCAAAAAATGCTTGCACAAGTATTTGTTTGTTATGATCAAAATTTCTTTTTGTTTGTTTGGTTAAACAAGGTGCTACTCTTGTACTCTAAAAGTTGCTTCTCTATGAGACCTTTTTTTAATCATTATGATTGCAAGAGCTTTCAACAAGGTTGTGTACGCATGACTTTTTGTCTTGGGTCGAGATTGTTCTCGTACAGGTTCTCGTGTAACTGGCACGAGTCAATTAAGGAAACCCTAAAAATTCCTTCCCTAAGAAACCCTTTAAATACCTGACCTATTGAGGTATGTATCACGTACGCATACTCTAGGTTATTTTCTGGGTTATCAAGAATGTCTTCCTCTTTATCTAGCTATGGTGATTTTGCAAAGGGATTTCTTGAAAAAGGTTTCGGTGTTGAATCAAAAGAGAGGAAGAAAAGAACTCTTGTAGAAGAAGGTGCACATAATGCTTCGTGCTACTATGCCTACTCACACCAAGATGTTGAGAATATGGATATGGTTTCAGATGAAGTGGTTCATGACTTTCTTAAGTACTTTGAGGAAGCAAAACTGCAACTTGTTGATACAATGAAGGATCTTGATGTCATCAGAACTGAGGTGAAAAAGGTTACTACTGACCTTGGTCTCATAAAGTCACAGGCTAAAGAACTTCTCAACAAGGATATCTTCTCCGAAGACGCAGTTGATAATATGAATCACAAGCTCAAAAGCCTCGAAACCCGCGAAGCTTCCGAACGCGAACTTTGATTTAGCTTGTAATCGGTTTTAAAGTAGATGTTTTACTTTATTCATTATGTTTAGAAAGTTTTCTTATGAGAATTTATTTCTTATGTTTTAGGAAGAATAACTAGATTTTGGAATAGTCATTATTGTGAGTACACATAGTTATGTCCATCGTTTTTTCATCTTTATTTTTTTAGGTTTATTTATTTAAATTTTAAAAATTGTTTGGAAGATGATTTTTGCAGTATTAATCTTTATGGTTTTATATATTGCAATATGTTATGCTATATGTGTGTTTGCATCCGTGAACTACTATTGTCCCATATGATGTCAAAAGTTATCTCTTTTACGTGTCGATATGCAAGTATTGATACAAGATCGATGAACTTTTGATAAACAAAAGTTAAGCCTATTATGTCAATTATTGATGTAAGATAGGTTACAATCTTTTGTTTACAAGGATTATGTCTATTGTATGTCATTGTGCAAATAGTGGTGGAAAATAGAATGAATCCTTGTATATGCCGCAGTATTGTCATTCCCCTATCCATATTTTATGTGCATACTGCAATGCTCCATAAGTTTTTCTTGTGATTGAGAATAAGACGATTGAGTTAATCATTCTTTTATGAAGAACTTAGTCGTAGCTCCGTAAGCTCTCTTATGTCGAGCATTTCCAACTAGATTAATCATAGATTCGTTTGTGGTTATTTTGGTTGTGTATTCCGATTAAATTAATCATGGGTTTTCTTGTGGTTAGTTTAATTGAGAATTTTGGATATAGAAAATCATTTCTTTATGATTTTTGGTGTCCAATAAAATCCTTCTTTTCTTGCAAAAGTAAGGTCGTTCTTGTTGTTCTCTTGGGAATGACATCAAATGGGGGAGAGTTCTTTTGAACTTGCGCTTAATTTCCATATCTTTGTTCGGAGTGCGGCTGTGGAATTATTTAGGGGTTATCTTGTATCTTTATAAACTCCTTGATGAATGCATTTAGCCTCGGCTTTATGATTGCATCTAAACAAGTTGATATGTACTTTTCTTTGGTCTTGAAGCGTCTTCGTGGAAATTTCATTAGGATCCCGTTTTCGTACCTTTGCCAATTTTATTGACAAAAAGGGGGAGAATTAATGTGTAGTTCACACTACAAATACATATGATTTACGTGCTTTACGGGTCATTATGTAAGGGGGAGTGGTTTTCATGTTAAGACGAAAGTATTAACTAAGGGGGAGTGATACATATCACCATAGTATTGTTGTCGAAGTTGTGATATGAGAACTTTGATGCTTTGTAATAATACTATGACACTGTATAACAATGATCGAGAGCTTTTATTTTCTCATTGTTATGGCTACGGAACTTCAACAACTATGATGCTGAATTGAACATATATGGAATCATGGGAGTACTTGGAAAAGACGAAGTTTTCAAGTAACTTTGAAGCACCAAGGAGATCAAGCATGTGGACGAGAAGCTACAAAGTTTTATTTATTTTGTAATCCATATGTATTGATAGTTTTGTCGCTAAAATTGACAAAGGGGGAGATTGTTAGAGCATTGCTCGGTCGAACTCGCATGCGTTGCTATCTCAAGTATGTTTGTCATTGTTAATGATCAAAACTATATATATTGATTTCTAGTATACTTATGACTAAGTCTCGGTCTAGGATAGTTAGGAATAGTTGAGCTCCAGACTCCATGGCGATTATCTTGCAAAGCGAAGAACTACTCAAGGAACCAGTGGAACTTCATCCGACCAAAAGGTATGTGGAGACTTGAACTCATCTTGTCACTCAAAAGTATATCTACTCTATCTCCTACTCTTGAGACAAAAGTCGTATAAGTATGATAGTTTTCATACATACACATTGGTTATTTCGAGCTGAGTTTACTCGCCTATCTTTTTCTCGAAATACGTATTGGTAAGCTTTTGCTTTAAGCATCTTCATCTTTACCCGTGACGAAATTCATGATGACGTTTCAATCTTGAAAATAGCTTTGATGACGATAGTCGACTCTTTATGTCTAACGACTGTTATAACATTATAGAAGAATGTTTCAGTGATTGAAATGTAGAGTTGAGAATATGTAATCACATATGGATGTAAGCATATAGTGTGTTCACACATTAGTGTATAAATCCATGTGCCGGAAACCAAGTGCGTGCATATGTGTGCATGCGGTATTGGTGAAGGAGACAGGCTGGGTACGCGTACTGGCGGAAGTTCACGTCCGTGAAATTCTGCTGAGTTTGAAGTTTACAAACTCAAAAACCAGTCACCTTAGGTACGCGTACTGGCAGAACTTTTTCACCCGAAAAAGTCTGTTAAGTTTGGAAACTAAAACCAACTCAAATCCGGTAGTTAAGGTACGCATACCCGTACGCGTACCCAAGCTAGTTATTTCTCAAATCGGTAGTTCATGGACTTAAAACAATAAATTATAAGGAATGCAATCTTTGCAAACCGTGGGTATATTGTTCATGAATTTATTCAAATGAATCAAACTGATTTTGTTTCAATTGTGTCTATGTATAAATACCTAAGCAATTGAACAACTCTTGAACTAGTTCTTATGAGTCACTTGAACTAGTTATGAGAAAGATGAATACGGTTAATATGAAAGCACTCATATAGGTAACCATTGGTCAACCATTTGTGAACCAATCAATGTACATGTTTAGGTACAGTTACTCAAACCTAAATGAATACATTTCATTTGTGTGTGACAAGCCAAGTTTCGATCTAACGGTTGAAATATATTAGCTTGGATAAATCAGGTTTTTAATCTAACGGTGACTATTGAATGCTTTATTACCAAGGTAACTTAGATTGCAAACCCTGATTTGAAAACTATATAAGGAAACGTCTAGCAACTGTGCAAAACTAATCCCCACACCTCCTGTGTGATACTAGTTGGTTTGCTAGAGTCGATTCTTCTTTAATCGTAGGTTTCTTCTCGATACCCTGTCGATTAACGACTTAAAGACTTCATTGGGATTGTGAAACCAGACGAAACTACTTCTTTTGTAGTTGAGCGATCTGATCTTTCCATTTTATATCGTACGAGTTCAATTGAATAATTGACTTGAGATTATATCTCCGATAGGGAAAGATAAAAAGAAATCACAAACATCTTCGTCTCATCGTTTGTGATTCCACAATATCTACTTTCGCTACCATACGATTTAAATTATTGTGAAGTGATTGATAATACTAGGCTGTTCTTCGGGAATATAAGTCTGGTTTATCAATTGGTTCTTGTTCACCTTGATTTTTATCAAAAGACAGAACAAAGCTTTTAGGTTTATCTGTGGGAGACAGATTTATCTATCCTTGTAGACTTTTCTGTGTGATACAAATTTGTTTACTAAAGTATTCGAATTTGGGTCGTAGCAACTCTTGGTTGTGGGTGAGATCAGCTAAGGGAATCAAGTGCGTAGTATCCCGCTGGGATCAGATACGTAAGGAGCGCAACTGTACCTTGACTCAGTGTGAGATTGATTAGGGTTCAACTACAGTCCAGACTGAAGTTAGTTTGTAGTAGGGTAGTGTCTGTAGCGACTTAATACAGTGTGGTGTTCAATCTGGACTAGGTCCCGGGGTTTTTCTGCATTTGCGGTTTCCTCGTTAACAAAAATTTTGGTGTCTGTGTTATTTCTATTCCGCATTATATTTTGTTATATAATTGAAATATCACAGGTTGTGCATTGTATCGATCAATTGTGAAATCCAACCTTTGGTTGTTGATTGGAAATTGATTGATCCTTAGATATTGGTCTTTGGTACCATCCAAGTTTATCTCTCTTGTATTTGATCGAGACTCGCAGATTGCTTGAGTAAGATTTAAATCAAGAGGTAGAGATATTAACTCCTTGATATACTTTTTATTAAGATTGAGTCTGACTATCTAGTTGATTCTCTTAAAAGTATATTAGAGTTAGTCCATACAGATTGCTAATCGAAATATTGGGTGAGGTTGTTAGACCCCCGCTTTTTCACAATTCTTGATGAAATATCTGACAACTATGATTCTAATGAAGACAAAAAGTCAAATGTTGCACTTCTTTGTGAAAATATTGATTTTGATAATTGTAGCTATACATACATCAATCCTGATATTCTTTCAGAAGAAATCCCAACCTGGAAGAAAAAATGGATCTATATGTTTCTACTGGAAACTTTTTTTCTGATTTTTCAGGTTCCACTATGTGTCTAGCAGCTTACACATCTCGGGCGTATAAATCATCCTCCATGTCGACATGCTATTATTGTTCTCTCAAAGGTCATGAACTTTCAAAGTGTTTCAAGTACAAACACAAAATAAGATATGTGAACAAACTTCAATGAAGAGCGAATCGATTAGCAAACAATCTCAAACTTGTTCAAAAATCATCAGAGGTATGTAAACTCATCTCTTCTTCGAAGAAGTTAGTTTCCAAGGAAAAGACTAGATCACTAAAGGAAAAATTGTGGTCTAAACATTATGTGAAACAGGGTTCTATGAATTCCTTTCGAGAGGGTTATGGTGGACAGATTATTGTTCACCCCAGCACAACTTGATTGTGTTGGTTGGTGCATCTTGTCTCATGTGCCTGATAAAAAGAGAGAAGATTGGGCACACCTCAGGCTTTAGGAAAAGAGAATTGTTTTAGATTGTTTTTTTTTTAGTTTTTGCTGTGCAAGTCTGGTATTCGTTCCTCTTTTCATATCTAATTGATATTGGAAGGGACTTTCCTGTTTAATCAATAAAAGAGGGTTATTCTCGACAATTCTGCCCTCTTTAGGGTTGAGAGTTGCGCGTATGTGAACTTGTGTGTTTAAAGGTTCTGTAACCCTACATTCCTTTTTCCTTCCCTCAAAACTGTTTTTATCATAAGACTGCTTGTTGAGTATACCTTGTGATCTCCTCTCACAATTACGTTTGTATGGATACTCCAAGCATTATGTCTTCTGATGGAAAAGATGTTAATATGATTGTTAAGCCATCAATCATGAAGGAAAAAGATAAATCTCCATTACCTCCAACTTTGAAAAGAAAAAAAAGGAATGTGAGGAAGCCAAGAGTTGTTCCTTCAAATTCTCAGAAGTTTTCTGATGTTCTTGAAGAGTTGAAGGAAACAAGGAAGGAGATTCAACAAATAAAGGCTATTGTTTTAAGAACTCTTGAAATTCAGAAGGCCCTGGTTCGACATCAGTTCAAAAGCTTTGTTGGAATTGACTCCTTTCTTCATGAACCTTATCTTCCCATGGTTGTTGACGACAAGGAGTTCGGGGACGATAAAGAATTTTTCAGAGGTCTCAGGTCTAGTAAACTTCTTATGAGAATTTATTCTTGTGTTTTTAAGAAGGATAACTAGGGTTTGGAATAGCCATTATTATGAGTACACAAAGCTATTGCCAACGTTTTCATCTTGCAATGTTTTTAGATTTAGTTGTTTAAATTCTAAAGTTTATTTGGAAGATGATTTTTGCAGTATTAATCTTTATGGTTTGATATATTGCAAATTTTTATGGGATATGTTGTTTACGTCCGTGAACCCTGACTGTCCCATATTTGTTCAAAAGTTAACTCTATTATATGTCGATATGAAAGTATTGGTAAAAGATAAAATGAACTTTTGACTACAAAAGTTAAGCCTATTATGTCATTATGAAAATATTGATGGAAGATAGGATGAACTTTTTTTCTTCAAAGATTAAGTCTATTATATGTCAATGTGCAAATAGTGATGAAAAATAGAATGAATCTTTGATTATTCCGCAGTATTGGTCTTTCTTTGATCAACATCTTTGTGTATGTACTGTGTTGCTCCATAAATTCTCTTATGTTGAGCATGGCCGATTGAATTGATCATTTTCCTTGTGGTTGATTCAGTTGTGATTTTTGGATACAAACTCATGTTTTATGTGATTTGTTAACGTCCAAAGAAATCCTTCTTTTCTTGTGAAAGTAAGGTCTCTCTTGTTGTTCTTTCGGGTACGACATTTTATGGGGGAGAGTTCTTAATTGAACTTGTGCTTAATTGCCAAATCTCTGTGGGGAGTGCGGCTGTGGAATATTGTAGGGGTTAACTTGTATCTTTATAAACTCATTGATGAATGCATTTAGTTTCGACTAGATGATGACATCTAAACAAGTTGATATGTTATTATCTTTTGGTCATGAAGTATCTCTATGAAAATTTCATGAGGATCCCACTAGTTTTCGTACCTTTGCCAATTTATATTGATAAAAAGGGGGAGAACTAATATGTAGTTCACACTACAAATACATATGGTTTACGAATCATTATGTAAGGGGGAGTGGTTTTCATTGTGAGATGAAGTATTGACTAAAGGGGAGTGATACATATCACCATAGTATTGTTGTCAAAGTTGTGATACAATTGAACTTTGATGTTGTGTAATAATACTATGACACTGTATAACAATGTTGAGAGCAACTGTTTTCTCATTGTTATAGCTATGGATCTTCAACAACTATGATGCTGAGTTGAACACATTTGGAATCATTGGAGTACTTGGAAGCGATGAAGATTTCAAGTAATGTTGAAGAACCAAGGAGATCAAGCATTTGAATGAGAAGCTACAAAGTTTATTTATTTTGTAATCAATATGTATTGAGAGTTTTCTCACTAAAATTGACAAAGGGGGAGATTGTTAGAGCACTGCTCGTCCGAACTTGCAAGCGTTGCTATGTCAAGATTGTTTGTCAATTTTAGTGATAAAAACTATAAGTCTTTATTTCTAGTCTACTTACAGTGATGTCTCGGACTAGGATAGATTGTGTAGTTGAGCATTAGACTTCACGACGTTCATCAATTGAAGACGAAGAACTACTAAGGAGAGCTTGTGGAACTTCATCAACAAAAGGTATGCGGAGACTAAAACTCATCTATCACTTGGAAAGTCTATATCTATTGTATCTCCTATATTGAGACATAAATCGTATTACTATATGGTTTTCGGTTATGCACATTTGAGATTTCGAGCTTAATTAACTCGCTTACATATTTCTTGAAATATGTGTTGGTAAGCTTTCACTTCAACCAAGTTCATCTTATATTCTTGACGAGAGTCAAAAGATGATCATGTGAAAATCTTCGAGTAGCATCTTACATGGTTTGTGTGATACAATCATTTGGTGTAGACTTGGAATGTTTCATTATGATTATTCCAATAACTTGAAAATTTCTTTGATGCTAATAGTGTGTGAAAAAGGCTATTTTCATCCTCTAAGAAAGTTCCAATGATTGAAATAGAGTTTGGAACACTTAACCAACATTTGATTATAGACATGTTATGCACTCTTGCATATATGTGATCCCGGGAACCATAGTATGCATACCCCTATGCGTACCTATTGGTTTGAGAAGTACGAGAGCCTAAGTACGCGTACCCGTACGCATACTGGTGTAAGGTTCATGTCCGGAAAATTCTGCTGGGTTTGGAGGTATGCGTACCCGTTCGCATACTGGCGGAAACCAAACTTGGTCCGGCTATTCAAGTATGCGTACCCGTTTGCATACTTGAGTGGTTAAAGTTCTAAAATCGGTTGTCACATGAACAAATACACTTATATAATAAGGAATTCATTCTTTGCAAACCGTGGCTATAATGTTCATGAATTGGTTCGAGTGAATCAAACCGATTTTGCTTCAATTGTGTTCTTGTATACTTCTATGAGAATATGGCAGTTGAACAACTCCTTAACTAGTTTCATTTGAGTCATTTGAACTAGTTATGGTTAAGATGAATAAGGTTGATATGAGAGTGTTCATATAGCTAACCTCGGTTAACTATTGTTGAGCCAACATAGTGTACACGTTTAGGCACGATTACATAAACCTAAATGCGGGTACATTTCATTTGTGTATAACAATCTAAGTTCTATCTAACAGTTAAAAGATATTAGCTTGAATCTAATAAGGTTTTCATCTAACGGTGAATATTGAATGCTTTGTTACCAAGGTAACGTTGATTGCAAACCCTGATTTGAAAACTATATAAGGGAGAACTATAACAACTGGGAAACCTAATCCCCACACCTCCCGTGTGATATTAGTTGCGACTAGAGTCGATTATCCTTTAAACTTAGGTTTTTCACGAAACCTTGTAGGTTAACTACTTGAAGACTTCATTGGGAATGTGAAGCCAGACCCAACTATTTTCTCTGTAGTTGCGTGTTCTGATCTTACTTTTACTATCGTGATTGAGTACTATATTTGCTAAGATTTGCTTGAGATTTATCTCTGATAGGTAAGATTAAAAGTAGTCACAAACATATTCGTCTCATCGTTTGTGATTCCACAATATCTTGTTTCGCTACCATACGATTAAGATTATTGTGAGGTGACTGATGATACCAGGCTGTTCTTTGGGAATATGAGTCCGGTTTATCAATTGGTTCCTGTGCACTTTGATTTATCAAAAGACGGAACAATACTAGTAGGTATTTTTATGGGGGAAAAATTTATCTATTCCAATAGACTTTTCTGTGTAAGACATATTTTTTTATCAAGTCTTCGACTTTGGGTCGTAGCAACTCTTGGTTGAGCGTGAGATCAGCTAAGGGAATCAGGTGCGTAGAATCCTGCTGGGGTTCAAAGACGTAAGGAGCGCAACTGTACCTTGATCAGTGTGAGATTGATTAGGGCTCAACTACATTCCGGTTTGAAGTTCATTGTTAGTAAGCCAGTGTCTGTAGCGGCTTAATACAGTGTGGTGTTCAAAGCTCGACTAGGTCCCGGGGTTTTTCTGCGTTTGCGGTTTTCCTTGTTAAAAAAATTCGGGTGTCTGTGTTATTTCTTTTTCACATTATATTTTGTTATATAATTGAAATACCATAGGTTGTGCGTTGAATCGATCAATTGGTAAATATAACCTTTGGTTGTTGATTGAAATTGATTGATCCTTGAACATTGGTCTTGGGTACCTTTCAAGTTATTTCTCTTATATTCATTCGGGCTCGCAAATTCCTATTTGCTGATTTCGGTGAATTAAGAGAAAGAGATATAAACTCTTTGATATACTTTTACATAGATTGAGTCTGACTGTCTAGTTGATTCTCTTGAAAGTATATTGGAGTTCGTCTATTCAGATTGCAAAACGAAATATTGGGTGTGGTTGTTAGACCCCCGCTTTTCAGGTACGCTTACTTAAGTTCCCGGAATTGGTCTTGTTCGCCAGTATGCAAACGGGTACACATACTATCGTTCATGACCGAACTCAGTTGAATTAGTATGCATACGGGTATGCATACTATAGTTCCCGGACTTCAACTGTTGAATCAGTACGTATACGGGCATGCGTACTAAATTCCCGAACTTAGAATGCACTTGCAACAGTTAGCATACAAGTACGCGTACTGTGTAGTATCCAATCAAAGGTTAATTGTTCTAAACTCCTATTTCAATCATTGAAACATTCTTGGAAGACAAGAATAGCTGTCTCACACAAACTATTAGCTTCAAAGCAATTTTCAAGTGATCGAATGATCAATAAGAAACATTCCAATCTTCATCAAATGTCTGTATCACACAAATCATGTAAGATGTTACCATGCGATTTTCACATGATCATCTTTTGACTTTCGTTAAGAATAAAAGATGAACTTGGTTAAAGCGAAAGCTTACCAACACATATTTCGAGAAATATGTAAACCAGTTAAACTCAACTCGAAATATCAAATGTGTATAATGTAAAGTCTATATAGCTATATGACTTTTGTCTCAATATGAGATAGAATAGAAATAGACTTCTGAGTGACAGATGAGTTCAAGTCTCCACATACCTCTTGTCGATGAAGTTCCACAAGCTCCCCTTAGTAGTTATCCGTCTTCAATCGATGAACGCCGTGAAGTATAAATCTCAACTACACATTCTATCCTAATATAAGACATAGCTATAAGTAGACTAGAAATCAAGACTTATAGTTTTGACAACTAGACTTGACAAATAAGCTTGGGATAGCATCGCTTGAAAGTTCGACCGAGATGTGATCTAACACTAGCTGAGACGAATGGATGATACCAAGGTTAAATCGCCCATCAACGATAAGTGGTTAAGATTCCATGCATAAGGTTACTCGATGTACAAGCACATACTTCACATAATAAAGGCCAGTTATCAACAATGACCGTATGCATACAGAATCACAACAAGCTCCGGGATGCCAAAGGCACCCGGTCGGCTAACAAATTTATAAAAGGCTACGGGATGCCAAAGGCACCCGGTCGGCTGAAGAATTTTCAAAAGGCTACGGGATGCTAAAGGTATCCGGTCGCTGACGAATTTACAAAAGGCTACGGGATGCTAAAGGAGCCCGGTCGGCTGACGAATTTACAAAAGGCCACGGGATGCCAAAGGCGCCCGGCCGGCTGACGAATTTACAAAAGGTTACGGGATGCCAAAGGCACCCGATCGGGTGACGAATTCACAAAAGGATACGGGATGCTGAGAGCGACCGGTCGGCTGACAAGTTTACAAAGGGATAAAGGATGCTAAAGGCACCCAGTTGGCCAACAAAATCGCCGAACCACGGGATGCTAAAGGAGTTCAGTCGACTAATAAACTTACAAAGGATGCAGATACCAAAAAAAAGGGGAGTAGGTGTATTTTGCATACGCCCCACCCATACCCACTAAGGCAAAACATCATTCCGCGTTTCATCGAAAGTAAAAAGTAGGGGTGAGTAGGCGCGTTTTACACCCATCCCACCTCAACCCAACCTAACTCCAACATTGCAAAACGAAAAAATATCATGCCGCGTTTCATCGAAAATAAAAATAAGGGGGAGTAGGCACGTTCTACGCCCATCCCATCCCGCGTTTTAATATACTCCCCACCCAGTCCCACCAAGGCGAAACATCATTCCGCGTTTCATCGAAACTAAAAAGAAGGGGGGAGTAGGCGCATTTTACACCCATCCCACCCCAACCCAACCTAACTCCAACATTTCCAAATGGCGAAACATCATGTCTCGTTTCATCAAAAATAAAAAGAAGAGGGGAGTAGGCGCGTTCTACACCCATCCCACCCCAACCCAATCTCACTCCAACACCGCCAAATGACGCGTCCTGATTCTTCAATCTCTTGAAAAAAAATAGGAAGGGAGTAGGCGTGTTTAATATACTCCCCACTCATTCCCACCAAGGCGAAACATCATGCCGTGTTTCATCGAAAATAAAAAGAAGGGGGGAGTAGGCGCGTTCTACACCCATCCCACCCCAACCCAACCTAACTCCAACATTGCCAAACGGCGAAACATCATGCCGCGTTTCATCGAAACTAAAAAGAAGGGGAAGTAGGCGCGCTCGACGCCCATCCCACCCCAACCCAACCTAACTCCAACATTGCCAAACGACGCGTCTCGACTATTCAATCTCTAAAAGAAAAAAATAGGAGGGGAGTAGGCGTATGTTACACCACTCGGCAGAACCACTAATCCAAAAAAAAAGGGGCGGGGGGAGGGGAAGGTGATACGCTATCCAAGCAAATGGAAAACCCCAAAAAGAAGAAAAGAATAATCGCATACCAAACAAATTGGCAACATGGATTATATATACATATGAAGTAAAGACAAAGCCCCCAAGAAGACAAACAAAACATAAAAAACAAGAAAAAAACGAACAAAGAAAAATAAATAACACACTAGAACTACCCGCACAAGTTCAACCAGCTATCAATGCGCGACAATGAGCAATATCTGCATCCAAGGACTACATCATCAAAAGCTCCTCCTCACGTTGAATGGTCGCTAAGTGAAAAAACGTGGGTCTGACAACCTTACCCGATATTTCGTTTAGGCAATTTGTATGGACGAACTCAAATATAATTCCAAGAGAATCAACTAGACAGTCAGACTCAATCAATGGAAATATATCCAAGAGTTTTATGTGAAACTACTTGAACGGTACCAAAGACCAATGTTCAAGTTTCAATAAATTTATATCAACAACCAAATGTTGGATTATCTAATTGATTGAACTACACACAACCTGTGATATTTCAATTATATAAACAAATATAATGTGGAAAAGAAATAACACAAACACCAGAAATTTTGTTAACGAGGAAACCGCAAATGCAGAAAAACCCCGGGACCTAGTCCAGATTTGAACACCACACTGTATTAAGCCGCTACAGACCCTAGCATACTCCAAGTTAACTTCAGACTGGAATGTAGTTGAGCCCTAACCAATCTCACACTGATCAAGGTACAGTCGTGTTCCTTACTCCTCTGAATCCCAGCAGGACTCTGCGCACTTGATTCCCTTAGCTGATCTCACCCACAACTAAGAGTTGCTGCGACCCAAAGTCGAAGACTTGATAAACCAATCTGTCTCACACAGAAAATTCTATTGAATAGATAAATATGTCTCCCATAGAAATACCTATGAGTTTTTTTCCGTCTTTTTATAAATCAAGGTGAGCAAGTTCTAATTCATACACCGGTCTTATATTCCCGAAGAACAACCTAGTAATATCAATCACCTCACAATAATCTTAACCGTATGGTAGCGAAACAAGATATTGTGGAATCACAAACGATGAGACGAAGATGTTTGTGACTACTTTTTATCTTGCGTATCGGAGATTAAATCTTGAGAAAATCTTAGAGAAGATAGTACTCAATACGATGGAAAATAACAAGATCATAATACACAACTACAGAGAAAATAGTTGGGTCTGGCTTCACAATCCCAATAAAGTCTTCAATTCGTTAACCTACAGGGTTTTGGAAAAACCTAATTAAGGTTAAAGGAGAATAGACTCTAGTCGCAACTAGTATCACACAAGAGGTGTGGGGATTAGGTTTCCTAGTTGCTAGAGTTCTCCTTTATATAATCTTCAAATCAGGGTTTGCAATCAGTGTACCTTGGTAACAAAGCATTCAATATTCACTGTTAGATGAAAACCTGATTAGACTCAAGCTAATATCTTTCAATCGTTAGATCGAACTTAGCTTGTTACACACAAATGAAAAGTGACTTCATTTAGATATAAGTAACCGTACCTAAACGTGTGCACCTTGTTGGCTCAAAAATAGTTAACCGAAGTTAGCCATATGAACACTTTTATATCAACCTTATTCATCTTAACCATAACTAGTTCAAATGACTCAATTGAAATTAGTTCTAGAGTCGTTCAATTGTTTATGTTCTCGTAGAAGTATACAAGACACAATTGAAGCAAAATAAATTTTGATTCACTCGAATCAATTCATGAACATTATAGCAACGGTTTGCAAAATATTGCATTCCTTAATATATAAATGTATTAGTTCATGAATAAACCGATTTTAGAACATAACCTACTCAAGTATGCAAATGGGTACGCATACCTAAGTGGCCGGACTAAGTTTTGGTTCGCTAGTACGCGAACGGGTACGCATACCTCCAAACTCAGTCGAATTTCCGGACATGAAATTTACGCCAGTACGCATACGGGTATGCATACTAAGTTCCCGGACTTTCATTAACCAACCAGTACGCATACGGGTATGCATACTATGGTTCCCGGACTTGGAATAACATGCGACAGTTTAGCATACAAGTACGCATACTGTGCTATATCCAATCATGGATAATTGTTCCAAACTCCCATTTCAATCATTGAATCATTCTTAGAAGACAACAATAGCTGTCTCACACAAACTATTAGCTTCAAAGCAATTTTCAAGTGATCAAATGATCAATACGAAACATTCCCAGTCTACATCAAATGACTGTCTCACACAAATCATGTAAGATGTTACCAGGTGATTTTCACATGATCATCTTTTGACTTTCGTCAAGAATAGAAGATGAACTTGGTTGAAGCGAAAGCTTACCAACACATATTTCGATAAATGTGTAAGCGAGTTAAACTTAGCTCGAAACATCAAATGTGTATAATCGAAGTCTATATAGCTATACGAATTTTGTCTCAAATAGGAGATAGAGTATGAAAAGACGAGGGTACCCAAATATACCTCAATCAAAAACTTTTCCACTTATAAGTCCTCTTACCGAAAGTGATTGTTTATGGACTGAGTCGAGACAATACAACCAATCGGTTCACACTTCGTGTGATCGTCTATGGATACGAGATCGAGACAATACGACAACAAGATAACTTGTGTGATTGACTATGGATACAAGATCAAAACAATACAACAACGAAAGCGCGATTACTTGATAATAGGTTCGGACTTAACCAAACTCTATAGGATTGCTATTAAGTAATTACGGAATTAACTATTGTGTAATTTACTTTAAATTATAATAAAAACAATTATAATTGCGGAAAACAATAGCAAATGACACAGCAAGATTTTGTTAACGAGGAAACCGCAAATGCAGAAAAACCCCGGGACCTAGTCCAGAATTGAATACTCTCAAAATTAAGCCGCTATACAAAATCTAAACCAACTTCGTATAGTTGAGACCAAGCAACTTAACCTATAGTTTACCTAGTTTCTTCAATATTCCTGCGCCTCCGACATTCGATAAGTGCACCCACTGGAACAATTCCTTTGGTTCATATTCCAAACAGTAAAGGAACAACAAATATATTAGGTAATAACTCTTTTCAAAAAAACTGATATGAGTTTGACAAAGGCTCTTCCGTTTAACAAATAAACTCCTTTGTCGGGTTCTAGATATATCTAATTAACAATTACCAAAGCAATCTTGTTTAGACTATGCAATCAATAATAGGATCCACCAAGATACTATGTACTGATGTCGATCTACGCAACTAATCAATCAAATCTATCAAAGATAAACCGATTATAGTTGGATCCCAGCCGATCAAGTTTTGTGCGCACCAAAGATTATGAACCCAATAAGAAATCTTCTTTGTCTTCAAATCTTCTTAGATCTTCAATAAACACCTGCACACCACAACTTGAATCTCTTGTGATAAATCACACACAGAACGGAGTCTGTTAACAATGGATTATCACAAGACGTCTTTAAATCTAAAAACAGTTCTAAAGATCCCGTCGAAACTTCGATCTAGTTTGAGTGAATCTTATATCAGAAGAGAAGATTCTCAAGCATAAACAAACTAGGTGTAATCAAAGTTCAACAACCGTTAGTCAATCAAATCAAATCGAAAACTAATAATACTACAATTATCTAATTTTCCACCAACGGTACTCGTAGAGCTTCTCAATCCCAAAGAAGCCTTTAAAATGAGAGGTCGTAAGAGATTTCGCCTAATTAGGGTACTTTCCTCTCCGGATAGACGGCTCCACCGGTAACAACACAACTTGGTAGTTTTGCTGGCTCTGGGGATTAGTTTGCTCGAAATGCAAACTTAGGTATTTATAGACCAAGGAAGTTTGGACACCAAGGAATTTCCAAAATCGAATATTCTCAAGATATGCAATAAATGCCCAAATCGGTTTTCATAATTCCTGGAAATGCTTTGTCCAAATATCTACCGAAATCTCACTAGAAAATCTCCAATTAGTAAATGTACATTACCAATTTTTATTTTCCATATATATGCATCTAATTGCTGGTAACTAAAGTATATAAAACTAAAAACCTTAATTAAAAGATTCTTAGTTTATTTCGGTCCAGATTCTCCTTTAGTTATTAAGGAATATATTTGAACAATAAAAGATAAGAATTACTGCACATGTCCAAAGTATGTCGACATCTTTATCTTTGTAAATCCTTTTTCATATTTACAATCTTGCAACCGATTTACCAGATTTCCAAACGAGTTTAGAATTGGTTCATCTGATTTCCAAGAACTATATGTGATTGATCAAATATCAAATATCAAATCACTAATCATGGGTTTACGGTTCTACCAAACACAAGGATCGATTTTACCAAGATACATAATAAATTATGATCGGTTGTACTAATCACACATATTGGTAATCCAAAGATATGCAATGAATAAAAATAGCAATAAGCCTAGCGATTTCCCTTTCGATTCATAAAACATGTTTATGAATGTACTTCCTTTAAACGAATGTAAACATTGTTTCCTAGGATGAAATCTTCACCCATACCTATACACATAATCACAATAACATTCATACGATTATGTCGATGTCTTATTGTTGATGGTGGTTTTTAGTTTAGGGTTAAAATTGTAAAACCTTGCATCAGATGTGACGTCACTATGCAAGCATGATGGCCACACCCTAACATGATGGCCCCACTTCCCGTCAACCAATCGGGTTGCTCCAAAACTTGCCACGGCCTCAAAAAGTTCGCCATACTAAGTTGGCTTCCCAAAACACGCCAGCTTCCCAAAAACGTGCTAGCTTCCTAAAAAACGCCAGCACGCCGCACGCGCATACCACCCATGCCAGGCTAGCATGCCAGACGCGCTCGCCAGACGCGCTTACCAGACACGCATGCCAGACGCACTTACCAGACGCGCTTCCCAGACGCGCTTACTAGACGCACATGTCAGTCACACATGCCGCACGCGCATGCCAAAGAGCATGCGCAAGCCATGCCAGCCACGCTACCACGCCTATGGCCACCAACGGAAGGTAGCCATAATCAATGGCTACCCTCCCTCCTGAGGTGCGGATCTCAGCGTACAAGTTCGCCACCAATCCTGTGGCAACTTCTGGACGCAATGCCAAATTCCACGGTTTGTGTCAAACCCTAATTTGGCCACACCAAAGGTATGCGCAAGCCATGCCAGCACCACGGCCACGCCACTGGCCGCAAAACGGAAGGTAGCCGCGATCAACGACTACCTTTCCTCCTGAGATGTAAAATCTCGGCCGTCGAAGGTCGTCACTGAACCGACAAGTCTCTCTATCTTAACTTGCCGCACATAGCAACATGCTACACGTTTTCCAATGAAAACACTCGAGACATCAAAACATGTCACAAACTGGGGGATGCTCATCAGGGTATTGGTCTGGCGGTTTATAGCGTGCGGCGTGCAATACGCCCGTTACAAGAAAGTGTCATAAGAGTGAGGCGGTTAGTAATGGAAAGAAATAAGTGGTGAAACGCATCTTCGTTATGGAAACATCTATTCTAGGCGTTACCCGTTACCACTTTTCCACCACTCAACCGCTTCCACTTCTTACGAAGCCAGGGTACGTTTTATTACGACTTGTATAAATAGGTTTCACCTATTTCCACCAAATGACAAGTTTTTGGTCAGGAGAACAATACACATCCAGAAATCACCTGGTATCTTTCCATCCAACTCGCCAGTTCAACTTTCGGATACAAGTCGCAAAACACCCACACTTCCAGAATCAACTATTCTGTCCTCAACTCTTTCTTCGCTTCCCTCCCTAAGACCAACCCTTCTCCTTCACTTTGTGACCGAAGCAAGCCTGGAACGGCCATTTCTTGGTTTAGGCCAGGATTGTACAGATTGATCTCTCGAATAAAAAGTACTCCCGTGCAGTACATTGTTTTGGGTTTAGATTTGTTTCTCACCCGCACTCACACGAAATTACCGAAATCAGCAAAAACGGTTTTCACCCACAAACAATTGGCGACCACAGTGGGAGATTAATCTCTCGGTTACAATATCAATTTTAAATTCCCGATTTCATTTTTTCAACCCCGATCTCAAGATGGTAGAACTCAGGTCAGGATCAGCAACAAACCCCGAGAACACTGGCGCCGAAATTATTCTCGGTGTTAACATTTCTCTTAGTGGTGCTAATAGGTCATCTGTCGACACCAGCAACATGGAGAATGTTCCTTCAGGTGTTACACCTCCAATCACAAGAGCCAGAGCCTCTGCCACGGAAAATGCTCCTTCAGGTGTTACACCTCCAATAACCAGAGCCAGAGATGCTGCCGCCGCTCCCAATGTTTCATCAAGTATGACACCTCCAACTGTTACCAGAACTGCAGCTACTCCGCCGTCAGGACGAGAAACTGGAAGAGCCAGAGGGAGCCGACCCTACATTACTATTGCTGATTTGATGGAAAGGCAGGAGGTTCTCGCCAGGGCCCAAACAGACATGGCCTCAACCCAGAAGGAGGTGCTTGATTTTCTCAAGACACTGACAGAACGGCTACCACAAGAATCACGCCATCCAGAGCCAATGAGGAACACATCCAATACCCCTAGCGCTAGCACCTCAACATGGCACACTTTTGTAGACGAAGAGACTCGCCCGTGAACTTCAGCTGAAAGAAGTCAACCGCCCAATTTTGTCACGAGAGAAGATTTGGAACGACTTCTCCGAAACCGAGACAAAAGCTACTTCATGGACATGCATCAGCATCAGCCCCCGTATCCTCTTGAAGTACAAAGAATTCCTCTTCCAAGGGGGTACTCTTCCCCTCAATTCTCTCTATACGATGGTACCGGCAATGCGCGTGAATATGTCTCTCGATTCTTGGAGTCCCTGGGGGAACACGAATATAATCACGTTCTCCGTTTGAGGGAATTTTAAAAATCACTTACTGGAAGAGCATACACATGGTACAACAACATTACGCCAAGCAACATCTCCAACTGGTCTGACATGGTTGCAGCTTTCTACAAGAAATACTTCTTTGTGTATGAGCAAATTACCTTCTCAGATCTAGGAAGGATGTTTCAACAAAACAACGAACATCCGAATGATTTTGTCAAAAGATTCAGAATTCAAGCGCTCGATTGTCATGACCCAAACGTGACCGAACATCAATTGATTGACTCATGTATCAATGGCATGATTCCCATTTACCGCACCTTACTAGAGAAACTGCGATTCCAGACATTCTCTGAGCTTCATGAAGCCGCAAAACGGTCAGCCACAACAACACCAGCGTTGTTGGAAAGAACCAGGCCAACTAGAAGCGAGGACGCACGCGAAACTCGAGGAAATAGATGTCTCATCAATAAGCAATACAACACTGGTCCCTCCTCTGTGAGCGTGGTAGACGAAGGAGAAAAATGAAGGCTCCAACAGCAGAACAACCATCCAAGCGCGCAGCGCCAGCACGACAGGCAGCTCCGCCACGGAAGACCACCGCTAAATATCCCACGCGACATCAAGAGGCTGGAGAAAATGTCTTGGATTTCCCATTCCCAATCGAAGAAGTGATTGAACTCCTGGAAGCATGGATCCAAGACGACGCCATCAGGCTACCTCCAATCAGGCGCCCACCAACCGAAGCGGAAATGGCGAACCCCAAATATTGCCGCTACCATAGATTTGTCCACCACCCGACCAGTGCCTGTAACAAGCTGAAGCATATCTTCAAAGAAAAGATAGAAGCAGGGGAGCTTAGATTAGACAATGAAAGAGTTCACAGAGATCCACTTACAGTCAGGAGTTGCATGGTCTCTGGGGACTTCGTACACGAAACTGTGCAATCCATGATGCAACATGTATGCGAAATTATCTACCTCTCCAATACACATCGTGAAGACATCTTCACAGCCCTTAATCGTGTTGTATCAAGCAAGCGACTCTTTCCTACTGAAGAAACCACACCAGAACCCCAAACTCTCCCAAGAAGCGGTGCTGGAAAATACAACTGGGGACTGCTGACCATGGTTCATATGAGGAACGCCAAGCTCGATAACACATTCATCGACGTGGCTTCTGACTTCAACATCATTACCATCAAAACTCTGAAAGCTGCGAGAGTTTTGAAGCATGAGGCTACCCATTCCCCAACCATGGTCAAAAATTTGGAAGGGGAGGCGATAGACGCGTATGGCTACATCAATCTTGAAATCAAGGTGGGAGACACTCTAACACATGAAAAATTCTACATTGTCAAAGAACTCTCAAGCTACGACATGATTCTGGGGCGCACGTGGGTACACGGTAACAAAGCGAAGTTAGGGGTTCCTCTCTGCCGATGTCAATATCCGAAAGAATTTCCAACAAGCCGTCCAACTTTGAAGATTACATGCTGTCATATCAACAACTTACCAATGTAACTCAATTGCCTGGAGAAAGCTCGTCGACGTTCATCCGCAGATTCCGAACACAAGTAAGTCTGGTTAAACAACTCTTTCTGCACCCAGTCACCTCTCATCTCGGCCAAGCATGGGGACTCGGTCCGATTACCAACCCAGGCGTCATTAAGAGATGTGAATGGGATGTTGGGCCTTTCAAGTACTTTGACAAAAATATGGAAGTTGTCACAGCCAAATATGATGAGTTCAATCAAGTGGTTGCACAACGCTCAAACACATTTCAAATTGGAGATGTAGTAGTCAAGATGACCTCGTTTCGAGTTGAAAACATAACAGTAAAGATGGCCACTAGACCCGGTCCGCTTAAAGAAAAGGAAGACGAGCCATATCTGGTGGCAGATGTTATCTTGGGTGGTTACTGCAATCTCATCAATACCAAAAAATTGGAAGGTGTCACGATTCACTCGCGATGGATCAAACCATTCAATACCTAAAACTCTGTGCTACCTTCACCTCCAGCGTTCTCCTTCAACATTTCTTTCAGCATTTTCCTTTTCATGCAATGTTTGTAACTCCTCAAAAATGATCGCACTGCTTGCATTCATGAGTATAATTTTCAATTCCAATTAAAGAACATCTTTCCTTGAAAAGTTTTCCCCTTAAAGGAAAAATACCAAGTAAACCTAAAACTCTCACAGAGTCATTATCCGTCAATTGAAAACAAGAGAAATCAAACCACCACAAAAATACCTATTCAAAAATACTCAAGAAGGAATTATGCAAGGAAGACGATCATCAGGCGGCAGAACAGATATCTTCTTCAATAATATTCGGCTCCAAATCTCAGAAACAATATGAAGGTTTTATTAATTCATTCAAAGATGTGAAACCATAAAAGCTGAATGACCGAATGTTACTTGACGAAACCCTAACTCCACCATGAAAACAAGAAAGTAAAAGCAAACTTCTGGAAAGTCAAAAGAGGCTACACGTTAAGAAGAAATAGAAAAAGGGGAAAAAATTGGTCGTTAACGGCAGACACCTGGATCAATAGCGCCTTCACCAGAGCTTCTTCAAGCACTCTCCCCAGTACGCTTTCTGACAGCAAACCTTCCATTCAAACGCCGCCTCGGCAGCAGCAACCTCGGCGTTCCATCCAGAAGCCGCCTCAGCAGCAGCAACCGCAGCGTCCCATCCAGAAGCTACCATAGCAGCAACTTCCACTTCCTTTCCGGCGTTTGCTTCAACAACAGTCCCAACGTATGTTTCCGTAGCTTCTACAGTTACTCCAGCATACATTGCCTCCGTCTCCTCGTCCGCCTTGACGGCATCCTCAGCGTTTGCGTCAACACCCCTGACAGCAGTTTCGGTGTCCACTCCAGAAGCTGTTTCAGTTTTGTAAATCGTGTCGACGTCTTCCCCATGAGCCTTTCCAGCTACTTCTTGAGGATGTCCCGGTTCATCCGCATCAAAGTCAAGGATTACGATACCATCATGGACAGGGTAATTAAACTGGTCCTCACCTAAAAGTTTCATGGACTCAGTCTTCCGCCTCTTCAACCGAGAGGAGAATCGTTCAGCCCTAGCACTGGCTTGTAGAAAATCTTCGTTGCTCTGAGATTTCCCGACAAGCCGGGATTCTTCATCGTGCCTCCACCTTTCCTCCATGTTCACTGAATCTAAGAGAGTCTGAACACACATCCGCACTCTGCATAAATGGGCGAGAGATATGTCTCGTATAATCTCGTCAGCCTCACGGAACATTGAATCAATTCTGTCTAATACCTCCTCATGAGAAGAAAACTGGGTTTCGTCGAGTTCAGAATTTCTTTCCGAAGAGGTACGGTAATCACTGGAAGATCCTATTATATGCTACAATTTTTTTACCACGCTTGTACCAGCAATCTACATGATCCTATCCCAAGCGTGTGTCTCAAGACAACATCATTGTTTCCGCGCCTAGCCAGTGTCATCTCCGTGCCAAGCCTCCACGCTCAAGCCAAGTCGCGTCCAAGTCGCTCCAAGCCAAGCCGCGTCCAAGCCAAACCGCGCCGAGCCAAGCCGCGCCCAAGCCAAGCCGCGTCCAAGCCATGTCCAAGCTAGCCACGCCATCCGCTACTTCAGCTAGCCGCCCATCCGCTACTTCAAACTAACGGTACCAACGACCCATGGCCAAGATGAATCTATGCAAAATCCGCCAGCACAAGGATCACGGATTTCTCATGCCTTCCACTAAAGGTTAGTTAAATTTCCTTGGCGATCTCTTCATATGTTGGTCTCTCGATTTTGCTCTCGCCTGTCACCATCTCATGCTTACCCCGCAACAATGCCACTGTTATGTGCTAAGCAGGGGACTTAATGATGATGGTGGTTTTTTAGCTTAGGGTTAAAATCGTAAAACCTTGTATCAGATGTGATGTCACTCTGCAACGAAGCAGTGATGCGAGTACTGACCTCTCCACTGACATATTTATTGAGTCGCTCAATACACTTTTATCCATAACACTCTGTAAATTTCGGCACCTCGCCAATACGAGACTCACTGAGTACTTTCCTATGCTATGTTCCCCAGTAGAACCCTTAATCGGTATGGCATGACGGATTTATATTCACTCGCAGCGGAGTAGCATGAACCTCCAACTACCAAAATTAAGTCCATTGCACGAAATGCTCAGACAGAAAGCACACTGCATTCTGAAGATACAGATTTTTGTATGGCAGCATACAAAATCAAGCTAATTATTGTGATAAATCGCAAAGAACTCATAAACCCAACTAATTTGAAAATTCGGGTTTCGTGCCCCGCACAGCATACTGGACCCCGTTGGTTAAAACCATGCTTAAACAAGCTAGGCAACCTAATCCGCCACATCGCGCTAAAAGTTCGGTCGCGCCCTAGCATGTCGGCCCTCTTTCCATCGACCAATCAGGTTGCTTCAAATTCGCCACCGCGCGTTGGAAGTATGGCCACACCCTAGCATGATGGCCCCACTTCCCGTCAACCAATCGGGTTGCTCCAAAACTTGCCACGGCCTCAAAAAGGTCGCCATACTAAGTTGGCTTCCAAAAACACGCCAGCTTCCCAAAAACGCGCTAGCTTCCTAAAAAACGCCAGCACGCAGCACGCGCATGCTGCACATGCCAGACGCGCATGCCAGACGCGCATGCCAGACGCGCATGCCAGACGCACATGCCAGACGCGCTTACCAGACGCACATGCCAGACGTGCTTACCAGACGTGCTTACCAGACGCGCATGCCAGACGCGCTTACCAGACGCACATGCCATGCACACATGCCGCACGCATGCCAAAAAGCATGCGCAATCCATGCCATCCACGCTACCACGCCTATGTCCACCAACGGAAGGTAGCCATAATCAATGGCTAACCTTTCTCGTGAGGTGCGGATCTCAGCCATACAAGTTCGCCACCAAGCCTGTGGAAACGTCTGGCCACAATGCCAAATTCCACGGTTTGTGTCAAACCCTAATTTGGGCACGCCAAAGGCATGCGCAAGCCATGCCAGCACCACGGCCACGCCACTGGCCGCCAAACGGAAGGTAGTCGCGATCAACGACTACCCTTCCTCCTGAGATGCAAAATCTCGGGCGTCGAAGGTCGTCACTGAACCGGCAAGCCTCTCTATCTTAACTTGCCGCACATAGCAACATGCTACACGTTTTCCAATGAAAATACTCGAGACATCAAAACATGTCACAAACTGGGGGATGCTTATCAGGGTATTAGTCTGGCGGTTTACAGCGTGCGGCGTGCAATACGCCCGTTACAAGAAAGTGTCATAAGAGTGAGGCGGTTAGTAATGGCAAGAAATAAGTGGTGAAACGCACCTTCATTATGGAAACATCAATTCCAGGAGTTACTCGTTACCACTTTTCCACCACTCAATCGCTTCCACTTCTTACGAGGCCAGGGTACGTTTTATTACGACTTGTATAAATAGGTTTCACATATTTCCATCAAATGACAAGGTTTTGGTCAGGAGAACAATACACATCCATAAATCACCTGGTAGCTTTCCATCCAGCTCGCCAGTTCAACTTTCGGATACAAGTCGCAAAACACCCACACTTCCAGAATGAACTATTCTGGCCTCAACACTTTCTTCGCTTCCCTCCCTAAGACCAACCCTTCTCCTTCATTTTGTGACCGAAGCAAGCCTGGAACGACCATTTCTTGGTTTAGGCCAGGATTGTACAGATTGATCTCTAGAATCAAAAGTACTCCCGTGCAGTATATTGTTTTGGGTTTAGATTTGTTTCTCACCCGCACTCACACGAAATTACCGAAATCAGCAGAACGGTTTTCACCGAGAAACACTTATATACGAAGTTCAAAAGTTAAGCGTTATATTTCGTATTGTAATTCCTTAATACTATGTCTATCTACTAGAGTATAATCATTCACAGCTTCGCAGTTATGCTTTCAATATAACACGACTTGAAAGATACGTTAGGAATTAAACAGTTCAAGTAAAATTTTTACTAATATCAATAGGAAGGATTATGTCGTCGATGTAGCTCTTTACTTCTTTAGATCTTTGAGTAATACTTGTATGTCTTTGTTGATGGTGGTTTTTAGCTTAGGGTTAAAATTGTAAAACCTTGCATCTGATGTGACGTCACTCTGCAAGGAAACAGAGCCATGAGTGTTAACCTCTCCACTGGCATATTTATTGAGTCCGTTCAATATATTTACATGAAATTTATCCAGACTGGCGCATGTTGCAACCATCCCAGATGTTCTGTAAATTTCGGCGCCTTGCTTATATTACTTATTAATATAAGATTCACTAAGTACTTTTCCTGTGCTATGTTCCCCGGCAGAACCCTTAATATCGGTATGGCATGGATTTGTGTTCACTCGCAGCAGAGTATCACGGAACACCAAGTACCAAGGTTAAGGCCTTTGCGCAAAATAATCAGTCAGAAAGCAAAGACTAAACATAGCCGCGGAGTAGGAGCAACAACGAGGGAAGCGTGGCCATGCCATAGGCTATCCGGCGCCACTTGTCCATGCCCCATGCTACCCAAACGACCCTTATTCCTTTGTCGACCAATCAAATCGCTTTAAACCCGCCACGGTGTATTGGAAGTGTGGCCATGCCCTTGCTTGTCGGCCCCCTTTCCATCGACCAATCAGGTCGCTCTAAATGCGCCACATGCATTTAGAATGAGGCCGACCCCATGCTGCTTTCCGGTACCCTTTCCATCGACCAATCAGGTCACTCTAAACTTGCCACACGCACACCAGAAGTATGGTCACGCCCGCGTTTGGCCGGCCCCTCTTTTAATCGACCAATCAGGTCGCTCTAAACCTGTCACAGTATTAAAAGAGGCACATTTGCGCTATATGGTTACAATGCCAAATTGACTTTCCAAAAGTTACACTAATACGCTAATTGGCATGCCAAACAAGCCGAACGCGCCACTTTTCCACAGAAACATGTCGAACGTGGCAACTTACCATAAATAGCGCGCCAATGTGCTAACCCACTCCTTGCTCATGGCCAAACGCCATAACATATTCAATTAGGGTATTCCAAACACGGATTTGATTTAGTCGCGTTAGTCCTAACCCTAATTTCCAGTCGTGGTGCAAATCATGCCACTTCGGGACCCACAACATACCACGAACCGTACAGAACCCAGGAAACCCTAATAATAGCGCCATGACATGGCCACCCGTGGGAACCCTGCTCTTGTGGTCATTTCCACATGATGGCATGGCTATGGTTCCTTTGGCGTGGCTATGGCACCATTTGCAAAAAAAACATCGATGTGCAATGGCCACATGCCACATGCCGCACGCGCGTTTGCGCTAATTAGGGTTTTGACGCACCAAACCTTAATTTAGGAAAATTTGGTACGCCAACCAAGCCAAGTAATGTTTCCCAGAGCACTGAGATTGATGTGGCAACATGGCCAATGTTGCCATGCTAATGTGCCAAAATCTAGAGGCCATGGCTACGCCAGACGCTACGTCGTGCCACAGGCATGTGCTAACTATGCCAGCCACACCACCATCATGCCGCACGTGCTGAATATGGTTGCGATACGCCAAACCCTAATTTAGCAAAAAGTTGTCATGCCAACTGAGTACAATAACTCTCTTAATTCCTTAATATTAACTTAGTAACAGGGTCAATGTTACCGAAGTCATATTTGGGTCTAACACCAATATGCCATAACAGTTGCCATGGTTATGCCACTGGCATGCCGCCACGCCATGGATACGCCAGACGCCACTATGCCAATGGTGCCACTTTGTTATACAACAAGATATGACCATAATCAATGGCCATCCTTCCTCTTGAGATGCAATCTCAGCCATCCAAGTTCGCCACCAAACTGACGAACTTGTGGAAAGTTTTAGGCGACCAGCCGCTTAAATCTCGTGGCCATGGCTATGCCAGGCGCCACTTATACCACTGTGCCACTGGAATGCACGAGCTATACCAGTCATGCCGCAGTGCCACTGGCATACACCAAAAATACCACCGTGCCATTACTAGGCGCCAACAGAAGGTAGCCATAATCAACGACTACCCTTCCTCATGAGATGCAATCTCAGCCATCCAAGTTCGCCACCGAACTGACGGACTTGTGGCAAGTTTTAGGCGATCAACTAAGACGTTCGTAATAACATCACATGCTATTTTCCTGCGGCAAGACTCTTGACCTTGACTTGCCACACATAGAAACCTGCTACATGTTTTCCATGAAAACACTCGAGACATCAAACATGTCACAAACTGGGGGATACTCATCAGGGTATTGGTCTGGCGGTTTACAACGTGCGACGTGCAATACGCCCGTTATAAGAAAGTTTTATGAAGCGGGACAATTAGTGGCGGCAATACGCCCGTTATAACAAAACAATATCTAGAAATAACCTGATAGCTTTCCATTCTGCTAGCCAGTTCTACTTTCAGATACGAGTCATAATCCACCACACCTTCAGAATCAACTATTCTAGTCTCAACACTCTCTTCGCTTCCCTCCTGTTTATGGGTGAAAACTATTTCTGCTGGTTTTGGTAATTTGGGGTGTGTGGATGAGAAATGAATCTAAACCCTAAACAAATGCACTGCATGGGAGTGCTTGTGATTCGAGAAATCAATATGTACAACTCCGACCTAAACAAAGAAATGGCCGTTCCAGACTTGCTTCGGTCACAAAGTGAAGGAGATGGGTTTGATCTTAGGGATGGAAGCGAAGAAGGTGTTGAGATTGTGGAGGTGTTGGTTGTGTATGACTTGTATCAGAAAGCTGAACTGGCTTGCAGAATGTAAGCTATCAGTTCTGGTGTTTGGATACGGTTGTATCAACACTTGGTTCTGTTGTCTTGTCGAAATAGGGAGGAGAACCTATTTATACAAGTCATTGAGCCTTACTCACGTATCTCGTGGGAAGTGGAGAAAGTGGAGTGATGGAGTAGTGGAGTTGCGGGTGTTAGTGTTACACGATTAGTCTTGCCCACTTCTCCCATCATCACTAACCGTCCATGACTTCCTGACACGTTCTTGTGATGGCGCGTTGTGCACTGCATGCTGTAAACCGCCAGACCAATACCCCAGTATGTATCCCCCAGTTTGTGACATGATTGATGTCTCGAGCGTGTGGATCGTGGGACCCACAGAAGGTAGCATGTAACTAGGTTAAATAACTAAGTTATTTGGAATTTGATACTTGTAAAATATCACGTGAATTCTATGCATGTAACGCATCGAATATATCCAGCATGTCGCTGTTTTAAGGCTTAATGGAGTAAGTCACGATTAAGCGTCTTAAAATAGATGGGTGTCTAGCCATCTTCAAGTGATCGTTTAGGGTTGTACAGGTAAGTCCTGACTTGACCGATCACTTGGTATGGTAGAGTGGCGGATGGTAATCACCACAACACCTCATTGACCAGTTAACTCCTGACCAGGGTTGTATAACCAAGCAGGTGAAGTTGAACGGACGAGATGATCTTTGAGACTCATCTGTGACCATTAGTGGAATTAGGGTTTATGAAGAGGTGCGCAAGCATCACTCTTCATCTTGTTCGAAACCAAGCTTGGGATGCAATTTTGGCCGGGCCGATCGTGCACGCGTGTAGAAGGCATGCCGGCGTAGGTGCCCATACCTCATTGTCTCGTGAAAGTGTGATCTAAGCCACTCAATTTGTCCGGAGAAGTTGAGTGGTTGAGATCAATTTGCGACAGAAATCCGGTGCCGCAAAAGCCGCGCGTAATGCCGATTTCGGGCGCGCGTTTCGAGACGACCAAGCTTGGTCGGTCTTGGCCGATTAGTATGGTAAACAAAAGGCGGGCTGGTGTACACGTCCACACCTTAATACCCCATACAAACGTGATCTGAGCCACTTAATTTTTCCGGCAAAGTTGAGTGGTCGAGATTAGTTTGCAATTGGGAGGTGTGACCACGCCTAGTTTGGGCGTGCGAATCGAGACCACCAGGCATCATATGCCTTGGCCGATCGGGTGTGGAAATATGTGGGCCCACAATGATCGTGTTGATACTCACTGGACCTGCTTAATCGACTCCTATACCCTTCGTTCGATCAGGTGAAAATGGACGCTCGTGATCGAAAACCCTAATTAAGGTTTTGCCAGTCGTGCGTCATGCCTTGTTTGGGCGCACGAATTGGGACGACCATCCATATTTGGTCCCGACCGATCGGTCATCTATGTAGGCGGGCCCACGGTGTTTGTGTTGACATGCTCTGGGACCTTTGAATCTACATCTACACCCTCCATCCATGCCTGCGAAGATGGATGGTTGAGACTGATTTGCGACACATGTAATGTGCTGCAAACCCTAATTTAGGGTTTCTCGTCCACGCTACTTTGGCTGGACGAATTGGAAAACCATGCTACCCCTTTGGGGAGGCCGACCATGCGGGGTCCGCATTGTTCCGGTGTTGAACATTCCAATACCTGCTTGAGGGTTATGGATTCGCTCTAAGCCATCCAATTATGCTTGTGAAGTTGGATGGTCGTGATTGTTTCTGAGACTGATACAGACAGTCCAGATGCTCGATCGGGCTAGTATAACACTCAGAGAGTTATAGCATGTACGGGTGTTTCGTACGTGCCTCCTTATTTAATGCTTGGAGATTCGTGTTGCTCTGCTGAGAGCAACAATCAGTCGTCATGCCGCACCTATAATGATAAGAGTGAAGCAGTACAGGAAATACAAGGCTGGTCATGCATTAATTGATAATGCTATAAGTTTTCAATGGAGAAGTATTCTCTATTCTATCAGTGGCTTTATCCTTTGTAGGATGTTAGCGCATAATTTCGGCTTTTACAATTTTTAGCCTTAAACGAAAATCCACCATCAAAATTAAGTCCCCTGCCTAGCACGTAATGGTTACACTATTGTGGGGTAGGCATGAGATGGTGACGATTTTGTAAGCTGAAACAATTAAGCTAAAGTAAAGTAAATATGTATTTACCGCATAGATCGTCAGGTGATGTCCTGGAAGTCTTGATTAGGGTCACGAAGGAGGCAGGACTTGGTCAGGCAAGTCGCTTTTGGTTTCCTCTATGTACATCTGGACAGAGCTTGGCCCACTTCTTGAACTGGGTGTACTCTCCTCCATTGCACGGCAGCTTTTCCCAGATATATCCGATAAGCCTCGTTGATCATTATCCCGAATCAGTAGCTTTCATAGGTGGCTAGTAAAGACTTCTTTTCTCCTGGGATTAAATTCCAAGGATTCTTCTCATCCATAGTCGTATATCCTGGTATTTCTCCGCACTTATATGATCTTATGATTGATTGATGATGATATACACATTTTTTATGTGCTCATAACTTCTTCTTCTTTGCAGCTTATCATGGAAGCGGTGGGCGATGACCATAATGTAACTTCTCCAGAAAAAAGTTTCGAAATCGACAAGCCCGGAGCTGATGCGCACGAAGAAGTGATGGCTAAAATCGATCTCCCACTTTGCGAAGTTGGTCGTGCTATACAGGGGACGTCCATTCTGCACATGTGTATTATCAGGGGACGTATCTGTGCCCTTTCAGCTGCAATCGACATGGAGGATCAATGGAGGCGTGATGAAGAGTTGCAAGCCTCAGTGAGCGCAAGGGAAGATAGGTTTGCAGCACGGTTAAAGAAGCTGAGGGTTGAACACAAACGACCTCTTGGTGAAGATAAATGTGATTATCCAATCCACGAAGGCATGATAATCCTTGATTCTGACACAGATGAACCTGAGCGTTTGAAAGCAGTCAATACAATCCCTAACGTTGTTGTGGCCTTTGAGGAAGACATGGAAGCTGTTCCTGCTAACGATGTTGGGGTGGAGAGTGCTGCTGTAGAAACATCTGAAGCGGAAGCTGAGGCAGATCTGAAGGAAGAAGCAGTAACGGCTCACGATGGTGATGGCGTTGAAGCAGGACCTAGTAGTGGTACTGACGCGGTCGACCTTGTTGACGGCTAGGCTTTTGTTTTTCTTTCTCTTTAAATACATTCCCGTATTTCATAAACATCTTCCTTGTACTCAGTGGCGGCTGAGTCCAGGATCTTTTGTTTACTTGCTTGAATAAAGTCTTTTATATTATAATCCTTTGTTAAGATTACATCTGAACCTTTTCAGGCGCAATGGCGTGCCTTCATATGTATGTGATTCTTTATGATAAAAAAAATAATGTCATAATGGAATACCACGGACCTGCATGTGCTCCTGACGTGAGATCTCCCTGGTCTTGCTGGGTGAATGGCTCAAAGCATCTTTCTTTTCCGCACATATTCTATTTCCTTGACTTCTTACGAAATGTTTGCTTATGGTTTCCTTCTATGTTTTGCTCTAATGGGTTTAGGCTGACTCAGGACTTTGTGTCTTCCTTTAGGGTTAAAGAAGTTCTTGGATAAAAATAATACTTCAATTAATTTGAAATTGAAAAATGAAACCCTAATTATGAATGCAAGTATTGCAATCATTTTTTGGAGGAATTACAAATATGACATGAGAAGGTAATTGTAAAAACACACGCTAGAGAAAACAGCACAGCGTTTTAAAGTGTGGAGGACGCTGGAAAGCGGTAGCACAACGTCTTATCCATCACGAGTGAATCGTTACGCCTTCCAGTTTGTCAGCGTTGATGAGCTTGCAGTGGACTCTTAGGATAACGTCCGCTACCAAGTATGGTTCATCCTCTCTTTCAGTGGGTGAGCCAGATGGATTGGTTACTTTCACCGTCATGCTCCCAATCTTGAATGTAGTCGTCTTCGTCATCATATCTCCAATTCCAAATGGGTTTGGTCGTGCAGATGCCTGAACCTTGCCTTTATCGTCTTTGACCGAGACAGCCTCTAAGCTCTTGAATAAACGCTTGAAGGTGCCGTCCCATTCACATCTCTTAGTCGGGGTTGGTTTGTTAGTCGGAACCAGTCCACAGTGCTTGTCAGAGTGAGGAGTGATTGGTTGCAAAAAGGATTGTGTGATGAGACTTACTTGGGCTCGGAACCTTTTAATGTACGCTGACGGGCTATCTCCAGGAAGTTGTATCACGTTGGCAAGACGTAGGTGGTGCGGCAACAGACAGTCCCCAGGTCCAGACGGCTTGTTGGATATCCTTTCGGGTACTGAAGCCGGTAGAGGACAAACTTCCAGTGTTGCCTTTTTGTCGTGTATCCAAGAGTGTCCTAGGATCATGTCGTAATTAGGATGCTCCTTGACTATGTAGAACTTTGCTTGCGTTAGGGCGTCACCCAATTTAACTTCAATATCGATGTATCCATATGCGTCTGCAAGTTCTCCTTCTGGAGTCTTAATCACAGTTGGGTTGTGAGTAGATTCCTGCTTTGAAATCTTTGATGCTTTCAAGGTCTGGAGAGTGATGATGTTGAATTCAGAGGACGTATCGATCAATGTGCTACCGAACTCGACATACCTCAAACGAGCAACGATTTAGAGTCCCCAGTTTCCCTGTCTTGCATCTTCTAGTAAGGACTGAGGTTTCGATACCGCTTCCTTTTCCAGATACAAGCGCCTGCCTGAGACAACGCGGTTGAGGGATGCATATATGTCCTGACGCTGTACTTTGGAGAAGTACAAGATCTCACACAAATGTTCCAACATAGATTGTACAATCTTGCGAACAGAATCCCCGAAAATCATGCAGTTCCTGACAGGGAGAGGATCTCTATGAACACCTTCGTTTCCAAGCTGGAGTTCTCCTGCCTCTATCTTTTCTTTGAAGATTTGCTTCAGTCTGTTGCAGTCTTTAGTCGGATGATGGACAAACCTATGGTAGCGGCAGTACTTGGGATCCGCCATATCTTTCTCGGTTGGCGGGCGTCTGATAGGAGGCATCTTGATAGTGTTGTCTTGAATCCATGCCTCCAAGAGTTCTATCACTTCACTCATGGGGAATGGGAAGCCTGCATCTTCGGTGTCTTGTGCAGGAGTCTTGCCTACTCCCTTTTGAGACAAGGTCGTCTGTGCCGGAGCCGCACGCTTGGGTTGTCGTTCCGTTGCTGAAGCTTTCCTTTTTCCTCCTTCGCCTACCACGCTCACAGAAGGACCAGTGTTGTATTGTTTGTTGGTGAGGCGCCTGCTTCCTCGACTCTCACGTAGGTCTTAATTTCGAACAACCCTGGTTCTCTCTAGTAACGCTGGGGAAGTTGTGGCTGAACGCTTGGCAGCTTCATGGAGTTCGGAGAACGTCTGAAAGCCCAGATTCTCTAGTAGGGCGCGGTATATAGGTATCATCCTGTTGATGCACAGCTCCACAACTGCCGTTCAGTGATATTCGGATCATGAGAATCTAGTGCTTGAGTTCTGAACCTTTTAACGAAATCGTTCGGATGTTCGTTGTTCCGCTAAGAGATTCTCCCCAGGTCTGAAAAGGTGATCTGCTCGGACACGAAGGAGTACTTTTTATAGAAAGCACTGACCATGCCGTCCCAACTGGGTATGCTGTTAGGCGCGATGTTGTTGTACCAGGTGTACGCCCTTCCCGTAAGTGACTTCGAGAATTCTTTCAGGTAGAGAACACGATTGTATTCATGTTCTCCTAATGATTCCAAAAATCGAGAGATGTATTCATGAGAGTTACCAGTACCATCATAGAGAGAGAATTGAGGAGAGGTGTATCCTCTTGTGAGAGAAATTCGTTGTACATCTTGAGGGTACGGCGGCTGATGTTGGTGCACCTCCATCATGCTTCCTTTGCCTCGGTTTTGGAGAAGTCGTTCAAGGTTTTCACGTGTGATGAAGTTGGGAGACAGGTCCATCTCCCTTGGGCGTTCAGGAACAACACGAGTTTCTTCATTCATGTGGGTCTGAGTGGAAACGCCTGTTCTGGGCGTGAAGGCATCCCTTGTTGGCTCCAGGGGTTGTCGTGAGTCTTGTGACAACCGTTCATTTAAGGTTTTGAGGAAAGTGAGTACCTCTTTCTGAGTTGCAGCCATATCCGTTTGAGTCTTAACAAGAGCTTCCTGCCTCTCCATCAAGTCTGCGATGGTAATTGGAGATGGTCCTCCTCTTGCTCCTCCGGCTCCCCGTCCTGATGAAGGAATCGAAGTTGTTGTTCTGGTGATCGCCGGAGGTGTTACACTTGAAGAGATGCTAGGGTTCGCGGCTGCTCTGGATCTGGTGATAGGAGGCGTTACACTTACTGGAATATCTCCTGCTCCGATGACGTTGGTACATCGAGATGTATTGACCACAGTAGCTCCACTGACAGGTACGTCGATACCAAGAGTGTTATCCACACTAACTCCATCAGGATTGATTGTTGATCCCGACCTAAGTTCTACCATCTTGAAACAAGTTGATGATTAAATTGAATCTAAGATCTACCCCTTCGAAATTGATGAATTTGAATCAGATTTTGAAAAAATGGACTTTACAACCGAGAGATTAACCTCCCACTATGGTCGCCAATTGTTTATGGGTGAAAACTATTTCTGCTGGTTTTGGTAATTTGGGGTGTGTGGATCAGAAATGAATCTAAACCCTAAACAAATGCACTGCATGGGAGTGCTTGTGATTCGAGAAATCAATATGTACAACTCCGGCCTAAACAAAGAAATGGCCGTTCCAGACTTGCTTCGGTCACAAAGTGAAGGAGATGTGTTTGATCTTAGGGATGGAAGCGAAGAAGGTGTTGAGATTGTGGAGGTGTTGGTTGTGTATGACTTGTATCAGAAAGCTGAACTGGCTTGCAGAATGTAAGCTATCAGTTATGGTGTTTGGATACGGTTGTATCAACACTTGGTTCTGTTGTCTTGTCGAAATAGGGAGGAGAACCTATTTATACAAGTCATTGAGCCTTACTCACGTATCTCGTGGGAAGTGGAGAAAGTGGAGTGATGGAGTAGTGGAGTTGCGGGTGTTAGTGTTACACGATTAGTCTTGCCCACTTCTCCCATAATAACTAACCGTCCATGACTTCCTGACACGTTCTTGTGATGGCGCGTTGTGCACTGCATGCTGTAAACCGCCAGACCAATACCCCAGTATGTATCCCCCAGTTTGTGACATGATTGATGTCTCGAGCATCTGGATCGTGGGACCCACAGAAGGTAGCATGTAATGCTAGGTTAAATAACTAAGTTATTTGGAATTTGATACTTGTAAAATATCACGTGAATTCTATGCATGTAATGCATCGAATATATTCAGCATGTATGAAGCATCGCTGTTTTAAGGCTTAATGGAGTAAGTCACAATTAAGCGTCTTAAAATAGATGCGTGTCTAGCCATCTTCAAGTGATCGTTTGGGGCTGTACAGGTAAGTCCTGACTTGACCGATCACTTGGTGTGGTAGAGTAGCGGATGGTAATCACCATAACACCTCATTGGACAGTTAACTCCTGACCAGGGTTGTATAACCAAGCAGGTGAAGTTGAACGGACGATATGATCTTTGAGACACTCATCTGCGACCGTTAGTGGAATTAGGGTTTATGAATAGGTGCGCAAGCATCACTCTTCATCTTGGTCAAAACCAAGCTTGGGACGCAATTTTGGCCGGGCCGATCGTGCACGCGTGTAGACGGCATGCCGGTGTAGGCGCCCATACCTCATTGTCTCATGAAAGTGTGATCTAAGCCACTCAATTTGTCCGGCGACGTTGAGTGGTTGGGATCAATTTGCGACAGAAATCCGGTGCCGCACAAGCCGCGCATCATGCCAACTTCGGGAGCGCGTTTCGAGACGACCAAGCTTGGTCGGTCTTGGCCGATTAGTATGGTATACATACGGCGGGCTGGTGTACACGTCCGTAGCTTAATACCCCATAGAAACGTGATCTGAGCCACTCAATTTGTCCGGCAAAGTTGAGTGGTCGAGATTAGTTTGCAATTGGGAGGTGTGACCACGCCTAGTTTGGGCGTGCGAATCGAGACGACCAGGCATGATATGCCTTAGCCGATCGGGTGTGGAGATATGTGGGCCCACAGTAATCGTGTGATACTCACTGGATCTGCTTAATCAACTCCTAGACCCTTCGTTCGATCAGGTGAAAATGGACGCTCGTGGTCGAAAACCCTAATTAGGGTTTTGCCAGCCGTGCGTCATGCCTTGTTTGGGCGCACGAATTAGGATGACCATCCATGTTTGGTCCTGACCGATCGGTCATGTATGTAGGCGGGCCCACGATGTTTGTGTTGACATGCTCTGGGCCCTTTGAATCTACATCTACACCCTCCATCCATGCCTGCGAAGATGGATGGTTGAGACTGATTTGCGACACATGTAATGTGCTGCAAACCCTAATTTAGGGTTTCTAGTCCACGCTACTTTGGATGGACGAATTGGCAAACCATGCTACCCCTTTGGGGAGGCCGACCATGCGGGGTCCGCATTGTTCCGGTGTTGAACATTCCCATACCTGCTTGAGGGTTATGGATTCGCTCTAAGCCATCCAATCATGCTTGTGAAGTTGGATGGTCGTGATTGTTTTTGAGACCGATACAGACAGTCCAAATGCTCGATCGGGGTAGTATAACACTCCAAGAGTTATAGCCTGTACGGGTATTTCGTACGTGCCTCCTTATTTAATGCTTGGAGATTCGTGTTGCTCTGCTGAGAGCAACACTCAGTCGTCATGCCGCACCAATAATGATAAGAGTGAAGCAATACAAGAAATACAAGGTTGGTCATGCATTAATTGATAATGCTATAAGTTTTCAATGGAGAAGTATTCTCTATTTTATCAGTGGCTTTATCCTTTGCAGGATGTTAGCGCATAATTTCGGCTTTTATAATTTTTATCCTTAAACGAAAATCCACCATCAACACCTCCCTAAGACCAACCCTTCTCCTTCACTTTGTAACCAAAGAAAGCCTGGAACGACCATTTCCTGGTTTAGGCCAGGATTGTACAGATTGATCTCTCGAATCAAAAGTACTCCCGTGCAGTGCATTGTTTAGGGTTTAGATTCGTTTCTCATCCACATACCCAAATTTACCAAAATCAGCAGAAACGGTTTTCACACACAAACAATTTGCGACCACAGTGAGAGATTAATCTCTCGGTTTCAATATCAATTTCCAATTTCCAAATTTCATTTTTCAATCCCGATCTCAAGATGGTAGAACTCAGGTCCGGATCAGCAACAAACCCTGAAAACACTAGCGCTGAAATTATCCTCGGTGTTAACGTTCCTTCCAGTGGCATTAACATGCCAACTGTCAACACCAGCGGCGTGGAAAACGTTTCTTCAAGTATGACACCTCCAACCGTCACCAGAGCTGCTGCTACTCCACCATCAGGATGAGAGACTGGAGGAGCTAGAGGAAGTCGATCCCATATTACCATTGCTGATTTGACGGAAAGACATGAAGTTCTTGCTAGAGCTCAGACGGACATGGCTTCGACTCAGAAGGAGGTGCTTATTTTTCCTAAAGACACTAACGGAGCGTCTACCACATGAATCACGCCAACTAGAGCCAATGAGGAACACCTTCGATACTCCTAGCGTTGATGCCTCAGCAAGGCGCACCTTTGTAGATGAAGAGGATCGTGTTGCTCCTAAATGCCCAGTAGAAAAGAATCAATAATCCAATTGCATCACACGTGAAGATCAGGAACGACTTCTCCAAAACCGAGGCAAAGAAAATCAGCGACCCTTCTGAGTTCACAGAGACCCTCTTCCCGTCAGGAGCTGCATGATTTCTGGGGACTCCATCCATAAAATCGTGCAGTCTATGATGAAATATTTATGTGAGATTCTGTATTTCTCCAAGGTGCATCATCAAGATACATCTGCATCCCTCGACCACACTGTATCAGGAAAGCAGCTGTTTCCAGCCAGCGAAGCCGTTCCCAAACCCCAACCTCTCTTGGAAAGCACGATTGATAGATGTAACTGGGGACTCCTAACCACTATTCATTTGAAGTATGTCGAGTTTGACAGCACGCTGATTGATGCGGCCTCCAACTTCAACATTGTAACCGTCAAGACTCTAGTTGCAAGGAAAAATCAAACAGAAGAAGCGTATTCTTTCCCATGAGGAGAAAACACGACTTGCCGACCAACACTATTTGTGTGCCATCTTCCCATATGCCATGTCGTATCAACTCGTTTTTCGAAGTCAAGGGTCAATGGCGCCCTCACTGGAGTTCTCTCCAAGAACCGCTTTAACTTTCTATCCAGAAGTCACTCCGCTTCAACGTTCGCTCCAGCAGCCGCTCCGCTCCAGCGTTCTCTCTATAAGCTGCTCCAGGATCCATAGCCGAAGCCGAAGCCTCAACTTCCTCTCCCAGATCCGAAGCCGAAGCTTCGGCGTTCTGCTCCATAAGCTTCAACGTCCTCCCCAGGACCAAAACCGCTTCAAACACTCCTTCCTTCCAAGGTTCGTGCCCGTAGCCACTACACTCCTCCCTGTCAAGGATCGTGATCGCAGCCAGCCAAGGTTCATAGTTGTGGCCACCTTTTGTTTCATCCCATCAAAGACTTGGGGACTTTTGTCTGTCTATTAACCCGTCATCATCCTGATGTCATCAGTAACGCCTGATGCTGCTCACTCATGGGGGAGCCTAAAATACCCAAAGCCCAATCATGCGCGAAGGACTTGCCTAGCGGAGACAGAGCTATGTAACTATCCTTAAACTAAATGTTTTATATCTAGTAGGTATATTCAACTAATTTTAAATATCTTAGTGTTGAGACGTACAAATTTCTCAACACTCACCACTGTGTTTCTAGGCATGCTTCCTCAACACACCCTCTTCTTGGTGTTGAGACGTGCAAATTCCTCAACACTACTATTGTGTTGCTAGGCATGCTGCCTCAACACATACTTTCTCTCAGTGTTGAGACGTGCAAATTCCTCAACACTCACCATTGTGTTGCTAGGCATGCTTCCTCAACACACCCTCTTCTTGGTGTTGAGACGTGCAAATTCCTCAACACTACTATTGTGTTGCCAGGCATGCTGCCTCAACACATCCTTTCTCTTAGTGTTGATACGTGCAAATTCCTCAACACTCACCACTATGTTGCTAGGCATGCTTCCTCAACACACCCTCTTATTGGTGTTAAGACATGCAAATTCCTCAACACCACTATTGTGTTGCCAGGCATGCTGCCTCAACATATCCCTTGTCTTAGTGTTGAGACGTGCAAATTCATCAACACTCACCACTGTGTTGCTAGGCATGCTTCCTGAACACACCCTCTTCTTGGTGTTGAGACGTGCAAATTCCTCAACACCACTATTGTGTTTCTAGGCATGCTGCCTCAACACATCCTTTCTCTTAGTGTTTAGACGTGCAAATTCCTCAACACTCACCACTGTGTTGCCAGGCATGCTGCCTCAACACATCCTTTCTCTTAGTGTTGAGACGTGCAAATTCCTCAACACTCACTACCTTGTTGTCAGGCATGCTTCCTCAACACATCCTTTCTCTTAGTGCTGAGACATGCAAATTCCTCAACACTCACCACTGTTGCTAGGCATGCTTCCTCAACACACCCTCTTCTTGGTGTTGAGACGTACAAATTCCTAAACACCACTATTGTGTTGCCAGGCATGCTTCCACAACACATCCTTTCTCTCAGTGTTGAGACGTGCAAATTCCTCAACACTCACCACTATGTTGCTTGGCATGCTTCCTCAACAAACCCTCTTCTTGGTGTTGAGACGTGCAAATTCCTCAACACCACTATTGTGTTGCTAGGCATGATGCCACAACACATCCTTTCTCTTAGCGTTGAGACGTGAAAATTCCTCAACACTCATCACTGTGTTGCTAGGCATGCTTCCTCAGCACACCCTCTTCTTGGTGTTGAGACATGCAAATTCTTCAACACCACTATTGTGTTGCCAGGCATGCTGCCTCAACACATCCTTTCTCTTAGTGTTCAGATGTGCAAATTCCTCAACACTCACTACTGTGTTGCCAGGCATGCTGTCTCCTCACATCCTTTCTCTTAGTGTTGAGACATGCAAATTCCTGAACACTCACTACCGTGTTGTCAGACATCACTGCCTCAAAACATCTTCATCTTAGTGTTGAAATGCGCCATATCCGCTTGCTCCTAGCCAGCCAAAGCAGCACCATCTACCTTTCTTAGCCATCCAGCGCCCGTTCCGCGGACCAAGTTGCAGTGCCACCTCTGCCAATCAGTATCCAAAGTTGCAGCGTTGATGCCAACACCCCGTGGCCAAGCCGATTTTATGCAAAGCCGCCAATGCAAGGATCACAAATTCTTCATACCTCATGACAAAGGTTATCCAAATATTTATGACAATCTCTTCATGACTTGCCGTTTCGATTTTATCCTTGTCTGTCACCATCTCATGCTTACCCCCAACAATGCCACTGTTCCGAGCTAAGCAGGGGACTTAATGTTGATGGTGGTTTTTAGCTTAGGGTTAAAATTGTAAAACCTTGCATATGATGTGATGTCACTCTGCAAGGAAACAGAGCCATGAGTGTTAACCTCTCCACTGGCATATTTATTGATCCGTTCAATATATTTACATGAAATTTATCCAGACTGGCGCATGTAGCAACCATCCTAGATGTTCTGTTAATTTCGGCGCCTTGCCTATATTACTTATTAATATAAGATTCACTGAGTACTTTTCCTGTGCTATGTTCCCCGGCAGAACCATTAATATCGGTATGGCATGACGGATTTGTGTTCACTCGCAGCAGAGTAGCACGAACCTCCAAGTACCAAGGTTAAGGCCTTTGCGCAAAATACTCAGTCAGAAAGCAAAGAATAAAGAGAGCCGCGGAGTAGGAGCAACAACGAGGGAAGCGTAGCCATGCCATAGGCTAGCCGATGCCAGTTGTCCACACCCCATGCTACCCAAACGGCCCTTATTCCTTTGTCGACCAATCAGATCGCTTTAAACCCACCACGATGAACTGGAAGTGTGTCCATGCCCTTGCTTGCCGACCCCCTTTCCATCGACCAATCAGGTCGCTCTAAATGCGCCACATGCATTTAGAATGAGGTCGTCCCCATGCTGCTTGCCGCCCCCCTTTCCATCGACCAATCATGTCACTCTAAACTTGCTACACACACACCAGAAGTATGGCCACGCCCGCATTTGGCCGACCCCTCTTTTAATCGACCAATTAGGTCGCTCTAAACCTACCACAGTATTAAAAGAGGCAAAGTTGCGCCAGATGGTCATAATGCCAAATTGACTTTCCAAAAGTCGCGCCAATACGCTAATTGGCATGCCAAACGCGCCACTTTGCCACAGAAACATGCCGAACGTGGCAACTTACCATCAATAGCGCTCCAATGTGCTAACCCACTCCTTGTTCATGGCCAAACGCCATAACATATTCAATTAGGGTATTCCAAACACCGCTCTGCTTTATTGGCGTTAGTCCTAACCCTAATTTCCAGTCGTGGTGAAAATCATGCCACTTCGGGCTACACAACATGCCACGAACCATACATGACCCAGGAAACCCTAATAATGGCGCCATGACATGGCCACCCGTGGGAATCCTGCTCTTGTGGTCATTTCCACATGATGGCCTGGCTATGGTTCCTTTGGCGTGGCTATGGCACCATTTGCACAAAACATCAATGTGCAATGGCCACATGCCACATGCCGCACGCGCGTTTGCGCTAATTAGGGTTTTGACGCACCAAACCCTAATTTAGGCAAAGTTGCGCCAACCAAGCCAAGTAATGTTTCCCAGAGCACTGGGATTGATGTGGCAACAGGGCCAATGTTGCCACGCCAATGTTCCAAAATATAGCGGCCATGGCTACGCCAGACGCTACTTCGTGCCACTGGCATGTGCTAACTATGTCAGCCACGCCACCATCATGCCGCACGTGCTGAATAGGGTTGCGATACGCCAAACCCTAATTTAGCCAAAAGTTTCCATGACAACTGAGTTCAGTAACTCTCCTAAGTCCTTAAGATTAACTTAGTAACAGGGCCAATGTTACCGAATTCATATTTGGGTCTAACACCAATATGCCACAACAGTTGCCACTGGCATGCCGCCACGCCATGGCTACGCCAGATGCCACTATGCCAATGACGCCACTTTGTTATACAACAAGATATTACCATAATCAATGGCCATCCTTCCTCTTGAGATGCAATCTCAGCCATCCAAGTTCGCCACCGAACTGACGGACTTGTGGCAAGTTTTAGGCGACCAACCGCTTAAATCTCGTGGCAATGGCTATGCCAGGCGCCACTTATACCACCGTGCCACTGGCATGTACGAGTTATACCAGTCATGCCGCAGTGCCACTGGCATGCACCAAAAACACCACCGTGCCATTACTAGGCGCCAACAGAAGGTAGCCATAATCAACGTCTACCCTTCCTCATGAGATGCAATCTCAGCCATCCAAGTTCGCCACCGAACTGACGTACTTGTGGCAAGTTTTAGGCGATCATCCAAGACGTGCCTAATAGCATCACATGCTATTTTCCTGCGGAAAGACTCTTGACCTTGACTTGCCACAAATAGCAACCTGCTACACGTTTTCCACGAAAACACTCGAGACATCAAACATGTCACAAACTGGGGGATACTCATCAGGGTATTGGTATGGCGGTTTACAGCGTGCGGCGTGCAATACGCCCGTTATAAGAAAGTTTCATGAAACGAGACAATTAGTGGCGGCAAGAAGTAACGGGAGTAAATGGATCCACTTCCTTCATTATGGAAGCATGGGTTTCTGACGGTTATACGTTACTCCATTCTTCCACCGCTCAATCGTTCTCACTTCCTACGAGACCAGGGTACTTTTCAATATGACTTGTATAAATAGGCTTCACCTATTTCCACCAAAAAACAAGTTTTTGGTCGGCAACAACACAATATCTAGAAATCACCTGGTAGCTTTCCATTCTGCTAGCCAGTTCTACTTTCAGATACGAGTCCTAAGAAACCACACCTTCAGAATAAACTATTCTGGTCTCAACACTCTCTTCGCTTCCCTCCCTAAGACCAACCCTTCTCCTTCACTTTGTGACCGAAGCAAGCCTGGAACGACCATTTCTTGGTTTAGGCCAGGATTGTACAGATTGATCTCTCGAATCAAAAGTACTCCCGTGCAGTGCATTGTTTAGGGTTTAGATTCGTTTCTCATCCACACACCCAAATTTGCCAAAATCAGCAGAAATGGTTTTCACCCACAAACATTCTTATATCCTAATAACTTTCTAGTTTAATCTATATGAAGTTGACTCTAGTACATAATCAAGCGACTCTTTAAATGAGTTTTGGTTCACTAAAATATGACAACCAACCTTGACATACCAACGCTTGGTGGGTTCAACCGGGCAATGCTCTAACAATCTCCCCCTTTGTCAATTTTAGTGACAAAACTCTTACATCATATGGATAAACAAATTAGAAGAATTCATTATACATACACTTGATTCCAAGTTTCAACAACACAATATCCTGCATAGATTCAATCCTTAAATGCCGTTGTTGACATTATAATAACAAAGCTAATACTCCCCCTAAAGGTGAGATAGGTAGATTTTCAATTCTCACATCTTTGTTATTTTCCTCTTATAGTTCAAATAACCACAATCATCATATGATATGTTTCTCCCCCTTAGTCAACGCTTTACTCTTTCGTTAGATATAACGTTTTAAGCACAATCGTCCTTTCCTTAGTGAATACTAAACACTTGTTTACTCCATATATTTCTCCCCCTTTTTGTCACAAAATGACAAAGGTATGAGAAAATAAAAGACTTGTACAACCTATAATAGTTAAACACGAAGGTTTCACATACCATTTTAGATAATCAATATCAAAACCGAAACTACAGGTAATTTGGTTTTAATATGTTATCAAGGAAACAATTGCCCGAAGTAATTTTCCCTAATAGTTTAACAAATTGACTAATCACCTTAGTTATTTTTGCTAAACCGATTGCACAAATAAAATTGCTTGTTTGATAAGACCAAAATAAAGATCAGAATTAACTTTATTTTTCTCATCAGGCTCTAATTATTCAAACAATAACTTAGACCTTTCACTTTTAAACAAGACAAGTACTAGGTTAGTTAACTAGTATTTCTTCTTAAGGCATTCGATTAGACTTGAATAACCGAATCCTTCACTTTGATAAGTCTAACTAAGAACAGAATTAACTTAGTTTCTCTTATCCGGAATCGAATTGGACTAAACAAATGATCCCGAATTTTTGTTAAGCCATAAATAATTCATACAAACCAAATAAATCAACTTGCATAATTATTTTTCTTAACCGGAAGCAATTGAAACAAACATAGACATTAAGTGCCGCAATTGCACCGAAATTTCGTTAATCCTAAACAATTAATACCAAACAAAAAGAAAGATAACAATAGTTATTCTCAACCGGAAACAATTTAATCTCACACACACACACCCATACATAATGGAATAAACATAAATTGTACCGAAAATTTGTAAAGCAAAAGCAAAATATATGCAATAAAATCAGGCTTTTCTTAAACAGGAAAACGATTAACTAACAAATTTGTTACCTCAAATTCCGCATCCTCTTATCCCCAGGAAGATATATCATTAAGCGCAAGTTCAAGTTAGAATTCTCCCCCTTTGTGTTGTCATCCTCTCGCAAGAACAAAAGAACAACCTTTACCAGAGAAAGGTTAAATCAGTTTTAACTAATGCAAGGCAAAAGTTGAAAACCCCGAAACCCATATGCTTTATGCTAAACCAAAATCGATTCAACATATTGTGACTTTTCACATATGAGTTTCAATCGGAACACCTTATGATCCTTTGATAAAGCCTACCAACATGGGCTAGAACTCAATCCCGCTAAATCAAAAAGTCACACAAACCACAAGGGTTCACACCATATGAGATCGGATATTAAGGTTATGAAAACCGAAATCAAACATTCCATAAACACGTAACAATAATATAAAGCATTCAAGCATAGGTTATGTAATCGAAAAACTATCCCAAGAAAAATTATAAAATAATAATTTTATTCATAATAATTATTTTTTTTATACGAGGAAAACATTTGATCTTTTTGTTTACTGCTATTTATTTTAAACATCATACAAAGCTTTTGGTTGGCAACCTAGCGACAAGCTGGGTTCCAACTCCTCTTTGAATAGCAACGCCTAATCTATAAAAAATGAACCTACCTACGCCACTAATAATAATAGATAGTTTTATTCAAAATAGACCTTATTGAAATAATCAAAAAATGATGTCTATTTTCCACAACTTAAACATAAGACTCTAATTTTATTCCTTTAGAGTTTCCTTTGATATTTCCGAAGCCGGATCAGAAGATTTTACAGGATTCCAATCATCTTCTATGATATCTAATCTTGATTCAAGACTAATAACATTGTCATTGAATTCCTTTACTTCATTTTGCAAATCCTTTTTCATGTTCCTCACTTCACATAAGATTAGATCTAATTTTAGTGACAGATTCTTGAGAAGATTATCATTGAGAGAAGAGATTTCTTCATTGGGAACATCTTGATGTAGCTCTGCAGATGAATCTGAATCACCATCTGAAGATTCAAGATGTAGTTTCTTGTTAGGAAACAATATTGTCTAGACTTTTTCAGTTTTGCGAGAGTTGCAGCTAGAGGTAGACATTCTGTCAGATCTCAAAAATGAAATAAGAGGTCTTTCCTCTTATAAAGAAGAGAATTTTTTCTCAAAATCTGTGAGAAAATTATTTCATTTAATTTCTTAACCGAAAATTTATTTTATAAATATTTGCACAAAAATATTTATATTTATATCCTTACTACGTACTTTTGACGGTAACAAGTAAGGATTCATGATAACTGGTTAGGTTATCACTTTTCGGTTGTTGAATATTTTTTTCTTGAAGGTTTCAACATTCTTTCCGATTTGAGAGTCCATTATGTTTGAATTGTTACGTTCGATTCTCAAATATGAGTTAAGATCTTGATGTCTAAAAATCACTCTATTCAATTTTTTATGTTGATTTCTGGAAGTGATTTTTGATCTAGAATTAGATCTTGATTTTTTGGATTTACAGAGTTTCTTTCTCTGCTTAGTACCATGACATTGTTTTTGATAGTTCCACTTTTGTTTGCGTTGGAAACAAACCCCAGAAATATTCTGGTTACAGGACTTAGGTTTTAGAGATTTTTTTTCAATCTTGCTTCCTTGCCCTTCAATAAATTCACAACAAGTGATGATTTCCCAAAGCAGTTAAGTTTATATCTCAATTTTAGATTCTCTGCTTTTAACTTTCTTATTTCATCTTGACAACATTTAATGTCGAGGATGAGTTTAGATACTTGATCCTTTTCGGAATATTGAGAGACCACAATTTTCTCAAGACGCTTGTTAATTTTAAATTTATCATTCAGATAGCTCCATTTGAGCTGGTCAAGCGATGATTTTATTCCATTGATTTTGGATTCAAGAAACTGAGTTATTTTATCTTTACATGGAAAACTTTGTTTGAGAATTGTAGATGTGGACTCATCTTGTGTATCTATTGTTGAAAGTATTTCAGAGTTACAAACTTCTGCAATGGTTGCTACATAATCTACTATACAGTCTTGATTATCCTCGTCAAGAGAATAGTCAAGAGTTGTAGTATATGCATTTCTTTTCCACTGAATATCCTTAGTTGGACAGTCTGGAGAAATATGACCGAAGCCTCTACACTTGTAGCATTGAGGAATAATATCATCATCATCCCAAGTGTCTTCACCTTTTTGTGTAGAAATATGATTCCTTTTTGACACAGGAGATTCTCTTTTTCGAAGTCTCAATAATTTCTTGAATCGTTGAGTAATAAGAGACAAATGATGATTTATTTCAGTTTCATCTTCATCATCTAGAGCTTCCTGATTTTGGGAGTTTTCCGGACCTTGGGTTGCGGATTTTTGACGGCTTTATGGGCCAGATTGTCTTTTTGTTTATACAAGTACTCCTGATCAAATATCTTTAGTTTTCCAATAAGAGAGCTCCTTGATAAAGAGGAAAGATCGTTGGCTTAGATGATTGCATGCTTCTTGGATTCGTATCTTGATGGCAACGATCTGATAATTTTGCATACTATATCTTTTTCAGAAATAGTCTTCCAAGTGAGAAAGAAGCATTAACTATCTCAGATAGTTTAATATGAAACTCTTCAAAAGTGTCGTTGTCATCCATTCAAAGGTTTTCCCAATCGGATGTAAGAGTTTGAAGTTTAGCTACTTTCTCTGATGTATTTCCTTCGAATACGATCTGAAGATTATCCCAAGCTTCCTTTGAAGTTTGACATGTCGATACATGATATTGTAGAACACGACTTACAACATGTATAATAGCATTCAAACCATCTGAATTCTGCTTAGAAAAAGTCTTCCCTTCAGTTGAGTAATCCACTAAGCGTTTAAACTCAATTTCCGAATTTTCTACTTTCGGGCGATTATTACCATCGACGAATGATAGCCATGTATTAAAGTCTCGTGATTGAAGAAACGATTTAATAGCATATTTTCACCATAGATAGTTTGTTCCCTAAAATCTTGGCGGTATGTTAATTGAAATCGATTCAGTCAAATTCATTTCTTATAGGTTGGATCGCACCAAACACAGATTGTTAGATCTTTTCATGTTTGCCTGCTCTGATAACAATTGAAAAGACGAGGGTACCCAAATATACCTCAATTTAAAACTTTTCCACCTATAAGTCCCTTTTACCGAAAGTGATTGTCTATGGACTGAGTCGAGACAATACAATGAATCGGTTCAGACTTCGTGTGATCGTCTATGGATACGAGATCGAGACAATATGACAACGAGATAACTTGTGTGATGGACTATGGATACAAGATCGAGAAAATACAACAACGAAAGTGCAATTACTTGATAATAGGTCCGGGCTTAACCAAACTCTATAGGATTACTATCAAGTAATTACGAAATTAACATTTTGGTAATTTACTTTAAATTATAATAAAAACAATTATGATTGCGGAAAACAAAAGTAAATGACACAACAATATTTTGTTAACGAGGAAACCGCAAATGCAGAAAAACCCTGGGACTTAGTCTAGAATTGTACTCTCAGAATTAAGCCGCTATACAAAATCTAAACCAACTTCGTATAGTTGAGACCAAGCAACTAAACCTATAGTTCACCTAGTTTCTTCAATATCCCTGCGCTTCCGATATTCGATAAGTTCACGCACTGGAACAATTCTCTTGGTTCGTATTCCAAACAGTAAGGGAACAACAAATCTGTTCGGTAACAACTCTTTTCAAACAAAGTGATATGAGTTTGACAAAGGCTCTTATGTTTAACCAATAAACTCCTTTGTCGGGTTCTAGATCTATCTAATTAACAACTACCAAAGCAGCCGTGTTTAGACTATGCAATAAATAATAGGATCCACCAAGATACTATATACTGATGCCGATCTATGCAACTAGTCAATCAAATATATCAAAGATAAACTGATTATAGTTGGATCCCAGCCGATCAATTTTTGTGCACACCAAAGATTATGAACCCAATAAGAAATCTTCTTTGTCTTCAAATATTCTTAGATCTTCAATAAACACCTGCATACCACAACTTGAATCTCTTGTGATCAATCACGCAGAAAACGGAGTCTGTTGAAAATGGATTATCACAGGACGTCCTTAGATCTAAAAACAGTTCTAAAGATCCCGTCGAAACTTCGATCTAGTTTGAGTGAATCTTATATCAGAAGAATATTCTCAAGCATAAAAAAACTAGGTGGAATCAAAGTTCAACAACCGTTAGTCAATCAAATTAAATCGAAAACTAATAATACTGCAATTATCTAGTTTCCCACCAACGGTACTCATAGAGCTTCTCAATCCCAAAGAAGTCTTTAAAACAAGCGGTCGTAAGAGATTTCGCCTAATTAGGGTACTTTCTCTCCGGATAGACGGCTCCACCAGTAACAACACAACTTGGTAGTTTTGCTGGCTCTGAGGATTACTTTGCTCGAAATGCAAACTTAGGTATTTATAGACCAAGGTTTGGACACCAAGGAATTTTCAAAACCGAATATTCTCAAGATATGCAATAAATGCCCAAATCGATTTTCATAATTCCTGGGAATGCTTTGTCCAAATATCTACCAAAATCTCACTAGAAAATCTCCAATTAGTAAATGCACATTACCAATTTTTATTTTCCAGAGATATGCATTTAACTGCTGGTAATTAAAAGCATATAAAACTAAAAACCTGTAGATGGGGAAAAGCGATTTGCTGGTTTTTACGGAATTGAGGAGACATCCGTGTGGAAACTCCTTGAACCGAGCGAAATGTTGAACCTCACACAGATGAACTGCAAGAATGGAGTGCTTTAAGTTCGAGAGATCAATCTGTAGGACTCCGACCTAAACCAAGAACAATGATCGTTCCAGAGTCAATTCGGTCACAAGAGAGGATGAGTTGATCTGTAGGAGGGAAGCTGAGAAATGTGCGGGATCAATGGTGATCTAAGATTGTAGGTGTGTTGTGAATTCAGCGTATGAAAGTTCTGAATGATTGAAGTTTACTCAATTGAGAGTGATTGCTCAGACGATAAGTTCGTGTAGACGAAAGATTGTCTGTATGAACTTGCCGAGAAATTCCTTGTCCTTTTCAATCATGATTCAGATGTCTTTTATATTGCTAAAATGAAAACACCATGATCCCATGAAGTGTGACAGTTGCTGGAGTCAGAAAGTGGGGAAGTGGGAAATAATGTCAAAACCAGTTGCTCATCGTGCGGAGACTTGGTTAATTTTCCACCCACTACTTTGCTGACTCTTCCAACTGATTGCACGACTTGCTCACATTTTTGTCATGTGTTTAGACACACGTGTCATAGAACGCAGACCAAAACCCTAGTTAATATCCCCCATGTGACACGACTGATGTCTCGTGATTGTGGAGTCAGTTGCTGACTTTATGGGACGATGATTCCTTGTATTGCTGAGTTGAACATAATTTGCAAATGTTCTGAGACTCATGGATTGAACATGCCTGCTGAGGCAAAATATCATTGTCATATTGATAACCTGAGCAAACCGTATTTGCTGAATTGTTGAATATTGATAGTTGAACCAATATTCTTTAATCTGAGCAAATATTGCCGGTTTGAGCAAATATTGCTAGTCTGAGCAAATATTGCTCGTTTGATGAATTGTTGGTTGCAGGACCAAATAAAATATTAATTTAAGATACTGACTGCTGGGCCGAGTATAATAAATAAAAGTGTTGATCATGGGATCAACATAAAATTATCAGTATTTGAATCTGCTCAGAATTATGTTTTGTATAGCTTTGGATTCAAAACCCTAATTTTAATGAATTGATGATTTATTTTAAATCAACCGCAGAGCGAAGCAGGCACCGGTTACATGGATGATGAGTCCACCATATAATGCCCAGATGCTCGAATGAGCAAAATATCAAAGTCTCTTGAGGACCAGTTGGTGAAAGAATGATTAAATGATGGTTTAATCATTTGTTAAAATAATGCTCGTGTGAGCGACAGGTAGTAAAACCTAGCTATGAAAAGATGAGGGACCGACCAAGAGGTCATGAGACCGACCCTTGGTGGTCGTGGGACCAATTGATGATCGTTTGAGCAAACCCTCAATTGTTTAAAAAGAGTTTGGACCTAACACGGGCAATTGAGTAAATTAGGTCAAAATAACTAAAACATGTGGGATCGGCCATTTGCAAGCCTTAGGGCCACCCTTGGTCGGTCAAGGGGATACGCCCGTGTCCCCACGGCCTTCTTGTCTCAGTCCTGAGAGTTTTGATATTTTCCGGTGTGCGTTTGAGTAACATTTTGAGAAAATATGCAGAATCCAGGGTTTTGCTGAAACTAGGAAAAATTCATGAGATGATGAACAATAATAATAAAATAGGGAATGATAGAGTGTGGGTCCGGCAATGGCCAGGGCATGGTCGACCGTCCAACGGGCCCGGTCCCAGAGCACTCTTCCCAATTTTATGTAATTTTATGTATTTTCTCTGAATTGAGAGAAATTCCATGAAACTGAAGAGTTTTATGAAATTAGGGAACTTCCATGAGATTAGGGAAATAAAATAATAATAAAATAGGGAATGATGGAGTGTGGGGCCGACAATGGCCAGGGCATGGCCGACCGGTCAACGGGCACGGTCCCGGGCACTCTTCCCAATTTTATGTAATTTTCATGATTTTAGGGAATTTTCATAAAATCAAGAGTTTTGTTGAAACCAAGGTATTTTGTTGAAATCAGGGAGTTTTCATGGAATGAGGAAAACAAAACAAATAATAATAATAAAATAAGGGGCGTGTGGGACCGGCTAGGGCATGACCGGCCGGTTAGGGTCTGGTCTCACGGTTTTCCTAATTTTATAATATATTTTCATGGGTTTATGGAAGAATCATGAAATCAGGGAATTTTCATAGGATGAGGGAAATAATAAAATAATAAGGAACCGTGAGGTGTGGGACCGGTCACGGCCAGGGCATGGCCGGTAGGCTAGTGGGCTTGGTCCCGCGACATCTTTTCCTAATTTTATTATTTCCTTGACGTGTGGAAACACCATGGGACTGGGAGTTTCCTTGAAACGAAGGAGATTTGCTCAAATGAGAGGATTTTCATGAGATTAGGGAAAAATAATAAAATATGATAAATATAAAATTGGGCGTGGGACTGGTCACGGCGTGACTGGCCGGCCGGTGATCCCAGTCCCCTGGCGCCTTTGTTAATATTTTATTATTATTATTTTTCTTCCTATTTTGCATAGGTTCATCGTTCTTTCGTGCTCCAAAATGCTCGTTTGTGCATTCAGATGCTGGTCTGTGCATTATTGCTAAGTACACTTGCACCATTTTAGTCAGGTCTTAGTTGATACTCAGATGCCTGTACGTTGAATATTTATTACTAACCCATGGAACTCTGCTGGGAAGAACCATAAATTGAAGTAACGAAATATTCAAAGAATCGTAGAATATAGCTGCATATTCAGTTACGATCAGAGATAATTAATTGATGGCTCTCTACTAGCAGGCATGCTGTCTAGGAGCATTAATTATCTGAGATTTGAGAAATATGAACTTGCTGGGGTGTCATACTTCTCATATATAGTCAGGGAAAACCTGGTTGCATCCTGAAGACGTTGTTGCTCTATACTAGCAGGCATGATGTCTAGGAGCCGCCCAATCTTTCGATTCTATACAGAAATAATTACTGAAATTGCTCAGTATTCACGAAATGTGTCGTGGCCTCAGCTGGGAGACTACACATGTACATATACTCTGAGAGACAGCCTTCTCAGTCAGAGATTTATGGCATGAGCTTTCATGCTTTCATGAGAGACATGAGTCTCAATACTCATCCGATTGCGGATCCAGAGTATGTATAATTATGGTTTTAGGATTTTACCCTTGTCGAAATCCCACCATCTATATTAAGTCCCCTGCTTAGTGAGGGATAGTCATGTTCCTCAGTCAACATTGAATGATGATTTTCTAGGTACAGACAAAATAAGTAATTGAACTTATAAGATAAGATGTTACCGGATTTAAACTGAACGAGCAAACCATGGTTTGAGCGCAAACCCCAGTGTCCTAGTAGAGTGTCATCCAGCGAGCATAAATTGGTGTAGAATCGATGATTTGATGGTGGAACCTTGGTTGGTCTAGGATTCACGGGTCGGGCCCGAAAAGGAAATCCTTATGGGATTAGGTTTTGGAAATAAAATTTGATATAAAAGGAATTACTCTCTTTTTTTTATTATTTCTCCCACAACCGACCACCATCTTCATATCCTATTCATCTTTACGCCCAAGCATTAGGAGGAGCAGCAAAAATTCGCCGAAATCGGTGTCACCGTCCGGCGCCGTCCGTTCACCGTCCAACCAACTTCCGGCCGGCACCGACCATGTTTTTTTTTTTTTTTTGCTTTTGTTTGCTGATTTCATGAGTTGTTTATGCTTTGATAATGTTAAAATTCTATACATGTGTATATGTTAGTGTGAGTTTTGTAGAAAAACCCTTATTTTATTAGACGTATATTCGTTCGATCATTGGTTCAAGAGACTAGCAACAATCTCTAACTTGGGAGAGATTTTTCTTTTAAAATAGACCTGTGTCCAGTGATAAAATTTTGTTTATGAGCTTTCATGGAAACCAAAACTTTATCTTAAAAGATGTGAACTTTTCACAAAACCGAAAGAAACCTTCATTTCAAAGAAAAACGATCATACGAAGAAAAAAAGATTTTTTTTAATCATGAAACCGTGAAATATTAAACAAAATATGACATATTTTGTTCACGTGAGTTTGTTCACATTAGATAAAATTTGAGCATTTACGTGAGTAACTCACATTAATTATTATTTTGTAAAATCAAAACATGGGTTTTGAGTAATCCTCGAAATTAGACAACTTATTTATGATGAAATATTGTCTTGGTGTAAATTTCATAGCTCAGTTGTGGATGTTTATACTATGAAAATTGTGTCTATGATTTTATGAAAAATCGTTTTTGAAAATTAATAAAGCTTCGTTCGTTATTGCAGGTTTCAAGGAACTAACTAATTTTGGAGTGTTAACTCTCGCGGCACAATCACTATTGTTAATGGAATTGTAAAGAGGTAAGAGTTAAGAATTACCAGTTTTGTAGATGGATTTACTAGCATGTCAATAATTTTGTGCTCCTGGTTGCAGAAAATGGCAACTTCCAGCAGCAGCAATTATGATTATAGCTATTCCTCCATCTCTTTTGACGAGGATTCCAAAGCTTTTATAGCCAAATCGAAAGCTAAGACAACTCATGATGAGGGGGTAAAGCCTAGTATACCCCTGAACAACCTGAGAGTCACTTATGCTGAGCTTATGAAGCGAAAAGCCGAGACTGATGAAGCAGAGGATCGTAAGCGTAGGAAGGATCGAGTCCGGAGCAAACTACGAGCGGCAGAGGAGAGACGCTGATTCGTCGACGGGGTACCTTCTGACTCTGATGTTGACGCTTCCGAAGAGGAAACCACGTGGATGTTACCAGTGCGCAAGATCGAGCCTGACCGACTTACCAGGGAGCTTCAAAAGACTATGAAACGAGTTGAAGCCGAACTTGAAGATGAAGCAGAAGAAGACTCGGACTCGGACGATCCTTATACCCATCCAGACTTCATCAATGTCCCTGATAGTGATTCCGAAGAAGATAAGGATTCCGAGAAGGACAGTGATGATGAATCTGACAGATCAGATGAATCTGACAAATAACTTTACTCCTGATCCTTTTTAAACATTTGAATGTTTTCTTAGATTTCGTAGTAGATATATTGTTTGAACAACTTCACCTAAGTATTAATATTTTCCTTTTGAATGAGAAATCTTTTTGTTAATGTTAGTTCTTCTCGATTGAATCAAATAAAATGAGCCAATCCTCATACGCCGAACCTATTGTGATCTCTCTTTACTTGCTTTATGGTTTCCATCTGTGAAAACATCTGGGCATGTTGCAGAAGACATATAACATACAAGGCTGTGTGGCCTTCTGACCATGTCTAGCTTTGGTCAGTCTCCAGTGCATTATTTTCCTCCGCATCTCCAGTATTGATCTTATTTGGGGCTTAGGGTTTCAGTAAAACTCGTAACTAAATTGACTATCTACAGAAGATAAGTACCAGCCGTGCCTTGTATATATATATCTCCAAGATTTAGGGTTTAACACTTACGTAAATATTTCTTCCATTCCTGAGTTAGTTTCATCGCAGAAGAAATTTCGATTGCCATACCTTTCATCATTATGTCTAGTGGTAGTACTTCTTGAAACAAACTTCAGTCGAAGCATGAAATAGAAGCTTCTATCTTGATAAGTTGTATATATTCTTCGTCTCTGTTTGATCAAGGTTATTGATCATAGGAAAATGATTTGTTGCAGGATAATCAGAAGAATCCTTCTTCTCACCATTTGAGGCCCAAGCGGACTGTTAGATCCCCTGCCCGGTATATGTCGGCTCATATTGAGGCTGGATCATCTGTAAGCAATCTTATAACTCTTGAAGCTTTACCATGCTCAATTTTGATAAAATTAAACACTTCTTCATTTCGTCTCAGGCGGATGTTCGTGTTGTTGTTGATGCTAGAAGGAGAAGGAGTGGAAAGTTCGTGACCGTGGTTGAGGTTGAAGATAGCAGCAACCGGGTCTGTGAAGACCTCTGCAGAATCCGTGGAGGCTGGAGACATGGTTCATGCTCGTGAATATCCAACAACTGGACTCTTGTTTGAAGCTTCTTTGATCAATACTTTCCCGGACAATGAGGTGGTCAGTGGATTCGTCATTCCCAAGTGTCACACGCCTCTTTACACCAAAATCTGGAAAAGATATGGGAATATTGATACGATCGAAGTGTGGAAAGGTTTTCTACCAACCCTCCTGACTACAGTTGCAGGGTTGTTACCGATCATTGAGGAGATGGACCAGATGCGCCTGCGAGATGTCAAGAATCAGGAACTGCACAGGTGGGATGAGATGATTTCGAACTGTGAGACATTGCGGTTCAATGTAGGCTGGCTTCGTCATCGGCTCGAGATGATCAAGATTCATAAGGCAGCGGAGGCTGCTGATGCAATTTCTGTGACCACTGCTTTACTGGAGGAGGAGAAGATGCTCGCTTTGGAGTCGGCAAGGGTCGAGAAGGTGGTCCAGGATTTGAAGACGAAAACCAAAAATTTCCATAAGAAACTTGACAGAATTTCTTATAGAGATTATCCATTGCTGGGCGGTTTGCTCTGAGTGATCATTCGGGAGAGTTGAAGTGTAGGTTTTTTGATAAGGCAGGATAATATGATAGAGGAATTTTGTTTAATTGATGGATGTTTGATGAACAAATGAGCATCTTGCATGCATTTTTGAAGGAAATAAATTACATTTGATATGTGTTTGAATAATGGTAAAAGATTAATTATTTGTTGTTGATCAAGCATAATAGGCCTTGAGCCATTTGCCATTGATAATATTTCCTTCCTTTCCTCCACTGACTGCTAAGATTTTGTAGTATCCACTAGAAACTGCTTTGGTGATAACATACGGCCCTTTCCATTTCGGAGAGAACTTAGGAGCAGACATGTCTTGTTGAATGTATATTGTCGTCTTTAATACTAAATCTCCTACTTGGAAAGTTAGGGGACTTTACATTTTGTTGTAAGCTCTAGATATTCTCTGTTTATAAGCCTCCACATACTTTTCTACTTTAGCTCTCCTCGATTCGAGCATGTACAGTTCAGCAACTCTTGATTTGGACACTTCAGCTTCATCCCATTGTATTCCGCTGGCCGATGCAATCCTTGCTGAAGGAATTTTTATCTCAGCTGGGAGTATAGCATCAGCCCCATAGACGAGCGAGTACGGTGATGTCCCAATCGAGCTCCTTGGTGCAGTCCTGTAAGCCCACAAAGCCATGGGTAATTGCTCATGCCACAATTGTGGGTTGTCATGAATCGTTCGACTGATAATCCGGATTAGAGTCTTGTTGGTACTCTCTGCTTGACCATTTCCTTGGGGATAGTATGGTGTGGAGAAAATTTGTTTGATCCCGTACTCCTTGAGCAATTTCTCCACATCCTTGTTGGCGAAAGGAGTCCCGTTATCCGTGATAATATGTTTGGGAACGCCGAATCTACATATAATGTGTTCTTTGATGAAGGCTTGTAGATGGTGGATTTTTGACAAGGGAAAAATCGTAAAACCATAATTATACATACTCCGGATCCGACAGTCGGATGAGTATTGAGACTCATCTCTCTAAATAAAGCGTGAAAACTCATGCCATAAAACCTATGACTGAGAAGGCTGTCTCTCAGAGTATATGTAGATGTGTAGTCTCTCAGCTGAGGCCACGACGCATCTCATGAATACTGGGCAATTTCAGTAAATATTTCTGTATAGAGTCGAAGATTGGACGGCTCCTAGACAGCATGCCTGCTACTATAGAGCAACAACGTCTTCAGGATGCAACCAGGTTTTCCCTGACTATACAGGAGGAATATGACACTCCAACAAGTTCATACTGCTCAACTCTCAGATAATTAATGCTCCTAGATAGGAAGCCCTGCTAGTATGGAGCCAATAATTAATTATCCCTAATCGTAGCTGAATATTCAACTATATTCTACGATTCTTCGAATGTTTCGTTACTTCAATTTATGGTTTTCCCAACAGAATTCCATGGGTTAGTAATAAATATTCAACGAGCAGGCATCTGAACACCGAATAAGCCCTGACTAAAATGGTGCAAGTATACTTAGCAATAATGCATAGACCAGCATTTGAATGCGCAAACGAGCATCTCAAAAATATGAATGAATGAGGAACCTATGCAAAAATAGGAAGAAAAAATAATAATAATAATAAAATATTAGCAAAGGCGCCAGGGGACTGGGCTCACCAGCTGTCCGATCATGTCGTGACCAGTCCCACGCCCAATTTTATATTTTATCTTATTTTATTATTTTTCCCTGATCTCATGAAATTCTCTCATTCGAGCAAATCTCCTTCGTTTCAAGGAAATTCTCTAATTTCATGATATTTCTTTATGTCAAGGAAAATAATAAAATTAGGGAAAGGTGTCATGGGACCGAGCACCAGCCGGCCAGCCATGCCCTAGCCGTGGCCGGTCCCACACCTCACGGTTCCCCATTATTTTATTATTTCCCTCAATCCGTGAAAATTCTCTTATTTCATGAATTTTCCCTAAAACCATGAAAATTCCCTGATTTCATGAATTTTCCCTAAACCAACGAAAAATATTAAAAAATCAAGAAAACTCGTGGGACCGGCCCCTAGCCAGACGGTCATGCCCTAGTCGGTCCCACAACCACTTATTTATTATTATTATTTGTTTTGCTTTCCTCATTCCATGAAAACTCCCTGATTTCAACAAAATACCTTGGTTTCAACAAATCTCTTTGATTTTATGAAAATTCCCTAAAATCATGAAAATTACATAAAATTGGGAAGAGTGCCCTGGGACCGTGCCCTTTGGCCGGACAGCCATGCCTTGACCATTGCCAGTCCCACACTTCATCATTCCCTATTTTATTATTATTTTATTTCTCTCATCTCATGGAAGTTCCCTAATTTTATAAAACTCTCCAGTTTCATGGAATTTCCCTCAATTCAGAGAAAATACATAAAATTACATAAAACTGGAAAAGTATGGGACCGTGCTTGTCAGCCGGCCGGCCATGCCCTAGCCGTGGAAGGTCCCACACCTTGCAATTCCATGTTTTATTTATTATTTTTCATCATCTCATGTATTTTTCCTAGTTTCAGCAAAACCCTGGATTCTGCATATTTTCTCAAAATGATGCTCGAACGCACACCAGAAAATATTGAAACCCTAAGGACTGAGACACGAACATCATGGTGACACGGGCATATCCCCTTGACCAACCAAGGGTGAACCTAAGGCTTGCAAATGGCCGGTCCCACTATTTTAGTTATTTTAACCTAATTTTCTCAATTGCTCGTATTAGGTTCGAACTCTTTTCAAACAATCAGGGGTTCGCTCAAACAACCATCAATTGGTCTCATGACCACCAAGTTCCGGTCTCATGATATCTTGGTCGGTCCTTCATCTTTTCACGGCTAGGTTTTATTATCTACCGCTCACACGAGCATTATTTTAATAAATGATTAAACCAGCATTTAATCATTCTTTCACCAACTGGTCCTCAAGAGACTTTGGTATTTTGCTCATTCGAGCATCTGGGTGTTACATGGTGGACTCATCATCCCATGTTTCCGGTCCCTGCCTCACTCTACAGTTGATTTTCAATAAATCATTAATTCATTAAAATTAGGGTTTTGAATCCAGAACTCTGCAAAAACATGATTCTGAGTAGATTCGAATACTGATAATTTTATTTTGATTCTATGATCAACACTTTTATTTATTATGCTCGACCCAGCAGTCAGTATCTTAAATTAATATTTTATTTGGTCATGCTACCAACAATTCATCAAACGAGCAATATTTGCTCAAACTGGCAATATTTGATCAAACTAGCAATATTCGCTCAGACTAGCAATATTTGCTCAGATTAAAGAATATTGGTTCAACTATCAATATTCAACAATTCAGCAACATAGTTTGCTCGCCTTAGGTTATCAACATGATAATACCTCGTCTCAGCAGACGTATTTAACTCATGAGTTTCAGAATATTTGCAAATCATGTTCAACTCAGCAATACATGGACTCATCGTCCCATAAAGTCAGCAACTGACTCCACAATCACGAGACATCAACCGTGTCACATGGGGGATATTAACTAGGATTTTGGTATGGCGGTCTACGGCACGTGTGTTCATACACACGACGAGAATGTGAGAAAGTCGTGCAATCAGTTGGAAGAGTCAGCAAAGTAGTGGGTGGAAAGTTAACCAAGTCTCTGCACGATGAGCAACTGGTTTTGACATGATTTCCCACTTCCCCACTCTCTGATTCCAGCAACTGTCACACTTCATGGGATCATGGTGCTTTCGTCCTAGCAATCTGAAAGACCTCTGAAACATGATTGAAAGGACAAGCATTTTCTCGGCAAGTTCATACAGACAATCTTTTGTCTACACGAACTCATCGTCTGAGCAATCACTCTCAATTGAGTAAAATTCATCACTCAGAGCGTTCTTACGCTGAATTCACAACACACATACAATCTCAGATCACCGTTGATCCCACACATTTATCAGCTTCCCTCCTACAGATCAAGCCATCCTCTCTTGTGACCGAATTGACTCTGGAACGGACATTGTTCCTGGTTTAGTCCAAAGTCCTACAGATTGATCTCTCGAACTTAAAACACTCCCTTCTTGCAGTGTATCTGTGTGAGGTTCAACGTTTCGCTCGATTCAAGGAGTCTCCACACAGACGTCTCTTCAATTCCGTAAAAACCAGAAAATCGTGTTTCCCCACCTACAGATTGGCAACCACAGTGGGAGATTAATCTCGGTTGCAATCTCACGATTTCACAAGATGTCTGGTCTTAGGTCTGGGTTAGTTACAGGTTCCAATACAAACGGCGCTAGCACTAGCAAAAACAACGATAACAACGAGGATATCCCGGAAACCATTCCGGCCTCTAACACTGACAGTGGTGGTGATGTTACTCCTCCTCGCACTAACACGGAAGGCCATCCTCTGTTCGGCCGATACCCTGAGGAAATCAGAGGAAACCCACCACCTACCATTGTTGATCTCATCAAAGTGCAAAAAACTCTTGCAAAGAATCAAACCGATATGGATGCAGCATAGAAGGAGCTATTCGACTACCTTAAGACTCTCACTGACAAGATGTCAGAGAAAACTCAAGAAAAGGGTAAAGGAAAGGAGAAATCCTCAGATGCTGATCATGAGGTGATTCCAATTCGTACAGTGGATGATAAAGAAGTCCGCAAAGCTTCAGACGAGCCATCAGCAAAGGAATCATCAAATTTCATTACTCGGGAAGATTTGGAACGCCTTTTGGAGAAACATGGAAAGGATAAGACCTCACATGTCCATCGTCGCCAGCCTCCATATCCCGCTGCTATGCAAAGAATCCCTCTTCCAAAAGGTTATACTTCTCCAACCTTCACTATTTATGATGGAACTGGCAATGCTCGAGAACATGTCTCTCGTTTCCTTGAAGATTTGGGAGAACACGAACACAACCATGTTGTTCGCCTCAAAGAATTTTCAAAATCTTTGAAAGGCAGGGCATATACCTGGTACAACAACATCGCACCAGGGACTATCAACAATTGGGGAGAAATGATTAACGCCTTCTACAGGAAGTACTTCTTCGTGTCATAGCAAGTCACTCTCTCTGATCTTGGAAGAATGTTTCAGAGGGTCAGCGAAAATCCCAATGACTACGTGAAAATATTCAGAGTCCAGGCCCTGGACTGCCATGATCCAAATATCATGGAGCAGCAACTGGTAGACTTGTGCATCAATGGCATGATCCCGATATACAGGGCTTTACTGGAAAATCTTCGTTTCCAAACTTTCTCGGAGCCTCATGAAGCAGCGAAGAGATCAGCAACTACTGCACCTGCTCTACTGGAAAAAGAAAAATCTATAAAGGCTGAAGAATCGCGAGACACTCGAGGAAGTAGGCGTCTGATCAACAAGCAGTACAACCTTCAGCCCTCCACAAACGTTGTCGCATAAGGGAGCAAACGCAAGGCTAAACCTCCAAGTAAGCATACCTCAGCTCCTCCAAAAACACAAAAGAAGGACAAACCAGAGGCACAAACCCCTGGCCAACGTACAAAGACTCCTGATCAAGACGCACCCAACTTTCCTCTCCCCATTAGAGAAGTGCTCGAACTGCTGGATGCCTGGATCCAAGATGGTGCAATAAAAAATCCATATGTCAGGAGAGAGCCAACTGAGGAATACATGGAAAATCCTCGTTACTGTCGCTTCCACAAGTTCGTCAATCACCACACAAGTAGCTGCAAAGTTTTGAAACGCATATTCAGGGAAAAGGTTGAGTCAAGAGAACTTAATCTGGGGGCTGAAGGAGTGCACATAGACCCCCTCCCCGTCAGGACTATCTCCATCTCTGAAGAACCAGTCAAGGAAGCAGTCCAGTCATTTATAGAGCATGTATGTGAGTTACTATATCTGTCAAAGGCGCAAAGGGGAGACATGTTCACGGCCTTGAACCACATAGTGTTTGGAAAGCGCCTGCTGATTCCAGAAGTACCTCCTGAACCTTCATCCACTGACAAAGAAATGTATGACTGGGGACTGCTCACCACAGTGAATATTAAAGGAAATGAATTCAAGAGAGCATTTTTTGATATCGGCACTTCCATCAACATTATTCCTTTGAAAACTCTCAGAGCCGCTGGCATTACTCGGCAAGAGGCTACTCACGCTCCCATGGTAATTAGGGATCACGAAGGGGCTTCCAGAGACGCGTATGGCCATATCATCCTCAAAAGTAAAAGAAAATTCGGTCTGCACTGAGACCAAGTTTTACATAATTCAAGAGGATCTAGGATATGACATGATCCTTGGACGAACTTGGATTCACGCTGGGAAGAAGACTCCAACACTTTTAACATGTCATGTTGTTCAAGAACACTCGGACTCGGAAGAAACAGAGAATGCCCCACCATTTGAGCATCTGGAGGAAGTTAAAACATTGATGGAGCTCACACAGAAACCTGGAGAAAGTGCACATGCCTTTGTCAAAAAGTTCCGTACTCAGGCAAGTCTTATCCCTCTTCATGCACCAATAATACCAATGTTCAAACATGCTACTCTGGTCCGGGGACTTCTCCCTGCTAACAACTTAGCAATTACAAAGAGCTATGAGTGGATAGTCTCACCTCAACAATATTACACCAAGTGGTTACGCTCAGAGCCTCTCCATATTGGTCATTCTATTGAGAGATTTATTGCTGAAGACATGGCTAAGCATGACAGACAGTATGCTGGATACTCCCCTCTGCACGAGTGTCCATATGTGCCGCAGCCATGGAATCAGCAGAAAATATTCAAGCGCGAACCACTAAACCGAACAAAATCAAGGAAGGAGATTTGGTTCTAAAGGAAACCAAACGTGATATCCATCCTGCAAGGAGCTCCAATTGGGAAGGACCATTTATGATTGCTAAGTCCATAACCGGAGGATACTACAAGTTGATCAACACAGATGGCAGAACCCTGCCAGTAATTCATGAGAGTTGGCTTAAGGCGTTCGTCTGAGCGTTTGAGGTACTGGAAGTTTGAGCATTCATGACGTCTGGATTTGGCATTTAGGATTTTCTTTCATTGTATTTCAATCCCTCCAAAATGTTTGCAATACTTGCAATCAGTATTTGAATTCAGCAATTTATCAAAATTCAGTTCATATTACTTAAAAGAAAATCTCTATCAAATCCAAAAGAAAATCCCCAATCATCTACGATCCAAAATTAACCAATATCAAAACCCAAATAAAAAACCTCACATCTCTCAAAAGTTCAGAAGTTCAAGAGATTACGAAAAAGAAATCAAAGAAAATCAGCAAAGAAAGATTTTTGCTCATCTGCATCCTTCAAGACCTGCAAAGCCGCCTTCTCCTTGTTTAGCTCTTCAGTCATCCCAGCAATATTGTCTTCTTTCTCCATCACAACATCATTGAGAAAGGGTATGTTGTTCTCACATGAGTCCTTGATACCATTTATTTTCTTGCGAAGCCACTTCACGTTGAGGCCAAGTCTTTCATAATTCTCCAAGTTAAACTCCTAATGAAAGAGTATATCTGGAGTCACAGTATTTCTGGCCCTAGTGCGTATATCACTTACAACACGCAAGATAATACTTACTTGCATTGTTAAAGCATAATCACGTCCAGGATTTCTGTCAACAATTATGTGGCCAAACTTCTTCCATATTTTCTTGTATAAGCTAGCATATCCAATGGGAACGCTAAACCCACCAACTAGTTCATGATACGGGAGTGATACATCAAATGGAGGATCAAGAGAAACTCCTGCACTTGGATATTCATGCACCACTATACGGTTCTCAGTTACTGGGGCAACTTTTACAGTCAGCGCAATAGCTTCTTCAGTATTCTCTACTGGTGGCTCAGTTTCTTCTATCACTGAAGCAGCAACAGTTGAGATTTCCATAAATTCAGTGGCAATCATCTCATGGCCTTGAAGTGCATAGATGTTTGTCTCTTCATCAATAATTCCAGGGCAGCTCGAACTATTTTTATCGGTTTCAGTATCCTCAACTTCGGTATTTGACACCTAATGCGAAGATTACATGAGGTTAGATCAATCTAAACATGAAACCAAATGATATCATAAAATAAAGTATACAAGCATCCTAACATCATCAAGTTCCATAATTATACACTCAAGGCACGAGCAAATAGCATGAAAGTCATGAAAATACGTTTTGCGGCAAGCTCGCCTGAGGAGACTTTACTCTGCCCTGTACAAGATGACGAACTGGGAGAAATCTACAAAGAATATAAGTATAGGTTATATATCATTCTCTTAGTATGGATGTCCTATACAACATGTCAAAATTTCATAACAATCCGATCAACGAGCAAGGAGATGTGATCAAAACATTAGACAAAGTATAGTCTGAAAAAGTCTCCTGGAAGTTTATTGTTTCGCCTTTTTCAGGCCCTAAACGTGCTCAAAACTTAAAAAGCTTCTGTTTAAAGCTTGGAAATTCTCTGGGCTTAAACATTCATATGCAGATCATGAAAATCCGACTTCGGATGAAGGTTTTACGGTGTTTTTGCTAAAAGCTGAAGTCTGAAATTTTCTGATGACGTATTTCGTCAAAATTACTCGTATACTCACATCGATTTTCATTCATTCATTCACAAATCAGCAATTTCATACTTCTATGTAGAGGTTACAAGACATATACTTACTTGGGGAGTCTCCGAAGCGTTCAAGGAGTTGGAATTGCCCATGTCAACATCAAGAGGCTCATTACTTCGATTCGGTTTCGAACCTTTGAGATTTTCTTCATCTCTATTCTCATAGAATGACCGAGCATTAGCACTCTCCACCTCTATGGCGACATCCTCCTGGACATGTTCTCAAACAATTAGAATTTTACATATGAAGCATTATATTTGGGCTATGAGAAAGAATACTCACGTCATTTTCTTCTTCAACGCTCAAATCAGAAATTGTCTGCCCAGCAACAGAGAATCGAAGACGATCAATACTGGACGGAGCAAAGTTCTGTAACCAAATAACAAATGTTGGTTTTATGATCCTAATAATACGGATAAAATAAGTCACAGCGTAAAAGTGTCGACAACTCACCAAAGAAACAATCGAGGACTTTATGGTGTTAGGCAACAACTTGCAATTCTTGTTCCTACCTTATCCACCATGAATAACTGTTTGTGCTTTCGAGAAGTTCACTTCAAGGCAAGATCTCACAGCACGACCGTCCTTCAAAAAAGAATTGAGGTGATAATCAAAGGCAACTACCTTAATTTTACGAAGAATGTGCGAAAGATACATACTGGTGAACATCATGGAGATGTCTTTCGCTTATCGCCGCCAGAGATGTGTTTCAATCTTGGTCGAGAAGCAATCATATCAGCAGAAGGAGGCTCTTTCACCAAAGGTTGATTAAACTTTACAAAGTCATGCAAGCGTTCAAATTGCTGATTCCAGAAATTTATATAACCCGGAGTTACATAGGTAACTCGGTCAGCACAAGGGAACCAATAAGAGCTTCCTTCAACATGTGTACGGTCTAAACAAGTCTTAATCTGTTCCACCGATGGTTTAATCCTCCGAAAAGTTGGAACACATTGATCCATACCCATTTGACGAGCTTCTATGTCAATGTTGTATTCCTCCACCGAAAAATCAACATATGTTGCTGCTATTAAATAGCCTGGAGTGCAGCTCAACATGAAAGATCTTTCGCCACCGCTCAAGTCAGCACCAGAGTTCAAGGCCATGCTTTCTCCAGCATTGAAAGTTATCAATTGAGAAACATGAGGAGGAATCAGCACCCAGGGACGGAAGTTAAACTCAGACTCACTGTCTACTACATCAATAAAACGCGTCTTGGATTGAGGCTGTTTTGTTGACCAACGCATAATTTTGGCATTATCCTTTTCGTGGAAAATACATCGAGAATCAGCAGCATTCAACCCTTGCAAGATACTACGGGGAATAGGCGCATACTTATCGAAGTGTTCCCACATTGAGGCCTGAAGAAACATCGTATTGGCGTAGCATTCAATCTTCATAAAGCCGTTCGAAACACTGGAGTCTATAACCAAGGAGTCCAGGTTAGAGTACAAAGAACCCAAGAATAAGCTACCTATGGGAAGTTGTTCACCTTGAGCCATCTTAATGGAAAAAGGGATTACAAATGGCTTTAGCAAAGTTCCGGCGTCTTCAAACACGTCTCTGGACAGCCATAAACACAAGAAAACAGCAATAAACAACATACCGTCAAGTTCGTCGGGAGGGACATCTCGTGGCCACAAGTATGTTAACCAGTGAGCATAACAACCTTTTCCAGAAGCCTTGTTAATTCTCTCCATCTCAGCTGTTAAGGTGTTAGAAATTGCTTTCTCCTCCGTCCAAAGCTCTACAGGAAAGTTACCAGTGATTGGAAGATGCAATAAAGCAACTACATCTTCCAAGGTAATAGTAAACTCTCCTCAGATGCAAATAAAGGTATGAGTTGGAATGCACCAGCGAGCAAGAAGGGCCACAATACCTCGCGCATCATGAAAAATATACAAATCTCCGGATGCTTGAATAGCTCTGGTAACCTGTGCTCTATCTAGCATAGCTCTAACACGAGGAAAACCCAACATGTGTCTTGCCCATCTGGAGAATTTCTCTAAAGGACGTCGATAGAGCTTGAATTCTATAATTGAAGCAAGGAAAAGTCCTCGTTCAAGGCAAAACCGAATAGCTGCTCGAGGAGTCACCAATTTCTTTTAAACAACCGTTCTGGGATTTATCAAAAGACGAAATGTTGGAGTTCTGAGACGTCTTTCAGTGCCTTGCTGAACCGTGAAGAATGCATCATCTATATTTGGAACATTTTTGATTCCAGGTGTTTCTTCTTCTTCATCACCAATAGAAGTCTCATCCATACACGTATTATCTCTGGAAGCGTCATTTTCCTGGGAGTCAGACATCCTTGCAAAGTAGTTGTAATGTGCACAAAGCATTTACTTCAGTATATCATTATACCAGGTGCAAACTGCAGCAATATGGTACCTATGGAAACGTCTACAAAAGGTAATTCTTAACTCTTAACTCTTTACAATTCCACTAACAATAGTGATTGTGCCGCATGAGTTAACACTCCAAAATCAGTTCGTTCCTTGAAACCTGCAATAACGAACGAAGATTTATTAATTTTTGAAACTGATTTTTCATAAAATCATAGACACAATTTTCATAGTTTAAACATCCACAACTGAGCTATGAAATTTACACCAAGACAATATTTTATCATAAATAAATTGTCAAGTTCGAGGGTTACTCAAAACCCATGTTTTAATTTTACAAAACAATAGAAACCGTGATTAACTCACGTAAAAAAAAATTTGACGTGAGTTTATCAAAAAAAAAAATCTCTTTTCCTTCGTACGATCGTTTTTCCTTAAAACGAAGGTTTCTTTCGGTTTTGAGAGAGGCTCACATCTTTTAAAGATAAAGTTTTAGTTTCCATGAAACCTCATAAACATAATTTTATCACTGGACACAGGTCTATTTTAAAAGAAAATTTTCTCTCAAGTTAGGGATTGTTGCTAGTTTCTTAAACTAACGATCAAATGAACGTACGTTCCTAAAACAAGGGTTTTTCACAAAACTCACATCCAAAAGTATGTACATACACATATTATTTTTATGATGAACAACTCATGAACAAACAACAAGTTTTGAAAAAAAAATTGATGCATACCTGTCGGCGTCGGCCGGAATATGCCAGACGGTGATCGGACGGTGGCGCTCCGGCTGGGAAATTCCGGCAAAAAAAAAAATCTCTTCTCCTCCCTGATGGCGTGAAGGTGATGGAGATATGAAGGTGGTGTTCGTGTGGGAGAAATAAAAAAAAAATGAAAATCAATTCCTTTTATACCAAATTTTATTTCCAAAACCTAATTCCATAAGGATTTCCCTTTCGGGTCCGGCCCCTGAATCCTAAACCGACCAAGGTTCCACCATCGAATCAGCGGTTCTACACCACTTTATGATCACTGGATGACGCTCTATTATGCTACTGGGGTTTTTCCTCAAGCCATGGTTTGCTCATTCAGTCGAAATCGGTAACGTCTTATCTTATGACTAAGTTCAATTACTTATTTTTGTCTGTATCTGGAAAATCACCATTCAATGCTGACTGAGGACCATGACTGTCCCGCACTAAACATGGGACTTAATGTATATGGTGGATTTTCGACAAGGCCAAAATCGTAAAACCATAATTATACATACTCCGGATCCGGCAATCGGATGAGTATTGAGAGTCATGTCTCTCAATAAAGCCTGAAAGCTCATGCCATAAAACCTATGACTGAGAAGGCTGTCTCTCAGCGTATATGTAGATATGTAGTCTCTCAGCTGAGGCCACGACGCATCTCATGAATACTGAGCAATTTCAGTAATTATTTCTGCATAGAATCGAAAGATTGGACGACTCCTAGATAGCATGCCTTCTAGTATAGAGCAACAACGTCTTCAGGATGCAACTAGGTTTTCCCTGACTATACAGGAGGAATATAACACTCCAGCAAGTTCATATTGCTCAACTCTCAGATAATTAATGCTCCTAGATAGGAAGCCCTGCTAGTATAGAGCCATCAATTAATTATCCCTAATTGTAGCTGAATATTCAACTATATTCTACGATTCTTCGAATGTTTCGTTACTTCAATTTATGATTTTCCCAGCAGAATTCCATGGGTTAGTAATAAATATTCAACGAGCAGGCATTTGAACACCGAATAAGCCCTGTACTTAGCAATAATGCACAGACCAGCATTTGAATGCGCAAACGAGCATCTCAAAAATATGAATGAATGAGGAACCTATGCAAAAATAGGAAGGAAAAATAATAATAAAAAAGTATTAGCAAAGGCGCCAGGGGACTGGGCTCACCAGCCGGACGATCATGCCGTGACCAGTCTCACGCCCAATTTTATATTTTATCATATTTTATTATTTTTCCCTGATCTCATGAAATTCTCTCATTCGAGCAAATCTCCTTCGTTTCAAGGAAATTCTCTAATTTCATGATATTTCTTTATGTCAAGGAAAATAATAAAATTAGGGAAAGGTGTCATGGGACCGAGCACCAGCCGGACGGCCATGCTCTAGCCGTGACTGGTCCCACACCTCACGGTTCCCTATTATTTTATTATTTCCTTCAATCCATGAAAATTCTCTGATTTCATGAATTTTTCCTAAAACCATGAAAATTCCCTGATTTCATGAATTTTCCCTAAACCCACGAAAAATATTATAAAATCAAGAAAACTCGCGGGACCGGGCCCTAGACGGCCGGTCATGCCTTAGCCGGTCCCACACACCTCTTATTTTATTATTATTATTTGTTTTGCTTTCCTCATTCCATGAAAACTCCCTGATTTCAACAAAATACCTTGGTTTCAACAAATCTCTTTCATTTTATGAAAATTCCCTAAAATCATGAAAATTACATAAAATTGGGAAGAGTGCCCTGGGACCGTGCCCGTTGGCCGGTCGTCCATGCCTTGACCATTGCCGGTCCCACACTCTATCGTTCCCTATTTTATTATTATTTTATTTCTCTCATCTCATGGAAGTTCCCTAATTTTATAAAACTCTCCAGTTTCATGGAATTTCCATCAATTCAGAGAAAATACATAAAATTACATAAAACTGGGAAAGAGTGGGACCGTGCTTTTCAGCCGGTCAGCCATGCCCTAGCCGTGGCCGGTCCCACACCTTGCAATTCCCTGTTTTATTTATTATTTTTTATCATCTCATGTATTTTTCCTAGTTTCAGCAAAACCCTGGATTCTGCATATTTTCTCAAAATGATGCTCGAACGCACACCAGAAAATATCGAAACCCTCAGGACTGAGACACGAACATCATGGTGACAAGGGCATATCCTCTTGACCGACCAAGGGTGAACCTAAGGCTTGCAAATGGCCGGTCCCACTATTTTAGTTATTTTAACCTAATTTGCTCAATTGCTCGTATTAGGTTCGAACTCTTTTCAAATAATCAGGGGTTCGCTCAAACGACCATCAATTGGTCTCATGACCACCAAGTTCCGGTCTCATGATCTCTTGGTCTGTCCCTCATCTTTTCACGGCTAGGTTTTATTATCTACCGCTCACACGAGCATTATTTTAATAAATGATTAAACCAGCATTTAATCATTCTTTCACCAACTGGTCCTCAAGAGACTTTGGTATTTTGCTCATTCGAGCATCTGGGCGTCACATGGTGGACTAATCATCCCATGTGTCCGGTCCTGCTTCACTCTACAGTTGATTTTCAATAAATCATTAATTCATTAAAATTAGGGTTTTGAATCCAGAACTCTGCAAAAACATGATTCTGAGTAGATTCGAATACTGATAATTTTATGTTGATTCCATGATCAACACTTTTATTTGTTATGCTCGACCCAGTAGTCAGTGTCTTAAATTAATATTTTATTTGGTCATGCTATCAACAATTCATCAAACGAGTAATATTTGCTCAAACCGGCAATATTTGATCAAACTAGCAATATTCGCTCAGACTAGCAATATTTGCTCAAACCAGCAATATTTGCTCAGATTAAAGAATATTGGTTCAACTATCAATATTCAACAATTCAGCAACATAGTTTGCTCGCCTTAGGTTATCAACATGATAATACCTCGTCTCAGCATACGTATTTAACTCATGAGTTTCAGAACATTTGCAAATCATGTTCAACTCAGCAATACATGGACTCATCGTCCCATAAAGTCAGCAACTGACTCCACAATCACTAGACATCAATCGTGTCACATGGGGGATATTAACTAGGGTTTTGGTCTGGCAGTCTACGGCACATGTGTTCATACACACGACGAGAATGTGAGCAAGTCGTGCAATCAGTTGGAAGAGTCAGAAAAGTAGTGGGTGGAAAGTTAACCAAGTCTCTGCACGATGAGCAACTGGTTTTGACATGATTTCCCACTTCCCCACTCTCTGATTCCAACAATTGTCACACTTCACGGGATCATGGTGTTTTCTTCCTAGCAATATGAAAGACCTATGAATCATGATTGAAAGGACAAGCATTTTCTCGGCAAGTTCATACAGACAATCTTTTGTCTACACGAACTCATCGTCTGAGCAATCACTCTCAATTGAGTAAAATTCAATCATTCAGAGCGTTCTTACGTTGAATTCACAACACACCTACAATCTCATATCACCATTGATCCCACACATTTCTCAGCTTCCCTCCTACAGATCGACCCATCCTCTCTTGTGACCGAATTGACTCTGGAACGGCCATTGTTCCTGGTTTAGGACAGAGTCCTACAGATTGATCTCTCGAACTTAAATCACTCCCTTCTTGCAGTGCATCTGTATGAGGTTCAACATTTCGCTCGGTTCAAGAAGTCTCCACACGGACGTCTCTTCAATTCCGTAAAAACCAGCAAATCGTTTTTCCCCATCTACAAGGCTGCAATAGTTACTCCCGTAGTACCTCTGAGCGGGATTTCTTCGACCCACTTAGTTAAATACTCAGTAGATGTGATGATGTATTCATGCTGTTTTAAAGATGTTGGATTGATCTTTTCGATGATATCAAGTCCCCAGCTACAGAAAGGACATGGACTTTTCACACAGTGTAATGGGATACAAGGAGTATGAATAAGGTTACCGTGGATCTGACATTGATGACACTTCTGAACGTACGCAGATGCATCATCTTCCATAGTCGGCCAGTAATACTTCTCGTGAATTTGAAGAAACAATTTCTTTTTCCCCTGGTGTTCTCCTTCATGGGTTTCTTTCAGGGCTGTCATAATTTCATCTCCGTCCAGGCATCTCAACAAGTCTCCTCCAAAGCTTTTGCGGTATAGGATCCCGTCAAGAAAGACAAATCTTTTAGCTTTCTGAGTGAGTTTGATTGCATCTTTCTTATCTGGTGGTGATTTGTTGTCTCGAAGGTATTCAATGTAAGGATGCCTCCAGTCCCCGGTGTGATGAATTGTCAGGGCCTCTAAATGATGAGAAGGCGTCTGACAATTAGGACAAGATCCCTGCAAAGTTCTTGATTGTGCTTCCATGGAGGGCCAGTAATACCCCGAGTCTTTGAAGTCTTCTATAAAGTGTTATCACCAACGTTTGTCCACATACTTCTTGATGTACACTTTCGAGCTTTTCCTTCGCTTCTTCATCGCCAAGGCACCGTGATAGAGAGGCATCATGGTTGCGATGGTACAAGGCTCCTTGGAGCAAGAAGAAGTTCTTTAGCTCTTTAAGGCTGACTGCTCCTCCTTTAACGGAACTGCTCAGTTCATGGATAATAGGTGTTCTCCAGTCGTTTGCTTGAGCATCTTCAGTTTGACTAATCCATGTGGAAGATACAGCTCGTCTTTGTACTATGATAGCTTTCTCTGACCCTTCGAATTGCAACTTGGAGGCGGGGGTTGCTAAGCAATCAGCATGCCGATTGTTGGTCCGGCCAGTATGGATGATAGTGGCATCAGCGAAATGAGTTAGGAGTCGCTACGCCTCAGCCCTGAATGGAGCAAGCGTTATATCCTTGAGAGAGTATGTCCCATTCATTTGATTGACCAGCAGTTTTGAATCTCCTCTGATCTCTAGATGCATCGCTTCTGCCTGTTTAGCTAAGGATAATCCTAGCAAGAAGGCTTCATATTCTGCTGAATTATTTGTACAGTGGAAGTCCAGCTTAAATGAATGTGAGAATACTTCACCAGATGGAGAGACCAAGACTATGCCCGCTCCTCCAGTATCGTTGCTAGGAGTAGCAGATCCATCAAAGTACAGCAGCCACGTTTCTTCCTGGACCACTGAAATTTCAGAAAATTCATCTGGTACATCGTCCCGTAATGTCGTGGGATCTTCCCCTGGAAAGGCAGCCAATAAATCTGCTACTGCTTGACCTTTGATTTCTTTGGGAGAAACGCATACTATGTCGAACTATGACATCTGAAGCAGCCATTTTGCAGGTCTTCCTATCAAAGTAGGTTTTGAGAGTAAAAAACTTTATGGGATCAGCTTTGGAGACAAGCACGACTCTGTTGGACAACAAATAGTGTCTGAACCTCTGCGTTGCATGAGCTAATGCCAGACATGCTCTTTCAGCTTTCGGGTATCTGAGTTGAGCATCCTTCATGGTTCGGCTATAATAGTAGATTGGATGTTCAACGCCTTCTTCATCTTCTTGAGATAGCAGTGCCCCGAAAGCAACGTCACTGGAAGCCGTGTATAATATCAACGGTCGTCCTTGTACTGGAGATCTCATGAATGCGGGAGATAAAAGTATTTGTTGTATCTTCTGAAACGCCTCCTGCTGAATAGCTGTCCAGGTGAAACTTGTTCCCTTCTTAAGCAGAGGAGTGAACGAAGCAATAAGTTGAGTCAATCCCGGTATGAAGCGTCTGATGTAATTTACCTTTCCCATGAAACTTTGTAGTTCCTTCACAGTACGTTGAGGAGGCATGGTAGTAATGTATTTTTCTTTGTCCGGATCAACTTTGATCCCTTCGGCAGTGACCAGGAATCCTAGAAACTACCCAGAAGAAACTCCGTAAGTGCATTTCAGGGGATTCATCTTCAACTTGTGCTCTCTGCACCTTTCAAAAACTTTCCTCAGAACTTCTAGATGTGATGCTCGAGCTTTCGATTTCACCACAACGTCGTCGACATAGTCTTCTACTTGCTTATGCATCATATCATGAAATATTGTTATCATGGCTCGCTGGTAGGTAGCACCTGCATTCTTCAATCCAAAGGGCATCACTGTGTAGTGAAAATTCCCAATGAGAGTGTGAAACGCGATCTTGGCAGCATCATGTTCAAACATCTTGATCTGGTTGTATCCACTGTAACCATCCATGAATGAGAACATACCGTGGCCGCTGGTTGCATCGACAAGCATATCAATGTTGGGTAAAGGAAAATCATCCTTTGGACAACATTTATTCAAATTCCTGAAATCTACACATCATCTGATTTCACCATTCTTCTTCTTAACTGGGACAATGTTAGCCAGCCATTTTGGATGTTGAATAGGCTTGATGAATCCTGCTACTAGCAATTTCTGCATTTCGACTTTGATTTGTTCCTCGACCTCATGCCTGAACTGTCTAGGTGGTTGTTTGACAGCCTTAGAGCCGGGAGTGATATGCAGACGGTGAGTGACCAGTTTGTCGTCCAGACCAGGCATTTCTTCGTATGTCCAAGCAAAGATATCCCGATACTCTTTCAGCAAATTTACCAGGCCTGTTCGTTCCTCCAGCGACAGTGCAGAACTTATTAAGATTAGTCTCGGATCTTCTTCTATACCGATATTAACCGTTTCAAGATCATCAGTAGTAGAATTCGTGCCATCTTGCAACTGTTGCGGAGCATCTTGAACCTCATCATCAGGTAATTGCTCAATCTGACGTGATTCATTAATGTGGGGAGACTCTTGATCAATCTCCCCTATTAATTGCTAATATTTGCGCCGTCGATAAATGACCCTCCCTTCTGCATCATGGGTAGTCATAAAATTGGATCCTGGGGTCGTGACCTGGTCCTTACGGCGTTTAACCGGTGTAGCAGGTGATTTGACTGGTTCTGCTTCTAAGGATAGCGATGACGCATCAGCAGCTGCTTCAATAGACTTCCAACTTGGAAGTGGAGTACTGTAGATCTTCTTATGAGGTTCAGGAATGCTCCTCTGGGATTCAATTAATTCAGCATCGTAGGCCAGAGCGTAAGGAGATGATGAAGCGGCTATGCGAACGATCTTGTTGTTGAGGAAAGCCTTCATACATTGATGGTAGGTGGATGGGACCACCTTATTGTCATGGAGCCACGGTCGCCCGAGTATCATGTGATAGTCAGGTTCTTGCTCGATCACATGAAACTTCACTTTTGATTGAATAGGCCCTACCCTCAAATCTATATACGCATATCCATATGTGTGGCTTTGGCTTACTTCAAATCCTGTCATCAGAATGGGATGGCGAATAATTTTACCTTGCGGGAATCTGGCCATCCTGAGATTTTTCATAGTGACGATGTTTGTGGAAGCGCCTGTATCAACGAGAGCCTTCCTAAATTCGGAGCCCTTGATGAAACCAGTCACGTACAAAGCTCGATTATGTCCTTCATCTGCCATGCGATCTTCTTCCCCAAAAGTTATGTTGTCGATTGAATGTTCAGACGCCAGGGATATTTCTTCGACTGTTGGGGTTGGTGAAGTTATTTGCACGTCAGATGATATCTGGCTGAGCGCAGAAAACGTGTCTGTACGGTGCTCCCTGGAAAAGTGTAAAAGTTCACACAAGTTTTCGATCAATTGTGCGACTTACTGATCCACCGGCTTCTCATAAGTAGTGAAACTATTAGTTTGAGGGTTGGGTGACGAATCAGTCCCCAGTGTTGGGACTTATGAAGCGGAGATGACACCTAACTCAGATGTCAGTTTGATGAGAAAATCGAGTATCTGGTCCATCGTACTTTTCACCAGATCCATGTTCCTGGCGTGAATCTCCAGGATCTGAGCCAACTCTGTCAGAGTCGGGGTTCCTCCACCTTCCATGTCGTCAGATGTAACATTAGAAAGAGGAACATTGTCATTTGAATATTCTGGATCGGGTTTGGATCAGTTGAATTAGTCCTAAGACCAACCATCTTGTGAAAGCTTGAAATTTGCAACCGAGAGATTAATCTCTCACTGTGGTCGCCAATCTGTAGATGGGGAAAAACGATTTGCTGGTTTTTACGGAATTGAGAAGACGTCCGTGTGGAGACTCCTTGAACCGAGCGAAATGTTGAACCACACACAGATTCACTGCAGGAAGGGAGTGCTTTAAGTTCTAGAGATAAATCTGTAGGACTGCGGCCTAAACCAAGAACAACGGTCGTTCTAGAGTCAATTCGGTCACAAGAGAGGATGGGTTGATCTGTAGGAGGGAAGCTGAGAAATGTGCGGGATCAATGGTGATCTGAGATTGTATGTGTGTTGTGAATTCAACGTAGGAAAGTTCTGAATGATTGAAGTTTACTCAATTGATAGTGATTGCTCAGACGATAAGTTCGTGTAGACGAAAGATTGTCTGTATGAACTTGCCGAGAAATTCCTTGTCCTTTTCAATCATGATTCAGATGTCTTTTATATTGCTAAAATGAAAAAACCATGATCCCATGAAGTATGACAGTTGCTGGAGTCAGAGAGTGGGGAAGTAGGAAATCATGTCAAAACCAGTTGCTTATCGTGCGGAGACTTGGTTAATTTTCCACCCACTACTTTGCTGACTCTTCCAACTAATTGCACGACTTGCTCACATTCTCGTCATGTGTTTAGACACACGTGTCGTAGACCGCCATACCGAAACCCTAGTTAATATCCCCATGTGACACGACTGATGTCTCGTGATTGTGGAGTCAGTTGCTGACTTTATGGGACAATGATTCCTTGTATTGCTGAGTTGAACATAATTTGCAAATGTTCTGAGACTCATGGATTGAACATGCCTGCTGAGGAAAAATATCATTGTCATATTGATAACCTGAGCAAACCTTATTTGTTGAATATTGATAGTTGAACCAATATTCTTTAATCTGAGCAAATATTGCCGGTTTGAGCAAATATTGCTAGTCTGAGCAAATATTGCTCGTTTGATAAATTGTTGGTCGTAGGACCAAATAAAATATTAATTTAAGATACTAACTGTTGGGCCGAGTATAATAAATAAAAGTGTTGGTCATGGGATCAACATAAAATTATCAGTATTTGAATCTGCTCATAATTATGTTTTGCAGAGCTCTGGATTCAAAACCCTAATTTTAATGAATTGACGATTTATTGAAAATCAACCGCAGAGCGAAGCAGGGACCGGCTACATGGGATGATGAGTCCACCAGGTAATGCCCAGATTCTCGAATGAGCAAAATATCAAAGTCTCTTGAGGACCAGTTTGTGAAAGAATGATTAAATGCTGGTTTAATCATTTGTTAAAATAATGCTCGTGTGAGCGATGGGTAGTAAAACCTAGCTATGAAAAGATGAGGGACAAACAAAGAGGTCATGAGACCGTCCCTTGGTGGTCGTGGGACCAATCGATGGTCGTTTGAGCAAAACCTCAATTGTTTGAAAAGAGTTTGGACCTAATACAGGCAATTGAGCAAATTAGATCAAAATAACTAAAACATGTGGGATCGGCCATTTGCAAGCCTTAGGGCCACCCTTGGTCGGTCAAGGGGATATGCCCGTGTCTCCACGGTGTTCGTGTCTCAGTCCTGAGAGTTTTGATATTTTCCGGTGTGCGTTTGAGCAACATTTTGAGAAAATATGCAGAATCCAGGGTTTTGCTGAAACTAGGAAAAATTCATGAGATGATGAAAAATAATAATAAAATAGGGAATGATGGAGTGTGGGACCGGGAATGGCCATGGCATGGCCGGCCGTCCAACGGTCCCGGTCCCAGAGCACTCTTCCCAATTTTATGTATTTTCTCTGAATTGAGGGAAATTCCATGAAACTGAAGAGTTTTATGAAATTAGGGAACTTCCATGAGATTAGGGAAATAAAATAATAATATAATAGAAAATGATGGAGTGTGGGGCTGGCAATGGCCAGGGCATGGCCGGACGGCCAACGGGCACGGTTCCAGAGCACTCTTCCCAATTTTATGTAATTTTCATGATTCTAGGGAATTTTCATAAAATCAAGAGTTTTGTTGAAACCAAGGTATTTTGTTGAAATCAAGGAGTTTTCATGGAATGAGGAAATCAAAACAAATAATAATAATAAAATAAGGAGCATGTGGGGCCGGCTAGGGTCTGGTCCCACGGTTTTCCTAATTATATAATATATTTTCATGGGTTTAGGGAAGAATCATGAAATCAGGGAATTTTCATAGGATGAGGGAAATAATAAAATAATAAGGAACCGTGAGGTGTGGGACCGGTCACGGCCAGGGCATGGCCGGCCGTCTAGTGGGCTTGGTCCCGCGACACCTTTTCCTAATTTTATTATTTCCTTGACGTGTGGAAACACCATGGGACTGGGAGTTTCCTTGAAACGAAGGAGATTTGCTCAAATGAGAGGATTTTTATGAGATCAGGGAAAAATAATATAACATGATAAAATATAAAATTGGGCGTAGGACTTGTCATGTGATTGGCCGGCTGGTGAGCCCAGTCCCCTGGCACCTTTGTTAATATTTTTTTATTATTATTTTCTTTCTATTTTGCATAGGTTCATCGTTCCTTCGTGCTCTGAAATGCTCGTTTGTGCATTCAGATGCTGGTCTGTGCATTATTGCTAAGTACACTTGCACCATTTTAGTCAGGGCTTATTCGGTGTTCAGATGCCTACTCGTTGAATATTTATTACTAATCCATGGAACTCTGCTGGGAAGAACCATAAATTGAAGTAACGAAATATTCAAAGAATCGTAGAATATAGCTGCATATTCAGTTACGATCAGAGATAATTAATTGATGGATCTCTACTAGCAGGCATGCTGTCTAGGAGCATTAATTATCTGAGAGTTGAGCAATATGAACTTGATGGAGTGTCATACTTCTCCTATATAGTCAGGGAAAACCTGGTTGCATCCTGAAGACGTTGTTGCTCTATACTAGAAGGCATGCTGTCTAGAAGCTTCCCAATCTTTCGATTCTATACAGAAATAATTACTGAAATTGCTCAGTATTCACGAAATGTGTCGTGGCCTCAGCTGGGAGACTACACATCTACATATACTCTGAGAGACAGCCTTCTCAGTCAGAGATTTATGGCGTGAGATTTCATGCTTTAATGAGAGACATGAGTCTCAATACTCATCCGATTGCCGGATCCGGAGTATGTATAATTATGGTTTTACGATTTTACCCTTGTCGAAAATTCACCATCTACAAAACCTTAATTAAAAGATTCTCAATTTATTTCGGTCCGGGATTCTCCTTTAGTTATTAAGGAATATCTTTGAACAATAAAAGATAAGAATTACTGCACATGTTCAAAGTATGTCGACATCTTTATCTTTGTAAATCCTTTTTCATATTTACAATCTTGGAACCGATTTACCACACTTCCAAACGAGTTTATAATTAGTTCATCTGATTTCCAAAAACTATATGTGATTGATCAAATATCAATTATCAAATCACTAATCATGGGTTTACGTTTCTACCAAACACAAGGATCGGTTCTACCTCCATATGGTTACTGGGACCGGTTACATCAGTTACCAATATCGGTTACATCAATTACCAGGACCGATTAGCATATACTCATGGTATTACTTGTGATCGGTCACACCAGTTACCAGGATCGGTTACACCAACACCAATTACAAGGATCGATGACACACTCTTTTGTGATCGGTCACACCAATTACTAGGATCTGTTACACCAATTACTAGGATCGGTCACACCAATCACAAATATCGATCATACCATCTTAGGTGATTACTGAGGATCCGTTGCACTAATAAAAGTCATATTAATACATAAGTCAATCACTGTGAATATTTTTACCAAGATACATAATAAATTATGATCGGTTGTACTAATCACACATATAGGTAATCCAAAGATATGCAATGAATAACAATACCAATAAGCCTAGCGATTTTCCTTTCGATTCACAAAACATGTTTATGAATGTACTTCCTTTAAACGAATGTAAAAAATGTTTCCTAGGAAGAAGTCTTCACCTATACCCATACACATAATCACAATATAATTCATACGATTATGTCGATGTCTTATATACGAAGTTCAAAAGACAAGGTTATACTTCGTATTGTAATTCCTTAATACTATGTCTATCTACTAGAGTACAATCATTCACAACTTCGTAGTTATGTTTTCAATATAGCACGACTTAAAAGATACTTTAGGAATGAAACAGTTCAAGTCAAAATATTACTAATCTCAAGAGGAAGGATGATGTCATCGATGTAGCTCTTTACTTCTTCACATTCTTCAACTCTTCGAGTAATACTTGTATGTCTCATATCCTAATAACTTTCTAGTTTAACCTATACGAAGTTGACTCTAGTACATAATCAAGCGACTCTTTAAATGAGTTTTGGTTCAATAAAATATGACAACCAACCTTGACATACCAACGCTTGGTGGGTTCAACCGAGCAATGCTCTAACAGAGTAGATAGACTTTTGAGTGATAGATGAGTTCAAGTCTCCACATACCTTTTGTTGATGAAGTTACACAAGCTCCCCTTAGTAGTTCTTCGTCTTCAACCGATGAATGCCGTGAAGTCTAATGCTCAACTACACTTACTATCCTAATCCGAGACTTAGCTATAAGTAGACTAGAAATTAAGACTTATAGTTTTGGCAACTAAACTTGACAAACAAGATTGAGATATCAACGCTTGCGAGTTCGACCGAGTAGTGCTCTAACAATCTCCCCCTTTGTCAATTTTAGTGACAAAACTATCAATACATATGGATTACAAAATTAATAAACTTTGTAGCTTCTCATCCAAATGCTTGATTTCCTTGGTTCTTCAACATTACTCGAAATCTTCGTCACTTCCAAGTACTCCAGTGATTCAAAACGTGTTCAACTCAGCAGCATAGTTGTTGAAGATCCATAGGTATAACAATATATAAAAACAATATGTTTTCGTATTGTTATACAGTGTCATAGTATTATTACACAACATCAAAGTCCAATTGTATCACAACTTTGACAACAATACTATGGTGATATGTATCGCCCCCCTTAGTCAATACTTCATCTCATATGAAAACCACTCCCCCTTACATAATGATCCGTAAGCCATATGTATTTGCAGTGTGAACTACACATTAATTCTCCCCCTTTTTGTCAATATAAATTGGCAAAGGTACGAAAACTAGTGGGAGCATAATGAAATTCTCATAGAGGTTCTTCATGACTAAAAGAAAACATATCAACTTTGTTTAGATGCAATCATATAGTCGAAACTAACTGCATTCATCAAGGAGTCTATAAAGATACAAGAAAACTCCTACAATATTCCACACCACACTCCCCACAAAGATTTGGAAATTAAGCACAAGTTCAAGTAAGAACTCTCCCCCATAAAATGTCATTCCCGAAAGAATAACAAGAGCGACCTTACTTTTGCAAGAAAAGAAGGATTTAATTGTATACTTAGATCCCCAACAGAGTTGTTATCTACGTAGAAACAAATGCGAAATTGAAACAACACTTACACTGACATTCTAAGCCTTTATTTCCCAATAAATACAGATAAGTCCAGGGGCAAAAGATTAGACAACTAATGAACCAAAAAAACACCAATAGACTGCCGTGAGTGTTGAAACGTAGCAGTATCTAAAGGTTTGGTGAGTGAAAACGCGGAGGTCTAACAACCACACCCAACAATTCGTTTGGCAATATGAGATGACTTACTCCAATACACTTTCTATAGAATCAACTAGACAGTCAGACTCAATCTAGAATAAAGTATATCAAAGAGTTTAATATCTTTAACTCTTAATTCAATCCGCAATCAGCAAATAGAAATCTGCGAGCCTGATTGAATATAAGAGGAATTACTTGAACGGTACCAAAGACCAATGTTCAAGTGTCAATCAATGTAAATCAACAACCGAAGGTTGGATATTCTAATTGATTGATCTTAACGCACAACCTGTGATATTTCAATTATATAACAAAATATAATGCGGAAAAGAAATAACACAGACACCAGAATTTTGTTAACGAGGAAACCGTAAATGCAGAATAACCTCGGGACCTAGTCCATATTGAACACCACACTGTATTAAGCCGCTACAGACACTAGCCTACTACCAATTAACTTCGGACTGGACTGTAGTTGAACCCTAATCAATCTCACACTAATTCAAGGTACAGTTGCGGTCCTTACGTCTCTGATCCCAGTAGGATACTACGCACTTTCTTGATTCCCTTAGCTGATCTCACCCACAACTAAGAGTTGCTACGACCTAAAGTCGAAGACTTGATAAACAAACCTGTCTCACACAGAAAAGTCTGTAGATTGAATAAATCTGTCTCCCACAGAAATACCCAAGAGTTTTTGTTTCGTCTTTTGATAAATCAAGGTGAAAAAGAACCAATTGATAAACCAGACTTATATTCCCGAAGAATAACGTATTATTATCAGTCACCTCACAATAAACTTAATCGACTAGCGAAACAAGTTATTGTGGAATCACAAACGATGAGACGAAGGTGTTTGTGATTACTTTTCTATCTTTCCTATCGGAGATATAAATCTCAAGACAATTTTATAATTGCACTCAATCATGATAGAAACAACAAGATCAGATCACGCAACTACAAAGAGAATAGTTGGGCCTGGATTCACAATCCCAATGAAGTCTTCAAGTCGTTAACCTACAGGGTCTCGAGAAGAAACCTAAGGTTAAAGGAGAATCGACTCTAGTTATGCAACTAGTAATACACAGGAGGTGTGGGGATTAGGTTTCCCAGTTGCTAGAGTTCTCCTTTATATAGTTTTCAAATCAGAGTTTGCAATCCAAGTTACTTTGGTAACAAAGCATTAAATATTCACCGTTAGATGAAAAACTTGATTCAACCAAGCTAATATATTTCAACCGTTATATCGAACTTAGCTTGTTACACACAAATGAAATGTACCCTCATTTAGGTTTATGTAACCGTACCTAAACGCGTACACCATGTTGGTTCACAAATAGTTAACCGAGGTTAGCCATATGATTACTCTCATATCAACCTTATTCATCTTAACCATAACTAGTTCAAATGACTCAAATGAAACTAGTTAAAGAGTTGGTCAATTGCTATATTCTCATAGATTTATACAAGAACACAATTGAAGCAAAATCGGTTTGATTCACTCGAATCGATACATGAACATTGTAGCCATGGTTTGCAAAGATTGCATTCCTTATTGATAAATGTTTTAGGTTCATGTACAACCGATCTTAGAAAGTAACCACTTAAGTATGTGTATGGGTATGTGTACTTAAGTAACCGGATTTGAGTTTGTTTTAGTTTTCAAACTCAGCAGAAATTCACGGACGTGAACTTTCCGCCAGTATGCGTACGGGTACGCGTACTTTAGGTAACCGGATGAGTTTGGTTTTGGTTTTCAAACTCAGCATAAATTCACGGACGTGAACTTCCGCCAGTATGCGTACGGGTACACATACTTACCCAGTCTCCTACAACCTTTTTATATACACACAAGTATGCATACTTTAGGTTCCCGGTTTTGGACTTATACACTAATGTGCGAACACAGTATGCTTATATCCAAGAATGGTTATAGGATCTAAACTCTTTATTTCAATCATTGAAACATTCTTTTATAATGACGACATCTGTTTTCACATACTATTAGCATCAAAGAAATTTCCAATATATTGAAATAATCATTATCGAAATATTCCAAGTCTTACACTAAATGATTGTATCACACAAACCATATAAGATGTTACTCGGTAATTTTCTCATGATATAAAATGAACTTGGTCGAAGCGAAAGCTTACCAACACATATTTCGCGAAATATGTAAGCGAGATATACTCAGATCGAAATCTCAAATGTGTATAGAGAAAACTATATCGTAACACGACTTATGTCTCAATATAAAAGATAAAGTAGAAATAGACTTTCCAAGTGATAGATGAGTTTAAGTCTCCACATACCTTTTGTCGATGAAGTTCCACAAGCTCTCCTTAGTAGTTCTTCGTCTTCAAGTGATAAGCGCCGTGAAGTCTAAGCTCAACTACACAAACTATGTCCTAGTCTGAGACATCTATAAATAGGCTAGAAATCAAGACTCATAGTTTTGATCACTAACATTGAAAAACATGCTTGAGATAGCAATGCATGCGAGTTCGACCGAGCAGTGCTCTAACAGTGAGAATATCAGCCAATTGTTGTAGGGAAGGAACAAATTTCCATATTGATAATACCATTTTCATAGAGATCTCTAATAAAATGATACCTTATGTCAATGTGCTTAATTTTTGAGTGCTCAACAGGATTCTCAGTGATGCAAATCGCACTTGAGTTATCACAAAATATCTTCATTACACCAGTGTCGATTCCATAATCAAAAAGCATTTGTTTCATCCATAGAATTTGAGTACAACACGAACCTGCAGCAATGTATTCTTCTTTGCATGTAGAAATGGATTGTGAGTTTTGTTTCTTGCTATCCCATGCCACAAGATCCAACCCAGCATAGTAAAATCCCCCTGAAGTACTCTTTCTGTCTTCCACACATCCTTCCCAATCTGCATCTGAATAGGCAGTAAGATCAGCGTTAGTATCAAAAGTATAAGATAGACCATCCACGATAGTGTGTTGGATATATGCTTTTGTTATGGAGCATTACCCTGGCCATTTCCTGAATATTCCTATTCTTCCTTTCTGCAACTCCATTCGCTTGAGGAGTAATGGGTGGTGAGTATTGTTGAATAATCCCCAGTTTGTCACAAAATTCAAACACCTTAGTGTCCTAGAATTCAGTTCCATTGTCGCTTCTAATTTACTTTAGGTTGCGACCTTGTTCATTCTGGATTCTATTAATAATAATCTTGAATTCACCAAGGGTTTCATTCTTATGAGCTAAAAATGCCATCCAAGTGAATCTGGTGTAATCATCTACCATAACTAAAGCATACTTCTTCCCAGCAACCGTAGGTTGTTGAATAGGGCCGAAGAGATCCATATGAATTAATGGAGCTTTAGTGAGAATATCTCGAGATGATTTATGTGGAACTTTCGTTTGTTTACCCTTTTGACAGGCACCACAGACACCATTAATCTTTGCATTGATTTTCGGAACGCCTCTAACAAGTTATTTGTTAATGATCTTAGTTATAAGGCGATAATTGATGTGACCAAAACGTTCATGCCAAAGATGTGTAGATTCCACCTTAGTCAAATTGCAACAATTACTAAATTGGGTATTAAGAAGATAACAGTTATTTTTACCACGAGTTCCCTAAAAAATTACTTTTCCAGTTTTGTCTACAATGTCACATCCATTTGCATTAAAGACAACCTTATGGCCTTTCTCACAAATTTGACTAACATAAAGAAGATTTGCAGTCAAACCTTTAACGTATACTACATCATGGATTTCAGGAACACCAGGAAGTTTGATCGTCTCCTTCTTGCTTATGTAGCAACAACTCCCATCTCTGAATGTTACAGGACCTCCTTCAAAGTCGCTTAAATTCACAAACCACGAAAGATCTCCAGTCATATGTCTGCTACATCCACTATCAAGAAACCATTGAAAGGGTGATGTTGATCTTAGAGCAAAAGCTTCTACACGAACGCTACTATCCCGTTTGGGATTTCTTGTTAGATTTACACACCTTTTTAGAGAAGTAAACAGTTGTTCAGCTTTCTTATGAAGAGTACTCGCAACCTTTAGACTTTTCTTGAAACATGTACATGTATGTTGAAAATTATTATGAGAATCACAAAACATACATGGACCAACATCTTTAGACTCATCTGAGTAGTTCTGAGTCACATCAGGTTTTATAAAGCCTAAACCTCGCTTATCCCTGATTTGCGAAAATTCCTCAGGGAAGAATTAGAGGATTCACTCAAATCCATTGAAGATACTTTGACATACTTCAAATCCTTATACTTTGCGATTTCTGCAACTAGATCAGAATTGATCCGGATTTGTTCATCCAACTTCTTCTGGAGATTAACTAGCTCTTCAGAACGTCTTCTAAGATCAGAGTTGTTTTGGGGTATAAAGTGATTCTGCTGGAAATGGTAAATTTGGGTGTGCCGCCGAGAAACGAATCTAAACCCTAAACAAATGTACAGCACGGGAGTGCTTTAGATTAGAGAGATCAATATGTACAAATCTGGCCTAAACCAAGAAATGGTCGTTCCGGTCTTGCTTCGGTCACAAAATGAAGGAGAAGGGTTGATCTTAGGGAAGGAAGCGAAGAAGGTGTTGAGATCAGAATAGTTAACTTTGAAGGTGTGGTTGTTTTATGACTTGTATCAGAATGTGGAACTCGCTTGCGGAATGCAAGCTATGAATTCTTTGGTGTTTTTCTGGATACTTGTGTTGATAGCCAAAACAGTTGTCGTTGGTCAAAATAGGTCGAAACCTATTAATATCAGTCATAGTTGCACGCACCCTAATCTCATAGGAAGTGGGAGTAGTTGAGTGATGGAGAAGTGGGGTCATGTGAAAATTTAGAAAACCATGTCTTACTATGAGGGAATACGAGTCAATTTACACCCACTACTTCTCTGCTGCCACTAACTGTCCGCCTTTCCTGACACTTTCTCATAATGTGCGTGTTGCACGCCGTACGCTGTAAACCGCCAGACGAATACCCTGATGAACATCCCCCAGTTTGTGACATGTTTGATGTCTCGAGTATTTTATAGAAAATATATAGCAAGTTGTTTAGTGGGTCTTGCCTAATTATTCTGACCAATCACGCGCAAGCTAAGTGGCGGGTAGTCATATGTGACGATCCAAGTCATGAGACTTGCCGCAAAGAATAGCATGTGACGCTATTAGGTTAAATAACTAAGTTATTTGTGAAGTCGATACTCATAAAATATCGTATGTATTCGATGTATGTAAAGCATCGTTTTTGAGCAAGCAGCTCAAAATAATCGATGCATGTGAAGCATTGTTACATTGAGCATGTCTTTGGAACCTAGTGTCTTAAAAAGAGCATGACCAGACACTTTCAGGAAGTTGTTGGGAACTATTTATGCATGCCAAAGGGAGGCCGATCAGTCCCTATAGGAGAGTGGTGGCTGGTAGCCATTATGACATCCTATTGGTCGGTCCAAGTAAAATCTAGACCGGTTAAATTGGCTAGCCAAATTGGATGGCTGAGATGATTTGAGGCAATTATCGGTTGCCGCTAATTTAGTTAAAACTCCTACAAGAAGCGTGGACATCCATCTTCGGGCGATCGTTTAGAAGCCATATGGGCAGGCCGCGGTGTGGCCGATTGTTCCTTATTGAAGAGAGGTGGCCAGTGATCATGAACACATCTTGTTGAACGCCTAGAATAGGAGTTAGGCTGTCTGATTCGACTGGCGAAGTTAGGCGGCCGAGATGATTTGCGGTTGTTAATGGTTGTCGTTGATTTAATTTAGGTTTTAAAAGCCGTGTGGCCAACCCATTTTGGGCTAACAGTTTTTGGTGTTGGCGGCATGTTGTAGACTATTCGACCGTCCAGTGATATATTCGGGTCGCTAGTGCGCGTATCCATGCCTTGTCCGTCGATCAGAATTGAATCTAGGCCGGTCAATTCGGCTGGCGAAGTTGGACGGCCGAGATCGTTTTGCAGTAGCAATGTAATGCTGCTTAACAGAAACTAGGGTTTCGCAAGTCGCGCGGCCATCTAGCTTTGGGAAATCAGTTAGTGGCACTATTGGCGAGTTGGAAGGGCTTCGATTGGTCGTTGTATTAGTGGGCCCGCCGGTGTGCCTGATGATGCTTGTTCGGTCGCATTAGGGAGCGGCTAAGCTTGATAAATCGAGTGGCCAAAACGTACGGCCGTGATCATTTTAAGAGTGTCATGGGAAGTCTATATTAAATTCCTTAAGGAATTTAGGCGTGTCGACCAGCCAACTTCCAACTTTATTTAAAAGTGCGTGTGGCGCATTTAAAGCGATCTGATTGGCGAGTTGGACGGCCGATCGTTTTGCAGTAGCAATGTAATGCTGCTTAACAGAAACTAGGGTTTCGCAAGTCGCGCGGCCATCTAGCTTTGGGAAATCGGTTAGTGGCACTATTGGCAAGTTGGAAGGGCTTCGAATGGTCGTTGTATTAGTGGTCCCGCCGGTGTGCCTGATGATGCTTGTTCGGTCGCATTAGGGAGCGGCCATTTGATTGGCGCATTTAAAGCGATCTCGGCCGGTCAATTCGGCTGGCGAAGTTGGACGGCCGAGATCGTTTTGCAGTAGCAATGTAATGCTGCTTAACAGAAACTAGGGTTTCGCAAGTCGCGCGGCCATCTAGCTTTGGGAAATCGGTTAGTGGCACTATTGGCGAGTTGGAAGGGCTTCGATTGGTCGTTGTATTAGTGGGCCCGCCGGTGTGCCTGATGATGCTTGTTCGGTCGCATTAGGGAGCGGCTAAGCTTGATAAATCGAGTGGCCAAAACGTACGGTCGTGATCATTTTAAGAGTGTCATGGGAAGTCTATATTAAATTCCTTAAGGAATTTAGGCGTGTCGACCAGCCAACTTCCAACTTTATTTAAAAGTGCGTGTGGCGCATTTAAAGCGATCTGATTGGTCGATGAGAAAGGGGGTCGGCAAGCGGCAACATGGAGTGTGGCCGATCGGTCACGGGCGATGCCTGCTGGATCGGATCGGCCGGCCAAGTGGCGTGGCCACGCTTCCCTTTGTTGCTTCTTTTACTTGCCGCAGTTCCTCTTTATTCTTGTTTTCTACTTTTGGTAGGATTTTTGCTCCTATTAGTCCATGGCGGATTAATTTCCTAGCTCACCTAGGTTTGGTCTCGACCAATAGGGTTCGAGATATTGCGTAGGGCGCAAAAAACCTAATTTTTGCAAATTAATTAGGTTAAAATTTGAATTTTGTGAGTTGTCGCAAAATTGGTCAAATTTGGTGAATTCTGTGTGTTGACAAAAAATTCTTAATTTTATTCTCAGAGAGTAGTCAGCGCGTCTTCTGACTGAGTACTTTCATGCAGATCTTAATATTGATACTTCAAGAAATTCATGCTACTCAACTGCGAGTGAACACTAATTGTCATGTCATATCAATATTAAGGGTTCAGCCGGGGAACATAGCATAGGAAAATTACTCAATAATCCATACATTAATGAATAATGTAGGCGAGAGATTAATAAAATTTATAGAATGTTTGGGATTGTTGCTACATGCACCATTCTGAATAAATTTTATATACGTATACTGAATTACTCAATACATATGTAAGTAAAGAGGCCTAGGCACTCATTATTTTTGAATGGCTCTATTTCTTTGCAGAATGACAACACATTAAATATAGGGTTTCACAATTTTAGACATGAACTAAAAACCACCATCAACATTAATTCCCTGCTTAGTACGTAACAATTACATTGTAAAAGATTGCATTCCTTAATATATAAATGTATTAGTTCATGAACAAGCCGATTTTAGAACATAACTTACTCAAGTATGCAAACTAGTAAGCATACCTAAGTGGTCGGACTAAGTTTGGGTTCGCCAGTATGCGAACGGGTTCGCATACCTCCAAACTCAGTTGAATTTCCGGACATACGCCAGTATGCATACGTGTGTGCATTCTTGGACTTTCATTAACCAACCAGTACGCGTACGGGTATGCATACTATGATTCCCGGACTTGGAATACCATGCGACAGTTTAGCATACAAGTACGCATACCGTGTTATATCCAATCATGGTTAATTTTTCTAAACTCCCATTTCAATCATTGAAACATTCTTAGAAGACGATAATAACTGTCTCACACAAACTATTAGCTTCAAAGCAATTTTCAAGTGATCGAATGATCAATACGAAACATTCCGAGTCTACATCAAATGACTATCTCACACAAATCATGTAAGATGTTACCAGGCGATATTCACATGATCATATTTTGACTTTCGTCAATAATATAAGATGAACTTGGTTAAAGCGAAAGTTTACCAACACATATTTCGAGAAATATGTAAGCGAGTTAAACTCAGCTCGAAATATCAAATGTGTATAATCGAAGTCTATATAGCTACACGACTTTTGTATCAAATAGGAGATAGAGTAAATAGACTTTTGAGTGATAGATGAGTTCAAGTATCCACATACCTTTTGTTGATGAAGTTCCACAAGCTCCCCTTAGTAGTTCTTCATCTTTAATCGATGAACGCCGTAAAGTCTAATGCTCAACTACACTTACTATCCTAATTTGAGACTTAGCTACAAGTAGACTAGAAATTAAGACTTATAGTTTTGGCAACTAAACTTGACAAACAAGCTTGAGATAGCAACGCTTGCGAGTTCGACCGAGTAGTGCTCTAACACTAAGACTATGGCATGATCGGCCTCATCAACCAACTTATGAACGTCCTCCAAAAACTTGTCAGAAGCCTGCGACTTCCGTGCCAATGAGAGGGTATCCTTGTGTTCATCATAGGCATTGTGCGCTTTGTCTTCATGAATCATCCTTATGGTCAACAACATGCCCACCTCTTCCCTCAACACGAGCAAGCGTTTTAGTTCATCCTGCAAGTAAGAGGAGCGAACGTGTGCAGACACAGCTGCCAGAGTCAAAGTATACTCATGGAGCTGTGGGGTAGCCTCTTCAGCTATGTAAAAACGGCAGTCATCTACGACATGGTCTAAACGATCGACCATTGTTATGGACTCTTTGAACAGCTGGTCAACAACATAGAGAGCTTCAACAACATCATCCAACGTGCACTGAAACTCAAATAACACGCTCCCAGACGCCCGAGCCGGTCAGGAAATCTGGTGTGTCTCGTATTGCTCACTAAATTGCGCGCGCATAGTATTCCGGTTCGCTTCCCTTTGTTCCCGGAGTACCTCAACTTCAGCCTTCACAAGCAATAACCGCGTCAACTTCTCACGTTTGAACAAAACCGTAGCCAGCATGGGAACGGGCGTTAAGGTCAAGACATAGCCATGGAGGAGGCGCACCATCTGAACAGAGCATAGACCAAGGAGACAAACGAGTGGAACGGAGGGGAAGCTGGGTAAGGAATGATTATGAAACTACAAGAGTCACTAAGTGTCTATGTATATGAAAAAGCACGGACCAGCCAATGCATGCCAAGGTATATGACCGCCCCAATGGACGGTGAAGATCTCCGCATAGTTAAGCGGGTACGACGAGAGAATTCCTTCCAGGGATTGGTGTATGAGAAGAAGGGAGAGTTGGGACGAAATGAGATTTGACTATCGGGTTATTTAATAATTAACCCAATAGTCAGGGGACTAATGTTGATACATGATAATAGTTACCCCTTAGCAGAGCTAGGAAGCCCCTAAAGGAAAGACAAACCCAATGTGAAACATGGGGGACTTGGGGACTAAAGCCCAAGTCCACTAGAAGGTATCCACTAGATGGAAATGACAGGAAGGGAATTAACAAGAAAGGTTAAGGTTGATTAGAGAAGTAGTGGTATTAGTGGTAATTAAGGAGGTTTAGGTACATGTGGCATGATGTTATAAAAGGAAGGGCTTTTGGGAAAGTCTATAAAAGGAGGTGTTAGAGCACTGTTCTGCCGAACTCGCAAGATTTGCTATCTCAAGCTTGTTTGTCAAGTTTAGTTTTCAAAACTATAAGTCTTGATTTCTAGTCTACTTATAGCTATGTCTCGGATTAGGATAGAATGTGTAGTTGAGCTTTAGACTTCACGGCGTTCGTCGATTGAAGACGAAGAACTACTAAGGGGAGCTTGTGGAACTTCATCAACAAAAGGTATGTGGAGGCTTGAACTCATATATCACTTAGAAGTCTATTCTATTCTATCTCCTATTGAGACTAAGTCGTATAGCTATATATACTTTACATTATACACATTTGATATCTCAAGCTGAGTTTAACTCGCTTATATATTTCTCGAAATATGTGTTGGAAAGCTTTTTGCTTTAACTACGTTCATCATTATTCTTGGCGAAAGTCAAAAGATGATCATGTGAAAATCACCTGGTAACATATTACATGATTTGTTTGAGACAGTCATTTGTTGTAGGCTCGGAATGTTTCGTATTGATCATTCGATCACTTGAAAATTGTTTATAAGCTAATAGTTTGTGTGAGACAGATATTGTCGTCTTCTAAGAATGTTTCAATATTGAAATGGGAGTTAAGCTAAAACCCATGTCTGGATACATTACGGTTTGTGTACTTAGTGTACGTACTGTTGTGACGGAATTCAGGACCGAAAATTTACATATCTGTTCGCAAACTTATTCAACTGTTTAAGTCAGGGTACTTAAGTTTGCGTACCCGTTCGCAAACTGATTTAACTGTTGAAGTCCGGGAACCAAGTTTGCGTACCCGTTCGCAAATGGTTTCAACTGAGTTCGGTCCGGATCTAAAGTTTGCTTATCCGTTTGCAAACTGTCGGCTTGTGACCAATGTCCGGAACTTAAGTTTGCGTACCCGTTTGCAAACTTAAGTGGTTCAAGTTCTAAAATCGATTAAGTATGATTTCATACTCATGAACAAATACATTTATAAATTAAGGAATGCAATCTTTGCAAACCATGGCTAAAATGTTCATGAACTGATTCTTTTGAATCAATCCGATTTTGCTTCTATTTTGTCTTGTATACTTCTATGAGAATATAAACAATTGAACAACTCTATGGTAACACAATTAGATTCATTTGATTATAATTTGATCTAGAAGTGTTAAGATGAACATGGTTAAGAGAAAAATGTTCATATGGCTAACTTCAGTTAACTGTTATTGAGCCAACTCAATATACAAGTTTAGGTACGGTTACCCATATCTAAATGAAGGTATATTTCATTTGTGTGTAACAAGCTAAGACTATCTAACGAGTAATGATGGAAACATATTAGCTTGAATCTTGAATCAGGTTACATCTAACGGTGAATATTGATTGCTTTGTTCCAAAGTTATCAAACCATGATTTGAAGACTATATAAGGGAAAACTAATCCCCACACCTCATGTGTGATACTAGTTGCGACTAGAGTCGATTCTCCTTTAACCTAGGTTTTTCCTAAAACCATTATAGGTTAACGACTTAAAGACTTCATTGGATTCTGAAGCCAGACCCAACTATTTTCTCTGTAGTCGCGTGTTCTGATCTTACTTGTTTTATTGTATTGAATATTATCTTCTCTAATATTTTCTCGAGATTTATATCTGATAGGTAAGATATAAAAAAGTAATCACAAAGCTCTTCGTCTCATTCTTTGTGATTCCACAATAACTTGTTCTACTACCATATAGTTAAGTTATTGTGAGGTGATTGATATTTCTAGGATGTTCTTCGGGAATATAAGACCGGATTATCAATTCGTTCCTTTTCACCTTGATTTATCAAAAGACGGAACAAACTTCGTAGGTATTTAAGTGGGAGACAGATTTATCTATTAAAATAGACTTTTCTGTGGGAGAAAGATTTGTTTATCAAGTCTTCGAATTTGGGTCGTAACAACTCTTAGTTGTGAGTGAGATGATCTAAGGGAATCAAGTGCGTAGAGTCCTGTTGGGATTCAGAGGCGTAAGGAACGCGACTATACCTTAATCAGTATGAGATTGGTTAGGGCTCAACTACATTCCAGTCTGAAGTTAACTTGTAGTAGGCTAGAGTCTGTAGAGGCTTAATACAATGTGGTGTTCAAATATGGACTAGGTCCCGGGGTTTTTCTGCATTTGCGGTTTCCTCGTTAATAAAACTTCTTGTGTCTGTGTTATTTCTTTTCTGCATTATATTTGTTTATATGATTGAAATATCACAGGTTGTACATAGTTCAGTCAATTGGTAAATCCAACCTTTGGTTGTTGATTGAAATTGATTGAGACTTGAACATTGGTCTTTGGTACTGTTCAAGTTGTTTCTCATAATTATCAGGCTCGCGGATTTCTATCTGTTTGATTTGCTGATTACATTGAGAAACAGAGGTATAGCTCTTGGATATATTTTCTTTGATTGAGTCTGACTGTCTAGTTGATTCTCTTGGAATTATATTGGAGTTAGTCCATACAAATTGCCTAAACGAAATATTGGGTGTGGTTGTTAGACCCTCGTTTTTTCAGGAGGTACATATTACAATAGAAAGCAAAATCTCTCTGCCATTCCTAGAAAAGTGTTGTCATTAGGTGTGACTAGGACGGGTAGGACCAATATCATATTCACCCCTCAACAAACGACTCAACCTGAGATGTTTGACCTAGGGAACACCGAGTTTCGACTTAGATTGAGACGATGGTCGTCTCAGGTTGAGTCGATCGTCCTTCACTGAGCCGATAATGGTTACTTCCGTCCAACGACTCTAATCCCTATATTAGTCCTGCAGGGTTTAGCGCAGATAAGATTTATCTTTGTGTAGAAACTCTGTAGTATGTTATTCGGCCAGGGTTGCGGAATGACGGTAAAATGTTTAGTGAGTTTGAGTTATTGGAGTATAATTTATGAAAACTGTATTGATACTCGTAACCCGAATAAGCGTAATGCAACCGTGTTGTTTGGTTATATCAATCGCCTAAACAAGCGAAAGAATTTATAGATTTAGTTCGGGTTGTGAGTTGATATCGACTTATAAGTGAAACAAATACCGAAATTGTCTTACAAGCTAGAGAGGAATGGAAAATATGGAAAAGAACAAATTTTACTCACGAAGCTCATTATGCAATCCTTATAGAGTTTTTGATAACCCGTATGAGATGTTAAAAAGTAAACATATTACTCGAACAAGAGATTTATGAAGTTGTTTTAAAGTTTAATTGAATGTAAATGTAAATGCAATTTTAATTTTACTTTGATTTGCTTTTGAATTGACTAGTATAATTAAATTTAATGATTTACATAAGATCATTTATAATTTTAACTAAATGTTATTAAGTTTACATAAGTATAACTACTCGCTCCCACTCCAGTTCTTGTTATACGTGTTCCCATGCATCATATTCTCAAACTCTTCATATAATCTTGCACCTTGAGATCATTCACCTTGATTGTCGAACCATTGATTTAATCCTTGAGCTGGAGAGCCTTCGAAGTCTAATGATCTTCCATAATCTTGATAACCTTGGGGATTTTGTTGAGGGGCTTGACGATACGGAGATGGTTTCACTGGATGATACTCTTTCCTTAGAATAATGTTGACTTGTGAGTCTGCCACTCTATCCTGGGATATTAGATTTCCATTATTGGTTAAAAAATTAGGACTGAAGCTCATGCTTTCTACCTGCGTAACTCTTATATGTACATACGCGTAGTTTTCATATCTTTTAATTCCATTTAATTTAATTGTTCTACCAATTTTTAATGATGGTTGATGTTCCTGTATATGAATTAGGACGGTCGAGACCTTGTGATACAATTGGTATTATCCGACTCTCTCCACCCACAGTAAGAGAGTCTAGCTCTCGCCTTAGGTCTGGAAAATCAGACCCAGACGACGAAGATTCCGGTTTTGTAGGCGCCTATGAAGATGAAGCTCCTCCTGAAGGATAAGATGAAAGATTGAATCACCGGAAATGGATGTGTTGGACACGGTATTTTCGATAATGCTTTACCCACTGCGGAACACCATAGATGCGCATACCATCTTGACCAATAATCGGATGTACAACTGTTTATTAACACTCGTTGTATTGGTCTTTGTCACAAAGGGTGAATAATGTCTCATACTTTTTCTAGACTCTTCTTTTCAATGTAGTGTGTTTCGTTACAAAGACAGTAGCCATAGATCGAGGCTTTTTTGGCAGTCTAACTTTACTAACTATTTTTCTAACACATCTATCTTCATAACAATAAAAACCACGATCCCTGATTGGACTGTATCACACAATGCACTGGAGTAAAAAATCTTTGATTCTTTGGGAAACATGATAGCTTATGTCCCCAAAATCCTCATACGACATTCATTTATCAGTATGTTTTCTCCTAAGCATGTGTTGGTATCTCCACATATGTACATTATTTATCTCTCCTTTGTTTTGTTTTTTATGCCACTTACCGGCATTATACTACACTACAATAGGGGAATATTTTTCTACGTAGTCTAAAAATCTTGGTAAAAATCTAATGGTGTTATTCCTGTAAAAACATCTAAATTGTTAATTTCATACACATCTTCATATTGATGACATTAAAACTATAGAATGTTAAACATACCTATTTCGAGGTCTGTAAAATGAAACGTGTGTGTAATACCACCAGCACTCCACCAATACAAAGACCAATTTGGTTTGTTGTTTCTTCGCATCAATAGGGTACAAAGTAGTTCAAGGAAATTTATCGACATGAGGTAGCTTTGCATAAACTTTTCTAGTTTCGTACCAACCACTTCTTGGTTTTTGAGCATCGTTGTCTCGCTCAACTTGACAGATGACCTGGAGCTTTGGCTAATTATCGACCGGAAAGTAGATTGGGATTGTTCTCTTAATCAGATTTTGATTGTGTTTCCTGCACAGGTTGATTGAGTTTATTCAGAGGTGGTTTTCTGTTTCTTTTTAGCCTAATATCTTGAGATTGAGACCTTCTATTGAAAAATTTAGAGAAGTTGAATAAAAATTAGAAGAAGTTTCAGTGGAGAAAAATCTAAGGAAAGAGTGAGTTTTGGTGTGAGTTGAGAAGTTCAACGAGTATCGCATTTAGAGGTGTTGAAAATGTGACCGTTTTTGTTGTTGTTGAAAATGTGACCGTTATCATAAGAAATTGAGACGGTCGTCTTAATCTGCAACAATCGGCTATAATTCCCTTGGTAAACTCTTTCCCGACTGCCCAAAACTGAGTTTTCCCATCGGACTTGCTCATACTAGTTCTTGTTTCCCTATTAGGGTATTTATATTTTCAGATCAAACTGTTTCGTTTATTGATATGTTCTGTTTATTGATTCCTTGTTTGCCCCTTGTATGTTTGCTCATATGATATTTTCCTTGAATTCTTGCTAATTCAGAACATAGGAATGCCAATATTTATTGATGAGAGCCGTGAAATAATGGCTACTGCGTACCTTCTTCTTTTTCACAAGGTAATGTAAAGTAACATCATGTTTGTCTTTTGCTGACTCGACATCTGGATCTGACCCGCCCCGAGTTTTTTTTTCTTTTTGTTTTTTTGAGTCATATTTGATTCACGATCTAAGTCAGACCTAACCCTGACTCGAACCCGTTCAAATCAAGTTTTAAAAGACCCCCAACTCATGGGGAAAGACCACTGGCTCATATTTTTTGAGTCCGATTTAACTCAAAAAACAAACATATTGAGCCAAATCCAAATTAGTCGGGTGATTTCAGTCAAACCCAGACAAGTCAGGAGAAAACAAACAAGGTGTAAGTCTGTTTCTAGACTGGACAGAAATTTGGCCAACCTGACGATTGTGCCAGTCCCCTAGGAATGCCACAAAACGGTGCAAGTCTGTTTCTAGACTAGACAGAAATTTGGCCAACCTGACGATTGTGCAGTCCCCTAGGAATGCCACAAAATAATTTGGCACTCCCATGAAACTCTCTGAGCCCCTACAAAAGCTTCACAGCCTATATGCAATCTCACCACACTAAGTTAACATTTTCAAAAAAACATGAAGGATGAGAACACATCATTACAAATAGACACAGAGGCAGAATTAAAACTCACCAGCAACATAAAATTTCTGGTAGATTTTAAAGTGACTGAAATTCTGGTAGATTTTAAAATTTCTAGTGTTTACAAATAGACAACACTTTTTTTTTAACTGCAACACTTTTTTCTAATCTAGCAGCTCAATCTAGCCCATAGGACTTAGCGTAAAGAGATTTGATAAGATGGTGAAGCTATAAGTATCATCTTTTCCTTAATCCCTCACTTTTAGTTTTACGGTACAAATCTTGAGAGAAGATGAACCAATGTAAAAGAACACTTCTTGATGAAGATGAATCGGCTCCCCTCACTTTTAGTGCTAACAATATCCTTACTAGAAGAAGATGAATCGGCTAATGTATCTCCGAGGAGTACTTCCTGATCCTTAATGATATTAAAACGCTTGACACAATCCCAAGAAGTGGAAGAATGTAAGAGAGTACAGGAGATTTCTTAGAACCAGAGGCAGACGCCACAGCAGCACCAGCAAGACTGCCGATGGATGTATTCTGTAAAATCATTGGCACACCTCCAACAACTGTAGGTAGCAGAAAGTCCACAAGGAACCCAACGTTTGTTGCAGCTAAAGCATAGTTGATGACATAGGAAGGGACCGGTGAGAAGCGAGCAAGAAGAACAAATTTCCAGCCGTCTCTCTCAACTCCTTTGCTGAGGATGTGGAAATACTTATTTGCATGGGCCCATTGCATTGCTGAGCTTGATCTACGAAATACAAACCTGAAACAGACCCATTAGAGAATAAACCACTGCTCAAAAAGCAGAAATTCCACACACATGACTGAAGCATAAACTTAGTTTTGTGGATTAAAAGAGGAGAAAACGATTTCCCAATAAAGAGCTGTGACGTGACGATGGCAAATCGACTATATTGACTTGCACCAAAACCAAACTTATAGTTTCACAAACCTGCCGGAGCCAGTATTATATTATTTCACTATGATTTGAAGTAGTTTGCTACTCCCGCAGCCAGTATAAAGTTATCATGAAATTTGGCGCTGAAACTTTCATGACATTCACTTAAATCAAGGTTGTAAAAAGGACAGAAAAAGCCTTCTCTTGGATCAGATACAGTCAAAAAAATTGGTCTATTTATTATATACCTACCCTTTCCTGGGTCTTATATGAATGAACGAACAAGATCGAATGTTTCATGTCATTTCATGACAGTGAGAATCCTTACCTAAGATACATAACATCCTTCAACAATCAGGAATATTTACACCTTGGCATTTCCTGTATGTTAATAGAATGAAACTCATACCCTGAATATGGAAAAAATTGACTCCGAACATAAAGTATGGGTGGTCCTTTCGACTGCCATTAATAGACCTTCAAAAGAAGACACTATCTACAAAAGCTCGTCCCAGTCAACCAAGTCGTGCATTGTTTCTATTTACATACACACATTTCATATTCAGTCATCAGCATAAGCCCCCTTTCTAGACCTCTCTATGTAACTTAGACATACCACTAAGATAACCAAGCCACAATATTTAAAAAGAAAAGAAACAATACCCCCAAAAGAGCAGGCAGCAACACGACGATGGCAAATCCAATCACCAAAACCCAACTTATTGTTAAACGAACCCTGAACCTATAAAGCAAGAAACCGAAACCAAGAATATTAATTCATCTTCCTCAGGATTGGATGTTTGAGCTACTTTTCACATTTCAACATTCAGATCTCCTAGAACAGCCTTGCAAACTTCAAGAAGTTCCTCGATGTTAAACTTAGATATGACTAATGTGCATAACAAGTTTGTTATTCGACGCTGAATTTCTCGTGCAGTTCACTTAAGATCAAGGTTGTTAAAAGAAGAATAAAATGCTTCTCTCATATCAGACACACTAACAGATTTCTGTCTACACCTAGCATTTTCTGAGTTACGTTTAAGGAAAGAAAAGCAAAAGCAGAATACTTCATGTTGTTTATTTAAACTCAAAGTCGTACAAAAGGACACTAAAAATCCTTCTCTCATGTTAAAAAAAATAACAGACTTCACGAATATCCTGTATTCAAAGGATTGAAGAGCTAACATAATCACCGAATATGAAAAGAAAATTGGTATTGAACATATGTCCGTTCAAACGTCTCAATCTGAAGACATTATAACGCAGGAGCATTGGTGCTTCTTTAGGGATGTTTCCTATTTAGGAGTGTCTTGCTAAATTTTCTACTTTTTAGGAGGGTGTTTCAGTCCTTACTTTTGGGTTTCTTTTCTTAGGATTTTTTTTTTTTTTCAAAATGTTTTTTCTAAATTTCTCTATAGTATAAATAGCTTTTATTGAGTCTGTCAGTAGACAGACGTTAATTTTAATTCTCTTACAACTTATATTATCAAATGATTATATAAGAGTGTTGGGTTTAACCTAACCTCGATTCATATGTGTTCTATTGTTTCAGTTTCGTGTTCTATTGCTTATCTCTGTTTTATTATGCTATTTTGTTGTTATATAATTTATTTCCTCCGCAAAGATTATCTTATTAAAAAACACACAAGCCGGTTGAAAGCGAGTACAACTTAAGAAGAGCATAAAGCCCCAAGCAAAAACAGCCTACTAAAGGTAAAGAAAACAACAATCACCAAAGGATATTCAGAAGCAAAATGCAATCCGCTAATTCAAATGAAATTGAGAAGAAAAATTTGCATTAAGCTTCCACAATGTTAAGCCCTTTGTGACTATCCGCAAGATTATTGAACTATCTTGCCTATCTTTCTTAGAAGAAGGAAAACCCCATTCCCATCACATTATATGTTAGATTCGATGACATAGCTTCTTCGTTTTTTATTTTTATTTTCTTTGTTGCTAAGCTCTGTAATAGCTTCTAAGAAACCATCACATCATCTATAAAAGATCAGGCACTGGGTCAGGCATTGTTTCTGTTTACATGCACATTTTAGATTCGGAATTCTGTCTATCTCAAAAGCTAAAGTTGAATGTTTCATGCTGTGTACTTAAACTCAAGGTTGTAAAAAATGATACTGAATACTTTGCTCAGATTAAGTACGATAGCATACTTCAGGTATACCTACGCCTCGCCGTTCCTGCATCTAACACAAGGAATGTAAAGCTAACCACATCACAGAGTATTGAAAAAGGAGGTTCAAACACAAAGTATGGAATGCCCCTTCAACCGCCACCTACAGACCTTCAAACAAAGAGGCTGTCTACAACACTGCTGCATCATGAATTGTTTCTATTTATGTACACAAATAAAAAATTGTCATCAACGGGTAAGTCCTTCTCCTAGATTTCCTTATACACCTAAAACAACCTCCTCCTCTTACGCTCAGATATCGACTATATCAATCCCTTAGAGCCGTATATAGACCTTCAACGTAGACACAACTGTGCCAACTGCACCATGCATTGTTTCCATTTTACATAAAAACGTAATACAATTCTAATCATCACCACATAAGTCCTCTCTCTAGATCTATCTCTCTATAAACCTTAAAAAGCATCCCTCTTACACCTGGCATAGTTTCAGACTACATGTTATGCATTTCTAAGTTATGTCTAGGAATTAAATCTAAGTTTCAGATATACACCAAACCAATTCTAAAAACACATAACAAAGTAAAGACAATATTGAGAATTGCACTGACCTGCCAATCCAGAAAGAGAGAGAAGCACCAAGAACCTTCGCACAAAACACACATAGCACAGCAGGGAAGAAACCAAAGAGAAGAGAAGCACCAGCTTCAAAGAAAACAGCATAAGGTAAACAAAGAGCAAGAGTAATAGTATGAGTTAATACATAAAGTGGTATTGCCCAAAACCCTAATTCATTTGATAAACCTTTGAAAAATATTATAGCTTCTTCTTTATCCCATCCATACTGTTTACTTATACTTCTCAATATCGCGATTATTCCAATCACTACACCTAATTTTGTTAATTTTCCGAGATTTCCCATTTCTTCGTATATTAATTTTACAAAGGAATCAAATTTGCAAGTCTCTTATGGTTCCCAATAAAGTATTGTTTTCTGAATCTAATAATTTCAGTCGCATTGGGTTGGGCTGACTACCAAAGTGTTCGTAAGAATCGTAACTAAATGAGGCCAATGGAGCCCATTATGAATATTTAGGACTATGGGGCCGTCCGCGATGATGGATGCTGTCACATGCCCATTTAATTGCCTAAAATTTTCATGGGACGTGACCGGCAATGATTGTGGTTCAGTGAATCATCTTCACCCACAATCACTCAGCCTTGCATACTTGCATCAAAGTACGCATCTGCCTTCGCTCATAAGACATTGCACAACGGAAGTCTTTTCTTCTTTCTCTCTAACTCTTCATGCCCCCATAAGCATAAGAGGTTCTGCCATGTACTTAATCAATTCTCACACAACATCAGCAACATAATGAACACAAAGAATACTGCAACAAACCCATTTTATTGCACTAAAGGAAGATTACAATACTCGTCCATTACATGGACCAAAACAGGTCATTCACCCTCTTGGTGAATGCCTAAAACACTCTACATTAGTGGTTCTTCTCCCAAACGAACAACACCAACATTATTGATTCCTAAGCTATTCATACTAACTAGGATCAGGCCAAAACTTCTGTCCAACCGCTGCACAAGCCTTGGACAGCCAAGTGTCCAAGTAGTTTCCATAACCGCCACTTCCAACTGCCACCTTTTGTGTTGTCACGCCAACTGATGCCACACTTGTTTTGAACGGTTAGGGATACTCTACTAAGGTTATGAACTCATTTCATAACTCTTCCAACTTGTCTCGCACCTTTGGCACATTTGTGAAGCCAATAACCAACTTATAATCGTCACTTGAGCTGTATCGCACACTCGCTGTGCCATACTGGATTCTGTCATGCACCAACGTTCAGCTCTCTTGGCCCTACATGTTTATTATTCCAAACTCATGCACGGACAATCCTTATGCTTCAAACATCGAGGCCATCTCCTTAAGCTCACTCTAGTTACTCATGCGTCATATATGCTTCACTTCGCCAATTAGCTTGACAACATCAATGCAACTCTTGCATTACCAACTTGTTTGCACTTGTCCAAGCTTTGGCCCTGCCCGGAACTCATGCATAGACCAATCCTTAGTCTATTCTACATTCTTGCATCTTCCTTGAGTTTGGGCCAACTCAATTCCACGGACATGCCAACATGCCGCATGCCAACATGCCAACTCGCATGTTGCATGTTGCATATTGCAATTTTGGCTTTGTCTTTCCTTCTGCTTAATGAAGATTCATTGTGTCGGCCAATAACTTCATTACTTATCCAAATGCATTTACAATGTAGTGCCACCCTTGCACTTCATTGGCCATGCGAGGTTCTACTATCTTAGTGCTTGACAGTCTATACAGCATACCGCTATTATGGCATGCGTTGCGTTATTATGGCTTCGCATTGCACCATTATGGAAAGACTCTGACTTCACCTGCAACTCTGTAACACGTAATCATTATATGCCACTTGCATGACCGTAACAAACCTCTCCCACCTAATCCGTTCAACGCCCTCGTTGAACGCAACCAAGTATAAACTCTATACTTGTTCTCTGGCCTTGTACGCTTCTGAGCCCTTCTCAGAAATCAGCAAAGTTTGCTTGACCTTCAACCTTGCCAAAACTTCTTTGCCTAGTACTTTATGCCATCACTTAGCTTTACTTCCTTGCCATTGATCCTACTGATCTTGAACTTTGTTGTTGCGTCGCGACCGCTTTCAACTCCATCTCAAATCATATATCAACACCCAAATGCAAACTTGAAATTCCTCTTGTCAATTCCCTGAATTAGGCTTGAATTTCACTTGAATCATCTGCGCCTAAGTACACACAAGAAATGATTCTTCCCAACTGATCACAATGATCATTACCATAGTCTTTTGCCTTCATTCTACGACTTTAGTTGCACCACGCAACATAACAGGACTTATACAAAACTTGGCCTCATTCTTCAATCATATGCGCCTACGCCAAATCATGCCATGCCTTAAGGTATGCACTTTATGACTTCACCCCACTCTTAGTATGCGCCACAATCTATAGCCTTTGTTGCACCTTGCAAACATCAACACTTTGACTAGATTTGGCCTCCAAATCATGTTGCAATCTTCACCTTCTTGGATTTACATCATTTGTATGCCAAAGAACTTGCACCTTATTTTTATTTGCTTGCATTGTCGCAACATCGCGATTGAAATGCATGACTTTGGTATAGTCATGACTTAGGATACCCTTGACATCAGACCCTCTTTTTAGACCAGGCATCCTCTTCACGCGCCTTTGAAATCAGCACTTTAAGCATCACTTGCTCTTTCAAACTGCTACGCTTTAATGTGGCGGAAAAACAACATCATGTTCTTCCAAACAATGAGTTACTCTTAACTCATTTACTTGATGGACTTACATCTTCATTCTTGCTGCGTTACTCCATGCTATCGATGTCATATTGCACTTCCACATAACTCTCAACAGCAAACTCGACTATGCCACCAGCTCTATTTGCTTCTTTCACTTTCAGCGTCTTCTATTGCATATTTTGGCTTAATATGCTATGTAGCATCTTCCACGCGAACTAGCTTTACTTTGAAAGAAAGAGGCAAGATCTTTCACTTCAAATACCCTCATTCACTACTACCTTACATAGACAGACTTCATTCCAACACCAAGGTCCACTCGACCCAAACTGAAAGTATACTCAAACTTGAGCAAATACTCGCGCCAACTGATTGCAACTTGTAAGACCCAACAAGCCTTGCAATACTGACTTCATATTCGCTTCTAAGCAACAAAGGAAGCGAGACAGCACCTATTGTCCCCAATGTAGCAATTCACTTTACCACATGCACTCTCCCAACTATCAACGTTCTTATGCAACTCCCATAACAAAGCACAATATAATTGACAATTAGTTGAATACTCCTTTTAGACTGATGCTATCATTTTGATTTAGTTTTCATGAAGATTTCTTCAATAATGGACACATGCCATCTTTATGCATCACCACTACTTTGTCCCTCTTTCTCCATGCATCTACAATTTGTCTAACTTGCACTTCTTCACGTATTATGCATTCTGGCCATGCCAAAATCCCATTTGGCGCATGCTACTGTTGCATATATGTTATGCCAATTAGCACCCAAATCTTGACACAAACTTGTGCACCTTTGCACAACTGGAACAGACTTAACTTGGTGATTCTGAGCATCACCATAGAGCTCAGCAAAGTCATATCACTTAATAACTTCCGCGGATAAACACTTTGGACAATTTTAACAAGGCCATAATCCTTGCAAATGAGGCGCCACTGCCTACATTCCATGAAGCAAGAATGCCACATTCTTCTTCAAACTTAGAACTCATTTTTACTGCACATGCACATCTGGCAACTCTTGTCTTTCTCCTTCTCCAAAATCAACTTCAGTAGCAACAATTGTTGATTTGCAGTCGACAAGAACATCCGCTTGTGGTTATGATCAAATGCAGGTGTTTGGACACCCTTGTCCAAGCATATTGATCCCACTCAAGCATACTCCTTGTGCACATCTAGCATCAACGAAGAACTCTTTACAAACGCAAGACCGTGGTGTATCAGTTTTCCCCTAACTTCCGATTCTGTCTTCAGCCTTTCCCTAAGATTTATGCTAGATAAAATTGGCCATCCAATTCTTCCTTCATGGCATCACATTGCCACAAACATGCTGGTTCGCAACCAGACTTTGCATTACCACCAAGGTACATACATTCAAGAGAGATAACTATAATCTTCCATCAACTGGCTACGATGAAAACACCTTCAATTTATCGCATAGACATGTTCTTCATCTACTTTGCCACTGCAAAGGCCATAAACTTCTTTGAGTTCAGAAATTTCCCCTAAAATTCCCATTACTTCTTGTAATGTACTCGCTACTGATAACACCACAAAGATATGCATTCCAAATGCGTAATCTTTGCATACTTGTGAGAAACATGGACTTTAAACACCTGACTTGCATCATAAAGTCAGCATACTCCATAGTTTTATCATGCCATCACTTGAAAACCGGTTTTCAATGATTCTTGCATGTTCGTCTAACACTTTGGGATGGAATTTTGACACCTTTGTCATAAACTTTCATGGCCTGCTGCTACTTCAAGCTTCAAGTTCATTCCATTCGATCTTTCCACACAAGACCAACTTCTTATAGTCTCCATACTAGTGAAACCCAAACAATTCTTCACTGAATTTGACAAACAAATGACACCAACTTGAGTAAAAGAGAGAAAAATCAGCAAACTGTGTCCCCTAACACAACTCTAATACCGGCTGTCACATGCCCATTTAATCGCCTAAAATTTTCATGGGACATGACTGACAATGATTGTGGTTCAGTGAATCATCTTCACCCACAATCACTCAGCGTTGCATACTTGCATCAAAGTACGCATCTGCCTTCGCTCATAAGGCATTGCACAACGGAAGTCTTTTCTTCTTTCTCTCTAACTCTTCATGCCCCCATAAGCATAAGAGGTTCTGCCATGTACTTAATCAATTCTCACACAACATCAGCAACATAATGAACACAAAGAATACTGCAACAAACCCATTTTATTGCACTAAAGGAAGATTACAAAACTCGTCCATTACATGGACCAAAAACAGGCCATTCACCCTCTTGGTGAATGCCTAAAACACTCTCTACATTAGTGGTTCTTCTCCCAAACGAACAACACCAACATTATTGATTCCTAATCTATTTATACTAACTAGGATCATGCCAAAACTTCTGTGCAACCGCTGCACAAGCCTTGGACATCCAAGTGTCCAAGTAGTTTCCATAACCGCCACTTCCAATTGCCACCTTTTGTGTTGTCATGCCAACTGATGCCACACTTGTTTTGAACGGTTAGGGACACTCTACTAAGGTTATGAACTCATTTCATAACCCTTCCAACTTGTCTCGCACCTTTGGCACGCTTGTGAAGCCAATAACCAACTTATAACCGTTACTTGAGCCGTATTGCGCACTCGTTGTGCCATACTGGACTCTGTCTTGCACCAACGTTCATCTCTCTTGGCCCTGCATGTTTATTATTCCAAACTCATGCACGGACAATCCGTATGCTTCATACATCGAGGCCATCTCCTTAAGCTCACTCTAGTTACTCATGCGTCATATATGCTTCACTTCGCCAATTAGCTTGACAACAACAATGCAACTCTTGCATTACCAACTTGTTTGCACTTGTCCAAGCTTTGGCCCTGCCTGGAACTCATGCATAGACCAATCCTTAGTCTATTCTACATGCTTCCGTCGTCCTTGAGTTTGGGCCAACTCAATTCCACGGACATGCCAACATGCCGCATGCCAACATGCCAACTCGCATGTTGCATGTTGCATCTCGCAACTTTGGCTTTGTCTTGCCTTCTGCTTAATGAAGCTTCATTGTGTCGGCCAATAGCTTCATTACTTAGCCAAATGCATTTACAATGTAGTGCCACCCTTGCACTTCATTGGCCCTGCGGGGTTCCACTATCTTAGTGCTCGACAGTCTATACAACATACAGCTATTATGGCCTGCGTTGCGCTATTATGGCTTCGCATTGCACCATTACGGCGGGACTCTGACTTGGCCTGCAACTCTGTAACGCGTAATCATTATACGCCACTTGAATGACCGTAACAGATGAACACCCGTCGAATGCAAATGCCTGACCACCTACCAACTCCGCGTCGAAAAGAACTCAACTGCTTCCTTGGAAAAATGCAAAAAATTGGCAGTGTCTTTTCCGCGTCGAAGCTAACCAAACATGGGTTGAGTGTAAGGTTTCATTTCTCACGCATAAATGGACTGTCCAGATCCTAGTTAGTAAGTTCGCGAATCATTCACGAATTTTTCCGTATCACGAATTTTACCGTCTTATTCGCGTACGTTTGCAACTCCGAACCCAAGTCGCGTATTATGTGGCATTCCCGGATTATTCGCGAACCGTTCACGAATTTTACGTATTCCGAATGATACGTCCGCTTAATTCGCCATAAATTCTTTAGCTTTTACTTTTCAAAGACTCCACTTTTTGGGCTTTACTGCCTTCCGAGCATACACGACCGAATATTAGACGTGTTGTAATTTTTATGAAACAAAAACGACTGAAGAGATTTGAAGGTGAAGGTGAGAGAGATCTCAAACTCACTAACCAAGCATCTAAGCCACCATACGACGTCCTCTTGGATAACTAATGTTGTATATATTATTAATATCATCATATTAAGTTTATTTTTTCTTTAAATAACTCACACATATGCATAAAAATTGGTCTATGAACTTATAAATACAAATTATTTGTTATATATAGATACCGAATTTTCAGAGCCGAACTCACATTTATAAATCGAATTATACACGTACATATGCCATTCCCAATTACTGACGAATCACGTCCCGTTGACCGAATTTTGGACCGACTCTAGATTTTACAAAACCGTATAATACTCGTACGTTTGACGTTCCGTACGTTTTCCGAATCCCGAATTGCTAACTAGGGTCCAGATTAACAGAACAGAACACCCAAAATGCGTTTTTTATTGGGGGATTTAGATACACAGATATTATTAGGTTTTGTCTCTTAGTCTAGGCCGGGGGCTTCCCATTTCGCTGACTAAAACACAAACATCTACAAATTAAGAAAGATCCTTTATATTCCTTCCTTCCCCAGAAATTTTAATCTCGTTTATAGATTCTCTATCTCACGTTGTTCATCCTTAACAACAACAAAGAAGAATATAGTTCGACCTAGCTGATCATAGGTAAGAGAATTTGTTTAATTAGATCAATCTTCATTGTTGTTATAATGGATCTTGCTTATACCTTCACTGCATCATTTTCTGTTTCTGCTGAATATTTCCATTAACTTTCCTATTGAATTGCTTCGTTCTTCCAATAATGATGATCATTATGATGATCCTGTGTATACTGGTTCTGATATTGATTGATTCTTGGATGATAATTGAGGTGTATGATGACTAATTTTAGCGTAATTTGGGGGTTTTAATGGGTAGTGATTAATTAGGTTTCTGTTGAATTTACTGTAATGTTCAAAATTAGTTCCCAAGTCCCTACTAGGAAACATTTGACAATGAGTTACTCATAAGCAATAATACAATTAGAGCTAGGTAGGTGTGAATGTCTGATGAATGACCAGAGAGAGTATATCATCTCGATTATTTAAACTGACACAATCGAAATGGTTAGATTGTCCTGATTAGCTTTCGATGTTCATTTTATACTATTGTGCATCATCATCAATTTGGTTTCTGTTGAATTCTAGAATATGTAACCAATGATGATTCCATGAGGCATTACTATAAAATAACATTTGAGAATGAGTTATTGGGTAAACAACAACAACGACGACATTGTACTGCTAGATAGTCGTAATTAACCCTAATGCTCATTGAGCAGAGAGAAAATACTTGTAATGTTGCAAATGTTTGTTGTTTACAAGCGCACTATTGAGACAGTTAGATAATCTTTCAATGTTCATATTTCAGGATGTATCTCAGAAGGGTTTCTAGATACTCGCGATGTTTTCCTATGTAGTCATTGTTTTGCGCACATGCTCTTGCTAAAATTCTGATAATTTTTATAATTGGCAGCTCCAGGCATCTATTTGTAGATTGTTAAAACAGATCACCTGGTGGAAGTTAATCAGTCTGAATTTTCCAGTGTCTGACTGACACCAGGGTTAAGTATGAGAAATGGAACACTCGATGTTGGTGAATGTTCAAGCTCTGCCTCTACATCGTTAAGTAGTCCACAAGATATTGAGGATGATAAGATGATAGCTGTTGTTCTGTCTGAAGAATATGCTAAATTAGATGGTGTAGCTGCTGCACGCCTTGCTAACTTAGCACCTATTAAGGCATGTTATTACTCATGTTGCATCTGCATTCATAACTATGTTGTCTAATTGTTAATATCTCTGTTAAGTGAATACAAAATCTTGCTTGTGTTCAGTATTGTCATCTTTCAAACTCTTACCATTCGTGATGAATATTGTTGCTTCTTGAGGCCCATCTAGTTTTTAACATCAGATATTTTCAGCATGTTCCACGGATAAATTCATACATACCCAACTTCAGTGACGCGAGTCTGGATCATCAACGACTGCTGCAGAGGTACCTAATTTAACATATAAATCTGGAAGTTAGTAACTAGAATATGAATTCTTCATTGTTGAAGTCTATGATCTTTTGGGCAGAAGCTTTCTCTTAAGCTTGTTTTGATTGCTTCTTAGATTGATTGTTCTGTGAGATTGGCCCCAGAATGACTGGAGATTTTTGTTAAACTACTTAAAAGATGAATTGATGCTATGTAACCTATGTTAATGTTCACCGGTAACAGAAAGATTGGGACAAGTACAAATATAGCCTTCTTCATACCTACATTATTAATCTTTTACAGCTATAACATTAATTATGAATCTTTAGATTGTAATTTTTTCCGGTATCCCCAGAGTGGTTATTTTTTTATATGTAGCATCTACATGATCTCATCTAATATGTACAAAGCGCTTAACCATTTTCTTTCATCACATTCTCCTAGGCTACATGTATATGGTTTATATGAAGTGAAGGTCTCTGGGGATGGAAATTGTCAGGTTTGTAGACTCCAGCCAACATCTTTGAGAAACGTTCAAGGCAAAGCGTCGAAACATTAATATTTTTCAAGTTTGTTAAATCCTTTCTTGTTTTCCACTTTTGCAGTTTCGTGCACTTTCAGACCAAATGTTCAAGTCTCCAGATCATCACAAATTTGTACGAAAAGAGATTATAAAGCAGGTATTTTGTACTGAGCATGTTATACCATTACATTAGTTGTTTTCCTCTCACAATATATATGTGAGGTTTCTCACCTTTCAGACCTTTTTCTTTCCCATTCAGCTTAAAGACAACCGTTCTCTGTATGAAAGCTACGTTCCTATGAAGTATAAACACTATTGCAAGAAAATGGCCAAGTAGGTTTCTTCTGTAGATTATCTTGTGCATGATTTAGTTGCTGTACTTCGTTGATTAAAGTAAGAAGATCTGTATATCCTATTACAGGACCTAATTTCATGCATCATGCAGATCTGGTGAGTGGGGAGACCATTTGACGTTACAAGCAGCAGCCGATAAGGTATACTATTGTTATCCCACAACTTTTCTTGCATAAGTTCATAACATGACGACTTTGTTTTATTTGAAAACTGACCGACCATTGTGTTTAAGGCGAGGTGTACACTGCAGTGTTGGGGTATAATATATGCCGCACTTCTAGTCATACATTATTTTACAACCAGAACACTTAATTAGATGATATAATAGTATATTACTCAAAAAGCAAATATCCGGGGCTTTAATCCCAGTGAAATAAGCGAGTCCAAGATATAAATGATGGGTCTAATTCTACATTCAGGGGTTAGATTGCTTAATTAGGTCTTAACAAAGATCCGGAGATAAAGGCGGCACCTTGGCTGGGTGAGGCGCCTATGCACCAAAACTCTCAATTTTGGCGCCTAAGTGGTGCCTTTACAACATAGCTTACCACCCATTCCATCGAGTAAATTTTTGATGGGGGTGTTTTATGATGGGGACATGGGGGACAAATCATGTCTTGACATGTATTTTTCCAATTAATTGTTTTAACAAATTTTATTACCAGAAAATAAAAAGGATAAAATATCATCAATTAAGATAACCAATATTTTCACCAAAAATACACTTCTTTTATATATTTGGAAACAAAATTTGACGGAATCAATTTATAGCAAAGACACGTGTCAAGACATGATTTGTCCCTCACACCCCCATCATAAAACGTCCCCATCAAATATTTTTCCCCATCATAAAACGCCCCCATGCCCCATCTCACTTTTTATATCCACTTTGAGAAAACTATACATGCATAAGAGATTTAAGGGTCATTTAGTACTTCATACCCTGTCCTTGATAGTAGCATAGGTCTGAAATCTGATTGTGTATCTGCAGTTTGGAGCAAAGATATGTCTTCTAACTTCATTTAGAGATACCTGCTTTATTGAAATCACTCCACGAAACCATGCTCCCAAACGAGGTAAGAACTTAGGCAAGCCATTACTAGTAACCGTACTATTCTTCTCATATGTTGTGTTTCAGGATTTTATATGCTTAAGTTTTCGAATTGTTTTCCTCTGAAAAGTAAAAGTGCCTTCCTCTTGTTTCACTGAAATGATTCCACTGCCTTTAGTGTTAAGTAAATGTTTCTAACAAAGCTTAGATGCAGCAAAGGTGTAACCAATTTTCTTAGAATTCTAGCTTTGTTTGTCCAGAATGGACTAACCAGAGAGGAGGAAGGAGTTTGGTCCGTAAAAGTACCGTAGTTCGCGTTTGCATTTGAACATGTAAACACGATCAAGTATATGAAATTTCACCAAATTTCTTTAGTCCCAAACAAGTTGGGGTAAGCTAGAAAGGAAACACGAGGACTTCCCAAGCGGTCACCCATCTTGGTACTGCACTCGCCGCCCTTTCCTAAGGAAATGGCTGGTTTTCAACCAAACAACACGAGGACTTCCCAAGCGGTCACCCATCTTGGTACTGCTCTCGCCCTCCTTTGGTCTATCGCTGGCTCGCCACGCCTATCACGACCCTATTTTCATAGGGGAATGGCTGTGTTTTTCACCGTTGGCTTGCCACGTGGCCCACGCCAATCACGAACCCTCCTCCTTTATCCTGGCTTGGGACAGGCTGTGCAGAGAAACTACACAGGCGGAGTTTGAGCTGTGTCAGATTATGGGGCAGAATTTACAGGGTACACTAGACTGAAACTAGTTTAAGTAAGGATCCAGTAGCTGATAGGTTAAGTCAATTTGTGGTACTGGGGTACTGCACAAGTGACGAAGTTTTTCAGTGGGCAGGTTTTGGTCCACAAGTCTAAACTGTTATCTAATAGTAGCATTACCTTTGATTGGATGTAGCTTTAATCTGTGTAGTGTAAGTTGGGTTCAGAAGTTAAAGAGATCAGTCTGATTGTATTTACGAGCAAGCACTCATTCTGTTGTTGCAGAAAGCTTTTGTCATGCCCCCACTAACTTTAGTTTTCATTGCAAATGCAGAGCTATGGTTAAGTTTCTGGTCAGAAGTACACTATAACTCGCTATACGAACTGAGGAGTACGTTCTGGACTCAACTTACTAATGTTTCTTTTGTGGTGCCTTGATAAAATAGAAGATTGAAATTAATATTATTCTGGTTAGATACATTTCGTGCTGTCTCAAAATAGTGTTTTTCTTGTTTTTGTACTTTGTAGATGCCCCACTACCTAGCAAGCCAAGGAAGAAGCATTGGTTGTTCTAGTAGTAGTAGTAGGAAAAGAACAAGAAGAAAGGGATTTTTATGATTCAATCATTGATCAATAGGAGGAGAGCCTAGAGAGGTCCTGCAGAGATACTTCCATTGTGCATACTCATCAAGTGCCGTACTGCAATATACTGTATTTGTTTGGTTGTTGTCATTTTTGCTCATTTTATTCATCTTGATTCGTATAAATTGTTTCTTCAACCTTTGTACCATATATATGTTGCTGCCTCGATTGTGTTTTACTTTCTGTAAACACATGAATAATTTTTTTCTAGGGTGCTGGATGAATAAATTTCAAAATACAATGACTTAGAAGAGTTAATTGTACCTTTTATTTTTAAAGCAGTCTATGTTTTCCTAGAGATTGTTTACATCGTAATAGTGTACTCCTGATGTCAATGGACTGAATCAGAATTCAAATACATTGGTTACTTTCAATTATTTATGATCTCAGTTCTCATGTATGTTTTCATTTTCAGTCGCAATCAACCTTTTTCCGCATACTGTAAATAATGCAGAGATTTGTATAAAGTTTTTTTTTTTTGATTAGAGAGATTTGTATAAAGTCGTCTTCCACATGAACTAGTACTGATGGTCCCTCTGTTTTGATGACCGCTATATATTGATCTTTTTTGCCTGGTACATTTTTGTTTTTCTGTTCTTTTCTTTCTTCATAGTGAACTTTTTGTTTTTATGTTGTGTGTTATATTTTTAAGAAAAATAACACAACTTTAGGTTTTTCAAATGATCAAAACCATGTAAATTATTATTGTCGTGAAACAAAATATGTGAAGCCATGAAAAATGAAGTTGTTTATTCGTGTACTCCTCCAAATTTCTCAAAAATTCCATAAAAAATAATCAAACAGCTGGATTTTACAAAAAGTGGTGTGTTCGATTATACCTGAATTGAATTATTGGGCAAATGCTTATGGACTGTAGAAAAGCAAAACTTTGGAGTCTTTTGTTGAATTTGGTGAGACTACTCGGTTGGTGCTGAAAAGGAAGATTTGAAGACGATATCAATTGAGGATTTGAAATGAAACATAACCAACTAAATTAAAGAGAGCCAGTTCAGCGATTTGGCTGTCTAGACTCAACTTGATTCTGTATTTGGGAAGAAAATGGATCAGTGTGGGCATGAGACCTTTCGGTTCTGCATGGATGCATGTGAGGAGATTATATTTGCTGCCCCTTATCCAGCCCAGATGTGACACGGTAACAACAAAACAAAAGAAACGTCCACACAACCCTACAAATTTAAATGTTGACAAAACCTTTTTGAGTATTGATTCAATGAAATAAGCAGCTAATAAAAACAAGATTGGCATGGCCAGTGCCAAGGCCCTCCAAATCTCCGATACATATCTGAGTTTCTGATTTTCAGCGTCTCAGTTTGCCCACTAGCAACCGTAGCCGATGCATTATTGTGTTCCTTCCTTCCTTCAATGACGGTGGCTATTACTGATTTGTGCACATTCCTTTGTTTCCTATTTGATTTCTATCGGGCATATATGGTTGACCGGTTTCTATAGCAGACAAACGAACTAAAGAAAATTAAGGATTCAAAACCAACACTATAGCTAAATGAAAAGGAAATCCTTGTATCAGATTTAGCAGAAATTATTGAGGCAGTTTGTGCATCCATGCAGTAACAAAAAGGTCAAATGTAAATGGGAATTCTTACGTGAAAAAGAAAGACTTGTATGCAAAAACTAAGGAAAAAATGACTAAATACTGATATTCTGAATGGTACTATCAACAGTTCGTAATGCAGACTCGGGAATACAGAAGATGCACGAAAACAGGCCAGAAGCTAGCCACGCCATGATGTACCAAATCATATGATTTGATCACCAACCAGCATGTAGTAATGATGCATGTGCATTAGGTAATAACCAACTCGACATTCGACACCTGGGAGAAGCTGTTAATCAAAATCATGTTATGTGTATGTTATTATTTTTACGGAAAATGGATCATTTGTACCAATATTTTTAAATTACGGTTCAAATGGACGAGTAAAAAATAGTTTGGGTGAAATGACCAAAACGAAAAAATAGCAAGATGAAATTGGGTTCATCTTATCTTAAATTTAAAAAATAGCAAAGATGAAACTGGATACACCCTGTGTAAATTAAAAATAAGAAAAATATTTGAAAATGGGCACGATGAAACTGGTTACATCCTGGCTATTTTTACATTTTTGTCCATTTAAACAGTATAAAAATCTAATTGTCCATTTCATCCAGAAATTGTTGATTTCAGTCTTTTTAACCAATTTTGTGTTATTTTTATCATCCCTGAGTCGGATATGTTGATGATTGATCGGAAAACTATACCGTCGAAGTTGCTGATTGATTAGAGAACAATTTGTGTGACCTTGGTCCTTGGTGAGTAGACTCATCTAAAATCAATCATTCTCATACTTCACTCCATTCAATCTCCACAATATTATTATTTTTATTATACTAATCAATCCAAAAACAAAATTTAATATTATACTAGTAACTAACTAAGATTTCTTCCTACATAGCAGGATTTGTTTTTGTTATATGTGCTGATCTTTCCAACTGTTTTGGGTAAATGCTATCTTAAAAATTAGTTATAAATGTACTTATATATTCTGATGCTGATTTCATAGCAATAAATCACAATAAAGCTGGTAGTGCTAGCTCAAACTAATTATTCAAATAATTTAGTAGATAGAGCAAATGACCATGTGGTGAGGTTTCTAGTCTTAAAGACTAGGCACATGGCCCTTGGGGCTCCTGTCCGCAGCCTCAACCAAACCATTCAGACAGATTTCAATTCTCTCTGATTAATTCTAATCAACCAAATTGTCCCCGTCTTAGTAAGTTGCAGTTTAAAACTGCAAATTATAATGATCAGCTGATGTAAAACGTTGGATACCATGCCGGCCCGGAACATGATTTGCTTTGATATGTGAAATGAACATTCAACGGTAATATGCAAATCTTCGAACTAGCTTAAATACAAAGTTTTTAAAAACTAACACAACGACTTTATCGAGACAAAATCAATTCTTTGACTAATTTCTTAATCTTCTTTTCTTAACCTACATACACACGCGTGTAGCAGGAAAACAAATGTACTGCTAGATAATTATTCGGTCAGTTAGGTATAATAAAATAAACGATGGTAATCGGGTTGTATCGAATCGCGGCCCGCGACCATAAAACATATGCTTTATCATGTGAATTAAAGTCAAGTCTAGTATTGCATAGTACTACTAGCTTAACAATATATTATTACTAGGTTTGATTAACAATATTATCTTCTTTTTAACTTGGTATCATATCATAATTTTAAAAATAAGTGCTCAAAATTTTCATTTCCAATTCAGTTTCACTTGGATTTTAGCCTGTGGATGGATTAAGTAGTCCCAAACAGCAGAAAAATTCACACTAGCTGGCCACATATATTTCATAAAATTTGTTAAAAAGACCAAAATCAATAATTCGTATGTGAAATGGAAAGTTAGATTTTGATACTGTTTAAATGGACAAAAATGTAAAAATAGGCAGGATGTAACCAGTTTCATCGTGACATTTTCAAATATTTCTTCTTATTTTTAATTTACACAGGATGTATCCAGTTTCATCCTTGCTATTTTTTAAATTTAAACTAGGATAAAACCAGTTTCATCCTTACTATTTTTTTTTTGGCCATTTCACCCAAACTATTTTTTAATCGTCCATTTGAACCGTAATTTAAAAATATTTGAACAAATGAGCCATTATCCGAATATATTTTGACTAGTGATGTTTCAAATCGAGTCTGTTTGGTCCAAGTAGACTTTAGAGGAGAGACTTATTCTTAAGATGACAATTTTTAACGTTAAGCTTATAAATAAGACAAATGGATAGTATCACCGTTCATTCAGAAATAACGGTATCTTTCTTTTCCCGATTAGTATTTGGTATATCGGGAAATTTCAACTCAGGTCTCTAATATCATTACCTAATAACTTTACTACTGAATTGAACATGATATAGGGGTAAGCTCATAGTCCTCAAATTTGGCTAGTAAAACGGAAAAGCTGATGGATCCATGGGCATTGCACATCACAGTCCCCACGCCCTCGATTGATAGAGATAAAACAAGAAGGTCGCTTCAAATATATAATCATCGCCTGATAAGCAGAGAACCTAGAATAAAATCCAAATATACTATTACATCCCAAATATAGGTATTGTAGCTGGGCCAAGTACGTAGGACCAATCAATGTAGCAGGACTCGTTGAGTTTAGAACACGTAGGACCATGGAGTTTTAAATGTTCATCAAGACTTAGATGTATACGCATCATGCAGCTGTTACACATACATACATCCAACTAGCTGTCGATGATTTGATTGCATGCACCATTCTGTGGCCACAAGATCATTCACATATTCATTGTTGGGCCAGAGTCCAGATAGATAAGACTTGTACAACGTAACAAAAATCATATTTGCCAAGAAATGAATCCCATTAGCTGAACTAAATCCATTATTTAGTGAATCTTTCGTAGTATTTGGTTTGTATTTTGATGCATGCATGTTTTCTAGTGCTATCAATCTACTGACTGTGGACTGCCCAACAAATTGTCCGCGAAACTATTATTGACTAACAGATTCTAATTTCTAAGTGCTAACTATCATTATGGTCTCTAATACAAGTACTAATAATAGTTATGTTTTATTTTTACTGTATTAGGAAACATGCATGGTGCAGAGATTTAAAGATTTGACTTCATATCCGTGTGAGACCGAAATAGATAATGACTAGAGTTAACAGTAATTAGTTCTAGTCACTCTCATAAGCCCAAAGCCGATGATAATGACTTGAGTCCAAATAGACTGGAAAAAGGAAGGACCATTATGTATGAAAAGAGTATTGGATGAGCCTCTGCCTCTAGCTTAGCTAGGAAATACCATATGGGACCTCATAATCAATGGCAGTAAAGTAGCTACAGTGTTTCATCATCACTGATGCTTCTCCCTCCCCAAGACCTTCCAAGCAGTAACACTCGTGCTAGCTAGCAGCAGCAACAGCAACACCAGCAGTCTAATTCAAAAACTATACATTATTGGACTTCTCCTTCTTTCTTTCTCCATCTAATAAAGAAGAGTACCAAAACATTCCATAATACACTAGATGCACAACAATTACATTTTTTTTTTAATATTCTGAACCAATGAATGACATATAGTGGTACTAAGTTATTATTACAAGATTACAACACCTTTTTTCATAAATTTAAAAAAATTTAAAAAATTAAAAGAAACTCTTTTTCTTTCTTGTCTTTCTTTGCCTATAAAAGTAGTAGCAAACCACACACTTCTCTTCACTCATTCATCACTACTTCCTTCTCTTTCTTTTTCTCATCCTAGTCTTCTTTCTCTGTGGGTAATAAACTAAGAACCAATCTTATTCATAACCATTTTCTTTCTTTCTATGTCTGGCAGGCAAACTAACTTGCTACACTACTTGTTGTATTGTTGCAGATGATGAAAATGGCGTCTCCACAGCTTTTAAGTCTATGCTTGGGTCTCTTGTTTCTGGCTTCTGGAGCATTTGCTGCTGCACCAAGAAGGCCAGTGAGTGTACCCTTCTCAAGGAACTACAAGCCTACATGGGCTTTTGATCACATCAAATACTACAATGGTGGTAACGACATTACTCTCATGCTTGACAAATACACAGGTACTACTAGCTCACTAACCAACAATCCTCAATCAAGTCTCTTCAGATTAAACAAACTGGTTATTTGAGCAATCCTGATTGGTTTTATTTCTTTCTTGGTTAAAGGAACTGGATTTCAATCAAAGGGATCTTACCTGTTTGGTCACTTCAGTATGGATATTAAGATGGTACCAGGAGATTCTGCAGGAACAGTCACCGCTTTCTATGTAAGAAGTAGTCACCATTCTTACATTTCTGGCTAGATATATTTTTTCAGTTTGATTTGGTTTCTTATTAATTGGTTATTTTGATTTTTCAGTTGTCATCTAACAACAATGAACACGATGAGATAGACTTTGAGTTTCTGGGAAACAGAACTGGACAACCTTACATTTTACAGACAAATGTCTTCACCGGAGGAACGGGTAACAGGGAACAAAGGATCTTTCTCTGGTTTGACCCAACCAAAGATTTCCATTCCTACTCCGTTTTGTGGAACCTTTACCAGATTGTGTAAGTATTCCTTCCTTAGTAATTGTTGAGTTGCCCGTTTTATATGTCTATCGTTTTCTAACAAAACCCTTTTGGATAAAACTGCCAGATTCTTTGTGGATAGCGTCCCAATCAGGGTATTCAAGAACGTGAAAGGATCAAAATTCCCATTCAACCAACCTATGAAAATCTACAACAGTCTATGGAATGCAGATGATTGGGCAACAAGGGGTGGGCTCGAGAAGACCGACTGGTCAAAGGCACCATTCATCGCTGCTTACAAAGGTTTCCACATAGACGGCTGTGAGGAATCCGTGACAGCCAAATATTGCAGAACCCAAGGCCAGAAATGGTGGGACCAAAAGGCATTTCAAGATCTTGATGGTATTCAGTACAGGAAATTGGCTGACGTTCGACGAAGATACACCATCTACAACTATTGCACTGACCGAGTCAGATTCCCTACAATGCCCATCGAATGCAAGATCGACAGAGATGTCTAATGTTGCACCATTCAATGCAAAACTCTCTATAAAGCCCGGCCGTAGCTTATCTATAAGGGAATGCTTGATTGTGTATCTTATTATTTGCTTGAGTTGATATTTTTATTTATAAATATGTGTATGTACAAGAAAAGAAATGCAAGCGCATCGAAGGCTGGCCGAGGAGGAGGATTATCATCCATAAGTTGGAATGTACCATTTATTATTTACTATTGTAAAAGCAAGTGTGAGCAGCAAACCATAAAAATTGTTGTTGAGATTTCTTTCTTATTCCATTAATACAATAAATACTTGATTTATTATTAACATCACTTCTTTATCTAGTACAACAACATTACTGCATGTGTTTGATTTGTTATTCTTATTCTCTCCATCCACGACTCAGACAAGTACTTCTCCATCCACAATCATTTATGAGTTCATCTTGTGCTTATCATCGTGTGAACACATAACTCACGATGGCATCCACATGTTCACAGATAATGTTCGCATATAGTTTAATCAATATAAATGATACGTGGCATACATTAAGTCATTCTAGTGGGATGATTCATCGACTCAAAGTCTTCGGGCTCATCCTTGCCTAGTCAAGCAGTAATAACAGAGAATATTCATACAACAGAATAAATAAGAGGGCTAAGCAAGAAGATAAAGACATAATGTAAGTGTTGAATGTAAATAAGACAATGATTTACGTGGTTCAGCACTAAGGCCTACATCCACGGGGTTGGTGTTTCACTATGCTTTGAGAAGTTACAATGGTAGTCAAATGATTTTTAAGTGAGCAACAAAGCTTATTGGGACATGGGGGTTACTTACTCTTCCTATTTCTCTCTCCTAATTTCTCCTCTCACTGCTAAGGATTGGTCGACCCCTTCTCTCTTGGTGGAGGGGGGTATTTATAAGGTTTTTACATGGGGTCCACTTCTGAAGACCGTTGTAACTTTATCGTCTTGTGCTTTGTGATGATTCCGTTGATATCCTCGTGTTTACACGATTCCCCCAGTGCTTAGTGCTTTATCCCGCGGACCTTTCTCTATATCTTCCATAGGCTATTCGACACGTATCCTATCTTTGGGTGTTTAATGCGGGTGGTTGAGCTGTCTGCACGCATCAGAAAGTCGTCTGCTGCCTCTGTCGCGTCCGTGTCAGTTGGACCAACCCCCGCCGTTGATCTTGGATCAATCCCGAGATGGAATAAAGTGAATCCTTGGGCTTGCTCTAGTGCTTCGCAGTGGACCCTCTCTCCAGTGCTCCTTGGTCCTCAGCCGTCGGTTGTACCGGATGGTGATCTTGCATGGATAAGGCGTGTTTCTCAGCTATCCACGTGTGACATCCTAGCTTGATGCTCTGAGCCATGCGTCCTTCACGTGTATCTTTTCGGACAGGTGGCGAGTGATGAAATTATGTGCATACAATTTTTCCCCTTTCTTCTAACTTAGGCGTCAGTTGAAGTTAGAAGAAAACCACGATCGCATATATTTTCTCCCTCTCTTCAATAACTTCCCCTAGATTTTAGGGCACGTTTCCCACGCCTTGCAATAACTTCCCGCATTAAATCCTCCTTGGGTGATGAGACGGTTTCTATTCCTTTAGTGTTATAAATAGGAGATAGAATGTTAAAAGTTTGAAATAAATTTCATTCCTTCATTCTCTTGTCAGTTCATAATTCTTTATTTCTCCTGAACTTTTTCATTTTTTTCTTGTCTTCTTGCCATTGAATTCTGCTGGTGTTGTCGTGAGAGATATCTTCCTTGGACTTTCCAGAGTGCGACAGTTTCTGCTGTTTATCGTCTTCTCACCATCCGCTTCTACTCATATAGCTTTCTGATATAGGTATGAGCTTTTTCTTCGATCTTAATCGCTAGTTCATCTTTTGCTACTGTGTTCTTAGTTTTGTGATGAAGAACAAATATACAAAGTATATATACTTTCCCATGTTCTTCATCACAAAACTCACGGACTGATGTTTGCAGATTCCATGATGAAAGTGTTGATAATACTTACCCCTCTTCTTCTGACTAATGTGTCAGTTGAAGATAGGACTAATTTTTCAAATCTAGGGTTTTTGGTAGACCTTTCTGATAAACTGATAGAGGTTTTGGTGTTCCTCCAGTTTTTGATCTTTATCTGCTTTTCTATTAACGTCTTTATCTTGTGTTTTCTTGTATTTTCCCGCATATATGGCTGATCGTCAGCGGGTTCCTTATCAGACTCTGCCGCCTAGTCCTCGTAGATCTCCTCCGCGTAGAAACCCTGATATATCTCCGTCGGGGGTGGTTCATCTAGAACTTCTCAGTTAGATCCTCGTACCCAGAAAAATTCATCTTTTTCGGTCAAAGGGCTTCCACTACCACGAGGGGAGATCTACCAAAGGGTGTTCCAGGTTCTAGGTACGTTGTTACCCGTCCTTCTGCTCCTCCGCGTGCTGAGCCAAAGAATACGCAGGGTCCTCCTCCTTCTCGTGGTGAAACACTGAATATTTAACCTCTTCATTCCGTGGCTCCACCTACGACAATACAACAGAAGCCTTCGGCTCCCCCTGCTAAAGAGAAGTCTTCTAAAGTCACTACTTCAAAGGCTGACTTGTCAAAGAATCTTCCTTCCAAAAGTAAGGCCTTGGATATGAGCCCTCCGAAGAGTACCCTGTCAGATCCCCCTCTCAAGAAGAAAACCTTGGGTTCGAGTCCTCCGAAGGATCCTCCATATGATCCCGTTGATGATGAAGACGCTGCCCTAGAAATACAAAGCGTTTGGGTTGGTAGGAAGAAAGTCACTTTCAAACATATAGATCTTGATATCTTCAAAAAAAAAGAAGCATGAACTCAATAGCTTCGATGTTCGATTCTATGCTCCCGATGATGATCTTACTTATGATCTGATTTAGTCGTACAAGTTCGATGAATTTCATCTGCTGACTATCGTGGGGGTCTTCGAAGCTGGCCTTATGTTGCCTTTGTACAAGTATGGTGATTCTTTTTATTACGATTTCTTGGCTAACCGCGAGGGTTCCAGTAAACACACCCATAACCGTTCAGTGTCGCAGCTAACTGGGAATTACCTTCGGGCACTCAGGGAATGTTATCTTCGAAGTAAGGGAGAAACGATGATGACTCACTACATCCCTAACCCTGACGAGCGGGAGTGGTATACCCCCGAAAACTTCAATAATTCCTTCGGAGATTACTTTAATAGAAAGAACCGTAAGCCGTGGAGTGTTGGTCTTCGTAATATTGCTGCTCCTCGTGGTGAGGTTCGTCTTCTAAGTGAGGTGAGTGATGCCAAGCTGAAGTATGTCCCTGGTACTGAAGGGTCTTCCAAGAAAAAGATTTTTCCTGCTCGTGAGAGGATTAAGCGTGATCACGACTATGAGTGGCATTCTACTGTTATCGAAGTCGTTGGTCCTTGGGCTTATGGCTGGGTACCTGGTCCCCGCGGATGGTGCCCTAATGCTGATAGCAAGGCTCGTGAAGCTGCTCCAACCCGTTATGGAAATTACTGCCCCTGTCACTTGAATTTAGAAGGCATGACTTTTCCTTATGCCCTCGACGTTGTTGACGCAGATGACGAAGAAAGTTCTGAAGCCACTCTTCCTTCGAAGAGTACTGCTGCGGTTAAGGTATGGTTTTTCCGTATATTTGCCCCTTATCTTCTTGGTTTGAGAAAACATGATATTTTCTTAAAGGAAGAAGGAAACGACCTTCAGATTGATTCCTTATATTGCTTTTGTAGGTGACGAAGAAAAATAAGCTTGGGACTAAGCAATCTTCCACCGTTGCAGCTGATGAAACAGAGGTTCTCGAGGAGGTCAACAGTCCTGTGAATGAAGAGTTTATTGCTGAAGAGGAGCTATCTGATGGGGAAGAACGTACTGATACTTCTCCTCCTAATCACGAAGATGGTAATGATGTCGTCGAGGAGGAACTAGGTCGAGGCGAGGAAGAAATTATCCCTGGTGGCCACGGTACTGATGGTTCTGGTGATGAAGAGGTTTCCCATGGTGGTGGTGGAACTGGTGACGAGGAAGTTTCCCCTGGTGGTGGTGGAACTTGTGACGAGGAAGGTTTCCCTGGTGATGGTCCTATTCCCGTTGTCAACCAAGAGTTTTCTTTTGGTAGGATTTACTCCGTGGGGGAACAATTTGATATGAATGCTGCCATGGGTCTTGCTTCAGAGTTTTCATTGATTTCCCCAAACGATGATTGGGATGTTCTTGGTAACTCTGACAAGGGGAATGCCGTAGGTCAGAAGGCCGTGGATGAGTAAGACTCATCTGAGGGCGAGGATGCCGAAGCTCTTGCTACTAAGGAGGCGGAGGCAAAGAAGAAGTCCGCGGCCGAGAAGAATCCAGCTGTTGGGAAGGCTGTTGTTACTGATGTAGCTTCCTATGAGTCTTCTTTGGAGGACTTTATGCAATCCTTGATGCATGATGGAGACGATGCCATCCTTGAATGGCTTCAAAAGAAAAACTTGATGTTCCTCCCCAACCCTGCTCCAGTAGTCCCTGGTGAGAAGAACTCCGACGCTTATACTCGTTGGATGATGCAGCTATCCTCTGAAGAAAAAGTGACTGGTGTGTGGGACAAAGATCTAAAAGCTTTAGAAGCCAATCTTTTGGTCAATCCTCCTTCCGCCGTTGATGATATGATGGCCATAGATGATGGGTATCAGTATGGTTTCCCCCAACAACGACTGCTAGAAGTAAGTTGCTCTTCCTTTTTATAAATTGCAAGGTGTTTCTGTCATGCCTCGTGACGATTATCCATATTTTTTTAATGAAACACAAATGATGAGGAGCGAGCATTGCAACCACACCCTGTACCAGTTCTTTAGGGCGAAGTCTCTTAAATTGGAGGCCAAGCTTCGTCATAGGGAGGAAGAATTATCTGCCGCTGAGACCGCTAATCTGCTAAAGATAAAGAAATACTTGAACTAAAGAATCGTCTTAAGGGAAAATAACAACTTGGTGCAGAAGAGGAGAAGCTTCGTACTGAACTAGCCATGGTTCGTAGTGAGTTGGATCAGGCCCATAAAAACGCTTCGTCCTTTACAGGTTTGTTTTCATAGACCATTCTTCCCATTGTTATTTCTTCCCCGCACTTAGAGTTCTGTCTGAGTCTCCCCATCCTATCTCCAGTGGGTAGTGTCCCAGAGTTGATATGGCTTCGGAATGACAGGGAACGACAAAAGTCTCGTATCAAAGAGTTAGTGGAAACTATGCAGACTGAGGCCGATAGATGGAATGCTAAGGCCGAGGTGTGGCGGCTGAGACATACTCAGATAGTTGATATGCAGAATAAGTATAATACCGATCATCGTCAGTTTAATGGTACTTTGATGTGGACGCGGGATAATCTTCGTGAAGCTAGAGAATATGCTTCGTCTCTAGAAGCTAGAGTAACTCTTCAAGAAGAAGAGTTACGCAGGCTTTTTCATCTCAGGGTTCAGAAGTCATGGATTATATCCAGCGTCTTGATCGGGAGAGGGACGATGCCAGGGATGAGGCCAGCGCCCTTAGTAAGGCTTTGTCTGCGTCTCGGGCCGACGTGGCTCACTTGGTTGAGTCTGAGAGAAATATTGAAGTGAATATGTACAGAATTAATAAAGGGATAGAAGAATTGAATAACGAAGTCAATCATCTTCGTCATCAGTATTCCATGAAGCAGGTAGAGTTATATGAGTGTCAATTTGCTCTTACAATCCTCCAAACGGATTATAAGAAAATATCCGACGAATATGACTTTCTTGACGAAGCCCGGGACGCTGTTGTTAACGAATATTAAATAGCTTCGGCTAATGTCGAAGGTATATCTTTGATTTTCCGTGTGTGATTCTGTGATTCTAATATCTTGTGTTTTTCTTTCTCAGCGCTTGAGGGACAGCTTCGCGTTGCAAATGAAAAGCTTGAAAAAGCTCAATCTTCCTTCGCGTTGCCAAACCACGTATTACAAGGGCTTGGATGGATCTCGTAACGAAGCTGCCAATAGTGCTGCCAAGGAAGTGACCAGGCTAATGTCTCTGTTGTCTCAGTATGAACTAAGAAGCACCATTATTGGTTACAAGGCTCATTGTCAGTTAGCCGAAGAAACAAACAAGACTCTGGCCAAGATTGAGCAGGATCTGAAGAAAAAATATGGCATCGTTAAGAACTATCCTCGTTGTCAAATGCCCGAGCCGTTGACTCAGTCTTCTGGTCCGTCTTCGGGTGGGAGCATGCCTTCTTCTCAGAAGAAGAATCCCACTGATCAAGCCGAGTCATCTAAGTAGATTCCCGTGCTGATTATAAAAATTTGATCTTTGTTGATTACCTGGCTTAGGGCCATTTGTTTTGATGAATTTGTCGCCTTTTGCTGATTTTTCCGAGCTTGTAATCAACTTTCATGGATGGATCATCGTTTTAGAATGTATGCCTTATGCTTTACCTGCATTATTAATTAATCTATTGTTTTGATTATTGAGTTTACGCAAGTAAAGAATTAATGAAGTTTAAAGTGTTTGAGTGCGACGCTGAAGGCATGTACCTTCGTGATCGTCTTGAGACCTGTCACCCCGCTGGTTAATCCTTGGCCAGAGGATTCCCATACGGTGGGGGTCGAGGCTGCGTTCTAGGATATGTGGTGCTTATTTATAATATTTACATGCACCCATTCCGTTGACCCGCTGCCTTATAACTGGTTGGGTATCTCATTCTGCTGGAAGCCTTCCTCGTGGTCTTACACTTATAGACGCTGATAGGGGAGTCCTGAGAGATTGTAACTAGTTACTTTACCCAATAGTGATATTTTGTTGCGTAGACGCAGCGTTCCCGGGTCTGTAATACGCTATATTTACAAGCATTCATCCCACTGATATGCTGCCCTTTGATTTTTACTTAGATTATTTACACAGATAGGAACTCTTTGCAAAAATCTTGTTTGATTGATAAGTTAAGGTTTGCTATTCCTCGCCCAGAGATAGAAACATGCCGAGCGGATGCGTCGTCTTCTTCTTCTGGTTTTCTTCACGCAGATGCAGAACTGCGCTGTTTTCTAAGGATGGTACGGCTTGAGATAATTTGCACTTCATGGGTGTCTGGGGACTTCCCCTTTTAGGTTGCGCAAGTAATAGGATCCATTTCCTGTGATATCATGTATGACAAAAGATCCTCCCCATGTTGGTGCTAATTTACCCCACTTCTTTTCTCGCTGGTATTGGGGTATGGTTCTCAGCACATACTGTCCTTCTACAAAGTTTCTGAGTTTAACTCTTTTATTGTATTCTCTTGCTAGCCTTCGTTGGTAATTTTTCATTTTCTGCAGTGCCGCCTCCCTTCTTTCTTCGAGATCATCAAGTCTTTCCAGCATCATATCCGCGGTCAGATTCTTTTCCCATGCTTCGGTCTTTGTGGTTGGCAAGATGATTTCTGTGGGGATTACAACTTCTGCTCCATAGGTGAGTAGGAATGGTGATTCTCCTGCGGCTGATCTTCGAGTTGTTCTGTATGCCCATAATACGTTGTGCATTTGCTCACACCACCTCCCCTTATGCTCATCTAGCTGTTTCTTGAGAATGAGCACAAGGGTCTTGTTTGTGGCCTCCGCTTGTCCGTTGCTCTGAGGGTATATTGGTGTTGACTTATTTTTTCTGATTTTGAAAGTATCGAAGAGTAAGTCAATGTTCTTGCCTTGTAGCTGCTTGCCATTGTCGGAGACAATCTCTTCCGGGATTCCAAACCTACAAATGATATTTTGAAAGATGAATGTGAAGACATCCGAGTCACGGATCCTTGCGAGTGCCTTTGCCTCTACCCATTTGCTAAAATAATCCGTGGCTACTATCAAGAATCGCCTTTTACTCGACCCCTCAATCAGGGGACCTATGATGTCTATGCCCCACTTAGAAAATGGCCAAGTGTTGTCCACAGAGTTTAGCTTTGTTGCAGGTGCGTGGATTCTTTTAGCAAAACGCTGACATTCTTCGCATCTTCTTGACATTCTAGCCGCGTCTCGTATCATTGTTGGCCAGTAATATCCCTGAGTTTTTGCTTTGTCTGCCAGAGATCTCATCCCACTGTGGTTTCCTGCGTCCCCATGGTGTATGTCTTTCAGAACCAGATGCCCCTCGGATCTAGATAAGCAGCGTAACAAAGGTCCGAGGAATGATTTCTTGTATAAAATTCCTTCCCTCAAGTCGTACCTCCCTGCCTTCGATTGTACTTTCCGAGCCTGTTTTAGATCCGTAGGCAGTGTTCCTTCTTCAAGAAAATGGTGAATCTCAGATCTCCAGTCTTCTTCTGTGCTGAAATCTTCATCTTCGTCAGCTCTTGCCATGATATCATCTTCTGGGAAGTCGTCGGCGATGTCTTCCCCTACATCATCCTCTGCAATGTCATCTCCTACACTGTCTTTTTGATTTGCAGCGCAGAATTCCTGGGAGACAACTGAGGGCTCATAGACTCTGGTTACTTGGATGGCCTTGACATCTTCGTTTTTTAGCATGGATGACACATAGGCTAAGGCGTCTGTGTGCCTGAGTTATTTTCTGCATAGGTGTCGGAACTTAATGCTTGGTATCTGAGATGCAGTGTCTGGACTAGGGCCATGTATGCTAACAGGGTCTTATCATAAACATTATATTCTAGCCCTATTTGCCGTATGACTAGCTGTGAATCACTTTTCAAACGTACATCAGTTATTCCCATTTCTATGATCAGATGAAGGGCATGTACCACAGCTTCGTATCCAACAATGTTGTTGGTATGCCCTTTGAATTCCAACCTGAAGGCATGCACGATCCTGTCCCCCGTGGGTGTGGTGATCACGATGCCTATACCTGCACCCTCTCTGTTATTTGATCCGTCGACGAAGACCTCCCATCGTCTTGGGTTTGTAGGCTCAAAAATATCGACCGGATCTTTGTCTTCGTTAGCTGCATGTATATCTATTACCCCTTCGTCATTATCCAGAGGTAATTCCGCTAGGAAATCCGCGAGGACTTGTGACTTTTGAAAGTGTTGGACTTCATGGATGATGTTGATTTGGTCGAGATGTGTGTTCCACTTTGCTATTCTTCCTACTTTTCCCGCGCTTTTGAGGACTGACTCCAATGGCGCCTTGCATGGGACGCGGATATAGTGAGTCAGAAAGTAGGTCCTTAATTTTAAGGTTTCCCAAACTAGTGCTAAGATGAGCTGCTCAATATTCGTGTAATTTATCTCTGCTGTGTCGAGAGTTTTGCTGACGTAGTAGATGGGCTGCTTTATCTTCGTATTTGTCTTAACAACTACTGCACTTACAGCGTCATCCGTTGCTGCTATGTACAAGGCCAATACTTCATCAGGGTCGTTCTTTTGCAAGATTGGGATCTCGGCTAGATATTCCTTGATTTTTTGGAAGGCTTCTTCGCATTCCCCAGTTCATTCGAACTTGCTTCATTTTTTGAGGATGTTGAAGAAAAGCTTACATCTGTCCGACGATCTAGATATGAATCTCCCTAGTGACGATAGGGATCCATTGAGCTTTTGTACTTCTTTCAAGTTCTTCGGAGATGGAATTCCTACTATGGATTGGATTTTGGCAGGGTCAACTTCGATGCCCCTCTTCGTCACTAGGTATCCAAGGAATTTCCCTGAGGTAACACCGAATGTGCACTTTTCTGGGTTTAATTTCATGTGGTGCTTCCTTATTGCCTCAAATATATCCCTCAAATCTTGATGGTGGTCTTTGCGCAGCTTTCTTTGACGAGCATATCATCGACATAAACCTCCAAAGTATTCCCAATCCATGGCTTGAAGATAGCATCAACCATCCTCTGATATGTTGCCCCTGCATTTCGAAGTCCGAAGGGCATCCTTACGTAACAATAGAGGTCGTGCGGGGTGTAGAATGTTGTGTGTTGTTGATCTTCTTCTGCCAGGAATAATTGGTTGTAACCAGAGTATCCATCCATGAATGATATCCCCTCGTACCCCTCAACTGCTTCAACTAGTTGGTCAATGCTCGGTAGTGGATAACTATCCTTCGGGCACGCTTTGTTAAGGTTGGTGAAGTCGATGCATATTCTAACTCCCTTATTTTTTGGCACAATTACCATGTTTGAGATCCACGTTGGATATTTGACTTCCTTGATGAATCCTGCCTCTAGCAGTTTGTGGAGATCCATTTCGACTGTTTTATGGTACTCTGGTGCCACCTTCCACACCTTCTGCCTGACGGGTGGTTTGCCGGGCTTTATACGAAGCTCGTGCTGGATTATCTTCGGGTAGATTCCTGGCATATCGCCTAGTTTCCAAGCGAAGATGTCCGAGTATTCCTAGAGCAGCTTGATTAATGAGGCTTCTCTTTCTTTGTCCATCAACGTTCCTATTTTGATCATTTTCGGGTTCTCTTCAGTCCCTATGTTAACTTCTTTCACAGGTTCCACAAATGTGAACGTGGGTTTTGGTTCCCCAAGGAGAGGAACATTCTTTAATTGCTATTTGGTAGGCTCTTCGGCCTCCTTTGTGTTAGAATACTTGCTTCCGCGTTCCCAACTATGTTCTCCTTTGAGAGGCTTCTTCCTGAGATTTCCTTCAAATAGGCGTCAATTGATTTCTCCTTTGTTTCGCGATCTTCGGGATTTTCGCAGATCGTCTTACTCGTTATTAAGCTGGTTTTGTATTTCCTGGCACTCCCGTGCAGTGACCTGATCCCCTTTTATTTTCATCACTCCTTGTGGGGTTGGGAATCTGAGGTACTGATGATAAGTTGCTGCCACTCCTTTGAGTTTGTGCACCCATCTTCGGCTAATTATGCAATTGTAGGGTGAGGGTGCATCCACCACACTGAATCGAGTGTCCACCTTCATTGGTCCTGCTTCCACTTGCAAGACAATGTCTCCTAATGGTTTTGTTGCCGCTCCGTTGAACCCGTAGATTGTATAATACGAAGACATCAGCTGCTCGTCGTTGATCTCCATACGCTTGAATGTATCGTAAAAAAGGACGTTGATGGAACTTCCTCCGTCGATGAGGATTTTTATGATGTTGCATCCTGCTACAGGTAATGTGAGCACCAAGGAGTCGTTGTGGTCCTCCATGTCTTCTTCGATGTCCTCAGCATCGAAAAACATAGGTGCGTTCATCCAATGCTCGTGTTCATCCACCTCAACTCCATCGATTTTGTACAACTCGCAGTAGTCTTCGAATTGCTTTCTCAATCTTTTCCATATCTGGGCCGTCAGAGATGGGCATGTGGTTTCAGAGCAGGAGATGGTGTTTACAGTTCGGTTTCCTTCAGGAAGCTGAACTTGTTTGCTTCGTTTTGCCTTGTCTTCAGAGCCATCTTTTTGCACATATTGCTTAAGATCTCCCGCGTCTATCAACTTTTGAATCATTATCTTGATATTCTTGCACTTCTCGGTTTGGTGGCCGTTGAAACAATGATATTCACAGTATTCTTTCGACTTTTCCGACCTTGGAGGTTGCTTTCCCTTGTACCAAGGCCAGTCAAGGTTTTCCCGACCCTTGATTTCCCTTAAGATGCGTGCGTATCTGGCGTTCAATTTTGTATAGACTTGATCTTCGAATTTCCGATCATCACGTCGACGGTCATCTCTTCGTTCTCTCCTATCTTCATTTGGTCGTTCATCTGAACCACCTCCTTTGGATCCGCTGGCTTGTTCTACTGAGTTGGTCCGCGGGGGCCTTTGAGCCTGAGCTCTGGGGTTTTCTCGTTGAATCTCCTCTAGTATGCCATGTTTCTCTATGATTACTCGAAGATCTCCTTCAGTAGCAGGGATGGTACCATGGATTTCGACAAATAGGGGGCTCATTCTGTCCAACCCCCACTTGTAGCAATTGATGCTAACTACTGGGTCCACATTCCCTATAGCTTGGAAGATCTTGTGCCACCTATCAGTGTATTCTTTGATGGTCTCTTTGTATTTGATTGCCAACGAGAAGATCTTATCCATTCCAGTGTTAACGACCTTGTTGTACATGTAGGTTGCCAAGAACTTTTCGGTGAGCTGGCCAAAGGAATAAATGGAATTTGATGGTAGATTGTCGAACCAAGATAACGCGGATCCTCTTAGGCTGGAAGGAAAATATCTGCAGAGGATGGCGTCGTCATAATTCCATCGGACCAAAATTCGATTGTAATTTCGGAGGTGGGCCGCGGGATCACTGGACCCGTCGTAACACTCGAAAGCTGGGACCGGGCATTTCTGGGGGATGAGAGCCTTGGCCAAGAGTTGAGTCAGTGGGGTGGTATTTGCTTCTTTCATGACTTGATCCAGCCTTCCACCCCCCTGCTTGGTCTTCATCTCCTTGATTTCTGCCATCATTTCAGCATGAAGATTCTCCATTGCACGCTGATGTTCCTCATGAATAATGGATCGTCCTGGTCTTTAGGTGTTACTATCGAAGTAGTCCGAGTCTCCTGGATTATAGTCTGTGTATGACCTTTGACTTCTTCTTGCATCTCTTCGGTTCAAAGGCTTTGGATTGTTAGCGACCACCATTCTTGGATCTTGATTTAGCATCGACGTCATGGAATTGGCTTCCTCATGTTGTTTTCTACTTCTGCGCTTAGTGTGATCCTATCTTTAAGTTGCTGGTTCTCCTGGGCCAACAGCGCTACTGCATCCGCGTATATCCGCTGATTTTTTCTTAATTCTTCAAGCTCTGCCATCACCTGCGTGGAGTGGTTTGATCACTGATTTGGTGTCCCCACTTGCAATTGTACTAAAACATCTGTTGTGTTGTCTTCGTCAACAATTTGTATCAGGGGAACTGGGGGATCTATCTGCGGGTTTTGGACCTCTGCTGGCTGCAGCGCGGGCTGAGTTGCTATCAAGAGCGGCTGTCCAACTTGGAGTGGTAGATTCTGCTTGTTGGTGAGAGGCATCCCGTAAATAGGTTGTTGTACAAATGACTCTGCCATCCCTTCACGCTGTTCATGCGGTCGGCTGGCAGCTGTTGCTTTAGAAGCTCCTATTATGGAGGCTCCGGTTTTAGAGGCTCCGGCTTTGGCAGCAGCGGCCTTTAGTGCTTCCGCTGCAATTGCGGTTGCATCTAAAGGCATCTTTCTTTCAGCTCCATCTTGCCTCTTGTCCGCTGTTTTAAGCTTTTCACCCTTCTGCTTGCTCCTAGTCATTACAGGTGTAGTTCGTGGTGTTTCTTTCGATGAAACCTTCACTTTTCCTCCGTCTTTGTTTTTCTCCATTCCTGGTATCTTTTTCTGCACAACATAAGTAGCAGACAAATAGGATTGGGGTCCACGGAATAGATGCTAGCATAGTTTTTGACTTATAGGTTAACTATAAACAACAAGGACTCTAAAATGGGTTTTAATGACTTTACGAGACGGGTTCTACGGTAAAACCTTGGGATAAGTTAGATCTACCCGTGGGTTCTGATTTTCTGAAGATTAACGTTTGTTGAAACTTCTGAAAACGCAGATCTACTGAAAATGACGTAGATCCCTACACCCAATTTTATTTTGATTTTCAAAGGAAAAAACTTGAAAATACCTTAATGAGCGCGGATCTACTGAAAGAGACGTAGATCAGGCTATAGAATTTTGATTTTCAAAGGAAAAAACTTGAAAATATTTTAGCAAGCGCGGATCTACTGATAATGACGTAGATTTGGCTATAAAATTTTGGTTTTCAAAGGAAAAAACTTGAAAATATTTTAGCAAGCGCGGATCTACTGATAATGACGTAGATCTGATGAATCGTTAAAACAGAAAAAGGCTCCGGGCACCGTTATTTTCAGAGATCGGTGCTCGGAACAGAAAAGATGTGTAAAAGTCACAGGATAAGATAAATCTTTTACCGGGAGAGAGTCCCTGTTTCTAGCGCCAGATTGTGAACACATAAATCACGATGGCATCCACGTGTTCACAAACAATGTTCGCATATAGTTTAATCAATATAAATGATACGCTGCATACATTAAGTCATTCTAGTGGGATGACTCATCGACTCAAAGCCTTTGGACTCATCCTTGTCTAGTCAAGCAGTAATATCAGAGGATATTCATATAACAGAATAAAAAAGAGGGCTAAGCAAGAAGATAAAGACATAATGTAAAGTGTTGCGAGGCGCGTAGACAATTACTGCCAGGATAGCTTGATTTTTGGCTTTTCATTTTTTTCTCTTCCTTCGATTTTTGGCTTCTCATTATCATTTCACTTTTGCTGTCTTTGCCTTCTGAGTCCTGAATATTCATATGGGTGTGTATGAGCACCATCCCCAATATTTGCACAATTTTCACTGCAAACAGACAATGTAGTACCTCACGCCATCCCTAGTCCTCACACCTGGTGTATTTTATTTTATCATTAATTTCTATTATCATATTTAAATAATTACATTATTATAGGATTAGCCTTAATTACTGGCTAATCATTTCATTGATTCTATAAAATTTTATATTGGAAAAGAAACTTGGGCCAATTACAGAATGGTCATACTTTTTGTAATTCGGTCACAAAATGATCGTATTTTTGTAATTCGTTTACAAAATGGTCTTTTTCCATCCGATTTAACACTTTTGAATAAAATAGTGTTATCTTTTCCACATATACCCTCCCTCCAAATACCCTTCCTAGTTAACTAATTGGTTGAAGTGGTGGTGGTGAAGCGGTGGTGGTGGTGGTGGTGGTGGTGGTGGTGGTAGAAACTTAAGAATACCTGCTAAATCCCGGAGGGGAAGCGGTGAGCCCTTTGGGTGAATGTGGTGTAACGATCCTGAATGCGGTGTAACGAACCTGAATGTGGTTCTACGATCCTAAATGCGGTGTAACGATATGTACGCGGCACCGCCACCACCTACAAATAGCACCACCGTCAAAAAAATTATTAATGAAGGAAAAAGTTAAAATTGTGTGTGGAAGGATAATATGAAGGACATATAGGTAATTTTATTAACATATTTAACTGTGAGTCGCCACTTAACTCTCTTTTTAAAGGAAGTATGATCAATTTGTTAATAGTTTGTAACAGTAGGATGTTTTTGTGAATCGGATCCTAATTCTAGGACCGTTTTGTACATTTTCCAAGAAACTTCTATATAAAAAGTATTACGCTAATAATATTCCCTAAGTACCCTTGAGTTTGTTTTACGTGGACCCTAGCTACATAAGATCCGCTAAATATGTACGATCAGGATTGAATGTGCTTTTCTAACCCCTTCCGTTTTCCTCTCTTCTCTCTATTCACGGTTAGGAACTCCATTAAAAGAAGAAAAAAAAAAACTTCTGAAAATCTGTTCGTTTAAAAGAAAAATCTTTCATTAACCTAGACTACCAAATCAAATTAAAACGTCATTTAATACTGATTTCAAACCTACTACAGCAATACAAATCAATTTCTCCCAAAAACATGAGATTTATCTTGGTGCAACCCTAACTTTTTTTTAAAGTAATTACTAACTGCAGTTCAATACTTATCTTCTATCAGCCTCCTTTAGATTGTTCAACTTTGTTATCTTCACATTGGATCACCTTATTACGAAAATTAAGACCACTAATTTTGGGAAATTTTAATGAATGATTTTCTTCTATTTGTTATTTGTTATTATTCTAAGCTTTAAAAGATGGAAATTATTCATTTTGTTGGACGATTGGTAACCGAAAAGAGAAAGGAAAAAATAATAATTTTGTGATGGGCTTCTGAGTTTCTCATGAATCTATAAATGGCAGAAGAGAAGATTCCCATTGAGCTTCATCAAAATACGACTTTATTATTTTTCTTGCACATGGGAAAGATGAAAAATGGATAATTAAAAAGATGAAAAATTAAAAAGATAAAAAATGGAGATGAGGGATTTTCTGGATCAACAACGGAGAAGAAGGAGATATTAAAGGAAATAAGAGCGCGATATTAACGAGGAGAAAACGTGGAAATTGCTTTTTTAATTGTCTTTCAGAGGGTACCAGTGGAATATTAATCTGACATATAGAGAAAGTAAAATAATTATTGCCTTAACAGGACCCTTGTTTAAATACTATAACACCTTACTATATCGTCTTATTGTATTATTATTATTGGGTACTTATTTGTATAAACTTTTCATGTTATAAACCACGAGAACTTTTTATATAAACTTTTGGTGGAAGGAGATAGAATGGCGGAATCAAGCCATTATGAACGAAGTCAAGAGAGAATTACATCTATGTCAAAACTTTTTAGGTTTCTTTTATGTTCCGGGAACTGCAAACAATGTAGCAGATACTTTAGCAAAAGAAACCAAATTTTTTAGTCATGTTTTAAATTGGGAGAACATATCTCCCTCTTGTATTAGAAATGCTTTGGAAGTAGATACATCTAATGTAAGGACGGTTAATTCTGCTTCTACATTGGATGACTCTACTCCCTATGATGTAAGGGTTACTAACTCCCTAAGTTAATTTTCTTTAATGCATTTAACTTACAAAAAAAAAACCCACAAGAACTAAGTTTGTCGAGGGTACTAGGTAGTAAAAAAAAAATACTATAACCCCTTACTATATGGGTTTAATACATAGAAGCCCCACAAAATGGATCCTTCACTATCAACTCCATTCATTCACGTTTTGATATTTCTAGGCCCAAAATTTTAGAATTCAGGGCTTAACAATAAGAATATTATCCATAATAATTCTAATAATACCATGATTTCCCTTTAGTATTTATAGGTAATAAAAATAGGTTCAGATTTAGTTTTCAGTTTGTTTTCACTTTCTCTGTTCCTCTCTCTCATTTTGTTTTGCTCTCCTCGAAGAAAAATCCAGCCGAGAAGAAACAAATTTTCATCGAAATTTTCAGAGAAAAATGGTTTCAAAACCTAGATTTAATTTTTACAAACACAGATACTGATTATCTAAACCTAATTCAACATCATCATCACTTGTTCTTGGAAGATTCAGTGAAAATCAACGGAAAACGAAGTCATAATCATCATCAGCAACAAATGAATCTGAAGATTCGCCTACAAAATCAAATCGAACAAATAAGCATACTCATCTTTAACATTTCAATTGAATTGGTTGATTTAATTCTGAGATTTCGAATTTTTATTTTCTGAAAAATCATTTGGGAAACTTTAATAGTTTCATTTTAGTTCAAATCTGTTACATAAATCATTAATAGAGTTACATTTGTTATAGTCTTACCTCAATTTTACTTTTGAGAGAAAATTTCCAAAGAAATTTCAAAGAAAAATTTCAAGGGTTCTTGAACAGAATTGAATCTATCTTTTAATCTCTCATCTCGATCGAAAATCGGTTTTCAGATTAGAAACATGTGACTCATTATTCGTTTTACCCATCTATTTGACATGATTTTCGTTTACTTTAATTTTCGAACTGATTTAAGCTCATCTTTAATCGATTTTGTTCTTGGCTTATTGTTTTAAATTCAATCTATATTTGCTACATTCAGTACCTTGTCTTGAAGATGAAATCTTAATCGATGAAGATAACTGGAAGCATACAGTTGAATCTAAGCAACTTCAACAACTATTTCGATAGAAAATCAGTGAAATAAGATAAGTTTCTTTGATATTTTTTTTTATGGTTTCAATGTATCACATTGAAACTGTATATACTTTATGGTTTGAGTTTACTGTTCTTTTGTTCAGAATTTGATTAATATTTCAATACAATTGATTTTCTCATTTTGATGATTATGCACAACATGTGTAACTTTCGTCTACACATCCAAATCGCATGTGTAACTTGCGTCTACACATTCGAATTACATGTGTAACTCTCAGTTAGACTATTCGGATGCTCTGTAACTTCTAGTTACACTAGTCATATACATGTGTAACTCCTATTTACACTAGTCAAGTGCATGTAAAACTGATTATACATTGTTGTGTGTATTGTTCTTTTTAATCTCATAAAAGCTTATTGATTTTTGTTTTCTTCCGGTTTCCAATAACTCAATAAAATTGACTGCTTGTTTGTGGTATTTTTGTAGGATGGTCTACCTGGAATTGGAGTTGGCGCTGAAATGATGAAATGAGGACTAGGAAGTGGAATTCATGATTGAGTAATTGTGGAATTTCAGAATGGAACTGAGGACCAAGTGAAGAAGATTTTTGACACACTAACGGTGCTGAAATTACATCCATATATGTTGTTGGTGAGTGGATGCGGTGATAAATGTTATGAATACGCTGTTACGTTTGCTACTTCTATGGATTAAAAGTATTTAGATGTAGTTGGGAATGTTTTTTTGTATAGAGGTTATGGTCAGTCCTCCATTTGTGTTCCTTACCTCGCTAAAAGGTCATTATACCATGAGATTCAAGTGGTTGTTTGCTAGGTGAAGAAAGGATGTGGTTTCACGGGTGAAGTTAGGTATGCATGTGTTCATCCTTTGTGCATTTGATTAATCAGTTTACAAATCTGATCATCATCTCATATTTGATTGAATTTATCCATCCATCCATCATTACTATCCATATGCATGTGTAACTCCTAGTTACGCTAGTCATATATATATGCATGTGTAACTGAAAGTTATACAAGTCAGATGCATGTGTATCTCTTAATTACACATGTTATATGCATGTGTAACTCTCAGTTACACAAGTCAGCTGGTGTAAGCTTACACGATGATATGTATCTACACGATTCTTGGTTCATTTATGGCCAAAGTATGCTGAAAATATTGAATGGTGCTGGCAATAATTTTGATTGCTTTATTTGGTTTTGAAATATTTTTTTGAGATACTTGCGTTCCAATTGCATGGGTAACTGCATATTACACAAGCCATACACATGTTTAAAATAGTGTCCCTCTATCTAGGCATGCATGATGCATCTTATTTCACTGATTGTTGCAATGGCATTGATGTTTTTACTGGCTTCGTGTTTGGATTTTGGGATCATTTAATACCCGCATAAAATTATTTGCCGAAATTTTTTAATTGAATGTGTAATCGCGGCTTACAACATGTGTAACTTTAAATTACATAGTATATAACTTTTGTTGATATCTTATCTTTATGCATTATTCTGTTGAATGAGCATTGTTACATTGAGAATGGTTTGATTGTACTTTTGCTAATATGTTTTCTTTATATTTTGAGTCATTTGCATATGTGTAGGAGATATTAAAGATTGAAAAGGCGAGGGTACCCAAATATACCTCAAGCTAAAACTTTTCCTACCTATAAGTCCTTTCTCCGAAAGTGATTGTCTATGGACTGAGTCGACACAATACAATTAATCGCTTCACACTTTGTGTGATCGTCTATGGATACGAGATCGAGACAATACAACAACGAAGTATGTTTACTTGCTACAAAGGTTCGGACTTAACCAAACACAATAGGATTGCTTATCAAGTAAATATGAATTAATGTTTGTGTAATTTACTTTAATTATAATAAAACAATTATAATGCGGAAAATAAAAGTAAATGACACAGCAAGATTTTCTTAACGTGGAAACCGCAAATGCGGAAAAATCCCGGAACCTAGTCCATAATTGAATACTCTCAGGATTAAGCCGCTACACAAAATTACACCTAACTTCGTATAGTTGAGACCAAGTACCTAACTCTATAGTATACCTATTTCCGTCTGTATTCCCACGCCTCCAACTTGTGAATAATTCACGTACTTGGAACAATCCCTTTGGTTCGTATTCCAAACTGTAAAGGAACAAGAAATCTGTTCGGTATCAACTCTATTCAACCAAGTGATATGAGTCAGACAAAGGCTCTTCTGTTTATCTCAACATAAACTCCTTCGTCGGGTCTAGATCTATCTTATATTCAATCACCCTAAGGTAATCGGAAAAGATTAAGCCAACAACACCTTTAATCCGAAGAAACGTGTTGATGCCGATCTACTCAATTAATCAATCCAATCTACCACAAGATAAATCGATTGTTAATTGGATCCTCTTTTCCCAAACAAGTATTGTGCACACCAAAGATTATAAAACCCAAGTCAGATCTTCAATATCTTCTTTGTCTTCAAATCTTCTTAAATCTTCAATAAACACCTGCGCACAATCACTTGCATCTCTTGTGAACAATCACGCATAGAACGGAGTCTGTTAACAATGGATTATCACAAGATCGTCTTTAGAACTAACAACAGTCTAAAGATCGCTGTCGAAAGTCTGATCTAGTTTGAGTGAATCTTATATCAGAAGAGAAGATTCTCAAGAATAAACAAACTAGGTGCAATCATATTTCAACCATCGTTATTCAATCAAATCAATCGAAAACAAAGATAAACCGCAATTATATAGTTTCCCACCAACGGGTCGTGCTAGAGATTCTCAATCCCAAAGAAGACTATAAAACGAGCGGCTGTAAGAGATTTCACCTAATTAGATTACTCTCCTCTCCGATAGGCGGCTACACCAATAACAATGACAAAAGAGGAAGTCAAATGTTACGAAGGATTAGTTTGCTAGAAAGGAAAAATTCGTGTATTTATAGACAAGGAAGTTTGGACACCAAGGAATTTCCTAAACCGAAAATATTCTCAAGATATTCATAAATGCACAGATTCGGTCTTCATAATTCCTGGAAATGCTTTGTCCAAAAATATAATCTAAATCTTTCAGAAAATATAATTAGTAAATGCACATTACTAATTCCATAATTTCCTACCAAGATAAATTAATAACCTTAATTAAAAGATTCTTAACTTACTTATGTTTCAATTATGGGATTCTCTTCCATTTAGCCTTTAAGGAATATCTTTGAACAATTATAGAAATAAACATTCTCAGCACGTGTTCAAAGTTTGTCGACATCTTTACTTTGTAAGTTCTCTTCCACACTTACAATCTTGAAACCGATTTTCCACACTTCCAAACAAGTTTAGAATTGGTTCATATTGAAAAAGCGGGGTCTAACAATACCACCCAATATTTTGCTTAGCAATCTGTATGGACAAACTCCAAAACACTTTGCTAGAGAATCAACTAGACAGTCAGACTCAATCTAGATAAAAAGTATCTCAAGGAGATTTTATCTCAATCTCTCGATTTGATCTTTACTCAAGCAAATAGAAATCTGCGAGTCTTTATCAAAGAGAGATAACTTGGACGGTACCAAAGACCAATGTCCAAGGATCAATCAACTACAATAAACAACCAAAGGTTGAATTAGAGAAGTTGATGATCTAACGGAAAACCTGTATTATTTCAATTATATAAAATATAATGCGGAAAAGAAATAACACAGACACCAGAAATTTTGTTAACGAGGAAACCGCAAATGCAGAAAAACCCCGGAACCTAGTCCAGATTAAATACACACTGTATTAAGCCTCTACAGACACTAGCCTACTCCAAGCTAACTTCAGACTGATCTATAGTTGAACCCCTATCAATCTCCCACTGATACAAGGTACAGTTGTACTCATACGCCTCTGATTCCAGCAGGACACTGCGCACTTGATTCCCTTTGCTTATCTCACCCACAACAAAGAGTTGCTTCAACCCAAATTCACAGACTTGATAAATAAACAGATCTGTCTCACACAGAAAAGTCTATAGAGGAATAAATCTGTCTCCCACAGATAAACCCTAAGTTTACTTCCGTCTTTTGATGTAAAATCAAGGTAACAGGAACCAGTTGATAATCCGGACTTATATTCCCGAAGAACAACCTAGATTAATCAATCACCTCACAACGATCCTTCCTGACTACACAGGCGGTTCGTCGAGGAATCACAAACAGTGAGACGAAGATGTTTGTGACTTCTTTATCTTGCCTATCGGAGAACTCTCACGATCTCAAGCCAATCAAAGATTATACTCGTACGATAGAAGATGTAAGATCAGATCACACAACTACGATAAAAGTAGTATCGGTCTGGCTTCACAATCCCAATGAAGTTTTAAAGTTGTTAACCCGAATTTAGAGAAGAAACTCAAGGGTTAATGGAGATCGACTCTAGCGAGCGCACTAGTATCACACAAGACGTGTGGGGATTAAGTTTTTGCTCAAGTTAGATGTCTCCTATATATAGTCTTCAAATCAGGGTTTTGCCTTAGGTACAAAGCAATCCTTATTCACCGTTAGATGAAAATAGATTTAGATTCAAGCCAATATCTCTCAACCGTTAGAGCGAAAGACATAGCTTGTCACACAGACTTTGTAAACGTCTACTGGGTTCGTGAGAACCATGCCTAAACGTGTACCTGGATGTTGGTTCAACTTGATAACCAAAAAGGTCAACCATATGAGCATCTCATATTAATCATGTTCATCTTTACCATAACTAGTTCAAATGACTCAAATGAACTAGTTAGAGAGTGATCAATTGCTATGACACAATTGAATCAAAGATGATACGATTCGATGGAATCGGCTCAATGAACATTATAGCCACGGTTTGCATAAAGCATTCCTTAGTAATTTAATGATTCATGTTCAGAGCTCATATTTAGATCATACCTATTAAGCACACAAACAAGTTCGCGGACTTAATCAATCGGTTTGAGTTTTCCAAACTCAGCAGAATTTCTTGGGAAGAGAAGTTCCGCCAGTTCGCGGACTGAGTTTGCGGCCTTAACAGCGAACGAGTTATATTGGAAATCCCAGCAGAAATTCTCGGGATGAGAGCTTCTGTCAGTTCGTGGACTGGGTTCGTGGACTTGGCAAGCCAATTCCACAATCCTACCGATTTCTCTTGCTCAACAAAGTTCGAAAACTTCGGTTCAAGGAATACATGGTTATGTTATCTAAAATCTTATTTCAACCATTGAAACATTCTCAGAGGACGTTATTCAGTCGTTATTCACAACCTTTCTCGTCAGAGAAACTTCCAAAGACAATTGAAATGTTTCATGACTTTCGTCACTAGGTAAAGATAAACCGATCAAAGCGAAACGCTTTACCAACACACGATTTCGAGAAACAAGATAAGCATTGAATACTCAGCTCGAAATATCAAGTGTCTATGATCTAGTCTATATATTTAGCATACGACTTACGTCTCAAGAAGTAGGAGAAGAATAGATAGACCTTCGAGTGATAGATAAGTTCAAGTCTCCACATACCTTTTTGTTGATGAAGTTCCACGGTTCCTTGGTGCAGATCTTCGTCGTTTTCGTTGAATCGCCATGAAGTTCTTGAGCTCAACTACACTTTCCTATCCTAGTCCAAGACTTAGCTAAATAGGCTAGAAATTAAGACTTATAGTTTTGATCACTAACATTGACAAATATGCTTGATATAGCAATGCATGTGAGGTTGACCGAGCTATGCTCTAACACATCTGACTTTCAAGAACTATGTGATTGATCAAACCAAACATTCAATCACAATCATAGGTTTACGGTTATACCAAAACAAGTTTCGGTTATACCTCCATGTGAGTACTAAGCATAGTCACACTAGCTTCCCAAAAGATGCGGTTGACTAGGTACTAGGATCGGTTCCCAACATATATATGGTATCTAACTTATATGTGTTACACACCTTCATAGGATCGGTTCCCCTTTGTTCTGTAAACATATTGCACTCCATACAAGGATCGGTTCCCCTCGATGTACTGCACCCCTTACAAGGATCGGTTCCCCTTCACCCCTTACAAGGATAGGTTCCCCTTCACCCCTTACTAGGATCGGTTCCCTTCAGCCGTTACAAGGATCGGTTCCCCTCTTCCCATGGCATACATAAAACCGATACATACTAAGGTGATTACTTAAGATTGGTTTTACTAATAAAAGTTATACCAATACAAAAGTCAGGCCTTTGTGAATAGTTCTACCAAGAACACAACAAGTATTGAGCGGTTCTACTTTATCACACATATTGGTTGTTCATAAGATATGCAATGAGTAACAAAACCAATAACACATGGCAATTTCCTTTTCGGTTCACAAAACAAGTTTATGAACTTACTTCCTTAGAACACATGTAAACATTGTTCCCTAGGATGAAATATGTTAGAGCATTGCTCGTTTGAACCCACCAAGCGTTGGTATGTCAAGTTTGGTTGTCATATTATAGTGAACCAAAAATCATGTTAAGAGTCGCTTGATTATGTACTAGAGTTATATTTCGTATAGGTTAGCTTGACAACATTAGGATATGAGACATTACAAGTATTGCGAAGTCTTGAAGATGTGAAGAAGCAAGGAGATACAACAACTACAATCATCCTTCCACTTGAGGTTAGTGATATAAACTAGAACCGCTCACAACTTGTTGTGTTCTTGGTAGAACTGTTCACAAAGTCCTGACTTTTGTATTGGTAGAACTTTTATTAGTAAAACCAATATTAAGTAATCACCTTGGTATGATCGGGAATGCAACTGCCAAATGGAAGAGGGGAACCGATCCTTGTAAGGGGTGAAGGGAACCGATCCTAGTAAGGGGTGTAAGGGGAACCGATCCTTGTAAGGGGTGAAGAGAACCGATTCTAGTAAGGGGTGCAGTGCAAGAGGGAACCGATCCTTGTATGGGGTGCAACACGTTTACAGAAGAAAGGGGAACCGATCCTGTGAAGGGGTGCAACACATATAATTTAGATACCATATATATGTAGGGAACCGATCCTAGTACCTAGTCAACCATATCTTTGGTAAACTAGTGTGACTATGCGTAGTGCTCACATGGAGGTAGAACCGAAACTTGTTTTGGTAGAACCGCAAACCCATGATTGTGATTGAATGTTGGTTTGATCAATCACATAGTTCTTGAAAGTCAAATGAACCAATTCTAAACTTGTTTGGAAGTGTGGCAAATCGGTTTCAAGATTGTAAGTGTGAAAGAGAACTTACAAAGTAAAGATGTCGACAAACTTTGAACACGTGTTGAATGCGTATTTTTATAATTGTTCAAAGATATTCCTTAAAGGCTAAATGGAAGAGAATCCCAGGATCGAAACATATAAGTTAAGAATCTTTTAATTAAGGTTATTAATTTATCTTTGTAACTGAGAGATTGATCTCCCGCTGTGGTCGCCAATTGTTTATGGGTGAAAATCGTTTCTGTTGATTTTGGTAATTTCGGTGGGTGAGTGAGAAACAGATCTAAACCCTAAACAAATGTACTGTACATGAGTACTTTAAGTTCGACAGATCAATCTATACAAATCTGGACTAAACCAAGAAATGGTCGTTCCAGATTTGATTCGATCACAAAAAGGAAGAGAAGGGCTGGTTTAGGGAGGGAAGCGAAGAAGGTGTTGAGACCAGAACAGTTCTGGAAGAGTAGTACTTGAATTGTATCAGAAGGTGAAAGCTTTTGAGAAAGCTAGCAAAGTTGCCTTTCTGAGTGTTGTATTTCTCCCTGACCAAAAACTTGTGTTTTGGTGGGAATAGGTAAGACCTATTTTTACAAGTCTAAGTGAAACGTACTCTGGCCTCGTAAGAAAAGAAACAGATGAGTTAAATGGGAAGAGGTGTTAACGCCTGGTATTGATGGAATTTGATGGAATTGATGTTCCATAATGAAAGAGCCTTTCACCATTACTTCCTACATTTACTAACCGTTTTATTCTTAATACACCATCTTGAAACGGGCAATTGTGTATGCCGCACGTTGTAAACCGCCAAACCAAAACCCTAAAAAGCATCCCCCAGTTTGTGACATGTATTGATGTCTCGAGTGTTTTTGTGGAAAACATGTAGCATGTCGCTGGTATTTGATAAACTGAGCCTGTGAGACATGCCGGCTCGGTGGCGACCTTCGACGGTCGAGATTTTGCATCTTAAGAGGAATCATGGCCTTTGATGTAGGCGCGACATGCCAAAGTGCAAGGGTCGCATGGCATGTGCCAATGGCGCGTGTGGCGGCTTCGGCTTTGGTTTGCACGGCTTGGTATGCCAGGTTGCAAGAGTCACTTGGCATGTGCCAATGGCGTGTGGATGCTCTGGACTTGGTTTGCACGGCTTGGCATGCCAGGTTGCAAGAGTCGCTTGGTATGTTCCAATGGCATGTGTGGCGGCTTTGGCCTTGGTTTGCACGGCTTTGTATGCCAGGTTGCAAGAGTTGCTTGGCATGTGCCATGGCGCATGTGGCGGCTTTGGCCTTGGTTTGCACGGCTTGGTATGCCAGGTTGCAAGAGTCACTTGGTATGTGCCAATGGCGTGTGGATGCTTTGGCCTTGGTTTTCACGGCTTGGCATGCCAGGTTGCAAGAGTCGCTTGGTATGTGCCAATGGCGTGTGTGGCGGCTTAGGCCTTGGTTTGCACGGCTTGGAATGCCAGGTTGCAAGAGTTTCTTGGTATATGCCAATGGCGCGTGTGGCGGCTTTGGCCTTGGTTTGCACGGCTTGGCATTCCAAGTTGCAAGAGTTGCTTGGCATGTGCCAATGGCGCGTGTGGCGGCTTTGGCCTTGGTTTGCACGTCTTGGTATGCCAGGTTGCAAGAGTCGCTTGGTATGTGCCAATGGCGCGTGTGGCGGTTTTGGCCTTGGTTTGCACGGCTTAGCATGCCCTAATTTGTAAGGGTTGCTTGGCATGTGCCAATGGCGCGTGTGGCGTCTTTGGTCTTGGTTTGCACGGCTTGGTATGCCAGGTTGCAATAGTCGCTTGGTATGTGCCAATGGCGTGTGTGGCGGCTTTGACCTTGGTTTGCACGGCTTGGCATGTCAGGTTGCAAGAGTCGCTTGGTATGTGCCAATGGCGCATGTGGCGGCTTTGGCCTTGGTTTGCACGGCTTGGCATGCCCTAATTTGCAAGGGTTGCTTGGCATGTGCCAATGGCGCGTGTGGCGGCTTTGGCCTTGGTTTGCATGGCTTGGTATGCCAGGTTGCAAGAGTCGCTTGGTATGTACCAATGGCGTGTGTGGCGGCTTTGGCCTTGGTTTGCACGGCTTGGCATGTCAGGTTGCAAGAGTTGCTTGGCATGTGTCAATGACGCGTGTGGCGGATTTGGCCTTGGTTTGCACGGCTTGGTATGCTAGGTTGCAAGAGTCGCTTGGCATGTGCCAATGGCGCGTGTGGCGGCTTTGGACTTGGTTTGCACGTCTTGGTATGCCATGTTGCAAGAGTCGCTGGCTATGTGCCAATGAGTCGTGTGGCGGTTTTTCCCCTAGGTTTGCACGGCTTGGTATGCCCTAATTTGCAAGGGTTGCTTGGCATGTGCCAATGGCGTGTGTGGCGGCTTTGCCCCTAGGTTTGCACGGCTTGACATCCCTAATTTGCAAGGGTTGCTTGGCATGTGCCGATGGCGCGTGTGGCAATATATATCGCAATGATTGTGTGACTTGGTTTTGGCATGGTTGCCATATATAGCGCAATGATTGTGCGGCTCAGTTTTGGCATGGTTGCCGTGAAGCGCAATGATTGTGCGGCTCAGTTTTGGCATGGTTTCCGTTAAGCGCAATGATTGTGCGGCTCGGTTTTGGCATGGTTGCCGTGAAGCGCAATGATTGTGCGGTTCTGTTTTGGCGTGGTTGTCGTGAAGCGCAATGATTGTGCGACTTGGTTTTGGCATGGCTGCCGTGAAGCGCAATGATTGTGCGGCTCGTTTTTGGCATGGTTGCCATGCTTTGCGTAATGATTGCACGGTGCGTGCAATTGCTATGTATTGCGTGATGATTGCACGGTACGTGCATTTGGTATGTTTGCCATGCTTTTGCGCAGTGATTGCACGGTATGTGTGAGTGGCATGATTGCCATGCTTTTGCGCAATGATTGCACGGTACATGCAATTGCTATGTATTGCGTGATGATTGCACGGTACGTGCATTTGGCATGTTTGCCATGCTTTTGCACAATGGTTGTGCGGTATGCGTAGAATTAGGGTTTTGTGTGTCGAAAAACCTAATTTAGTATTTGAAAAAGGGTACCCTGGTAATTTTTACATAAGCGCGTTAAATGCTCTAATAAATGTGCTAGTGTCACCGGTGACGTCATGCTATATGTGAGGTTTTACGGTTTTACCCCTTGTCTAAAAACCACCATCAACATTAAGTCCCCTGCTTAGCTTGGAACAGGGGCCTTGTTGCGAGGTAAGCATAAGATGGTGACAGACGAGGATAGAACTGAGATAGTAAGTCATGAAAGAGGGTCAAGGAGACTTGTCTGACCTTTTTCGAGATATAAGTAGAATTCGCAATCCTTGCATCTGGTAGCTTTGCACAAATCCCAGTATGACTAGGTGTCTTTGGAGCTAGGTTTTGGAACTCGAGGCGGAGCTGCTAGCATAGACTTGGTGTGAAAGGGAATTTGTCATCATCAATAAGTTCGGAATGGGTGCGGGCCGTCTGGCAGAGCGTGGAGTTGGCAAGGAGGGTATGGCCAACACGGATTGGTGCTGGAAAGAGGATGCTGGTATGGAAAGGCATGGTAGGGCCGGTGTTGGTAAGGGAAGACGCGCGTGTCTTGGGAGCGGCAAAACTTGTCCCTGTGGGCCCGATTGCCCTTCTTCACGCACGGCTTTAATCAGGGCATTCTTTCCTTCTTCAAAATCTGGAAACGTTACACCCGTTACTTCTTCTTTTTCTCCTTTTGGGTTCTCTAGTATTTATGTCCGGTGAAATTGCATCGTCTTTCCATTTTTCCAGTTGTTTGCAGGTAGGGTAAACCATGTTCTTCTCTCGTTATCATGATGGCGTGTCCTGGCACCGCCAGGTCTTTGGAGAGATGTCGTGGGGTTGGTGGAGGTCAGTCCCCTTCCCATGATGAGTCATTGGACAAGATCGGGTCTCTGTTTTGTGAAATCAAAGCAATCATCCAGGATATTCCTTCCGTCTACCCATGCGAGGTACAGGTGAATGCCTAGACGTCTATGGATTCTAACATGGATGAGTCAGGGGGTCTTCCTCAAAAGGCTGCTGAGAAAGTTTCTGGGATGTACGACGAAAACTTTGATGGTGATGCTGGGGGAATCATGGTGGCGCATACCGGATCAACTACTGTAGCTAAGCCAGGAAGGGATGGGATATCGCTGCTGCTGAGACGGTGTCCAGGTGGGACATGGAGGCTGTTGCTGTTGACACACCTTTCTTGTGGAACCTTTGCTGCCTGAAGGATTGCTGGGGAAAGTGTTTGAAAAAGACATGATAAGGCGTCAGGGATTCGAGCCTCTGTCGGCGAATAGCTTTCTTCCTTTTACTGCTTCTTCTCGTTGCCTAGTCGTTTTTTGACGTCTTGCAAGTCCTCCCTTTTTTTTTACTTTATGCTGAACTTGATATTTCGTTGGTCAATGTACCTCTTGTGGCTTCATATTGAATAAAACTCATAAAACGGAGACTTCTACTAGAAAGGGTTGCTTTGCTTCCTGTGTTATTCTTTTTGGAGCTTCCAGTTGACTGAAAATGGTCTTCTTGGTACGGTTCTGATTTCTGGTTAGGTTTGGAAGGGTAACGTGTGTTTTTTTTGATTCGGAGATTTTACTGGGAAAGATAAGATTGTTTAATAATAAGAGAACTGGAACCCTGCTGTAAAAAATGCAAGTGGTGCATTTATCTCGGGGGAATATAATTATAATGGTGAAAAGGAAAATTGCTGAAGGAAATATCAAAGAGTGGATGTCGGAGAGTGAGGTGGTGTGGCATTTCAGGTACTGAAGGGTTTGAGCCACCGTGAGTGAATCACCACACCTTCCAGTTTGTCTGTGTTGATGAGCTTGCAATAACCGCCTAGAAGGATGTTGTTCACCAGATATGGTTCATCCTCCTTTCCTTCAGGAGGGTCCTTTCGAACCGTCATATCCACTATCACCTTTCCAACTTGAAACGAGGTAGCCCTGACCACCATATCTCCGATTTGGAACGGGTTTGGTTGTTGTACGATCGCTCGGTTCCTTCTTTCGTCATCATCATTGGCAATTTTCAAGTCCTTGGCGAAGCGCTTGAAGGGCCCAGCGTTCCATTTACACCTCTTGACGGTATCGTTCTCGGTAATCGTGTTGAGTCCCCATGACGGGTTATGATGAAGAATGACTGACTGTATAGAGGGTTGTTCAGTCAGACTTACTTGAGTTTGGAGTTCGTGAGCTTGCGTCGACAGGCTTTCCCCAGGAAATTGAGTTGCGTCAGTAGGTTGTTGACACAACAGTAGGTTGGATGGTTTGTTGTATACTCTTTCGGGTGTTGACATGGTCAGAGGGGATGTCCCTAGTTTTTCCTTGTTGTCGAGTATCCACGGGCGTCCCAGGACCATGTCGTAACTCAATTCTTTGACAATGTGGAACCTTCCATGTGTTGCGGAATTTCCCACGCTGTCTTCGAGATTGACGTAGCCGGGTGCGTTTAGGTTTCTTCCCTTAAGGTCTTTGATAATTAATGGGGAATGGACAGCCTCTTGCTTTGTTATTCCTGCTGCTTTCAGGGTCTTAAAAGTAACAATGTTGAATCCTGAGGCCGCATCGATTAGTGTGTTGCTGAACTCGGTGTTCTTCAAATGAACTGTAGTTAGAAGTCCCCAGTTGTGCTTCTCAGTAGCATCATTGGGGAAGATTTGCTCCCTTGGTGCGGCTTCTGTAGCAGGAAGAAGCCGCTTGCCAGATACTATGTGGTTGAGGGCCGCGAAAATGTCTTGGCATTGTACCCTGGAGAAATAGAGGATTTCACATACGTGCTGCATCATGGACTGCACAGTTTCATGCACGGAGTCCCCAGAGATTCCGCAATTCCTTACGGGGAGCGAGTCCTTATGTACTCCCACGTTCCCTAGCCGAAGCTCTCCTGTTTCTGCCTTTTCCTTGAAAATGCGCTTCAGCTTGTTGCAGTCGCTGGTTGGGTGATGGACGAACCTGTGGTAGTGGCAGTATTTGGGATTTGTCATTTCGGCCTCGGTTGGTGGGCGTATGAGAGGCGGCATTTTGATGACATCATCTTGAACCCACGCTTCTAAGAGTTTGATTACTTCCTCGATTGGAAACGTAAAATCTAGGTCATCCTCACTTGTTTCAGGATGAGATCCGGGAGCCTTGGTCGTAGCTTTTCACGGCGGGGCTGCCCGTCGTGCCAGGGCCGCGCTTTTAGGGTGTTGATCCATCATCTGGGCCTTCCTCTTCCCTTTTTCGTCCACCATGCTTACAGAGGAGCATCCGGTGTTGTATGGCTTGTTAAGGAGGCGCGCGCTTCTCCGGACTTCACGAACATCTTCGCCTCTGGATGGTCTGGTTCTTTCCAATAAAGCCGGTGCTGTCGTGGCTGATCGTTTGGCGGCTTCATGAAGTTCGGAGAACGTCTGGAATCGTAGGTTCTCCAGTAAGGTGCGGTAGATGGGAGTCATGCCATTGATACATGAATTCACCAATTGTTGTTCGGTCACATTCAGATCGTGGTAGTCCAGTGCTTGGATCCTGAATCTCTTGACGAAATCATTCGGATGTTCGTTATTTTGTTGGAACATTCTCCCTAGATCTGAGAGAGTGACTTGTTCAGACACGAAGAAGTACTTCCTGTAGAATGACGTAACCATTTCACCCCAATTGAAGATGCTGCCTGGTGTGATACTGTTGTACCACGTGTATGCTCTTCCAGTAAGTGATTTCGAAAATTCCCTTAAACGTAGAACGTGGTTGTACTCATGTTCTCCCAAGGCCTTCAGGAATCGCGAGATATGTTCTCGGGCTTTACCGGTTCCATCGTATAAAGAAAATTGAGGAGACAAGTATCCTCTTGGGAGAGGAATTTTCTGGATTTCGATTGGGTAAGGAGGTTGGTGCTGATGTGTATCCGTATCGTCACTTTTGATTCGGCTTTGGAGAAGTCTCTCTAAATCTTCTCGTGTGACAAAGTTGGATGGATGGTTTCTTGCTATTGAGGCTCCAACACGAATTTCTTCGCCTGTGTTAGTGCGCTCTGCTGAGGTGCCGGACCCAGTGTCATTGGGAGTGTCTGTCCTTGACTCTGGTTGGTGTAGTCCCCGCAGGGTTGAGGTGCTGGCCTCAGGGTTGTTGGGAGTATCTGTCCTCGATTTCGGCTGTCGTAACTCCCGTGACAGTCGTTCCGTTAAGGATTTCAGAAAAACAAGCACCTCTTTTTGAGTTGAAACCATGTCTGTCTGGGCTCTAGCAAGAACTTCTTGTCTTTCCTTCAGATCAGCGATGGTGATATAAGGTCTGCCTCCTCTGGTTTCTCGCCCTGGTGGTGGATTAGACGTTGTTCGGGTGGTAGTTGGAGGTGCCGCGCTTGCTGAAGCGTTAGGGGTAGTAGCGGCGGCTTGAGCTCTGGTGATTGGTGGTGTAACACTTGAATGAGTACCTTCTGTACCACTCGGGTTAGCGGATTGCGCAAGGGCATTCAGAATGGAAGCGGCCCTGGCTCTGGTGACAGTTGGTGTAACGCTTAAAGAGGTGCTTTCCGTGTTGCCAAGGTCGGCAAGTGATGTAGCAGTGTCGTTGGAAGAACCATCAGTGCCGGGAGCGATTTCCGTACTGGTGTCCTCGGGGTTTGTTGCGGATCCTGACCTTAGCTCTACCATGATGAAAGAATAGAACTAGAAAGGCAATGCCGGAGATCGCAAATCAACTTTGTAACTGAGAGATTGATCTCCCACTGTGGTCGCCAATTGTTTATGGGTGCAAATCGTTTCTGCTGATTTTGGTAATTTCGGTGGGTGAGTGAGAAACAGATCTAAACCCTAAACAAATGTACTGCACGGGAATACTTTAAGTTCGAGAGATCAATCTATACAAATATGGCCTAAACCAAGAAATGGTCGTTCCGGATTTGCTTCGGCCACAAAGAGGAGGAGAAGGGCTGGTTTAGGGAGGGCAGCGAAGAAGGTGTTGAGACCAGAACAGTTCTGGAAGAGTAGTACTTGACTTGTATCAGAAGGTGAAAGCTTTTGAGAAAGATAGCAAAGTTTCCTTTCTGAGTGTTTTATTTCTCCCTGACCAAAAACTTGTGTTTTGGTGGAAATAGGTAAGACTTATTTATACAAGTCTAAGTGAAACGTACTCTGTCCTCGTAAGAAAAGAAACGGATGAGTTAAATGGGAAGAGGTGGTAACGCCTGGTATTGATGGAATTTGATGGAATTGATGTTCCATAATGAAAGAGAGTTTCACCATTACTTCCTACATTTACTAACCGTTTTATTCTTAATACACCATTTTGAAACGGGCATTTGTGTATGTCGCACGCTGTAAACCGCCAAACCAAAACCCTAAAGAGCATCCCCCAGTTTGTGAAATGTATTGATGTCTCGAGTGTTTTTTTGGAAAACATGTAGCATGTCGGTGGTATTTGATAAGCTGAGCCTGAGAGACACATCGGCTCAGTGGCGACCTTCGACGGTCGAGATTTTGCATCTTAAGAGGAATCGTGGCCTTCGATGTAGGCGCGGCATGCCAAAGTGCAAGGGTCGCATGGCATGTTCCAATGGCGCGTGTGGCGGCTTTAGCCTTGGTTGGCACGACTTGGTATGCTAGGTCGCAAGAGTCACTTGGTATGTGCCAATGGCGCGTGTGGCGGCCTTGGCCTTGGTTTGCACGGCTTGGCATGCCAGGTTGCAAGAGTCGCTTGGTATGTGCCAATGACGTGTGTGTCGGCTTTGGCCTTGGTTTGCACGGCTTGGCATGCCAGGTTGCAAGAGTTGCTTGGTAATGGCGTGTGTGGCGTCTTTGGCCTTGGTTTGCGCGGCTTGGCATGCCAGGTTGCAAGAGTTGCTTGGCATGTGCCAATGGCGCGTGTGGAGGCTTTGGCCTAGGTTTGCACGACTTGGTATGACAGGTTTCAAGAGTCGCTAGGTATGTGGAAATGGCGCGTGTGGAGGCTTTGGCCTTGGTTTGCACGGCTTGGCATGCCCTAATTTGCAAGGGTTGCTTGGCATGTGACAATGGCGCGTGTGGAGGCTTTGGCCTTGGTTTGCACGGCTTGGTGTGCCGGGTTGCAAGAGTCGCTTGGTATGTGCCAATGGCGCGTGTGGCGGCTTTGGCCTTGGTTTGCACGGCTTGGTATGCCAGGTTGCAAGAGTCGCTTGGTATGTGCTAATGGAGCGTGTAGCGGCTTTGACCCTAGGTTTGCACGGCTTGGCATGCCCTAATTTGCAAGGGTTGCTTGGCATGTGCCAATGGCGTGTGTGGCGGCTTTGCCCCTAGGTTTGCACGGCTTGGCATGCCCTAATTTTCAAGGGTTGCTTGGAATGTTCCGATGGCGCGTGTGGCAATGATTGCACGTTTGGAATCTTGGCATGGTTGCCATCTATAGCACAATGATTGTGCGTCTCGGTTTTGGCATGGTTGCCATATATAGCGCAATGATTGTGCGGCTCAGTTTTGGCATGGTTGCCGTGAAGCGCAATGATTATGCGGCTCGGTTTTGGCATGGTTGTCGTGAAGCGCAATGATTGTGCGGCTCGGTTTTGGCGTGGTTGTCGTGAAGCGCAATGATTGTGCGGCTTGGTTTTGGCATGGTTGTCGTGAAGCGCAATGATTGTGCGGCTCGTTTTTGGCATGGTTACCATGCTTTGCGCAATGATTGCACGGTGCGTGCAATTGCTATGTATTGCGTGATGATTGCACGGTACGTGCATTTGGCATGTTTGCCATGCTTTTGCGCAGTGATTGCGCGGTATGTGTGAGTGGCATGATTGCCATGTTTTTGCGCAATGATTGCACGGTACATGCAATTGCTATGTATTGCGTGATGATTGCACGGTACGTGCATTTGGCATGTTTGCCATGCTTTTGCACAATGGTTGTGCGGTATGCGTAGACTTAGGGTTTTGTGTGTCGAAAACCCTAATTTAGTGTTTGAAAAAGGGTACCCTGGTAATTTTTACATAAGCGCGTTAAATGCTCTAATAAATGTGCTAGTGTCACCGGTGACGTCATGCTATATGTGAGGTTTTACGGTTTTACCCCTTGTCTAAAAACCACCATCAACAGAAACATATGGAATTGGTAATGTGCATTTACTAATTATATTTTCCAACAGATTTCGATTATATTTTTGGACATAGCATTTCCAGGAATTATGAAAACCGAATTTGTGCATTAATGAATATATTGAGTATATTTTCGGTTTTGGAAATTCCTTGGTGTCCAAACTTCCTTGTCTATAAGTACCGAAGTTTTCCTCTACTAGCAAACTAATCCTTCGTAACAATTTGACTTCCTCTTTTGTCATTGTTACTGGTGTAGCCGCCTATCGGAGAGGAGAGTAATCTAGTTAGGTGAAATCTCTTATTGCTGCTCGTTTTAAAGTCTTCTTTGAGATTGAGAAGCTCTAGCGCGACCCTTTGGTGGGAAACTAGATAATTGCGGTTTATCTTTGTTTTCGCTTGATTTGATTGACTAACGGCGGTTGAAATCTGTTTGCACCTAGTTTGTTTATGCTTGAGAATCTTCTCTTCTGATATAAGATTCACTCAAACTAGTACAGAGTTTCGACAGGGATCTTTAGACTGTTGTTAGTGCTAAAGACGATCTTGTGATAATCCATTGTTAACAGACTCCGTTCTGTGCGTGATTCATCACAATAGATTCAAGTGATTGTGTGAAGGTGTTTATTGAAGATCAAAGAAGAGTTGAAGACAAAGAAGATATCGAAGATCTGACTTGGGTTTATAATCTTTGGTGTGCACAATACTTGTTTGGGAAAAAAGAATCCAATTAATAATTGGTTTATCCTTGTGGTAGATTAGATTGATTGATTGAAGTAGATCGGCATCAACACGGTTCCTTTGGATTAAAGGTGTTGTTGGCTTAATCTTAATCGATTACCTTCGGGTGATTAAAGAGAGTTAATACCAAACAGATTTCTTGTTCCTTACTGTTTGGAATACGAACCAAAGGGATTGTTCCAAGTACGTGATTGAGGCGTGGGAATACATACGGAACTAGGTATACTATAGAGTTAGGTACTTGGTCTCAACTATACGAAGTAAGTGTATTTTGTGTAGAGGCTTAATCCTGAGAGTATTCAATTCTGGACAAGGTCCCGGGGTTTTTCTGCATTTGCGGTTTCCTCATTAACAAAATCTTTCTGTGTCATTTACTTTTATTTTCCGCATTATAATTGTTTTATTATAATTAAAGTAAATCACACAAACGTTAATATCCTATTTACTTGATAAGCAATCATATTGTGTTTGGTTAAGTCTGAACCTTTATATCAAGTGAACACACTTTGTTGTCGTATTGTCTCGATCTCGTATCCATAGACGATCACACGAAGTGTGAACCGATTAGTTGTATTGTCTCGATCTCGTATCCATAGACAATCACTTTTGGGGAAAGGACTTATAGGTCGGAAAAGTTTTAGCTTGAGGTATATTTGGGTACCCTCGCCTTTTCAATTGGTATCAGAGCAGGCAAACACGAAAAAATCTAATAATCTGTGTTTGGTGCGATCCAACCTATAAGAATGAACTCGAGTTCTCACGAATCGACTTCAATTAACGTGCCTCCAAGATTTGACGGAACAAACTATCTATGGTGGAAATATTCTATGAGATCTTTTCTTCAATCACGAGACTTTAATACTTGGCTATTAGTCGTCGATGGTTATACTCTTCCTAAGAGAGAAAATTCAGAAACTGAGCTTAAACGCTTATTGGAATTTTCGAGCGAAGAAAAGACATTAGCAAAGCAGAATTCAGATGGTTTGAATGTTATTATTCATGCTGTAAGCCGTGACTTACAACATCACGTGTCTACATGTCAAACTTCGAAAGAAGCTTGGGATAATCTGCAGATCGTATTCGAAGGTAATACTTCTGAGAAAGAAGCTAGACTTCAGACACTCACCTCCGAGTGGGAAAACCTTCGAACGGATGACAACGACACTTTTGAAGAGTTTCACATTAAACTCTCTAAGATAATTAATGCTTCTTTCTCGTTAGGAAAGACTATTTCTGAAAAGGATATAGTATGCAAGATTCTCAGATCGTTGCCATCTAGATACGATTCTAAGAAGCATGCAATCATAAAATAAAATGATATTTCAACTCTCTCACGAAGTACACTTGTTGGTAAGTTAAAGATTTTTGATCACGAATCACAGTCTATTCAGAATAAAGGAATCGATTTTAAAGCAAAAATTCCAAATGCTCTAGTAGAAAGGAATAGACAGCTGGATGATTCGAATGAAGAGATTGCAGGAAATTCTGTTGATGAGATTGAACAATCTTTGTCATTAATTACTAGACAGTTTCGAGATCTCTTAAAGAAAAGAAATAAGAGATTCGTTAAGGATACTTATCGATCTTCTCGACCACATGATCGAGTTCCTGTCAAGAAGGATCAGGAAGAAGATGATGAATATCAGCCGCAGTGCTTCGAGTGTAAAGGGTTTGGTCATATTGCTAAAGATTGTCCCAATCTTAAGAAATACACTGGAAGCAAGGCATTGGCTGTAACTCTAGATGAGTCCTTTGAGGCTTATGATTCTGAAAGAGAAGAAACAACTAATATTGCATTGATTGTCAGTATTGTTCCTTCCACCATTAATGATTTACCCATCTTAAAAATGGACATGTCTTCCGATGTTATTAAATCATCTAATGGTAAAAGGAAAAAGAAGACAAGATGTAAAAACTGTCTTAAACATAGAATTGCTAAAAGTTGTGTGTGCAATTCCGATCTTTCTCAAGATATTTTGTTATTTCTGGGTAACAAAGGAAGATCTTTTCATACTTTGCTAGATCAAGAACACTCTGGTGGTTCGAAATTCCATAATGAGAGAAAATCTCATACTAATGCCACTTGTTGGTGTTAGAATTATTTACTCATCCTGTGTGCCGAATTTGAATGAGGAAGAAGAAATATCAAGGCACTACTGTGTACATTATGGAAATAATATCTAGTAGTTGAAGATATTTTATATATTCCTATTTATAGAAATATTATATTTTCGGTAGTATGAAAAATATAAAAAAAAAACTCTTTTCCCTGTTTGATCATTCCTTGTCTGAACTGTGGGTCTGGATCAAATGGTTTCTCTGGAGAAGATGCAAGATCTGAAAGATCATCTTAAGACTAAGTCAGGTTCATCTCTTAACGTCAAGGGTAAAATCGAAAAGGGAGATTGGCTTAGCAAGAAGGAAAGAGAGAATACTCTGAAGAAAGATCAGTGTATCGAAGCATTGACACACTTTTGTGTTCAATCGAAGACAGAATTACATGCTCTTGCAGAATCCTTCACAAAGATTTCTCATTTGCAAGAAATTCTGGTCAAGCAACAAGGCTATCTACTTGAGGAAATTCAAAAGCTGAAAAGTAGTAATGCACCTTCATTCAGTTCTGATATGAAGGATTAAGTTGCAAGTTTAATAGACATCAATTTGTGATTTCTTCCATTGATTGTATTGGTCTATTATGAATAAAACTATTATGAATAAAATTATTTGTTTTGAGTAATTTTCTTGTGATAGTTTTTGGTTTACATAGCTTGTGCTTTAATGCTTTTATCTTATTGCTATGTATGATTATGAGATGTATGTTTTCAGTTTTATTACCTTAATGTTCGATCTCATATGTGTGAACCCTCATGGTTTGGGTGACTTTTTGATTTAGCAGGATTGAGTTCCAACCCAAGTAGGTAGGATTTATCAAAGGATTATGAGGGGTTCTGATAGAAACAGTATGTGAAAAATTCACAATATGTTGAATCGGTTTTGGTTTAGCATAAAAGCATATGTGTTTCGACGGTCTTCAACTTTTGCTTGCAATAGTTAAAACCGGTTTTCAACCTTTCTCTGGTAAAGGTTGAGGGGTGTTGTTATCTTTTTGGTAATGTGCATTTACTAATTATATTTTCCAAGAGATTTCGATTATATTTTTGGACAGAGCATTTCCAGGAATTATGAAAACCGAATCTGTGCATTAATGAATATCTTGAGTATATTTTCGATTTTGGAAATTCCTTGGTGTCCAAACTTCCTTGTCTATAAATACCAAGTTTTCCTCTACTAGAAAACTAATCCTTCGTAACAATTTGACTTCCTCTTTTGTCATTGTTACTGGTGTAGCTGCCTATCGGAGAGGAGAGTAATCTAATTAGGTGAAATCTCTTACGGCCGCTCGTTTTAAAGTCTTCTTTGGGATTGAGAAGCTCTAGCGCGACCCATTGGTGGGAAACTAGATAATTGCAGTTTATCTTTGTTTTCGATTGATTTGATTGACTAACGGTGGTTGAAATCTGTTTGCACCTAGTTTGTTTATGCTTGAGAATATTCTCTTCTGATATAAGATTCACTCAAACTAGTACAGAGTTTCGACAGGGATCTTTAGACTGTTATTAGTGCTAAAGACGATCTTGTGATAATCCATTGTTAACATACTCCGTTCTGTGCGTGATTGATCACAAGAGATTCAAGTGATTGTGTGCAGGTGTTTATTGAAGATCAAAGAGGATTTGAAGACAAAGAAGATATTGAAGATCTGACATGGGTTTATAATCTTTGGTGTGCACAATACTTGTTTGGGAAAAGAGGATCCAATTAATAATAGGTTTATCCTTGTGGTGATTAGATTGACTGATTGAAGTAGATCGGCATCAACACGGTTCCTTTGGATTAAAGGTGTTGTTGGCTTAATCTTAACCGATTACCTTCGGGTGATTAAACATAAGATAGATCTAGACCCGACGAAGGAGTTTATGTTAAGATAAACGGAAGAGCCTTTGTTTGACTCATATCACTTGGTTGAAGAGAGTTGATACCAAATAGATTTCTTGTTCCTTTACTGTTTGGAATACGAACCAAAGGGATTGTTCCAAGTACGTGATTGAGGCGCGGGAATACAGACGGAACAAGGTATACTATAGAGATAGGTACTTGGTCTCAACTATACGAAGTAAGTGTATTTTGTGTAGCGACTTAATCCTGAGAGTATTCAATTTTGGACAAGGTCCCGGGGTTTTTCTGCATTTGCGGTTTCCTCGTTAACAAAATCTTGTTGTGTCACTTACTTTATTTTCCGTATTATAATTGTTTTATTATAATTAAAGTAAATCACACAAACGTTAATATCCTATTTACTTGATAAGCAATTCTATTGTGTTTGGTTAAGTCCGAACCTTTATATCAAGTAAACACACTTTGTTGTCGTATTGTCTCGATCTCGTATCCATAGACAATCACTTTCGGGGAAAGGACTTATAGGTCGGAAAAGTTTTAGCTTGAGGTATATTTGGGTACCCTCTCCTTTCAAAATCCTCACCTTATATCCATACATAATCATAATAGCATTCAAATGATTATGACGATGTATTATCTACAAAGTTTAATGGTTAAGCAATAAACCTCGTATTGTATTCCTTAATGCTATGTCTATCTAGAGTTCAAACATGCTTCGCAGTTATGTTTTCAATATGCACGACTTGAAAGATACGGTAGGGAATGAAACAGTTCAAGTCAAATATCACTAACCTCAAGTGGAAGGATGATTGTTGTCGTTGTAGCTCCTCGCTTCTTCACATCTTCAAGACTTCGCAATACTTGTAATGTCTCATATCCTAATGCTTTCAAGCTAACCTATACGAAGTTTAACTCTAGTACATAATCAAGCGACTCTTAACTTGAGTTTTGGTTCACTAAAATATGACAACCAAACTTGACATACCAACCCTTGGTGGGTTCAACCGAGCAATTCTCTAACAAAGATGTATATGGATGCAATGAGGTCTGTTTAGGTGTCATTGAGAAGTGTCAAAGCTTGTGATTTGGACGTAAAGAAAAATGAACAGACAGTAACACGCCAACCAGTACCAGGTCAAGGGAAGTTCTTTGTCCTCAACCTCGTAGTGTTGTTAGAACTACTTATACATTTGATAGTTTTACAAGACTGCCTCACTTTTAGAGGGTAAGAAATCGAGTTAATTATTTTTTTTGTTAAATTCTTTTGGTTGTGGTTCTTTCTGGATTTTTATTTGGCTCCATCCTAGGATACATTGTTTGTGGATGTGTAACCGCGGAGTACACAAGATATATGCACGTGTAACTTCTGATTACACAAGATATACACATGTGTAACTCCTGATTACACATGCATTTTGTATATGTACCAGCAGATTACACACACATTTTGTACACGTATCAGCACATTTTGGTAATCGCAGTGTTGTTGGAGTACGTGGTTCATTTTTTGGTTAGTGATTGAAATATTACATAGTGTACATGCCAGGTACACTAGTCATATGTATGTGTAACTCCTAGCTATATTAGATAAATGCATATGTAACTCCTAGACAGGTGCATATGTAACTTTTAATCGCAGTGTTGTTGGAGTACGTGGTTCATTTTTTGGTTAGTGATTGAAATATTACATAGTGTACATGCCAGGTACACTAGTCATATGTATGTGTAACTCCTAGCTACATTAGATAAATGCATATGTAACTCCTATACAGGTGCATATGTAACTTTTAATTACACATGCTAAAATTGTTCTATAATTTATTTTTTGTTTTTGTTCATCCAACTTAATCCCATAAATGTTTATTTTGTTGCAGATATGCAAGCATTTTGGTATCGAGGAAGGAAAGAATGGATGAGAATGTTCTGTTGTAGGATGTGGTGGCTCATTTCTAGGATTTTTGTTTTGCATATCAAGTGTTTTAACGCGTATATTGTTATCAATAACAACTGATTACTGTAATTGATAGACGGAGAAAATATTGTTAATAAATATTAAGGCTAATACATGTAACTTTTGTATGTTTCTTTTGATATGTAACTATTATGGCATGTGTAACTATGGACTACACATGGCATATGCATGTGTAACTTATCATTACACATGCATATAACTAATGAGTACATATACATATGCATGTGTAACTTCTGGATACATGCCATATGCATGTGTAACTTCTGCTTACACATCCATATGTTGGTGGTGGTGGCGGCGGTGGGTGTCGGCGGCGGTTGTCAGTGGCGGTGTGGTCGGAGGTGTTGGCGACGGTGGTGGTCGGTGGCGGTCGGCGCTGGTGGTCGTAGGTGCTGGCGGTGGTGGTGGTGGTCGGAGGTGGCTGTGGTGGTCGGAGGTGGTGGGAACATCATCACACTATATTTTAATAATTTTGGGCCTAGATTTAAATTTTATTTAATTATGGCCTTGACAACATGCATAAGGGTATCAATGTCTTTTAATATTTTGGGGCCTAGATTTAAACTTCTTTTAATTATGGGTTTGATATTATGGGTAACCCCAACACCATACTCAACCATTTGTAAAAGAGCGACTTTCTGCCTTGGAATCTAAGATTTATCCTCTACTCAAGGAGAAACAAAATTTTGTAAACAGATGCGGTGGTCCTTTGTTGCTTTTTAATTGCAACACCAACATGTTACTGATCGTTGTCGTAAGCGTCAAAAATAATTCACTTTCTCACTTAACTAAATTTAAATGAAGTATGTGGTAAGAAAAAGTTAGTTTCCACAGAGAGGCTTTCGTTGTTATAAAATTTCAGTTTCTTAGTAACCAATGCGGGGATTTTTGTTTTTATAAAAGTAAATCAAAGCAAAGTAATAATTAGAATAATCAATAAGGAGAAGATATTGGTCACAAGATAGTATCATTCACAAACATGTATTTTCATCAATGACTAGAATTGATATTTTAATCTCTCATTTACTAAAAATCCTAAGAGACCTTGATCGCAAGTATATCCTGTTAATTCCCTAATTTCATAACAACCACATTAAAAGATGTATATGTAAATTCTTCCTAGAAAGCAACCTAAAGTGTAAAAATTATTTAATTTTAACTCCCTAAAAGCACTAAGTTCTATGGAATAAGACTAATCAAGGCAATCAAACGTGTAAAAGTACTAATTCAATTTAACCAAGGTTATGATTCACTTGTGACTAGTAGAATAGATCACTTCAAGCACTACCCACAATTATGCTACTTAGAATCAGGGATAAAAAACTTTTTCGTATTGAAAACCCTAATACAACTTAAGAAATGAATGCAAATTGGATTGATTCCGGACTCAACCAAACAAACAATCAAATCATTTGACAGTATAAACCATGAATCATAAACAATAAATTTGAGACAAAACTAATGCAATGAATCAAATAACATGTTGAGAAATCAACTTTATCCCATAACCAATAATAGTTGTTTAGCTACTCATGACTTTTGAGTTCATCATAATCATAATCAATAATAAAAATGAAGAAGATGAAAAACGAAATGAAAGCAAACCCTAGTTGGCGTTCTCCAAAACTATAAGTAGAAAATACGTGATATCCAGAGGAAGTAGAAACTTTCTCTTTTATAGCTTTTCTTTATTTCCAAAAGTAGGTCAGGGACCGAGTCAATGTGTGTCAGACCCGAGTCATATGGGCAAGTCAGAATCAGCTGAGTTGAGTTTCCAGGCCATAGTCTTGCACAGGCCAGAGCTGTGCGTTGCACAATCAATGTGCATCATTGATTCTCAGCCAGCCATGTTGACGTTTCGTTCCTTCCCATGCTCATTTTCAGCTCCAATTCCGTCACCACCCGCAACTTCATTCCAGCCATGATAGCTGCACCTTCAAATACATGCCATATCGACCACCACATCCACTTCCAGGCCAACCACTATCAAATGAAACAATATCAATATTACTTGAGCCATCTGAACCTGAACGCAACCATTACAGCAATGACTTCTTCTTAACCACCAACTTGTAGCTTGATTTGCTTTAACTCAGTCAAAACCATGCTGAGTTATTCTCATTATCTGTAATCCATTCCACCACTGCATTGCCATCATTGGCATCATACAGGCCTATAACTGATTCCGCAATGCCCATAAACATCAGCTTCAAACCCCAACAGAACCATTCACCGCAGCTTCAATAAATTTCAGCTCTACCAATTTTGTAATATGTCACCAATTTTTTTTCCTCATTCGTACCAGAATAACCACCAGATTCTTCATCTCAGTTCATTTCCTGCAAAGTTCTTAAGCATACATCTGATGCTTTATTTCTTCCCTGCCATTGTGTGTCTTAGCATCATACCAAAACCATAGCCTCAGAAATATGATCACTTGAGCATCATCTCCAAGACCCATTGAATCTGCAGTTCTGTCACACACATTTTCCTCCAACTGCATTCATTCTTAGCCATTGCATTCCAAACCTTCCCAGCCGCTCAAACTCCAGTGCTTCTCAAATCTCAGCAGCAATAACACAACTGAAACACAACTCCTTTTCTTGCATCTTGAAATCAGCCATCAGTAACACAACATTCTTATAACCCTAACATACATATAACAAGCAATCATCCATCAGCTTCACCACCATGAACTGCGAGCACCAGCAACACCAATAACTCTTTGCCATAACTGCAACTGCAATTTCATCATCAATACCGGTTCTTCCATGTAGTTTCCTAACATCATTCATAGCTGCAACTCAGCACCACCAGGATCACAACCATTTCATCCCAGCTTCCACCTGAGATCGAGCCTTCTATGTCTGTTCTTCATTGAAACCCTAACTTCCATTTCATTATCAGGTATGCTTATTTGTTGGTGTCAAATCACTGTCAATGTGCTTCCAGATTCAAGTTTTAACTCAAACTCAATGTTAGAGCATAGCTCGGTCAACCTCGTATGCTTTGCTATATCAAGCATGTTTGTCAATGTTAGTGATCAAAACTATAAGTCTTGATTTCTATCCTATTTAGCTAAGTCTCGGACTAGGATAGGAAAGTGTAGTAAGATCAAGGACTTCATGGCGATTCATAATACAACGACGAAGATCTACACCAAGGAACCGTGGAGCTTCATCAACAAAAAGGTATGTGGAGACTTGAACTTATCTATCACTCGAAAGTCTATCTATTGTTCTCCTACTTATTGAGACGTAAGTCGTATGCTATATATATAGACTATATCATACACACTTGACATTTCGAGCTGAGTATTCAATGCTTATCTTGTTTCTCGAAATCGTGTGTTGGTAAAGCGTTTCACTTTGATCGAGTTTATCTTTACCTAGTGACGACAATCATGAAAACATTTCAATTGTCTTTGGAAATTGCTCTGATGAGAAAGGTTGTGAATAACGACTAAATAACGTCCTCTGATAATGTTTCAATGGTTGGAATGTAGAGTTTAGATAACATAACCATATTACTTGATCCGAAGTTCTTGAACTTTTTTGAGCAAGTGGAATCGGTAGGATTGTGGAATTGGCTTGCCAAGTCCTCGAACTGACGGAAGTCCTCATCCCGAGAATTTCTGCTGGGATTTAAAAAATACTCGTTTGCTGTTTAGTCCGCGAACTCAGTCCACGAACCCAGTCCGCGAACTGGCGGAACTTCTCTTCCCGAGAAATTCTGCTGAGTTTGGAAAACTCAACCCGATTGATTAAGTCCTAGAACTTGTTTGTGTACTTAATAGGTTATGATCTAAAGATGAGCTCTGAACATGAATCATTAAATTACTAAGGAATGCTTTATGCAAACCGTGGCTATAATGTCCATTGAGCCGATTCAATCAAATCGTATCATCTTTGATTCAATTGTGTCATAGCAATTGATCACTCTCTAACTAGTTCATTTGAGTCAATTGGACTAGTTATGGTAAAGACGAACATGATCAATATGAGATGCTCATATGGTTGACCTTTTGGGTTATCATGTTGAACCAACATATGCGTACACGTTTGGGCATGGTTCTCACGAACCCAGTAGACGTTTACGAAGTGTGTGTGACAAGCTACGTCTTTTGATCTAACATTTGAGAGATATTGGCTTGAATCTAAATCAGGTTTCATCTAACGATGAATAAGGATTGCTTTGTACCTAAGGCAAAACCCTGATTTGAAGACTATATATAGGAGACATCTAGATTGAGCAAAAACTTAATCCCCACACGTCTTGTGTGATACTAGTGCGCTCGCTAGAGTCGATCTCCATTAACCCTTGATTTTCTTCTATAAATTCGAGTTAACGACTTAAAGACTTCATTGGGATTGTGAATCCAGACCGATACTACTTTTATCGTAGTTGTGTGATCTGATCTTGCATCTTCTATCGTACGAGTACAATCTTTGATTGGCTTGAGATCGTGAGAGTTCTCCGATAGGCAAGATAAAGAAGTCACAAACATCTTCGTCTCACTGTTTGTGATTCCTCGACGAACCGCCTGTGTAGTCAGGAAGGATCGTTGTGAGGTGATTGATTAATCTAGGTTGTTCTTCGGGAATATAAGTCCGGATTATCAACTGGTTCCTGTTACCTTGATTTTACATCAAAAGACGGAAGTAAACTTAGGGTTTATCTGTGGGAGACAGATTTATTCCTCTATAGACTTTTCTGTGTGAGACAGATCTGTTTATTTATCAAGTCTGTGATTTTGGGTTGCAGCAACTCTTTGTTGTGGGTGAGATCAGCAAAGGGAATCAAGTGCCCAGTGTCCTGCTGGGATCAGAGGCGTAGAAGTACATTTGTACCTTGTATCAGTAGGAGATTGGTAGGGGTTGATAAGCACGAAAGTGCGACGCATTTTCACCCATACATAAATTAGCTGGTACTCATTTTATCATTAATAAACTTGTTTTAAGTCTTTTCAAGGAAATAAGCTCTTTTGGAAAAATATATCGAAAAAAGTGTTAAAAGCAGCCAGAGGAACTGATAAAGGCACCCATCATTTCAGATACCGTCACCCAATTTGTTAAAGACACCCAACAAATGAACAAATGGATAGAGGCACCCTCTTCTTCTTCATTTAAAACAGATTCACATAATTTATGGGAGATCTCAAAGATTTAAGGCAAAGATATCTTGTTGCCTATTATACAAGAAGTTTTCATATCTTGAAGTTAAAAGAGATAATATATTGATGAGTTTGTTTTTATTGAAAAGGAGAAAAAAAATCTGTGGTTTTATTTATAAATAAAAAAATTGATAATATCCCCAGGATTTTATTCTAGCAAATAGAGGAAGATGTGTGATAATGGAGAAAGAAATTATTCCTGAGATATCTTTCATCAAAGAGAAGATCTGGTGGAGTTATGGAAGAATATTTTGAAAAGATGTTTGAGTAATGGGTTGTTGTGTATAAATAGGGTGCTAATAGGACCAAACAAAAAAGAGAGGGGGGAGTTTTGGTAGAGCAAAATTGTTGCGTTTAATTTTTCTTCATTTTCACCATTGTAAACACCATTTGAGCTATTAATTATATTTTTTGAGTGTGTTTTCATCATGAGAAGCTAGACCCCAACACTGGGTCGACGGAGGAAGTCGGACTTCATACATGGGTGAATTTGTTTTATTTTCTATTTGACTTTTGCACTTAATTAAAATAGAATTATGATTTGAAAAAATTAGTTATTATTTTATTAGATGGGTCATGCTTGCTTAGATGTTTGATGTCCCATGCTTACGATTTATAACTAATGTTTGGAAAATCTACCTTGGCAAGAATAAGAGTCGATGTTGTTTTATTTGTCGAGCGATTGAACCTATTGATATGAGTTTGGCTGAATCCTAGACCCAGTAACTCTCTATTTTATTCCTGTAAAATTAATCTTGACAAGTCTTAGAGTTCGAATCCTATTTACTAAAAAAACAACGACAATCAAAAATATTATCAGGGGTTCAACTATAGATCAGTCCGAAGTTAGCTTGGAGTAGGCTAGTGTCTTTAGCGGCTTAATACAGTGTGTATTCAATCTAGATTAGGTCCCGGGGTTTTTCTGCATTTGCGGTTTCCTCGTTAACAAAACTCTTGGTGTCTGTGCTATTTCTTTTCCGCATTATTTTTTTATATAATTGAAATAATACAGGTTGTGCGTTAAGATCATCAACTTCGCTAATCCGACCTCTAGTTGTTAATTGTAGTTGATTGATCCTTGGACATTGGTCTTTGGTACCGTCCAAGTTATCTCTCTTTGATAAAGACTCGCAGATTTCTATTTGCTTGAGTAAAGATCAAATCGAGAGATTGAGATAAAAAATCCTTGAGATACTTTTTATCTAGATTGAGTCTGATTGTCTAGTTGATTCTCTAGCAAAGTGTTTACGAGTTTGTCCATACAAATTGCTAAGCGAAATATTGGGTGGTGTTGTTAGACCCCCGCTTTTTCATTCAAGATACCCCATCCATTAATTTCTCAAATCAATACTCTCCATTAACTGCTCAGCTAAAAACCCTTTCTTATTTCTTCTCAAATTACTCCAAACAAGACAAATTCCGGTTCATGAATCCACAACTCAAACCCATCTTGAATCGAACCCTAGTTTCACCATCTTCTCTGTTGACAGAATCATACAAACCTGTTATCAATTGTAACTACAAAAACCCATCTCCTTCACGGCCTTTCATTCTCGATCTGCAGCAACAAATCTCCAATTTCTTCCCTGAGTCTGTATTCTCGGCCAACTTAACTCAAGAACAAGCCCTTGATTCAGTCAAAATCAATCTCCTACAACAAAAATTCCATCACCATCTTCATATTCTCTGTAACCAGTATGCTTGTCTTCCACCAATGTCACCTCTGATTCTCTCCTTTTCTCTGAGTAACAGTGCAGCCATGCCTTCTCTCAATTTCAGGCAAAGAAGGTAATGATGAGAAAAATTACATCTTCTCTGAATTTTAGGTTTGTGTTGGAGTTGGAACTGATATTGGCACCTGGTACATTAGGATAAGGGCCAGCGAAAATCATATATGACTTGTCAGTTTTATAGAACTGACAAGCCAATTCCTTTTTCAACTCAACTGTCAGTTGATGGGAACTGACAGTTCATCTTGCGCCTCCCTTTAGCTGCATATCCTTCGTTGGCTCCAAGTATCACTCTCTTGTGAATTGACCTTTTTTCCTTTTTTTACGCTCCAAATGAACGATTTCTCCTTATTTTACTCCAAATGACTCCAAAGTACCTAAACACTCAAAAGTAAACATAAGATACATAATCTACAAGAGAAGTAGCACAGAAAGCATAAACAATAGATAAATATCAAGGTGTTTACAACACCTATTAAATTCCTCCACACTTAGACTTTGCTAGTCCTCGAGCAAATCAAATAAAACTTATTCTAAAGCATACATACAACTCTGTGTCGTTGAGGATACGGTCACACTTAGTACGTATAACAAGCCTTTGAACCCCTAGGTGTCCCTAGTGGACGAGTTTTAGTCTCGTGAAGGTTTATAAGAGGTATGCCTACAATACCTACTTTTCCAACTTACAAGTTCTCTGAAATGATAACACCCAACGCGCTAATAAGACATAGAGATTCTGCACACTAGTAATAATAAGTTAGAAACATATATGAACACAATATCATCCTTAAAAGTTGAGAGATAAATAACCATCCCTTATCCACAGAAATCCGGTTTCGAGAGTGATCGAAAGTCTTGACTGTGTCTCACTAGAAAAGGGTTTTATGAAATTTCTCTCAATAATAAATAGCTTTTTATGGGTCACACATGTGTCCAGGTAAGAGTGAAGAGAGAATCCTGCGACACTTTGAATGGTAGGAAGGCAAAACCCTCCAAATTGTTTTGAAAACCCACATCTTTTATCATTTTGAAAACCCTTTTTCCCGACGATCTCTAAGAAAGGAAATCAACCACTTAACGAAGGTGGGAATATGCTTACTTACCTCGTTATCCATTCGACGTGCAGTTAGCACCACTCTCACAACATCCATAGAAACGTCTTCGATCTTCAATCCTTGTCTTCATCTTCGTCTTCGGTCTTCAAATCTTGATGATGAAATCTTGAACTTCGTAGAATCTTGACAATGTAACTTTTTTCCTCTAAATCCTTGTTGCTTGAAAATTCATTATGAATATTTCTATTTCCATTGGCTTTATTGAATGAGTACAAAACTAAAATGAACTAAACAAACCAAAATATGATACAATGAATATTTTTCTTTTTCTTTTTTTTTTCTCTCTTTTTTTTTTCTTTTTTTTTTTTAATGCAAGATGAATAAAGTAAATACAAAATGAAAACAATTAAAATATTAAAACTAATGATGAGCATAACAAAAATTTCTCTTGTCTTTTTTTTTTTTTTTGCATTTTTTCATTTTTTTTAATAAGAGAAAAATAATACAAATACAAAATAAAGATGAAATAAAAATGCAAGTACAAAGGCCACTGTGTAAGTACTTTACCACTTGATTCTTCACAACTTGTATGTCTTGACACCATATACTTCTTGAACTCTCATCTTGATAATCTTCACTCTTGTACAAAAGTCTTCAACTTGTAAAAATTATGCTCCTTGTCTTGTTGCTTTACTTGAATCTGAAATCTGCTCATTTTTGTACCGTTGCTTGTAAATCTTGAACGTCTTCAACTTTCTTTCAAATTTGTGATGCTCCTCTTGTTGATGATGATGGTGTTTCTATGGACATGTTGGTGTAGAGAGAGATAAGGTGGATGGTGGTAACTGCAAACAAGATTACAAGTGGTATGTAAGTTAGCAATTCGATGTCACCATCATGATTCATAAAATAACACTCAAGAGATAAAAATAGTGCTTCTATTGGTGGGAGGTTGGGTAGCTCACTATTCTACCCAGAGTTTAGGTACGGTGACACACACTCTAAAAGCACATATTTAGACAGGTACAAAGAATTGAAGGTCGGTGCCTCTCATGATGTAACATGGGTAGTCTCCACTATACAGGATCACAAATCTAATACTGAACTCAGCCTGCACCTCATTTGCCACTGGCATGGTTAAATCCAAATTTAAATCTCATACAAGCAAGAGAACCGATCACGTTCTCTGTCATCTCTAAGTTCAGTCACTCTTATGAGAATCTCGATGTAATCTTAGCAACATGTATACTATGTGACTCTAAACTAACTACAAGTTGAAGTTTTTTATTCACTATTTTATACAAAAGTTCAAAAATTTTGAAAAATTTATAAAGCAAATGCTCAACCACTACCCCACACTTAAACTTTACATTGTCCTCAATGTAAATTGAATCATCCAAAGAAAGTCAAGGTGGGAAATCTTATAATGATATGCGACAAGAAATCAGAAAATATAAATACAAGACAAGAAAGAAAATAAAAATAAAACAAGAAATACTCATCGTATAGGTTGGCTCCCATTTAACGCTTGGTTTAAAGTCGTTAGACCGACTATCTCCTTGCTGTCTACGACTCCTCCAGAGGGAGTGATTCCAAAAAGTTAACTCCTTCCACCACTTCGGAAGTGAAATTCTCATAATATGGTTTCAAACGGTGCCCATTAACTTTAAGTTCCTTGCCTATAGCTATACTACGAATTTCTAATGCACCATGAGAAAACACAGTAGTAAAAATAAAAGGTCCAATCCATCGTGGCCTTCGTTTTTCCTTATAAATGCGTGAGCTTTCAAATGCATCATTGCAAAGCTCCTCTAGCTCTTGGAGTTGTAACTTCCTTTGATTTGTATCCCCATCCATCTCCATATTGCATTGTGATATTATCTCAAAGTTGTTGTAGTAATAAGTTTGTTGAGGCTTGTGAAATCAAAAGATTCTAGACTTAATAAAACTTAAAAATAGAGAAAGCTTAACTCAAAATTGATTTCAAGATATGAGAAAATAACCAAGACACTGATTCCACTGTTACACATGAATGAATGATGGTAAATAACCCAAAACTCTAAGTATCTTTAAGCCCCTTATTTTCTTAACTCAGAAATAATCAGGAAAATTTTCAAATATTAATTGTATCCCCTAAGCATAGATTATCTAAACAAAGTATAACCTATCTGACTGAATCACAACTAATGAAGAAAATTATGCAAACAATTAAAAACTCTGCAAAATCAGTGATTGAGTGAATTATAAATTATAAATTAGAGAAAATAAAATAGTTACTAATTATTCATGCGCAAATAGCTTCCTCATTGCCTTGGTTGTGAGAGAATTAGCTCATCATCATGTTGGAAACACGCTCAAAAATCATTATTATTCCTCAAAGGGTGTTTACAAAGATGAAATGGAGAAAATGATGAAAATCGGGTGTTTGCAACGTTTATAGTTGTTGCAAACACTGTTACAGAAAACGATAAAGATGAACTGTTGATGTTACTGTAACTCTGTGACCCTCGTATGAATGTCGTTGTCACTGTAGCATGAACGACAGTCTCTGGTGGTATTTGTTCTTCGTGTTCTTCGCAGCAGCAGCAAAAATGGTGGTCTTATGCAACTCGATTATCTCTACTTTCTGATGCTCTGAACCTCTCCCAATCTCTCTGTCCCCCTTATATGAACCCCGTAATACCTTTATATACTCCTCAGCACCAAGAATAGCTCCTCATTACTCCCCAAAATTCTCCCAATACTCGGCAGTAAAAGAATATATTCTGGAGATATTTTGTTTCCAAATTTGTCTTCTCACGCTGTTTTATCGTGTTTAAACACTCCAAACATGCTTAGTCAACATCCAAGAAGTGGTTATACATGCTTTAGGCATACGCAAACCTTTGTTACACACACAAATGACTCGGGAAGAATAACAGAAACCCGTGTCGCTCTGCTTACTTCAATCCTAATTTTCAGCCAATTTCGATCAATTCCAACAACCCTGCCACGCCTGTTAACCTTAATAGAGTCTTCCCCAACAATCTGAGCCATTGAGTCTCTTTAAAATGCCCCCAAATCTCAAACGAAAATTCTGCAGGTGAGAACTAAGTTTTCCCGCCAAAACTCGAATTTGGAAAGTAGGGGATGAAGTGCCCCGATCCAAAACACGGGCGCCTTTAACATCTGGGATGCCTGAGGTTCCCTTATCCAAAATTGAGGTGCCTTTAGTAAGTTTCTCCGGGGATCCAAATATCACTTTTCGAGCAACTTTTTCCACACTCCACACAAGTGTATTTCTCCAAAAATACCTACACAAACATAAAAACACCATAATAAGTACAAAATCAAGCACTAACAATAGAGGCATTGAGGAAAAATCAGACACAAAAATGTGTCTATCAAATACCCCCAAACTTATTATTTGCTAGTCCTCGAGCAAAACTAATCAATAAAAAACAAAACTGAGTTAATCTCGGGAGGGTTTACCAGAGGTGTTCCCACAAAACTATGACTTCTAATTGGTCACAAGTATCCAAAGAGCTATGAGGACATACATATTCTCAACCTATCTCCAATTAACTAGAATGCCAGAGAAATTAAAGGTGCCAGCTCTAAAGCTGACTAAAGTAAAGGGGAGACACATACGCAACACTTCTAGATAAAGAGATATCCGCTACACAGCTAGATAAACATTGTAAGATGCATCCGCTTTACAGCTGGATAAGATTAGGAGAGAGATAAAGATGAGAGGGACATCTGCTACACAGCTGGACGAATTACGTGTGATGAGTGGAACCAGTGCTAGAAAGATCTTGTGCCAGATTGAAAGCGGACTAACAAAGCAATCAAATGTATCTTTCTTCAACTCTCTCATAGTGCTCAGTAGAAACAACATCTTCTTCGGTCTTCAACTGTTGATGATAAACTATCGAACCTCATAGAACCTTGACAATTAACTCTTCTCTTCGATTTCTTGCTTGACTTAAAAATTTCTACTTCCCTATGGCCTTATTGAACAAAAAACTAATTATAGAACAAAAAGAACGTAATGATGATTTTTTTTTCTTTTATTCTTTTTTTACTGTTGACACAAAAATTACAAGACAAAAATTTACATGGCCATGAGAGAAGGACTTTAAAAACTTGGATCTTCGCAACTTGTGATGTCTTGGTATCATGAATTCCAACAACTTATATCATTTGCTCTTATAACTTCTTGTAACTAAGTCTTCAACTTTGATTTTTGAATTATTCTTTTCTATTGTTGCTTCTAAACCTTAAATGTCTTCAACTTTCTTCATAGATTTTGATGTCGCTCCACTTGTTGATGATGATAAGTTTCTACTGAGAGAGAGTCGTAATCCAGTAACTAAGACTACATTGTGAGGTTGTTTTGTCTTTCTGGCATTTACTGACCTACTTGCCTTTTCATCATGGATGGTTAGGTCCATCACGATTACCCTCTAAAAGGAATAAGTTCTCTCCTGAATTTCAAGGATCTCAATGTCTTTTTATCTAATGTCTCAATAGGTTGTTATCCATAGCATTCCAATTTCTTTCTTTTCGGTGAGAAACAATATGTAAACTTAGCTAACCGGATACTATGTGACGCTAGAAGTTTCAAAAATGCGACTAAAAAGTTTCTCCCATACCCCCAAACTTAAATCTAACATTGTCCTCAATGTTCTAAGGATGAAATTAAAAGCATGAACAAGGAGAAATTGTTACCAATTGAAGCAAAATAGATAAGGAAAGATATTACCGTGTCGCATGAATATTGGGTTACCTCCCAAGAAGTGCTAAGTTTAAAATCTTCAGCCAGACTAAGAAAGGATTAGTCACCTTATAGAATCATAAAGTAATAGCCGGAATAACTGCGGATCACCAAAACCAAATAGGGATATCACAAGTAAAAGGAACCTGTAACATGCCAAGAAAATTAATGGATAAAGCACGCCCTTGTCTAGTTTCCTGTTTAAGACAACTACATCTAGCTGTGGTTCAGGTTCAGGTTCTATAACTGGGTCTAGATAAAATATTTTCATGGACTGCATTTCCTCGTAGCTAAGGTCCAATTCAGGTATTAGAGTCTGTAAAAACTCAAGTAAAAACTTGGAAGCACATAATAATAACCTAAATAATTGCGGATCCTTTAAGTCAATCAGTTGACCACGATGAAAGTAGTGGTCTTCCTTAAACAAATGTGTCGACCCTAATCTCCTAAAGTAATTAGGTTTAGTATCAAAACTTAATAATTGACACATCTGAAACTTATACGTTCCCACAATTGGTTGAAAAATATTTGGTGGGAATACTATCGCCTGGGTAAACCACATCAACCAGAGGTTGGGTTTCTAACAACTGAACTTCTTCCTGGACATTACAAGGTTCGGGAAATCTAGTATGAAGGTAATCTGGCACAATGGTTGAGGCACATACATCAAGTCCCAAGTGAGGGACCTTTCTAAGAGTTAAAGCACATGGAGAATGATAATCACCCCCAAACTTAGAGTTTTCAGTGTCTCTAGAAAGACTAGTCACAACTTCCCTAATTCCTAGGTCATCAGATTCCTGGAAATGGTCAATTGATTCTTCTAAGTCAGGTTCATCCTCACTCATCTCTACGAGTTCACTTCCTTTGTCTAAAACTATTGTTTCTAAATCGCTAGACTCAAAATAAACTCGTTCCTCTAAACCTTCGTTGGCTTCGTGAAAAGGAAATACTACATCGTCTAAAATGGGGGTATTTCTAGTCAAATCCTCATCCTTTTGAATAGGTGATTAATTATTAAAATTATTTGGATTTGTACTAGAAACAACACTATCATTATAAAGCTCAATCGTAGTAACAAATTCCTGATCACTATGCCTACATATTTTATGTTCTTCATCAATACTATCATCATCATAATCATCATTATAATAACATGAAAATGATTGAACCCCATCTAAATAAGTAGTATTACCAATTCTAACCTCGTCATCTTGATTATGTGAATAAAACTATCCTTATTTTCAAGGGTGGTATTGGGAACACTATATTGGTATTTAAGACTATCTTGAGCAAATTTTTCTACAATCCTATTTGTACTCTCAGTAAATTGCTTGAGGGACTCTTCTAGAGACATCTTAGTTGACTGCTTTACGGACTCTTCTGGGAGCGGAATATTATAAGTCTCTTTCATAAATAATTGAAATTTCTGTGTTGACTCATTGAAAATCTTGAGAGACTCTTCTAGAGAAATAAAATGATTGCTCGTATGACCTGTGGGTATGTGGATAGTAATTGGTCTCACAATGGTATGGACCATAACCTTCAAAAGTTTCGCGTTCCCAATCACTATTCACTCTATGGTCATAAAAAGGATAATGTCCAAGCTGCTCAGTCGGATACTCATTGTATTGGCTACTATAATACCAGTTTGACATTCTAACTGCAAAGGAATTCTAAACAAGCACAAAGAAGGCTGACTCGACCACAACAAGCCTATTTTATCTAGCAAAAAAAAAATCATGATGGCTCCACTTAGATTGTTTCTAGACCAGCTTCTATTCTTTCGAAAAGGAATTCGTTACAATCTGAGCAAACCCCTCTGGAATCAATCCGAGTTAAAGTAAGTTGAATAGAGACGAGGGAAGCTGCGTGGAGCTTTGATACCCAAGGACTCATCGGCATTACAAGGAGGCGTATTCAACTCACAGAAACCATCATGAACTTCAAAGTATTCTCAAAAGAGTAACCAATATTTTTCGAATGACTTTCCAATTAAGCTCGTTACCCTATCGGTCTCGTTCTAGTCCAAATTTTAAGGCTTAGGTTCGCGTAGGTTACGTGTTCCTAAGGCGGGCAAGAAGGAAACGGTGATGCAATCCGAGTCCTTATCTTGATTTGGCCAGGCCTTGCCCTTTACTAGAAAATTAAATCCGATTTCAGGTCCTCAACATATATGCATACAAAATCATCCAGTAAACCCACTGACAGGGGATTCGCGGGTGTTTAGAATTCTTACCTCCCGTTCCAGACGGGGGATGAACCATTGAGGTCGACTCGGGCCACCGACTCCAATGTCAGTGTACGAACCCGAGGGGCCGAGACGATATCGTAATCGTCGTCCTTCTCTGCACACAGTTTATATTTAAACTACCCTTCCGTATGGTTTAAAAATAATGTCCCAAAGTTTAAAGTCCAAAGTCCAAAAATAAAGTGCAAAAGAAAAGGAAAGTCTAAAAAAAATCTAAAAAAAAAATGTCTCTCTTTTTTTCCCCTCTTTTTTTTTATAAAATAAAAAAATCTTCTTCTTTCGCTTCTTTCGCTTTGCCTTTTACTCCAAGTCTTTAAGTATTCACCAAAAGCTTTGGAAAAATTTTCTTTCGCTCCAAATTTCAAATTCTGTTAGGAAAAGACAAAAACCCAAAAACGTAAAGAAGAACAAAAAAAAAAAAACCTAAAAAAAGAAAAAAAAATCTAGAAACTCTAGCCTAAAGACAAGCCCGCATTGGCGTTGCCAAAAATTGATGTTATCTCAAAGTTGTTGTAGTAATAAGTTCGTTGAGGCTTGTGAAAGCAAAAGATTCTAGACTTAATAAAACTTAAAAATAAAGAAAACGTAACTCAAAATTGATTTCAAGATATGAGAAAATAACCAAGACACTGATTCCACTATTACACATGAATGAATGATGGTAAATAACCCAAAACTCTAATTATCTTTAAACCCTTTATTTTCTTAACTCACAAATAATCAGGAAAATTCTCAAATATTAATTGTATCCCCTAAGCATAGATTATCTAAACAAAGTATAACCTATCTGACTGAATCACAACTAATGAAGAAAATTATGCAAACAATTAAAAACTCTGCAAAATCAGTGATTGAGTGAATTATAAATTATAAGTTAGAGAAATTAAAATAATTACCAATTATTCATGCGTAAATAGCTTCCTCGTTGCCTTAGTTGTGAGAGAATTAGCTCATCATCATGTTGGAAACACGCTCAAAAATCATCATTATTGCTCAAAGGGTGTTTACAAAGATGAAATGGAGAAAATGATGAAAATCGGGTGTTTGCAATGTTTATAGTTGTTGCAAACACTGTTACAGAAAACGATAAAGATGAACTGTTGATGTTACTATAACTCTGCGACCCTCGTATGAATGTCGTTGTCACTGTAGCATGAACGACAGTCTCTGGTGGTCTTTGTTTTTCGTGTTCTTCGCAGCAGCAGCAGAAATGGCGGTCTTCTGCAACTCGATTATCTCGAGTTTCTGATGCTCTGAAACTCTCCCAATCTCTCTGTCCCCTTTCTATGAACCCCGTAATACCTTTTTATACTCCTCAGCACCAAGAATAGCTCCTCATTACTCCCCAAAATTCTCCCAATACTCGGCAGTAAAAGAATATATTCTGGAGATATTTTGTTTCCAAATTTGTCTTCTCACGCTGTTTTATCGTGTTTAAACACTCCAAACATGCTTAGTCAACATCCAAGAAGTGGTTATACACGCTGTAGGCATACGCAAACCTCTGTTACACACACAAATGACTCGGGAAGAATAACAGAAACCCGTGTCGCTATGCTTACTTCAATCCTAATGTTCAGCCAATTTCGATCAATTCCAACAACCCTGCCACGCCTGTTAACCTTAATAGAGTCTTCCCCAACAATCTGAGCCATTGAGTCTCTTTAAAATGCCCCCAAATCTCAAACGAAAATTCTGCAGGTGAGAACTAAGTTTTCCCGCCAAAACTCGAATTTGGAAAGTAGAGGATGAAGTGCCCCGATCCAAAACACGGGCGCCTTTAACATCTGGGATGCATGAGGTTCCCTTATCCAAAATTGAGGTGCCTTTAGTAAGTTTCTCCGGGGATCCAAATAGCACTTTTCGAGTAACTTTTTCCACACTCCACACAAGTGTATTTCTCCAAAAACACCTACACAAACATAAAAATACCATAATAAGTACAAAATCAAGCACTAACAATAGACACATTGAGGACAAATCAAACACAAAAATGTGTCTATCACATTGCTTAATAGCCCAAAACTCCTTATGCTCAATTTTGACGGGTAAATGACAAGGTTTACCATACACAATCCTAAAGGGAGATATCCCGATAGGTGACGTATGCGGTTCTATAAGCCCACAAAGCATCATGAAGTCGCATGCTCCAATCCTTCCTTGTTGGATTCACCGTTTTCTCTAGTATGGATTCCACCTCTCAGTTGGAGACCTCGACTTGTCCATTTTTTTTGGGATGATAAGGTATTGCAATCTTGTGGAACACATTGTACTTCTTCAACAAGCTTTGTAAGATCCTGTTTTTGAAGTGAGAACCCCCATCGCTAATTATGGCTCTTGGAATTCCAAACCTTGCATTGATTTTAGCTTGCATAAAATCTGAAACCTCTTTAGAATCATTTAGGGTTGTGAATGGGTAACAATTAGCCGGAACCGGAACCGGTAGACTTGGGTCCGGTTCTGGGTCCTAAAGTTGGACCCATTAGCAACTTAGGACCCGACGGGTAATTACTCGATTAGACCCGAATATAAACGGGTCCAAACGGGTAATACCTGTTGGGTACCCGCGGGTATCGGGTACCCGTTTATTCATACTTTTATTCATGTTTTTGCTAGTTTTAGCTTTGATATTTTACTCGTTTTAAATTTTTCTCTTACATTTAATCTTTATTTAGTACATTAATAAGAAATAATAATAAATTTTATAAAATTTATTTAAATCCAAGCCAAAAAGAGACAAATATTAAGTTGAGGTTTTTTTAATAGTTTTCTTAAGACCCAACGGGTACCCGGGTATTTAAACGGGTCCGGTTCTGGGTCCACAAGTGTAGGAACCGGACCCGGAACCGTTAGGACCCGGATCCGACCTTTATAAGTAGGGTCCGGGTCTTGTGATACCCGGGAGGACCCGGACCCGTTGACACCCCTAGAATCATTAGTTGGGATGGCCTTAGTTTCCACCCATTCCGAGATATAATCAACAACAAGCAAGATATAAAAATTCCCATGAGAGTTGACAAAAGGATCCATAAAATCAATACCCATACATCAAAAACTTCAATAAACTGAATAAAAGTTTGTGGCTTTTTGATTTCGAGCACCTAGATTGCCTGTTCTTTGGCACCTATCACAAGTTGTACAAAATATATACGCATCCTTGAACAAGATTGGCTAATAAAAACCGCTTCCAAGTACCTTGTGAGCGGTTCTCTTACTCCCAAAATGTCCCCCACAATCATAGGAGTGACAAAAAGACAAGATAGAATTAAATTCAGATTTGGGAAAGCACTTTCTTATTACTTGGTCACTACAATGATTCCAAAAGTATGGATCATCCCATATGTATTGGTTCTCCAAGTTCTTAAGTTTGTCCCTCTCAGCACGAGATAAGTTATTTAGGAATTGTTTAGATACCAATTAATTGATAATAGCGGCATACCATGGTTCTCCAAAGGCAATTGACAATAGTTGCTCATCCGAGAAACTTTCACGCAATGGGATAGCTTCCTTGACCACAACAATCGGGCTCAAGTGATCCGCAACGGTATTTTCAATTTCTTTCTTGTCCTTGATTTCAATATCGAAATCTTGCAAGAGTAAAATCCATCGTATGTGCCTCGGTTTCGCTTCTTTCTTCATTAGCAAGTACCTAAGTGCTGCATGATCATAAATGACAACAACTTTTGTACCAATTAGATATGAGCGAAATTTCTCCAATGCAAATACAATAGCTAATAACTCTTTTTCGGTGGTTGCGTAGTTTTGTTGGGATTCATTTAACGTTCTAGAATCATAATAAATAGCATGAGGAATCTTCCCCACACGCTGTCCAAGCACTGCACCAACCGCATAGACACTTGCATCACACATGATCTCAAAAGGTTTGCTCCAATCCAGTGGTTTAATGATAGGTGCCACTTCAAATGATTGAATGCCACCGCACACTTTTCATCAAAGTTAAAAACCACTTCTTTTTGCAATAAATTGCAAAGTGGTGATGTTATCTTGAAAAAATCCTTGATAAATCTACGATAAAAACCTGCATGACCAAGAAAAGAGCGTATCTCTCTCACTGTAGTAGGAGGGGGTTAAAGCACGAATAAGGTCAACAGATTTATCAACTTCCAAGCCTTAGATTTATCAACTTCCAAGCCTTTAGAAGATATTATATGGTCGAGCATGTGCTATCTTAGATTTATCAACTTCCAAGCCTTTAGAAGATATTATATGGTCTAAAACTATGCCATGAGTTACCATGAAATGGCACTTCTTCCAATTAAGCACAAGGTTTGTTTCAACACATCGTTCAAGGATTAGAGACAAGTTGTTCAAGCAAAGGTCAAATGAATCACCAAAGACACTAAAGTCGTTCATGAACACTTCAATTATGTTTTCAACATATTCTGAAAAAATACTTACCATACACCTTTGAAAGGTAGATGGAGCATTGCAAGGCAAAAAGGCATCCTCCTATAAGCAAAAATACAGAAAGGACAAGTGAAAGCGGTTTTGTCTTCATCCTCCGGTGCTATCACAATATGATTGTAACCTGAATAGCCATCAAGGAAACAATAGTAAGAGTGTCCAGCTAAACGTTCAAGCATTTGATCAATAAAAGGAAATGGAAAATGATCCTTCCTAGTGGTGGCATTCAATTTCCTGTAATCAATACAAACCCTCAACCGGTTTGCACACGAGTTGGGACAAGTTCGTTCTTATCATTCTCCACCACCGTCACACCTGATTTCTTTGGCACTACTTGTACCAGGCTCACCCACTTGCTGTCAGATATAGGGTAGATAACACCCACGTCCAAAAGCTTGAGTATCTCCTTTTTCACAACTTCTATCATGGGAGGGTTCAAACGACATTGCGCTTCCCTTGTAGGCTTTGCATCGTACTCCAAACGAATTTTATGCATACAAACGGCAGGGCTTATACCCTTGATATCAGCAATTGTCCATCCTATGGCCGTCTTGTACTTCCTTAGCACCCTTAGAAGTTTTTGTTCCTGCAATTCACTAAGCTTGTTAGAAAAAATGACAGGTAAATCTTCCTTGTCACCCAAGTACAAGTACTTTTAGTGATCGGGAAGGGGTTTCAATTCTAACTTTGGAGATTTAACAATTGAAGGTACAAGCTTTTCATCGCTGCATGGTAAAGAAATAAAAGATATATTATGAGTTTCCGTGCATCCTTGTAGTGAGTTAAGATCACCAAGGGCTTCCTTGATTTCATTACCACACTCTACATCATTATCCATGGATGTAGTTAAAACAGTTTCCAAAGCATTTTCACCATTCAATTCAAACACTTGTTCTGCCAATGTATCCATAACATCAATGGAGAAACAAGAATGGACATCGCTAGGATATCTCATCGTCTCTAAAATGTTGAAACATATTGTTTCTCCATCAAACCCCATAGTTAGCGTACCCTTGTCCACATCAATAATGGTTTTCGCCGTTTTCATGAAGGGACGCCCAAGTAGCAATGGAAGAGACGAGTCCGGTGACCCTTCATTCATCTCTAACACGCAAAAGTCAGCTGGAAATACAAGTTGATTAACCTGCACAAGAACATCCTCAACAATACCCATTGGGTAGACATTAGAGCGATCGGCTAATTGCAATACAATTCCAGCCTTTTTAAGAGGACCAAGATCAAGTGAATTATACATAGATGCCGACATAGCTTTAACGGATGCACCTAAATCCAACATAGCTTTGTTAAACGTAGTGTTACCTATTGTGATAGGAATGTCAAAGCTACCGGGATCCTTGCATTTCAGTGAGAGTTTGTGTTGTAAGATTGCCGAAGCATTCTCCCTCACACTTAGCACTTCATTACCTTTGAGCTTTTGCTTATTGGTACAAAAGTCCTTCAACACCTTTGCATACTTGGGAACTTGCTTGATCGCATCAATGAGTGGTATGTTCACATAGATCTTCTTAAGAACGTCTAAAATCTCCTTTTCTGGTTACGCCTTCTTGGAATTTGCAAATCTGCGAGGAAAAGGTAAAGGAGGAACATAAGTATAAACTGGAGTTTTAGAGTTCGGAATAGGTACCTTAGAAGTTTGGGGAGAATCATCATTCTTCTCCTCCAAAACGGGTTCCTTTGGTGGTTCCACCTTGGCCGAATCAGCAACTTCGGGTTGCACAATTTGTGTACCGCTTCTCAACGTAATAGCATTGAAACCCTCTTTTGGGTTAATAGGTCGAGAAGGGAGTTTCCCACTATTTTATGCCTTTAATTTGTTTATATCAATCGCCATGGAACCCATTTGTGTCTGCAAGTCCTTGATAGCACTCTTAGTCTCCTGCAGACTTTATTTAAACATGGTAGAAATGCCTTACATCATTGTTTGAAGCTTTGCATCGATATTAGAACCTTGATTTTGAGTTTCTTGTTGTGTTTGTGGTTGCTGAAATTGTTGTTGTTGCGGTTGGAATTGTTGTTTTTGTGGTTGAAATCCACTCGAACGGTTGAAAGTAGGTTTTTGGACCGCTCTTTGCTTGTTGGCATAGCTAAAGTTGGGATGATCTCTCTATCCCAGATTGTAAGTGTTGGAATAGGGATCATACCGTCTTTGATGGTTTGGAAAAACCGCACTAGCTTGCTCCAACTCTTAATCATATGAAGGTAAAACAATCGCAACCATCTTTTGCATCATTTGCTCCATGCTACCTATCCTTTGATCAAGGTGTGATGATGAATCAATAACTTCGTTCACTCGCCTAACCATTGGTTCACCTCTTGTGTATAATTGTTGCGAGTTTTCAGCCATACTTTCAATCAACTCGGTAGCTTGGGTCACCATCTTGTTCACTAGTGCTCCACCACCCGCGGCATCAAGAAGATATCTATCACTTGTTTGGAGACCTTCGTAGAAGTACTGGATTATCATAACGTCACTGGATTAGTGGTGTGGACAGTTTGCTACCAATCTCTTGTATCGCCCCCAACATTCATACAAATATTCTCCTACATTTTGCTTTATGCCACAAATCTCTTTGCGAATTTGAGTAGCCTTTGACGCAGGAAAATACCTCTCTAAAAAGAGTTTCTTAAGCACGTTCCATGTGGTGACACTTCTGGAAGGCAAGTAATACAACCATTCCTTAGCATTGTCCGCCAAGGAGAACGGAAAGGCTTTCAACATCGCTAAATCCGCATTAATATTCTCTGGAAGCATAGCCATGATAACGTTGTGGAAATCCATGAGATGCTTGTTTGGATCTTCATTCGCCATACCATGAAACTTCGGTAACTCTCTAATCAACCCCGGCTTGATCTCAAAGGTTGAGTTTGTTTAAAAATACACCATCATTGTGTATCAAGCCTATGAGAAGCCAAGTCCTTGAGTGTATGATCACCCATTGCTTCTTCTTCTTCTTCTTCAAAAGGTGGTTCTTGTTCAACCAGAATCTCTTGTTCTAGAACTTCTTCTAGTTGTAACTCTTCTTCCACTTCCAACTCTTGTTCTTTTGTTGTGTCTTGACTTGGTTGGAGTATTGTGCCTCTTCGAGTAGCTATCCCGCACCTTGGAGAATTCCAATATTTAGAAGCCAGAGATTAAGTACCTGAAAATAGTTCTCGCAAACAAGTGAGAAACAAGTCAAGAAAACAAAAACCAAAGATAAAAGCAGAAATTATAAAAGAAATTAAAAACTCAATAACAAGCCGTATGCCTCCCCGGCAGCGGCGCCAAAGTTTGATCGCTGTCGTAAGTGTCAAAAATAATTCACTTTCTCACTTAACTAAATTTAAATGAAGTATGTGGTAAGAAAGAGTTCGTTTCCACAGAGAGGCTTTCGTTGTTATAAAATTTCAGTTTCTTAGTAACCAAGGGGGGATTTTTGTTTTTATAAAAATAAATCAAAGCAAAGTAATAATTAGAATAATCAATAAGGAGAAGATATTGATCACGGGATAGTATCATTCACAAACATGTATTTTCATCAATGACTAGAATTGATATTTTAATCTCTCATTTACTAAAAGTCATAGGATACCTTGATCGCAAGTATATCCCATTAATTCCCTGATTTCATCACAACCACATTAAAAGATGTATATGTGAATTCTTTCTAGAAAGCAACCTAAAGTGTAAAAGTACAATTAAGTTTAACTCCCTAGAAGCACTAAGTTCTATGGAATAAGACTAATCAAGGCAATCAAACGTGTAAAAGCACTAATTCAATTTAACCAAGGTTATGATTCACTTGTGACTAGAAGGATATATTACTACAAGCACTACCCACAATTATGCTACTTAGAATCAGAGATAAACAACTTTTTCGTATTGAAAACCCTAATATAGCTTTAGAAATGAATGCAAATCGGATTGATTCCGGACTCAACCAAACAAACAATATAAACCATGAATCATAAACAATAAATTTGAGACAAAACTAATGCAATGAATCAAATAACATGTTGAGAAATCAACTTTACCTATAACCAATAATAGTTATTTAGCTACTCATAGCTTTTGAGTTCATCATAAACATAATCAATAATAAAATGAAGAAGATGAAAAATGAAATGCAAGCAAACCCTAGTTGCCGCTCTCCAAAACTCCAAGTAGAAAATACGTGATATCCAAAGGAAGTAGAAACTTTCTCTTTTGTATCTTTTCTTTGTTTCAAAAAGTAGGTCAGGGACTGAGTCAATGTACCCGAGTCAGATGGGCGAGTCAGAATCAACTGAGCTGAGTTGCCAGTCCAAAGTCTTGCATAGGCCAGAGTTGTGCATTGTACAATCATTATGCATCATTGCTTCTCAGCCAGCCATGTTGACGCTTTGTTCCTTCCCATGCTCAGTTTCAGCTCCAATTCCGTCTCCACCTACAGCATCATTCCATCCATGATAGTTGCACCTTCAAAATACAGGCCATATCGACCACCACATCCACTTCCAGGCCAACCACTATCAAATGCAACAACATCAATATTACTTGAGACATCTGAACTTGAACGCAACCATTACAACGACGACTTCTTCTTAACCACCAACTTGTAGCTTGATTTTCTTTAACTCAGTCCAAACCCTTTTGAGTTCTTCTCATTCGATGTAAGCCATTCCACCACTGCATTGCTATCATCGGCATCATACATGCCTATAATTGATTCCGCCTTGCCCACAAACTTCAGATTCAAACCCCATTCGCTGTAGCTTCGATAAATTTCAGCTCTACCAATTCTTTAATATGTCACCAACTTTTTTGCCTAATTCGGACCAGCATATCACCAGCTTTTTCATCTCAGTTCATTCCCTGCAAAGTTCTTAAGCATACATCTAATGCTTTATTTCTTCCCTGCCATTGTGTTGCTTAGCATCATACCAAAACCACAGCCTCAGAAATATGATCACTTGAGCATCGTCTCCAAAACCCATTGAGTCTGCAGTTCTGTCATAGACATTTCCCTCCATCTACATTCATTCTTAGCCATTGCATTCTAATCCTTCCCAGCTGCTCAGACTCCAGTTCTTCTCAAATCTCAGTATCAATAACACAACTGCAACACAACTCAATTTCTTGCATCTTGAATTCAGCTTTCAGTAACACAACCTTCTTATAACCCTAACATACATCTAACAAGCAAGCATCCATCAGCTTCACCATCATGAACTGCGAGCACCAGCAACACTAATAACTCCTTTGCCATAACTGCAACTGCAATTTCATCATCAATACCGATTCTTCCCTGTAGTTTCTTAACATCATTCACATCTTCAATTCAGCACCACCAGGACCACAACCATTCCATCCCAGCTGCCACCTGACACTCAGCATTCTCTGTCTGTTCTTCATTAAAACCCTAACTTCCATTTCATTCTCAGGTCTGCTTCTCTGTTGGTGTCAAATCACTGTCAATCTGCTTCCAGATTCAAGTTCTAAATCAAACTCAAGGTACCCCATCCATTAATTTCTTAAATCAATCCTCTCCATTAACTGCTTAGCTAAAAACCCTTTTTATTTCTTATCAAATTACTCCAAAAAAGACAAATTCTGGTTCATGAGTCCACATCTCAAACCCATCTTGAATCGAACCATAGTTTCACTATCTTCTCTGTTGACAGAATCATACAAACTCGTTATCGATTGTAACTAAAAAAACCCATCTCCTTCACGGCTTTTCATTCTCGATCTGCAGCAACAGATCCCCAATTTCTTCCCTGAGTATGTATTCTCGGCCAATTTAACTCAAGAACAAGCCCTTGATTCAGACAAAATCAATCTCCTACAACAACAAGTCTATCATCATTTTCATTATCTCTGCAACCAGTATGTAAGGACCTGTCTTACAAATTAGCACGAAAACAAGGTGAATCTCTAAGGGTAGAGATTGGAGAGGGAGGAACTTAATTTTGAGAGAAAAACTTTTTTAGATTTACTTTTTCATGCCTCTCCTCACGGCCACAGAAGAGAATATGAGGATAAATCAAAACAAAGCTTGTGCAACTCAGACGAGTGCAATAAGGAATAATATCCACACAAAATTAAAGTAAATACTACTGGGTGCCAAAATAACATGGTCAGACCTTATCAATAGACAATAATCTAACTGGGTCCTGACAAATATCCTCTATTCTTCCAAATCCTTGACCTCAAGCATTAGCTTTGGAAACTGGTGTGCCATGGCATCCTTGTTTTCCCAGGTGGCATCTTGAGCTGATAAGTTCTCCCACTGCACCAACACTTGAGTAATGTTCTATGCATTCTTCTTGACTTGTCTGCTAGCCAGTATCTTCAAAGGTGCAATCTTTATCTCCTTATCATTGTTCAGATCTGGCAGTGTAGTCTGTGGTAGCATTCCATTTCCTAGCTTGATCTTCAGTTGAGAGACATGAAAAGTGGAATGTATCTTTGACTCAGGAGGGAGTTGTAGCTTGTAGGCCACCTTTTCTACTCTTTCTAGCACTTTGTATGGGCCAAAAAACTTAGCTGATAGTTTCAGATTCCTCATCAGCTGCAAGGATGTTTGCCTATAGGGTTGTAGATTCAAGCATACCTAGTCCCCTACTTGGAAATCCCTCTCAATGCTCTTCTTATCAGCTTTTTGTTTGATTTTATGCCGATTCTTCAAGAACACCCTTCTGTAACTGTCCCATGACTTGTCTTTGCTGCAAATAATCATCTGCTTCTAAACTAATTCCAACATGGAATGATGTTACACCAAACGGTGGGGGGGTATATCCATACAAGGGTTCAAATGGTGTCAGTTTAAGGCTGGTATGATAATTGGTGTTGAACCACCATTCAGCTAGAGACAACCATGATACCCATTTGCTAGGCTTATAACTAGTCATGCACCTCAAATAAGTCTCAAGACATACATTCACTCTCTCTGTCTGTCCATCTGTCTGAGGGTGATAGGAAGTACCTTGTTAGATCATAGCTCGGTCAACCTCGCATGCGTTGCTATATCAAGCATGTTTGTCAATGTTAGTGATCAGAACTATGAGTCTTGATTTCTAGCCTATTAGCTAAGTCTCAGACTAGGATAGGAAAAGTGTATCTAAGCTCAAGGACTTCATGGCGATTCATCATACAACGACGAATATCTACACAAGGAACCGTGGAACTTCATCAACAAAAAGGTATGTGGAGACTTGAACTTACCTATCACTCAAAATTCTATCTATTCTATCTCCTACTTCTTATGAGACAAAAGTCGTATGCTATATAGACTGGATCTATACATTTGACATTTCGAGCTGAGTATTCATTGCTTATCTTTTTCTCGAAATCGTGTGTTGGTAAAGCGTTTCGCTTTGATCAAGTTTATCTTCACCTGGAGACGAAAGTCATGAAAAGTTTCAATTACTTTGGAAATTGCTTTGACGAGAAAGGTCTGTGAATGATGACTGATAACGTCCTCTGAGAATGTTTCAATGGTTGGAATGAGAGTTTAGATTACATAACCATGTATTCCTTGAACCGAAGTTTTCGAACTTTGATGATCAAGAGAAATCGGAAGGATTGTGAAATTGGCTTGCCAAGTCTGCGAACTCAGTCCGCAAACTGGCAGAAGTTCTCGACCGAGAATTTCTGCTGGATTTTCTAAAACTCATTTGTGTGCTAAGTCCGCGAACTCAGTCCGCAAACCCAGTCCGCGAACTGGCGGAAGTTTTCTTTCCGAGAATTTCTGCTGAGTTTAGAAAACTCAACCGATTGACTTAAGTCCGCGAACTTGTTTATGAGCTTAAGTGGTTATGATCTAAATATGTGCTCTGAACATGAAACTTAAATTACTAAGGAATGCTTTATGCAAATCTTGGCTATAAAGTTTATGAGCCGATTCATCGAATCGAATCCTCTTTGTTTCAATTGTGTCTTGTGTAGTACATGAGATCTCATAGCAATTGAACAACTCTCTAACTAGTTCATTTGAGTCAATTGAACTAGTTATGGTGAAGACGAACAAGGTTAATATGAAATGCTCATATGGTTGACCTTTTGGGTTACTATGTTGAACCAACATACACGTACACGTTTGGGCATGGTTTTCACGAACCAAGTAAACGTTTACCCAAGTGTGTGTGACAAGTTAAGTTTTCGATCTAACGGTTGAGAAATATTAGCTTGAATCTAAATCAGGTTTTCATCTAACGGTGATGTAACTAAGGCAAAACCCTGATTTGAAGACTATATATAGGAGACATCTAGCTTTGAGCAAAACTAATCCTCACACGTCTTGTGTGATACTAGTGCGCTCGCTAGAGTCGATCTCCATTAACCTTTGATTTTCTTCTCTAAAATCAGGTTAACGACTTAAAGACTTCATTGGGATTGTGAAGCCAGACCGATACTGCTTTTATCGTAGTTGTGTGATATGATCTTGCATCTTATATAGTACGAGTACAATCGACTGATTGGCTTGAGATCGTGAGAGTTCTCTGATAGGCAAGATAAAGTAATTGCAAACATCTTCGTCCACTATTTGTGATTCCTTGACAAACCGCCTGTGTAGTCAGGAAGGCTTGTTGAGAGGTGATTGATTCATCTAGGCTGTTCTTCGGAAATATAAGACCGGATTATCAATTGGTTCATGTTCACCTTGATTTCATATCAAAAGACGGAACAAAACCTAGGGTTTATCTTTGGGAGACAAATTTATCCTTTGATAGACTTTTCTGTATGATACAGATTTGTTTGTTGTCAAGTCTGCGATTTTGGGTTGCAACAACTCTTAGTTGTGGGTGAGATCATCTAAGGGAATCAAGTACGCAGTGTCCTGCTGGGATCAGAGGCGTAGGAGTACAACTGTACCTTGGATCGGTGGGAGACTGATTTGGGTTCAACTATAGTCCAGTCCGAAGTTAGCTTGTAGTAGGCTAGTGTCTGTAGCGGCTTAATACAGTGTGTATTCAATTTGGACTAGGTCCCGGGGGTTTTCTGCATTTGCGGTTTCCTCGTTAACAAAACTTCTGGTGTCTGTGTTATTTCTTTTTCGCATTATATTTTTATATAATAGAAATAATACAGGTTGTGCGTTAAGATCATCAATAGGAAATCCAACTTTTGGTTGTTGATTGATATTGATTGATCCTTGGACATTGGTCTTTGGTACAGTCCAAGTTATTCCTTGTGTTTGATTATTAGACTCGCTATTATTTTAGCTTGAGTAAATCAAAACAAGTGAGAGATATCAACTCATTGAGATACTTTAATCTAGATTAAGTCTGACTGTCTAGTTGATTCTCTACCAAAGTATTTCGGAGTTAGTCCATACAGATTGCTAAGCTAAATATTGGGTGGTGTTGTTAGACCCCCTCTTTTTCATACCTAGATGTAGGGAGGTACCCATTCTTGACAGAAGACATTGCCAAAAATTGCTCAACAATATACTATCCCTATCTGACACTATACTTTTTGGTAACCCATGTAATTTCACAACTGAGTCTAGTATTACCTTTGCTACTGATGCAGCTGTGTAGGGGGTGACTGAGTGCCAAGAAATGGATGTATTTAGTGTATCTATCCACCACCACCAGAATAATTTCCCTTCCTTCAGACTTTGGCAGACCAGAAATGAAGTCCACGCTAATGTCAGTCCAAGCTTGTTCAGGTACTGATAGTGGTTGCAGAAGTCCATCTGGAAGTGTAGTATAATCCTTATGCTGCTGACACACCTCACATTCTTGCACCATCTGGGTTATGCTGAGTTTCATTCCCTTCCAGTAGAAGTAGAACTTTCCTTTTTAATAACTAGCTCTGGAGCCAGAGTGCCCTCCCACTGAAGAAGCATACAATGCTTTCATAACCTTGTTCCTCAGTTCACCAGTACTGCCAATGTATATTTTGCCTTTATATCTGATAACTCCTTGTTCCATGGAGAATTCACCAGAAGTATTATTCCCCAATATCAGTTTTGGAAGTAGCTCTTGAGCTGTAACATCTTCCAAGTAGATCTCTCGTAATTCACTCAACCAAGTTGGTTGTAGCTGAGACACAACATTGCATGATGCATCTTCTGGAATTTGCACTCTTAATAGATAGTGCATCCACTACTTTGTTATCACTTCCCTTCTTATACTTCAATTCATAATTGTATCCTAGAAGTTTAGTTAACCATAATGAATGGACTCTCTGTTGCAATAATGAATGGACTCTCTTTTCTAGGAAGTACTTGATACTTTGATGGTATATATAGATAGTGAATTTAGTTTTCATCAAGTAAGGTTTCCACTTTCTTACAACCATGACTATAACCATTATCTCCTTCTCATAAGTTGATAAGGCTAAGAATCTGGTACCCATTCCTTTGTTGTAGAAGGAAATCGGTCTCTTCTCATGCATCAGTACAACTCTTACCCCCAAGTCACAAGCATCTGTAACTATATCAAAAGGCTTGCTGAAATCAGGCAAGATGAGTACTGGTGTGGTGGTCATAGCCTCTTTAAGTAGCTCAAAATCCTTGAATGCATGCGAACTCCAATGAAAGTTCTTCTTCTTAAGGAGCTCAGTGAGTGGTTTAGCAATAATCCCATAGTTCTGCACAAACTTCCTATAGTAACCAGTTAAACCTAAGAATCCCCTCAACTACTTCAAGGTCTTGGGAATTGGCCATTTCTTCATGCATTCTACCTTAGCTGGGTCAGCAAAAACACCTTCACTACTGATAATATGGCCCAAATATTCTAGTGAGGTCTGACCAAAAGAACACTTGGTCATTTTAGCAAATTGACTGTGCTTCTTGAGTAACTATAGAGTGATTTCCAAGTATTTAGCATGATCCTCCATGTCAGGGTTGTAAATTAGGATGTCATCAAAGAAAACTAGTATAAATTTTCTCAAATGGGGTTTGAAGACATCATTCATTAATGCTTGGAAACTTGCTGGAGCATTGGTTAGCCCAAATGGCATAACTAGAAACTCATAATGCCCTTCATGAGTCTTGAAAGTTGTTTTATGAGTGTCTTAAGGGTGCACTCTTATTTGGTGATACCCAGCCCTCAAATCAATTTTTGTGAAAACCCTTGACCCATGTAGCTCATTAAGTGACTCTTCTATCATTGGTATATGAAACTTATCTTTGATGGTAAGTTCATTCAGCTTCCTGTAGACCACATAAAATCTCTAACTTTCATCCTTCTTCTTAACCAACAATATTGGAGATGAGAATGGGCTGTGACTAGGCATAATGATCCCAGATTTGAGCATTTCTTGTACTAGTTGTTCCACAACCTCTTTTTGTACATATGGAATTATGTAAGGTCTTTGGTTTGGAGGTGTAGAAAGTGGTGTAAGAGGTATCTGGTGATCATGAGCTCTTTTTAGAGGTAGGGTATTAGGTTTTTGAAAGACCGAACTGTATTTATGAAGAATGGATTGTAAAGGTTCAGTAGTGTTGTCTTGCACCTTCACAGCTGTAAGGGAGAAAAGTTTCCCCATGACCCCATGCTTGTTCTTCTTGAAGTATTTATGGCGTTCTTTTGTTGTCATCATAGATACTGTTGGAGTGTCAGTACTTCCTTTTAGCATAATCTCCTCACCTCCTTTGTTGAAAGATACAATCATACACTTAAAATCAAACTTGACAGGGTTGATTCCTCTCATCCAATCCACACCTAAGACTATATCACACCCTCCCAGGGCTAAAACTCTGGCATCAAATTCAAATTTATTCCCTTGCATGCTCCAAGAAAAATTTGGGCATTTAGCATCACTAATGAGTTTGTTCCCATCTGCCACAGCTACATGAAAACCTGTTGTAGGATCAATAAGGAATCCACTGTACCTAGCTATCTTAGGGTCTACAAAGGTGTGTATACTCCCACTATCCACTAGTATTGTTATAGTTTTGTTGTTTCTAGTCAAGCCTTGTATCCTTATAGTGTTATGAGACATGTTACCTGACAGGGCATGCAGAGAGATCTCAACTTCTTCCTCCAACTCTTGAATCACTGGAGAGCTGACTGGTGAAGCTTCTTCAGATGTGCATTGATCTTCATTATCTCCCACTAATATGAACAACTACTGTCTGCTACACTTATGTCCATTAGTATACACCTCATCACAGTTATAACACAAGCCTTTATCTCTCATAGACCTCATAATATGCGAGTTTCCTAACATGAGGTAATCTTGAACTATTGAAATCCTTTGGGGAAGCAGAGCTTGTTCTTAGAGAGGTAACAAAACTCCTGTGGTTGCTGGAACTTGGAATGGAGATGGGTGGCAGTTTATGGATAGGCTTGGCCTTCTTGATAGTCTTCTATAATATATCCTCTTGCATCCTGGCTAAATACATTGTTTGTTTTAGACTAGTAGGTGAAAACCTTTGTACAACAAGCCTCAACTCTTCCTTCAATCCACTAACAAAGATGGAAGTAAAGTAGTCCTCAGTGAGATATTTATTCTTAGCCAACATGAGAGCCTTAAGTTCCTCAAGCAATTCCTGGTATTCAAGCATAGTACCTTCTTGACTCAACTTGTTGAATTCCCCTACTATGTCATCATGACCTAGCTCTTGGAATCTAAAGTTGATATCAATAAAAAATTCTTCCCACAGTATGACTTCTCTGCTCTCCTGATAGTCTTGGAACCAAACATCTGCTCTTCCATCTAAGTATAGTGAGGCTAACATAACCTTCTGCTCTTCATCCATAACATGTAATTGGAAAAATTTCTTACACTTGCGAATCCAAGATCTAGGGTTGATACCATCAAACCTATGGAACTCAATTTTAGACTTGTGCGAATTAGTAATCTGATTAAGGATTTGACGATTACCTTGAATCTCTTTACCTTCTCCTTCTTTGTTCCTTAAGTTAGCTCCCTTAGGTGGTCCCAAAATCCCATCGCCATTTTTAAGTTTGTTAACGATTCTGTCCTCCATTGATTGCATCTCAGCTAACGAGTGCGAAATGTTACCTTGGGTTTCATCAAACTTCTTCACAATTTCTTCATGACTTTTCATCAGGGTATTGAACTTATTGTGAAGATCATCAAAGTCTTTCTAATTAACCATGGTTCACAGGTCTTAAAGATCGACTGCTCTTGATACCAATTGTAGGGACCTGCCTTACAAATTAGAACAAAAACAAGGTGAATCTCTAAGGATAAATATTGGAGAGGGAGGAAAAAATTTTTGAGAGAAAAGAACTTTTTCAGATTTACTTTTTCATGCCTCTCTTCACAACCACGGAAGAGAATATGAGGATAACTCAAAACAAAGATTATGTAACTCACACGAGTGCAACAAAGAATAACATCCACACAAAATTAAAGTAAATACTAATGGGTGCCAAAATAACATGGTCATCCCTTATCAATAATCTAACTGGGTCCTGAGACAGTATGCTTCTCTTCCACCAATGTCATCTCTGATTCTCTCATTTTCTCTGAGTAACAGTGTCTCCATGCCTTCTCTCAATTTCAGGCAAAGAAGGCAATGATGAGAAAAATTACATCTTCTTTGAATTTTAGGTTTGTATAGGAGTTGGAACTGATATTGGCACCTGGTACATTAGGATAAGGGCCAGTCAAAATCATATATGACTTGTCAGTTTTGTAGAACTGACAAGCCAATTCCTTTTTCAACTCAACTGTCAGTTGCTGGGAACTGACAGTTCATCCTTCGCCTCCTTTTAGTTGCATATCATTCGATGGCTCCAAGTATCACTCGCCTGAATTGACCTTTTTGCCTTTTTGTACGCTCCAAATGAACGATTTCTCTTTCTTTTACTCCAAATGACTCCAAAGTACCTAAACACTCAAAAGTAAACATAAGATACATAATATACAAGTGAAGTAGCACATAAAGCATAAAAAAATAGATAAATATCAAGGTATTTACAACACCTATCAGTTACCTGTCACGGCTTCAGTGCCAAAAGTTGCAATTGCGATTGAAGAATCTATTGATGAAAACAACTCAAAGGCAGTACCTTCTTAAGGAATTGCAAGAAAAACACGCTTAATTTCCTTCTAGCCTTAACTTGTATTACCTATAGTGAATGAAGTTTCCTTTTAAGTATGATGTAGACAGAGTCGATTATTTCCTTGTAAAATCATCTAATATTACATCAACCCGGTGATGGGATGGGATGGCTATATGAATTTTAAATCATGTAATATTTACTTTAACTGAATTTAAAATCATGTAATATTACTACCCTAGATTCAAGTATATATGAGTCCTTACCTACCTTTCTCTCGTTCAGATGCCATTATTTCATTTTCAGGAGAGAGAGAAACCAAATCTCACTCTCACCATAAACAGAAGCAGATCGAAAAATAAACGAAAAAAATCAAAAATCTTGCTGAAATCGGTAGCAAAACACAGATCGAGATCAAAACTATTCATCATCTGCTGAATCGCTAAACCCTAAATCACAACAACAGATCAAAACATGCTTTTCGGTTCCAGATCAAACCCTAAATCGCCGTTGTTACTGATTATGAGAGGAAATAGTCTGGTGATGAAACAATATGTATGTTTTAATTTGAATTTGTTAGTTTTGATTCCTGTTGATACTGATTAATTCGTCTTGATTCAAAAATTCCTGAACTAGGGTTTGGAAAAACAACATTGAGATTAGAACGAACATAATAAATTTTGACTGATGATTTTACAGATCGGAGAAGAAGAACAATCGTTTGTGCATAAAATTGAATTCTCCTTTGAATCGATTGGAGTTTATCTCAACTACAGATTCAGTTTTGAATTATTATTTCTCTACGAAGATTAAAGGAAAAAAGACAGATCTTGAAGAAGATCCAACAATCACAAGTAATTTACCCTTAAGATTTACTAGTGTGATGATGTAATGTTATGCTTGTGAATTTTGCCTGTGTAACTACACATACAAAATCAGCCTCATATATACTACAACATTACATGTTTGATATATATACTAAGTGAAACATATAGCAACAAACAAAAGCTATTTTATTTCTAAAATTTGGCAGTACAACAATCTTAGTTTGAAAGATGTTCAGTATCCTTCGATGTTCAAGTTGAAAGATCTTATCTAGCTTGTACCTGTGTAACTTATAGTTATTAGAGCATAGCTCGGTCAACCTCGCATGCGTTTCTATATCAAGCATGTTTGTCAATGTTAGTGATCAAAACTATGAGTCTTGTTTTCTAGCCTATTTAGCTAAGTCTCGGACTAGGATAGGAAAGTGTAGTAAGCTGAAGAACTTCATGGAGATTCATCATACAATGATGAAGATCTACACCAAGGGACCGTGGAGCTTCATCAACAAAAAGGTATGTGGAGACTTGAACTTATCTATCACTCGAAAGTCTATCTATTCTTCTCCTACTTCTTGAGACGTAAGTCGTATGCTAAATATATAGACTACATCATACACACTTGATATTTCGAGCTGAGTATTCAATGCTTATATCGTTTCTCGAAATCGTGTGTTGGTAAAGCGTTTCGCTTTGATCGAGTTTATCTTTACCTAGTGACGAAAGTCATGAAACATTTCAATTGTCTTTGGAAATTGCTCTGACGAGAAAGGTTGTGCATAACGACTAAATAATGTCCTATGAGAATCTTTCAATGGTTGAAATGAGAGTTTAGATAACATAACCATGTATCCCTTGAACCGCAGTTTTCGAACTTTGTTGAGCAAGAGAAATCGGTAGGATTGTGGAATTAGCTTGCCAAGTCCGCGAACCCAATCCTCGAACTGGCGGAAGTTTTCATCCCGAGAATTTTTGTTGGATTTTCCTATAAGTCGTTTGTGTGGTTAGTCCGCGAACCCAGTCTGCGAACTGGCGGAACTTCTCTTCCCGAGAAATTCTGCTGAGTTTGGAAAACTCAACCGATTGAATTAAGTCCGCGAACTTGTTTGTGAAATTAATAGGTTATGATATAAAGATGAGCTCTGAACATGAATCATTAAATTACTAAGGAATGATTTATGCAAACCGTGGCTATAATGTTCATGAGCCGATTCAATCGAATCATATCATCTTTGATTCAATTGTGTCATACCAATTGATCACTCTTTAACTAGTTCATTTGAGTCAATTGAACTAGTTATGGTAAAGACGAACATGATTAATATGAGATGCTCATATGGTTGACCTTTTGGGTTATCATGTTGAACCAACATATGTGTACACGTTTGGGCATGGTTCTCACGAACCCAGTAGACGTTTACAAAGTGTGTGTGACAAGATATGATTTCGATCTAACGGTTTAGAAATATTAGCTTGAATCTAAATCAGGTTTTCATCTAACGGTGAATATGGATTGCTTTGTACCTAAGGCAAAACCCTGAGTTGAAGACTATATATAGGAGACATCTAGCTTGAGCAAAAACTTAATCCCCACACGTCTTGTGTGATACTAGTGCGCTCGCTAGAGTCGATCTCCAATAAACCTTGATTTTCTTCTCTAAAATCGTGTTAACGACTTAAAAACTTTATTGGGATTGTGAAGCCAGACCGATACTACTTTTATCGTAGTTGTGTGATCTGATCTTGCATATTCTATCGTATGAGTACAATCTTTGATTGGCTTGATGTCGTGAGAGTTCTCCGATAGGCAAGATAAAGAAGTCACAAACATCTTTGTCTCATTGTTTGTGATTTCTCGACAAACCGCCTGTGTAGTCAGGAAGGATTGTTGTGAGGTGATTGATTAATCTAGGCTGTTCTTCGGGAGTATAAGTCCTGATTATCAATTGGTTCTTGTTACCTTGATTTAATATCAAAAGACGAAACAAAACTTAGGGTTTATCTGTGGGAGACAAATTTATTCCTCTATAGACTTTTCTGTGCGAGACATATCTGTTTATTATCAAGTCTGTGATTTTGGGTTGCAGCAACTCTTTGTTGTGGTGAGATCAGCAAAGGGAATCAAGTATGCAGTGTCCTGCTGGGATCAGAGGCGTAGGAGTACAACTGTACCTTTTATCAGTGAGAGATTGGTAGGGGTTCAACTATAGATCAGTCTGAAGTTAGTTTGCAGTATGCTAGTGTCTGTAGTGGCTTAATACAGTGTGTATTCAATCTGGACTAGGTCCCGGGGTTTTTCTGCATTTGTGGTTTCCTCGTTAACAAAACTTCTGGTGTTTGTGTTATTTCTTTTCCGCATTATATTTCCATATAATTGAAATAATACAGGTTGTGCGTTAAGATCATCAACTTCTCTAATCCAACCTTTGGTTATTGATTGTAGTTGATTGATCCTTGGACATTGGTCTTTGGTACCGTCCAAGTTATCTCTCTTTGATAAAGACTCGCAGATTTCTATTTGCTTGAGTAAAGATCAAATCGAGAGATTGAGATAATAACTCTTTGAGATACTTTTCATCTAGATTGAGTCTGACTATCTAGTTGATTCTCTAGCAAAGTATTTCGGAGTTAGTCCATAAAGATTGCTAATCGAAATATTGGGTGGTGTTGTTAGATCCCCGCTTTTTCAATTGGTATCAGAGCAGGAAAACACGTTTAAAGATCTAACCAGTCTGTGTTTGTAGTGATGTGACTCTATGGAAAGGGGTGCTATCTCTATTAACGTACCACCAGTCTTCGATGTCTCCAATTACTTGTGGTGGAAAATTGTTATGCGAGCTTTTCTTCAAGCGCGTGATTTTCAATCATGGGTATATGTTGTTAATGGCTATGATTCTCCCGTTGTGGCAGTTGGTGATGTAAACGTTCCTAAACCTATTGGCGAATATACTTCTGTCGAGATACTTTCTTCTAATAAGAACTCCGACGGTTTGAATGCCATCATACATGCCATTACCCTAAATCTTCAGCACCATGTGTGTAATTGCACTCGGTCTAAAGATGCTTGGGATATCTTAGAAACCGTATTCGAAGGAAACTCCAGTGAAAAGGAAGCCATGCTTCAAAACCTTAATTCCGATTGGGAGAACCTTCGTATGGAAGATGAAGATTCATTTGATGAGTTTAATCACAAAGTGTCTGAAATTGTTAATGCATCTGTTGCGTTGGGTAAGATTATTCCTGAAAAGGACATTGTGATGAAAATTCTCAGATCGCTGCCATCTAGATACGAGTCTAAGAAGCATGCCATCGTTGAGGGGAATAACCTTGATAATCTTTCCAGAAACACATTGGTTGGGAAGCTTAATATCTTTGACCATGATCATACATCCAAAGTCGGAAAGGATGTTGCCTTAAAAGCACAGAAGAACACTATATTACTGGCCAAAAGTAAAAGTGTTCATGTCTCTGAGGATGATCAGTATGAGAATGATTTTTCAGATGAAGACCTTGATAAATCGGTCTCCTTGATCACAAGACAGTTTAGGGATCTTCTGTTGAAGAGAAGTAAACGGTTTTCAAGAGACAAACCTAGGTCATCGGACAAACCTCACGGTCGCGTACCTCCTTAAAATAGGGATGCTGACGAGGACATGCCTCAGTGCTTTAAGTGTAAGGGTTTTGACCATTTTTCTAACGAATGCCCAAATCGTAGAAAATACACTGGGAACAAAGGTCTAGCAGTAACACTTGATGAAATGTTTGATATTTATGATTCCGATGAAGATAGGAAATCAAGTGTAGGGCTTCTTGGTGAAAACATCGATTTGGATACTTGTAGCAATACATAAATCAACCTCAACGGGTTCAGTGAAGAAGGAAACCCAATCAATCTAGAAGATTCAATGAATCCGGTTACTGGAAACCCTGTCAGTAATATTTCAGGATTTACTGTATGTTTAGCTGTTTGCACATCTCAGATGCCTGTAGAATATTCAGGATTGACATGCTCGTTTTGTTCGATGAGGGGACACGAACTATCAAGGTGTTACAAATACAAGCACCAAATAAGGCACGCGAGCAAACTTCAACGAAGAGCAGATCGATTGGCAAGGAAGCTGAAACTTGCTCAGAAGACCGCTGAGGTATGTAGGATATTATCTTCATCCAAGAAGTTGGTTTCCAAGGATAGAATAAGACCAGTTGAAAAGAAAGTATGGTCTCGTTTTGATAGACAGAAATCAGAGGATTCCTCCCATGAGGAAAAAGATGGACAAATCGTTGTTCATCGCAACACAACTTGATTGTGTTGTTGGAATAATATTGTCTCATGTCCCTGGTTGAAAAGAGACAAGATTTAAGAGCTGATCCAGGTTTTAGAAAAGTTTTTTTCTTTTCGTAATTTGTTATTTTCTGTCTATTAGATAAAAGAAAGGGTTATTGTCGACAATTCTACTCTTTATAGGGTTTTAGAGTTGGGCGTTTACGAACCCGTTTTTAGGTTTCGAACCCTACATTCCTTTTTCCTATTTGACATCCTATATATTTCTTGTTGAGTTAAGTGATTCCAGTTGTTTATAACTGTTCTCAAAGCACCATGTCACAAGATGGAAAGGATGTCAACATGATTGTTAAGCCTTCAATCAAGGAAAAAGATAAATCTACAATGTCCAAGTCCCTGAAAAGAAAAAGGAGAAGCATAAGAAAACCCAGGGATGTTCCTTCTAATTCTCAGAAGTTTTCTAATATTCTTGATGAGTTAAAGGAAATAAGGAGGGAGATTCGTGAAATAAAGACCTCCGTGTCTAAAGCTTTGGAAATTCAGAGGGCCCCTAATTCGACATTTTTAGCCAAGACATTTCGTGGGTATTGACACTTATCTCCGTGAACCGTATGTCCCTATGGCTGTTGATGACAAGGAGTTCGGGAATGATAAAGAATTTCTCAAAGGAATTAATGCCTAGGATGTCTTCTTTTTGTTTTAGTTGGAAGAATAACTAGTGCTTTGAATAACGATGATTGTGACTACACATAGCTATTATTTGTTTCATTCTCATGTTATTTTTTAGGTTTATTGGTTTTAAATTCTAAAAATATTTGGAGGATGATGGTTTGCAATATTTATTCTTGGTTTGATATATTGCAATATTTTTATGGGATATGTATTGTTTGCGGGAGTGAACTTGAAGGTTCCATATGGTTGTCAAAAGTAAAGTCGTTCATGAATTGGTATTCATATTGATGAAAGAACGAATGGACTTTTTACATATACAAAAGTTATGCCTATGCAATCATGTATTTGATGGAAAATAGGATTGAACTTTTGTTTGACAAGGTTAAAGTCTATTATGTTGTTATGCATATAATGATGGAAAATAGAATAGATCCTTGTATGGTTATCCACGGTATAGATCTTCATTGATCTATTTTATTATGTATTACCGTGAAGGCTCCATTGTGTGTCTTATGTTGAGCACGATACAACTAAGTCGATTGTTATTGATTTGGTTGGTTGTTCCATAAGATACTATATGTTGAGCATTAGGAACTAAATTAATCATCCTTGGCTATTTATTTTGTACTCCATAAGTCTTCTTTCTTATGTTGAGTACATATACGGTTAAGGTTGTCATGTCTTATGATAATCTTAGTCGGGGTTCCTTAATCTCTTATGTTGATCCCAAAATAATTAAATTGATTACCTCGGTTTAGTTTGGTTATTTGTTTGTTTTCCGATTAGATTAATTATAGGTTCTCTTGTAATTAATCTAATTGAGTTTTCATATATTCCACAAGTTCTTGTGTTGAGTATATGAACGGCTATACTAATCATGTCCTATTGGTTATTGTAGTCATATATTCCGTAAGGTTTTCCTTATGTCGAGTATCCATATATTCCGTAAGGTTCTCCTTATGTTGAGTATTTGAACGGTTAAGTTAGTCACCTCCATATGATTAACTTGGTCGTACCTCCGTAGGTTTACTTATGTTGAGCACTTTTCAATTAAATTGATCACTTTTGTGGTTTTGATTTAATTGCGTATTCAATTAAAATATTCATGGGTTTACTTGTGAGTATTTTGGTTGAGTGTTGGATATAGAAAATCATTCTCATGGTTTTTGGTGTCCAAATTCAAAATCCTTCTTTTCTTTCGAAATTAAGGTCGCTCATGCTGTTCTTTCGGGGATGACATCAAATGGGGGAGAGTTCTTTTGAACTTGTGCTTAATGGTAATATCTTGCGGGGAGTGCGGCTGGGGAATTTTATAGGGGTTATCTTGTATCTTTAAACTCCTTGATGAATGTTGTTAGCTTCGGCTATAACATTGCATCTAAATTAAGTTGGTATGTTTTTCTCTTTTAGTTTATGAAATGTCTCTTGTGGAAATTTCATTATGTACCCGTTCTTGTACCTTTGCCAATTTTATTGACAAAAAGGGGGAGAAATATTGTAGTTCACACTACATATATATATGGTTTTCAGATCATTGTGTAAGGGGGAGTGGTTTCCATGATCGAGTGGAGTATTAACTAAGAGGGAGTGATACATATCACCGTAGTATTATTGTTAAAGTCATGATGCAATTGGACTTTAATGTTCATAATAATATTATGACACTGTATAATGATGATTGAGAATCTCGAGTTCTCTCATTGTTGTAGCTATGGATCTTCAACAACGGTTATGCTAAATTTACAACCTTTGGGGATCATTGGAGTACTTGGAAGGACGAAGATTTCAAGGAACGTTGAAGATTGGACTATGGAATAGGAGGCACTAAAGTTTATCTTTTTTGTATTCCATATGTATAATAGTTTTGTCACTAAAATTGACAAAGGGAGAGATTGTTAGAGCATAGCTCGGTCAACCTCGCATGTGTTGCTATATCAAGCATTTTTGTCAATGTTAGTGATTAAAACTATGAGTCTTGATTTCTAGCCTATTTAGCTAAGTCTCGGACTAGAATAGGAAAGTGTAGTAAGCTCAAGGACTTCATGGTGATTCATCATACAACAACGAAGATCTACACCAAGGAACCGTGGCGCTTCATCAACAAAAAGGTATGTGGAGAATTGAACTTATCTATCACTCGAAAGTCTATCTTTATTCTCCTACTTATTGAGACGTAAGTCGTATGCTATATATATAGACCAGATCATACACAATTGACATTTCGAGCTGAGTATTCAATGCTTAACTTGTTTCTCGAAATTGTGGGTTGGTAAAGCGTTTCGCTTTGTTCGAGTTTATCTTTACCTAGTGACGAAAGTCATGAAACATTTAAATTTTCTTTGGAAATTGCTCTGACGAGAAAGGTTGTGAATAACGACTAAATAACGTCCTCTGAGAATGTTTCAATGGTTGAAATGAGAGGTTAGATAACATAACCATGTATCCCTTGAACCAAAGTTTTTGAACTTTGTTGAGCAAGAGAAATCGGTAGGATTGTGGAATTGGATTGCCAAGTCCGCGAACCCAGTTCGCGAACTGACGGAAGTTTTCTTCCCGAGAATTTATGCTGGATTTTCCTATAACTCGTTTGTGTGCTTAGTCTGCGAACTCAGTCCGCGAACCCATTCCGTGAACTGGTGGAACTTCTCTTCCCGAGAAATTATGCTGAGTTTGGAAAACTCAACCGATTGAATTAAGTCCGCGAACTTGTTTGTGAACTTAATAGGTTATGATCTAAAGATGAGATCTGAACATGAATCATTAAATTACTAAGGAATGCTTTATGCAAACCGTGTCTATAATGTTCATGAGCCGATTCAATCAAATCATATAATCTTTGATTCAATTATGTCATAGCAATTGATCACTCTCTAACTAGTTCATTTGAGTCAATTGAACTAGTTATGGTGAAGATGAACATGATTAATATGAGATGCTCATATGGTTGACCTTTTGGGTTATCATGTTGAACCAGCATATGCATACACGTTTGGACATGGTTCTCACGAACCCAGTAGAAATTTACAAAGTGTGTATGACAAGCTATGATTTATATCTAAAGGTTGAGAAATATTAGCTTGAATCTAAATCAGGTTTTCATCTAACAGTGAATATGGATTGCTTTGTACCTAAGGCAAAACCCTGATTTGAAGACTATATATATGAGACATCTAGCTTGAGCAAAAACTTAATCCCCACATGTCTTGTGTGATAATAGTGCGCTCGCTAGAGTCGATATCCATTAACCCTTGATTTTCTTCTCTAAAATCGGGTTAACTACTTAAAGACTTCATTGGGATTGTGAAGCCAGACGGATACTACTTTTATCGTAGTTGTGTGATCTGATCTTTCATCTTCTATCGTACGAGTACAATCTTTGATTGGCTTGAGATCGTGAGAGTTCTCCGAGCAGTGCTCTAACAATCTTCCCCTTTGTCAATTTTAGTGACAAAACTATCAATACATATGGAATACAAAAAAGATAATGCAACTTTACTAGCTCCTATTCCATAAGTCTAATCTTCAACATTCTTTGAAATCTTCGTCCTTCCAAGTACTCCAATGATCCCAAAGGTTGTAAGTTTAGCATCATTGGTCTCGATCATTGTAATACAGTGTCATAGTATTATTACACAGTGTCAAAGTCCAATTGTATCACAACTTCAACAATAATACTATGGTGATATGTATCACTCCCCCTTAGTCAATACTCCATCTCGATCATGGAAACCACTCCCCTTTACACAATGATCCGAAAACCATATGTATTTGTAGTGTGAACTACATATTAATTCTCCCCCTTTTTGTCAATAAAATTGGCAAAGGTACAAGAACGAGATCATAATGAAATTTCCACAAGAGACATTTCATGACTAATAGAAATAGAAATCTGCGAGTCTTTATCAAAGAGAGATAACTTGGACGGTACCAAAGAACAATGTCCAAGGATCAATCAACTACAATCAACAACCAAATGTTGGATTAGAGAAGTTGATGATCTTAACACACAACCTGTATTATTTCAATTATATAAAAAAATAATGCGGAAAATAAATAACACAGACACCAAGAGTTTTGTTAACGAGGAAACCGCAAATGCAGAAAACTCCCGGGACCTAATCCAGATTGAATACACACTGTATTAAGCCTCTACAGACACTAGCCTACTACAAGCTAACTTCGACTAGACTATAGTTGAACCCCAATCAGTCTCCCGCTGATCCAAGGTACAGTTGCATTCCTACGCCTCTGATCCCAGCAGGATACTACGTACTTAATTCCCTTAGCTGATCTCACCCACAACTAAGAGTTGTTACGACCCAAAATCGCAGGCTTTAACAATAAACAAATCTGTCTCACACAGAAAAGTCTCTCAAATGATAAATCTGTCTCCCACAGATAAACCCTAGGTTTTGTTCCGTCTCTTGATATGAAATCAAGGTGAACATGAACCAATTGATAATCCGGTCTTATATTCCCGAAGAACAACCTAGATTAATCAATCACCTCTCTACAAGCCTTCCTGACTACACAGGAGGTTTTTCGAGGAATCAAAAACAGTGAGACGAAGATATTTATGACTTCTTTATCTTACCTATCGGGGAACTCTCACGATCTCAAGTCAATCAAAGATTGTACTCATACGATAGAAGATGCAAGATCAGATCACACAACTACGATAAAGTAGTATCAGTCTGGCTTCAAAATCCCAATGAAGTCTTTAAGTCGTTAACCTGGTTTTAGAGAAGAAAACCAAAGGTTAAAGGAGAATCAACTCTAGTGAGCGCACTAGTATCACACAAGACGTGTGGGGATTAGTTTTGCTTAAAGCTAGATGTCTCCTTTATATAGTATTTAAATCAGGGTTTTTCCTTAGTTACAAAGCAATCCATATTCACCGTTAGATGAAAACCTGATTTAGATTCAAGCTAATATTTCCCAACCGTTAGATCGAAAACTTAGCTTGTCACACACACTTGGGTAAACGTTTTACTGGGTTCGTGAAAACCTTGCCAAACGTGTATGTGTATGTTGGTTCAACATAATAACCCAAAAGGTTAGCCATGTGAGCATTTCATATTAACCTTGTTCTTCTTCACCATAAATAGTTCAATTGACTCAAATGAACTAGTTAGAGAGTTGTCCAATTGCTATGAGATCTTATGTAACTACACAAGACACAATTGAAATAAAGATGATTTGATTCGATGAATCGGTTCATGAACTTTATAGCCACGGTTTGCATAAAGCATTCCTTAGTAATTTAAGTTTCATGTTCAGATCACATCTTTAGACCATAACCACTTAGCTCACAAACTAGTTCGCGGACTTAAGTCAACCGGTTGAGTTTTCCAAACTCAGCAGAAATTCTCGGAAAGAGAACTTCCGCCAGTTTGCGTACTAAGCACACAAACGAGTATTTGGAAAAACCCAGCAGAAATTCTCAGTACAAAAACTTCCGATAGTTCGCGGACTGGGTGTGCGGACTTGGCAAAGCCAATTCCTCCGGTTTTCTTGATCAACAAAGTTCGAAAACTTCTGTTCAAGGAATACATGGTTATGTAATCTAAACTCTCATTCCAATCATTGAGACATTCTCAGAGGACGCTATGTAGCCGTTATTCACAGACCGATTCACGTCTGAGCAATTCTCAAAGTAATTGAAACTTTTCATAACTTTCGTCACTAGGTGAAGATAAACTTGATCAAAGTAAAACGCTTAACCAACACACGATTTCGAGAAAAAGATAAGCAATGAATACTCAGCTCGAAATGTCAAATGTGTATGATCCAGTCTATATAGCATAAGACTTTTTGTCTCATAAGAAGTAGGAGATAAAATAGATAGACTTTTGAGTGATAGATAAGTTCAAGTCTCCACATACCTTTTTGTTGATGAAGTTCCACGGTTCTTTTGTGTATATCTTCGTCGTTGTATGATGAATCGTCATGAAGTCCTTGAGCTCAGCTACACTTTTCTATCCTAGTCCGAGACTTAGCTATAGTAGACTAGAAATCAAGACTTATAGTTTTGATCACTAACATTGAAAAACATGCTTGATATAGAAACACATGCGAGGTTGACCGAGCTATGCTCTAACAAAATTATTTCACAAATGATCAACATAGCATACCTTACGGAACAACCAACCAATCTAATCAAAAAATAATCAACTTAGTCGTATCGTGCTCAACATAAGACATATTACGGAGCCTCACAGTATTTCATAAGATATGAATCAATGAAGATCAATACTGTGGAGTACGCAAGGATCTATTCTATTTTCAATCATTATTTGAATAACAATAATAGACTTTATCCTTGTTCACAAAAGATCTTAACCTATCTTCCATCAAAGAATCGAAAATATAGGCTTAACTTTTGTGTTTTTCAAAAGTCTATTCATCCTTAAATAAATACATACATACCGATCATGAACGACTTTACTTTTGACAAAAAATGGGACAACATAGTTCACGGACGTAAACACCAATGTCCCATAACATATTGCAATATAACAAACCATAAGATTAAATATTGCAAACCATCATCCTCCAAATATTTTTAGAATTTAAAAACCAATAAACCTAAAAAATAATACAAGAAGATTAAAAATAATATCTATGTGTAGTCACAATCATCGCTATTTAAAGCACTAGTTACTCTTCCAACTAATCTACAAAGAAGACATACTAGGCATTTGTAGATCTTTCTCAGGGCATCTACAGAAAACTCCTTCTCATTATTGAAGAAACTGTTGATAATAGGATCATTCAATTCTTCCAGCTCTTTTGGAATAACTATCAACTTATTGAGTTCTCTTTTTAGTTGACGAACAGTGTCTATTGTTGATGTCATCATTCGTTCATAGTGAACAAGCTCTTCCAAAGATGAAGCGATTTGAGATTTTAAATCATTTCTTTTGCTGATGAACTCTTTTACCAGGTCCCTGAATTCAGCATTACTTTGATAAAAGGATACGAACCAGTTCGAGGAGGAATCTTTATTAAAAATTTTAGGCTTCACTTTCTTTGTGCTTGTAGAGGAATTCTTGTACACCGATGTTCGTAATCTTCTTCAACTGCATTCCTGCTTGTGCGACCTCTAGTTACAGGAGCCATGAACTAGTATTCCTTTAATAGCTAATCACACGTTTACGAACGCCTCAAACCCTGGAAAACCAATAACTTTAGTAATTTTAAGGATTTATATAGATTTTAACAAGGCTATTAAACCAAAAAAACTACTTGAGTTAAAAATACGCAAATCCCCATTTTCTCGAGTTAAGAATGAAGATGCGAACGTCAAAAGGGTTAGATAGAGACGTTGTGAGCCGAAATATCCCATCATTTATCACATTGTGATTTTTAAAGGTTAGTTATATGAGCAAAGATCCTCCTTCTTTTGACTCCGGAAATACTCGTCTCATAGGACCTATGACATTTATAAGTAGGTTGAATGGACTCAGAATACTCCATAGGAACAAACATTTCTTGAAACTCAAATTCCTCAACTTCGGAGTATCCTTGAGAGACAGGCCTGATATTATTTTTTACTGAGCCTAGATCATCAACCTTATTTCTGGATGCCCATTTAGAACCACTCTCATATACTTTGGACATGCATGGTACAAGATCCCACATGACATGTCTATGAAGTTGATCTAACTCATCATCCATTCTTTTTTTCCAAGAGTAATTGTTCAGAGTTATATCAGTATTTTCTGGTTCTAAATGTGAGGGATAACAACCAATCAGATTTTGTCCTTTCGTTTTGGTTGTAGAATCTCTTCCATCTTTAGAGACGGTAGATGACACACACAATGGAGAGTCGCCTAACACATGTAAAAAAAGACTACAACTATTGTCACTACACCATTGAAGAGGAGAGGTAGGACAAGAAGTAAGGTTACCCACACCATCAGTACTTTTCTGTTTGGAATTTCCTGACAGTTTTGCATGTCCTTTTAGAGTAACAAGAGGTTATATAGTTTTATTGCAAGGATTACATGCAACCTCCAAACTCTTTATGTATGACATACATGCTTGTTGAGGATGATCAAACGAACATCCATATGGGCCAGACCGTTGATATTTGTTTGAGTGGTTCCTAGTCATATCAGTTTTCTCAACAATCGGTTGTTGAACATGATCTGTATTGTGACTATTCTTTGGAAAGGAACAACTGGATTCTCTCAGATTTAATGAGAGGCTCTTACTAGATATCAAATCCTTAAGAGTTGCAATTTCTGCAACAAGACCAGAATAGATCCGGATTTTTTCTTCCAACCTCTTTTGAAGAATAACCAGTTTATCAGACCCTTTTCTACGGTTGTTTTTTAACCCTGGTGAAGCGTCAATTGAGACTTTATGGTCCATATAGTTAGATCACTACAAACACAGAATTTTGAGGTCTTAAACGTGTTTGCCTGCTCTGATACCAATTAAAAAAGCGGGGGTCTAACACCACCACCCAATATTTCGCTTAGAAATCTGTATGGACAAAATCGAATACACTTTTAAGAGAATCAACAAGACTCAATCAATTAAAAGTATACGAGTTTATATCTCTATCCTTATTTGATTTCCTCAAATAGAAACTGTGAGTACTAATAAAATACAAGGAATAACTTGGACGGTACCAAAGACCAATGTCCAAGGATCGATCAATATCAATCAACAACCAAAGGTCGGATTTCCAATTGATTTGATCAAACACACAACCTGTATTATTTCTATTATATAAACAAAATATAATGCGGAAAAGAAATAACACAGATACCAGAAGTTTTGTTAACGAGGAAACCGCAAATGCAGAAAAACCCCGGGACCTAGTCCAGATTGAATACACATTGTATTAAGCCGCTACAGACGCTAGCGTACTCCAAGCTAACTTCGGACTGGACTGTAGTTGAACCCCAATCAGTCTCCTGCTGATCCAAGGTACAGTTGCACCCCTACGCCTCTGATCCCATAAGGATAGTACGCACTTAATTACCTTAGCTGATCTCACCCACAACTAAGAGTTGCTACGACCCAAAATCGCAGGCTTCAACAATAAACAAATCTGTCTCACACAGACAAGTCTATCAAAGGATCAATCTGTCTCCCACAGAAAAACCCTAAAGTTTTTGTTTCGTCTTTTGATATAACATCAAGGTGAACAGAAACCAATTGATAATCCGGTCTTATATTCCCGAAGAACATCCTAGATTAATCAATCACTTCCACAACAATCTTAATCGTATGGTACCGAAACAAGACGTCGTGGAATCATAAACGATGAGAAGAAGATGTTTGTGATTACTTTTATATCTTGCCTATCGGAGAACTCTCACGATATCAAGCCAATCAATATGATGGTACTCGTACGATAGAAGATGCAAGATCAGGTCACACAACTACGATAAAAGTAGTATCGGTCTGGCTTCACAATCCCAATGAAGTCGTTAACCTGGTTTTAAAAGAAAAAAACCAAAGGTTAAAGGAGAATCGACTCTAGCTTACAAACTAGTATCACACGAACATGTGGGGATTAGTTTGTAGAGTTACTAGATGTCCCCATATATATCCTTTCAAATCAGGGTTTCGCCTTGCTCACAAAGCAAACGCTATCCACCGTTAGGTGAAAACCTGATTTAGATTCAAGCTAATATATCTCAACTGTTAGATCGAAATCTTAGCTTGTTATACAAAAATGAAATGCACGCTTCTAGTTTTGATAACCGTACCCAAACGTGTGCATTAGTTGGTTCAATAATAGTCAACCAAAAGGTTAGCCATTTGAGCATTTCATACCAACCACTTTCTTCTTCACCATAACTAGTTCAAATGACTCATATGAACTAGTTAGAGAGTTGTTCAATTGAAAGGAAATCTTATGTACTGCACAAGACACAATTGAAGCAAAGATGATTTGATTCACATGAATCGGTTTATGAAATTTATAGCCATGGTTTGTAAAAGCATTCCTTACTCTTTATAATTTAAGTTCAGAAATCATCTTTAGATATATAACCTATACAAGTTCGCAGACTAGGTTCGTGGACTTGAAGTACTAGAAAGAGTTTTCAAACTCCAGCAGAAATTCTCGGGTTCGATAGCTTCGCTGGTTCGTGGACTAGGTTTGCGGACTTGTCTCACGCAGGGTAGTTTGATAAATCAGCAGAAATTCTCGGGTTTGAGAATTTCGGCAGTTCGTGGACTGAGTTTGCGGTCTTGGATACTAGCCGATCTCCAGTATGGGACTTATGCACATATGTGTTTCCACAACATACTTATGTCCACTATGGTTATGTAATCTAAACTCTCATTCCAATCATTAAAACATTCTTAGAGGACGTTATATAGTTGTTACACTATTTCTCATCAAAGCAATTTTCAAGATGACTGAAACATACATGACATGCGTCACTAGGTAAAGAAAACATGGTCGAAGCGAAACGCTTGCCAACACATATTTCGAGATATACTCGGCTCGAAATACCAAATGTGTATAATCTAAGTCTATATATATATCATACGACTTTTGTCTCAAGAAGTAGGAGATAAAATAAATAGACTTTTGAGTGACAGATAAGTTCAAGTCTTCACATACCTTTTTGTCGAGAATTTCCACTGGTTCCTTGAGTAGTTCTTCCACTTGTATGATGAATCGCCATGAAGTTCTTGATCTCAACTATACTTACTATCCTAGTATGAGACTTAGTTGTAATAGACTAGAAATCAAGACTTATAGTTTTGATCACTAACATTGACAAACATGCTTGATATAGCAACGCATGCGAGTTTGGCCGAGCAGTGCTCTAACAATCTCCCCCTTTGTCAATTTTAGTGACAAAACTATCAATATATATAGAATACAAAAAAGATAATGAAACTTTACTAGCTCCTATTTCATAAGTCTAATCTTCAACATTCCTTGAAATCTTCGTCCTTCCAAGTACTGTAATGATCCCAAAGGTTGTAAGTTTAGCATCACCGTTGTTGAAGATCCGTAGATATAACAATGAGAAAGCATTGGTCTCGATCATTGTTATACAGTGTCATAGATTATTACACAGTTTCAAAGTCCAACTGTATCACAACTTCAACAATAATACTATGGTGATATGTATCACCCCCCCTTAGTCAATACTCCATCTCGATCATGGAAACCACTCCCCCTTACACAATGATCTGAAAACCATATGTATTTGTAGTGTGAAGTACATATTAATTCTCCCCCTTTTTATCAATAAAATTACAAAGGTACAAGAACGGGATCATAATGAAATTTCCACAAGAGACATTTCATGACTAAAAGAAAGGACTCACATCATCTTAATTTAGATGCAATCATATAGCCGAAGCTAATAGCATTCATCAAGGAGTTTAAAGATACAAGATAACCCCTCTAAAAAGCCGAACACCCCTCAAGATATGACCATTAAGCACAAGTTCAAAAGAACTCTCCCCCATTTGATGTTGTTAGAGCATTGCTCGGTTGAACCCACCAAGCGTTGGTATGTCAAGTTTGGTTGTCATATTTTAGTGAACCAAAATTCATGTTAAGAATCACTTGATTATGTACTAGAGTTATACTTCGTATAGGTTAGCTTGAAAGCATTAGGATATGAGACATTACAAGTATTGCGAAGTCTTGAAGATGTGAAGAAGCGAGGAGCTACAACAACTACAATCATCCTTCCACTTGAGGTTAGTGATATTTGACTTGAAATGTTTCATTCCCTAACGTATCTTTCAAGTCGTACATATTGAAAACATAACTGCGAAGCATGTTTGAACTCTAGATAGACATAGTATTAAGGAATACAATACGAGGTTTATTGCTTAACCATTAAACTTTGTAGATAAGACATCACCATAATCATTTGAATTCTATTGTGATTATGTATGGGTATAAGGTGAGGATTTCATCCTAGGGAACAATGTTTACATGTGTTCTAAGGAAGTAAGTTCATAAACTTGTTTTGTGAACCGAAAAGGAAATTTCCAGAAGTTATTGGTTTTGTTATTCATTGCTTATCTTATGAACAACCAATATGTGTGATAAAGTAGAACCGCTCACAACTTATTGTGTTCTTGGTTGAACTGTTCACAAAGTCCTGATTTTTGTATTGGTAGAACTTTTATTAGTAAAACCAATCTTAAGTAATCACCTTGGTATGATCGGATGCAACTGCCAAATGGAAGAGGGGAACCGATCCTTGTAATGGGTGAAGGGAACCGATCCTAGTAAAGGGTGTAAGTGGAACTGATCCTTGTAAGGGGTGAAGGGAACCGATCCTAGTAAAGGGTACAGTACAAGAGGGAACCGATCCTTGTATGGGGTGCAACACGTTTACAGAAGAAAGGGGAACCGATCTTATGAAGGTGTGCAACACATATGAGTTGGACACCATATATATGTGGGGAACCGATCCTAGTACCTAGTCAACCATATCTTTGGTAAGCTAGCGTGACTATGCGTAGTACTCACATGGAGGTAGAACCGAAACTTGTTTTGGTAGGACCGCAAACCCATGATTGTGATTAAATGCTTGGTTTGATCAATAACATAGTTCTTGAAAGTCAGATGAACCAATTCTAAACTTGTTTGAAAGTGTGGAAAATCGATTTCAAGATTGTAAGTGTGAAAGAGAACTTACAAAGTAAATATGTCGACAAACTTTGAACACCTGCTGAATGCGTATTTCTATAATTGTTCAAAGATATCCCTTAAAGGATAAATGGAAGAGAATCCCAGGATCGAAACATATAAGTTAAGAATCTTTTAATTAAGGTTATTAATTTATCTTGGAAGGAAACTTATGGAATTGGTAATGTGCATTTACTAATTATATTTTCCAAGAGATTTCGATTATATTTTTGGACAGAGCATTTCCAGGAATTATGAAAACCGAATCTGTGCATTTATGAATATCTTGAGAATATTTTCGGTTTTGGAAATTCCTTGGTGTCCAAACTTCCTTGTCTATAAATACCGAAGTTTTCCTCTACTAGCAAACTAATCCTTCGTAACAATTTGACTTCCTCTTTTGTCATTGTTACTGGTGTAGCCACCTATCGGAGAGGAGAGTAATCTAATTAGGTGAAATCTCTTACGGCCGCGCGTTTTAAAGTCTTCTTTGGGATTGAGAAGCTCTAGCGCGACCCGTTGGTGGGAAACTAGATAATTGCAGTTTATCTTTGTTTTCGATTGATTTGATTGACTAACGGTGGTTGAAATCTGTTTGCACCTAGTTTGTTTATGCTTGAGAATCTTCTCTTCTGATATAAGATTCACTCAAACTAGTACAGAGTTTCGACAGGGATCTTTAGACTGTTGTTAGTTCTAAAGACGATCTTGTGATAATTCATTGTTAACAGACTCCGTTCTGTGCGTGATTGATCACAAGAGATTCAAGTTATTGTGTGCAGGTGTTTATTGAAGATTAAAGAAGATATTGAAGATCTGACTTGGGTTTATAATCTTTGGTGTGCACAATACTTGTTTGGGAAAAGAGGATCCAATTAATAATCGGTTTATCCTTGTGGTAGATTAGATTGATTGATTGAAGTAGATCGGCATCAACACGGTTCCTTTGGATTAAAGGTGTTGTTGGTTTAATCTTAACCGATTACCTTTTGGGGTGATTGAACATAACATAGATATAGACCTGACAAAGTAGTTTATGTTGAGATAAACGGAAGAGCCTTTGTTTGACTCATATCACTTGGTTGAAGAGAGTTGATACCAAACAGATTTCTTGTTCCTTTACTGTTTGGAATACGAACCAAAGGGATTGTTCCGAGTACGTGACTGAGGCGTGGGAATACAGACGGAACCAGGTATACTATAGAGTTAGGTACTTGGTCTCAACTATACGAAGTAAGTGTATTTTGTTTAGCGGCTTAATTCTGAGAGTATTCAATTCTGGACAAGGTCCCAGGGTTTTTCTGCATTTGCGGTTTCCTCGTTAACAAAATCTTGCTGTGTCATTTACTTTTATTTTCCACATTATAATTGTTTTATTATAATTAAAGTAAATTACACAAACGTTAATATCCTATTTACTTGATAAGAAATACTATTGTGTTTGGTTAGGTCCGAACCTTTATATCAAGTAAACACACTTTGTTGTCGTATTGTCTCGATCTCGTATCCATAGACGATCACACGAAGTGTGAACCGATTAGTTGTATTGTCTTGATATCGTATCCATAGACAATCACTTTCGGAGAAAATGACTTATAGGTCGGAAAAGTTTTAGCTTGAGGTATATTTGAGTACCCTCGCCTTTTGAATTGGTATCAGAGCAGGCAAACACGAAAACATCTAACAATCTGTGTTTGGTGCGATCCAACCTATAAGAATTGAATCTATGTCCGATTCAGTTAACGTTATGCAAGAGTATGAATGCTCAAATGTTGAGGATGTTAATACTTCATTGACTCATGATCCAGGAGTAATGAAAACATCTATGTCTTTTTCTGATGAGAAAGAAGATGCTGATAAAGAGTTGATAAAACTCCTAAAGCCTATACAGTCTCTGTCTTCTAAAGTGTTTATCTTAAAGACAGAGTCAAATCTTCTTAAGCAGGAGGTTAAAGAAAAAGACATTCAACTGAACTGTCTAGCAAAAGAGAAATTGGATCTCGCTATGAAACTAGAATCTCTTGGTAAATCTCTTACAGATAAAGAGATACGTCCTATGATTCTGACTAATGATTCTGTTGTGATTTCTTCTGATGGGGAAACTAAAAGTCCTTGCTCGACTTTTACAGATGGTGTTAAGACCGGTTTAATCACATCTGAAACAGATCAAGATGATGGTAGTTTACCTAACTACATCAAGTTAGAATAGGATGAGAAACCAACTTCTAGTTTTACTGATGGTCAAACGAAATCATGTCCAGAGGAAACTTTGAACCGATTCCGTGTTGATTCTAAGGAATACAACTTTCAGTCAGTTGATAGGAAACTTATTCTTCTTCAACATACAGTGGTAAAAATTCTAAAGGAAGTTTCTTGTCTTAAAAAACTGAAATATTATTCCTCATTAGAAAGACAGATCATACTACATCCCAATAAGATCGACTCAAAGGTAGGATAAAGAGTTGATAATCGCTTCTGGAAAAAGGTTCCTCCACATCCATATCGAAACAATTCTGGTTTTGATGAGGAACGACTTTAGAAGGAAGGGAAAGAGATAATCTCTGCCAAAAGAAACAATCAGGATTTTCCGATAATTGTTTCAGATGATCACACTAATGTGAATAATAAGGAAGTCCTTGGAATGAGAAAATCTTATGAAAATCTCATTGAAATAATTAAGAGAGATCTAGCTATCTCCGAGAATTCTCACATTAGTAGATTTTCTCCACATGATCATATCTCTAGAGTTAGAAAAGATCATCGTCTTGTGAGAAAATATGTTGGGCAGAAATTCCCTAAGAGAGACATGAGCTATGTTTCGGATATTCATTGTAAGCTTGAAAAAGCTTATTCAGATGCAATTTAGTTGCATCAATATTGTGCTCTCTCATCCCATGTTGTGTCCTTAATTTTGGATGAGAAAAGCACATAAGAAACAAGGGCACATAATAAAGGAAGATTTTCTTTCGCTTTTGGAAAATAAGAAATATTGTTGGAATAACTTCCGACTTTAAGAAAATAAGGATGTTCGAAGAACATACTTGGATGTATATATTTATATATTAAAAAAAAAGGAAAACTCTGATTTTGTATAAACCCTTTCTCAAGATTATTGTCTTCTTTGAAAAGATGTCACCTATAACTCGCAGTGTTACTAGGTATGATAGAAGGGAAGCACGAAAAGTAAGAAACAGTCAAGGGTTTGTCCCATATCGAAGAATCAGGAAGATTTTCTCAAGAAACGTTTCTAATAACATCTCTGATAGATCTGAAGAAGAAATAAGCCTCGTTGCGATTAATGATTCAGAGTCTACCAAGTGGTTATCTACAGATGGTATCCATGAAGCTATGCATGAGTATGATGAACTCATAAGAAATCTTTTCTTCTTGATGAAAAATCGAAAGAACTCAAAGAAAGCCTGGAAGAGGCAAAAATTGAGCTTGCTGACTTAAAGCTCCGATTGGAAGAGCTTATGAAGCTAAAAGTGGTTGCGGACAAGTCCATGGGGACATGCTTTAAGAGTTTGAACACTGAAGAGACCTCGGTGAACAACAAGAGTACTACTAGAGATTAAGTTATTACTGCTGTACTTAATCTAGTGTAATAGACATCAATTTGTGATTTCTTTCGTTGATTGTATTGGTCTATTATGAATAAAATTATTTGTCGTGAGTAATTTTCTTGTGATAGTTTTTGGTTTACATAGCTTGTGCTTTAATGCTTTTATCTTATTGCTATGTATGATTATGAGATGTATGTTTTCGGTTTTATTACCTTAATTTTCGATCTCATATGTGTGAACCCTCGTGGTTTGGGTGACTTTTTGATTTAGCAGGATTGAGTTCCAACCCAAGTAGGTAGGCTTTATCAAAGGATTATGAGGGGTTCTGATAGAAACAGTATGTGAAAAAGTCACAATATGTTGAATCGGTTTTGGTTTAGCATATAAGCATATGTGTTTCGACGGTTTTCAACTTTTGCTTGCAATAGTTAAAACCGATTTTCAACCTTTCTCTGGTAAAGGTTGAGGGATGTTGTTATTCTTTTTGTTTACGCATAAGGATGACAACGGAGGGAAATTTCGATCTCAATTCTCCCTGGAAGAAGTTGATATCATATTGGAGGACTGGATGAGAAATTGAGGTAACAATGTTGTTAGTTAATTGTTTTCCTGTTTAAGAAAAGCCTGAGTTTATATTATATATATGTATTGCTTTTGCTTTTGCTTAACGAAATTTAGGTGCAATTGATTTGTTATTTCATTATGTGTGTGTGTATGTGTTTCAATTGATTCCTGTTAAGAAAAACTATTGTTATCTTACTTTATTGTATGGTATCAATCGTTTAGGCTTACAAAATTGTGGTACAATTGATGTGTGTGTTGATTCAATTGGTTCCAGTTAAGAAAAACTATCGTCATCTTGCTTTGGTATGGTTACAATGGTTTAGGCTTACAAAAGTGCGGTACAATGATATGTGTGATTCAATTGGTTCCGGTTAAGAAAACCTTTGGTATTGTATCAATGTTTTAGGCTTACAAAATTACGGTGCAATTGCGGTGCTTATAACGTCTTATGTTGATTCAATTGCTTCAGGTTGCGGTAAATAATTTTGCAAGTTGATTTATATTGGTTAGTATGAATTATTTATGGCTTAACGAAATAATATGTATACAGGATGAGTTGTTTAGTCCAATTCGATTCCGGATAAGAAACTAAGTTAATTCTGATCTTAGTTTGTCTTATCAAAATGAGGTTTCAGTTATTCAAGTCTAATCAAATGCCTAAACAAAGAAACACTAGTTAACTAACCTAGTATTTGGTTTGTTTGAAATTGAAAGGTCTAAGTATATGGATAATTAGAACCTGATGATAAAAATGGAGTGTATACTTTATTTTGGTCTTATCGAATTAAGCGGTTGTTCTTGGACAATCGGTTTAGCAAAGGAACTAATATGATTAGTGGTTTTTGGTTTTCTAAACTATATGGGAAATATTGTTTCGGGCAATTGTTTCCTTGGTAACACTTCAAAATAAAACTACTTGTAGTTTCGATTTTGATGTTGGTTATCAGAACATGATGTGTGGAACCCTCGTGCCTAACTTTACAGGTTTGCAAGTCTATTTCTGAGATTTGTAAGATTCTTTTCGTGTTGTCCTTTATTTTTTCGTTTCTTTGTAATTTTTGTGACAAAAAGGGGGAGAAATATATGGAGTAAACAGGCGATACTTGCATTGATTTTATCTTACTTGGTATATATCAATTGGTATCGCTAGGAAAAAGAACATTGGTGCTTGAATGTTATATCTAACAAAAGTGAAAGCACAGACTAAGGGGGAGTAACATATCATATTGTGGTATAACAAAGTCGTGCGAATTGATTATCTACCTATCTTCCTTAGGGGGAGTATTTTGCTTTATTATTATGATGTCAACAGTGACATTTTCAAAGATTGAATGTAAGCAGGTTTATTGTGTTGTTGAATCGGGAATCAAGCTGTGTAATGAGTTCTTGTAATTTGTTTATCCATATGATGTAAGAGTTTTGTCACTAAAATTAACAAAGGAGGAGATTGTTAGAGCATTGCTCGGTTGAACCCACCAAGCGTTGGTATGTCAAGTTTGGTTGTCATATTTTAGTGAACCAAAACTCATGTTAAGAGTCGCTTGATTATGCACTAGAGTTATACTTCGTATAGGTTAGCTTGAAAGCATTAGGATATGAGACATTACAAGTATTGCGAAGTCTTGAAGATGTGAAGAAGCGAGGAGCTACAACAACTACAATCATCCTTCCACTTGAGGTTAGTGATATTTGACTTAAAATGTTTCATTCCCTAACGTATCTTTCAAGTCGTACATATTGAAAACATAACTGCGAAGCATGTTTGAACTCTAGATAGACATACTATTAAGGAATACAATACGAGGTTTATTGCTTAACCATTAAACTTTGTATATAAGACATCACCATAATCATTTTAATTTTATTCTGATTATGTATGGGTATAAGGTGAGGATTTCATCCTAGGGAACAATGTTTACATGTGTTCTAAGGAAGTGAGTTCATAAACTTGTTTTGTGAACCGAAAAGGAAATTTACAGAAGTTATTAGTTTTATTATTCATTGCTTATCTTATGAACAACCAATATGTGTGATAAAGTAGAAACGCTCACAACTTGTTGTGTTCTTGGTAGAACTGTTCACAAAGTCCTGACTGTTGTATTGGTAGAACTTTTATTAGTAAAACCAATCTTAAGTAATCACCTTGGTATGATCGGATGCAACTGCCAAATGGAAGAGGGGAACCGATCTTTGTAAGGGGTGAAGGGAAACGATCCTAGTAAAGGGTGTAAGGGGAACCGATCCTTGTAAGGGGTGAAGGGAATCGATCCTAGTAAGGGGTGCAGTGCAAGAGGGAACTGATCCTTGTATGGGGTGCAACACATTTACATAAGAAAGGGGAACCGATCCTTGTATGGGGTGCAACACGTTTACATATGAGTTAGATACCATATATATGTGGGGAACCGATCCTAGTACCTAGTCAACCATATCTTTGGTAAGCTAGTGTGACTATGCATAGTACTCACATGGAGGTAGAACCAAAACTTGTTTTGGTAGAACCGCAAACCCATGATTGTGATTGAATGCTTGGTTTGATCAATCACATAGTTCTTGAAAGTCAGATGAACCAATTCTAAACTTGTTTGGAAGTGTGGCAAATCGATTTCAAGATTGTAAGTGTGAAAGTGAACTTACAAAGTAAATATTTTGACAAACTTTGAACACGTGCTTAATGCGTATTTCTATAATTGTTCAAAGATATTCCTTAAAGGCTAAATGGAAGAGAATCCCAGGATCGAAACATATAAGTTAAGAATCTTTTAATTAAGGTTATTAATTTATCTTGGAAGGAAACTTATGGAATTGGTAATGTGAATTTACTAATTATATTTTCCAAGAGATTTTGATTATATTTTTGGAAAGAGCATTTCCAGGAATTATGAAAACCGAATCTGTGCATTTATGAATATCTTGAGAATATTTTCGGTTTTGGAAATTCCTTGGTGTCCAAACTTCCTTGTCTATAAATACCAAAGTTTGCCTCTACTAGCAAACTAATCCTTCGTAACAATTTGACTTCCTCTTTTGCCATTGTTACTGGTGTAGTCGCCTATCAGAGAGGAGAGTAATATAATTAGGTGAAATCTCTTACGGTCGCTCGTTTTAAAGTCTTCTTTGGTATTGATAAGCTCTAGCACGACCCGTTGGTGGGAAACTAGATAATTGCGGTTTATCTTTGTTTTCGATTGATTTGATTGACTAACGGTGGTTAAAATCTGTGTGCACCTAGTTTGTTTATGCTTAAGAATATTCTCTTCTGATATAAGATTCACTCAAACTAGTACAGAGTTTCGATAGGGATCTTTAGACTGTTGTTAGTTCTAAAGACGATCTTGTGATAATATATTGTTAACAGACTCCGTTTTGTGCGTGATTGATCATAAGAGATTCAAGTTATTGTGTGCAGGTGTTTATTGAAGATTAAAGAAGATTTGAAGACAAAGAAGATATTGAAGATCTGACTTGGGTTTATAATCTTTGGTGTGCACAATACTTGTTTGGGAAAAGAGGATCCAATTAATAATCGGTTTATCCTTGTGGTATATTAGATTGATTGATTGAAGTAGATCGGCATCAACACGGTTCCTTTGGATTAAAGGTGTTGTTGGCTTAATCTTAACCGATTACCTTTTTGGGTGATTGAACATAAGATAGATCTAGACCTGACAAAGGAGTTTATGTTGAGATAAACGGAAGAGCCTTTGTTTGACTCATATCACTTGGTTGAAGAGAGTTGATACCAAACAGATTTCTTGTTCCTTTACTGTTTGGAATACAAACCAAAGGGATTGTTCCAAGTACGTGACTGAGGCGTGGGAATACATACGGAACTAGGTATACTATAGAGTTAGGTACTTGGTCTCAACTATACGAAGTAAGTGTATTTTGTGTAGCGGCTTAATCCTGAGAGTATTCAATTCTGGACAAGGTCCCGGGGTTTTTCTGCATTTGCGGTTTCCTCGTTAACAAAATCTTGCTGTGTCATTTACTTTTATTTTCCGCATTATAATTGTTTTATTATAAGTAAATCACACAAACGTTAATATCCTATTTACTTGATAAGCAATTCTATTGTGTTTGGTTAGGTCTGAACCTTTATATCAAGTAAACACACTTTGTTGTCGTATTGTCTCGATCTCGTATCCATAGACGATCACACGAAGTGTGAACCGATTAGTTGTATTGTCTCGATCTCATATCCATAGACAATCATTTTCGGAGGAAAGGACTTATAGGTCGGAAATTTTTTAGCTTGAGGTATATTTGGGTACCCTCGCCTTTTCAGATGTCATTCCTAAGGGAACAACAAGAGCGACCATAATTTCGAGAGAAACGAAGGATTTTATTGGACACTAAAAACCATGAAAAAAATGATTTTTATTTTTTATTTGATTGTAGTTCAAGCAGTTTTACTGCTGAGTTGTAGATATTTTTTGCCGATCGACTAATTAATTTGATTGACTGTTTATATGTTGCAGATTTTGTTTGCTGAGCACATACCAGTACGATTAATCTAAAAAGTTCAAAACAGAGAACAAAAGATTTTGATGGTTGGAAGGTGGGACGTGCAAGTGATTTCGGATTTCATAGCTAGTGCACATGACGGAGTTTTCGGTAAGTGTTTGCTATTACTTGGTTTATATCTTATTTACTATTACATTCAAAAGAGCTTCTGTAACTGATACTTACACATTCAAAATATCACCAGTGAATTATGTTATATTGTGTATATGCTAGAGTAATGGATGAATTTTCAGAGATCGAAAAGCATCTTGGTATAGCAACCGTGGAACCAAGCAAGAGCGAGTTGAAAAGGTATATCCTAGAGTAAAAAATTGTCAACGGAAAACTGAAAGAGCAACTACAATCAAACAAAGAAATGTTTGATGCAGCACACAAAATTGCCAGAGGAGGGATAACATAAGGGGACCTTACAAGCACACAAAAATACGAGAAGCACATTGTATGTTGCGAGATTATGAAAGCAATGGGTCTTGAACCTTACAAAGTGACCTTGGAAGAATATACGCAACAATAAGATGGTGGACAAGGACATGAAGGCACCTAGCATCAAGAAACTCGTATTGATCCTACTAAAAAATTCCGAGGAAGAGACTGAACAAGACAAAGAGGACGCAGAAACTTCCTTCCAAGAAGAGTGTAAGTAGTTGTTCTTAGTTCATTTTTTGTAATTCTAACATCATCATCATCCTAAATAAAAAAACGTTGTAATATTGTTTTCTATTTCGATCCTTGTGCAGTTCCATGTATCAGTATTGCAGCTAAAAATACGCCCATAATTATGCAAGCTCAAACTTCTGTAGAGGAGCGCAAAACACCTCTCAGGACATACAGTTCCAGTATGAAGAGTGTGAAAAAATGCAAAAACTCTCCAAAGAAAAGGCCCGTTGAAAAGAAGCCAACTCTTGGAGATGTTGATGAGGCGCATAAGAAAGCTTTGGATGGTGGTGTTGTGGATGAGCCGCAGAAGAAATCTGCAGGTAAAGATGTAACTGCAAATGTCGATGATTCATTGGTAGAAAATCCCACGGATGAAGAGACACCTGCAACTGTTGATGACAATTTGGTTAGGACTACTGCAACTCAGCCAACATCTGCAACTTTTTATGACAGTTTTGCTTCAACACAGTTTGATGACTCTTTGGTGATAACTATTTGTAGATGGTGGATTTTCGACAAAGGGTAGAATTGTAAAACTATATACTCCAAATTCGGAAACCGGATGAGTATTGAGACTCATGTCTCTCATTAAAGCATGAAATCTCATGTCATAAATCTCTGACTGAGAAGGCTCTCTCTCAGAGTACGTGTAGATGTATAGTCTCTCAACTTAGGCCACGACACATCTCATGAATACTGAGCAATTTCAGTAATTACTCCGGATCTGGCAATCGGATGAGTATCGAGACTCATGTCTTTATGCATGAAAGCTCATGCCACCTCTGATGGAGAAAGTCTCTCAGAGAAAATGAAGATGTGCAGTCTCTCAGCTGGCCACGACACATCTCATACTGTATAGAATCGAAAGATTGGGCGGCTCCTAGACAGCATGTCTTCTAGTATAGAGTGACAACGTCTTCGGGATGTAACCAGATTTTCCCCGACTATGCAAGAGGAATATGACGCTCCAGCAAGTTCATATTGCTCAACCCTGAGATAATTAATGCTCCTAGACAGGAAGCCCTTCTAGTATAAAACCAGCAATAAATTATCTTAAATCGTCTGAATATCCAGCAATATTCTACGAGCCATCGTCTGAATATCCAGCAATATTCTACGAGTCTTCAATTAATCGCCCGAATATTCAGCAATATTCTACGATTCCTCGTTATATTTCGTTACTTCAATCTGTGGTTCTTCCCAAAATAATTCCACAGGTTACTAATAAATATTCAACGAAACAGGCATCTGGGCATCGAATAAGCCCTGAAAAATGGTGCAAGCGTAATTAGCAGATAATACACAGACCAGTATTCTGAATGCACGAACGGGCATTTTAAAAATACGAACGAACGAGGAACCTATGCAAAATAGGAAGGGAAAATAATAATAATAAAATATTAAACAAAAACGCCAGGGGACTAGGCTCACCAGCCGGCCAGTCATGCCGTGACTAGTCCCACGCCCAATTTATATTTTACCATATTTTTACTATTTTCACGATCTCATGAAAATCCTCTCGTTCGAGCAAATTTCCTTTATCTCAACGAAATTATCTAAATCATATGATTTTATCAAAAAATAATAAAATTAGGGAAAGGTGTCGCGGGACCGAGCACCAGCCGGCCATGTCTTGGCCGTGGCCGGTCCCACACCTCACGTCTCCATTATTTTATTATTTCTCTCAAATTATGAAAATTCCTTGATTTTATGAATTTTCCCTAAAATCATGAAAATTACCTAATTTCATGTATTTTTATCTAAATCACATGATTTTATCAAAAAATAATAAAATTAGGGAAAGGTGTCGCGGGACCGCCGGCAGGCCGGTCATGCCTTGGCCGTGGCCGATCCCACACCTCACGTCCCGTTATTTTATTATTCCTTCTTAAATTATGAAAATTCCTTGATTTTATGAATTTTCCCTAAAACTACCTAATTTCATGTATTTTCTCTAAAATCATGGAAAATATTAAAAAACTAGGAAAACTTGTGGGACCAGGCTCTAGCCGGCGGGCCATGCCCTAGCCGGTCCCACATGCCCATTATTTTATTATTATTTGGTGTTTGGTTTCCTGATTTCATGAAAACTCCCTGATTTCAACAAAATATCTTGGTTTTCAACAAATCCCTTTGATTTTCTGAAAAATTATCTAAAATCATCAAAATTACATAAAATTGGGAAGAGTGCCTTGGGGACGCGCCCATTGGCCGGCTGGCCATGCCACGGCCATTGCCGGTCCCACACTCCCATTCCCTATTTTATATTTTAATTTATGTATCTCATCTCATGGAAGTTCCCTAATTTCGCCAAACTCTCCAGTTTCATGGAGTTTCCCTTAAATCAGAGAAAAATACATATAATCACATAAAACTGGGAAAAGCATGTGGGACCGCGTGTCAGCCGACCAGCCATGCCCTATCCGTGGCCGGTTCCACACCTTGTGATTCCTTGTTCATTTATTATTTTCATCATCTCATGTATTTTTGTCGGTTTCAGCAAAACCATGGATTTTGCATATTTTCTCCAAATGTTGCTCAAACGTGCATCAGAAAATATCAAAAATCTCAGGACTGAAGCACGGACACTATGGTGACACAGGCACATCCGCTTGACCGACCAAGGGTGACCCTGAGGCTTGCAAACAGCTGGTCCCGCATGTTTTAATGATTTTAACCTAATTTGCTCAATTGCTCATATTAGGTTCGAACTCTTACCAAACAATTGGAAGTTCGCTCAAACGACCATCTACTGGTCCCAAGACCATCAAGAGCCGGTCTCATGACCTCCTGGTTGGCCCCTCATATTTTTTACATCAGGTTTTATGATTTTTTGCTCACACGAGCATTATTTCAGTAAATGATTAAACCAGCATTTAATCATTCTTTCGCCAACTGGTCCTCAAGAGACTTTGGTATTTTTTGCTCATTCGAGCATCTGGGCGTTATATGGTGAACCCGTCATACCATGTAGCCGGTCCCGTGTTGATTTGCAATAATCATCATTTCGGTAAAATTAGGGTTTTGAATCCAGAGCTCTGAAGAAACGTGATTCTGTGCAGATTCGAACACTCTGATAATTTTATGTTGATTCCATGATTGATATTCATATTTATTTTGCTCGACCCAGCAGTCAGTAACTTAAATTAATATTTTATTTGGTCCAGCTACCAACAATTCATCAAAAGAATAATATTTGCTCGAACTAGCAATATTCGCTCGAACCGGAAATATTTATTCAATTAGCAATAATCGCTCAGACTAGCAATATTTGCTCAAATCAAAGAATATTGGTTCAACTACCAATATTCAACAATTTAGCAACACAGTTTTGCTCGTCTTAGGTTATAATGATACCTCGTCTCAGCAGAGACATTAAATTCATGAGTTTCGAAACATTTGCTAATCATGTTCAACTCAGCGCTACATGGACTCATCGTCCCATAAAGTCAGCAGCTGACTCCATAATCACGAGATTTCAATCGTGTCACCTGGGGGGATATTAACTAGGGTTTTGGTCTGGCGGTCTACGGCACGTGTGTTCACCCATGACGAGAATGTGAGCAATTCGTGCAATCAGTTGGAAGAGTCAACAAAGTAGTGGGTGGAAAGTTAACCAAGTCTCCGCACGATGAGTAATTGGTTTTAACACGATTTCCCCATTTCCCACTCTCTGATTCCAGCAACTGTCACACTTCATGGGATCATGGTGTTTTCAACTCCGGCATTATAAAATGTCTCTGAATCCTGATTGAAAAGGGGAGTTTTTTCGAACAATCGAACAACATTGGCCAAAACGACCAATTTCTCATCAAAGTTCATACAGACAATCTTTCGTCTACACGAACTCACAGAAATTACTCTCAATTGAGAAAAATTAAGTCATTCAGATCATTTTCACGCTGAATTTACAACACACCTACAATCTCAGATCACCATTGATCTCACGCATTTCTCAGCTTCCCTCCTACAGATCAACCCATCCTCTTTTATGACCGAATTGACTCTGGAACGACCGTTGTTCTTGGTTTAGGTCGGGGTCTTACAGATTGATCTCTCGAACTTAAAGCACCCCCTTCTTGCAGTGCATATGTGTGAGGTTCAATATTTCGCTCAGTTCAAGGAGTCTCCACACGGTCGACTCTTCAATTCCGTAAAAACCAGCAAATCGTTTTTCCCCACTCACAGATTGGTGACCACAGTGGGAGGTTAATCTCTCGGTTGCAATCTCACGATTTCACAAGATGGTTGGTCTTAGGTCTGGGTTAGTAACAGGTTCCAACACAAACGACGCTAGTACTAGCAACAACAACAATGAGAATCAGAATTTCCCGGAAACGATTCCGGCCTCCAACACTTATGGTGGTGACATTACTCCTCCTCACGCTGAAGGTCATCCCCTGTTCGGTAGACACCCTGAAGAAGTCATAGGAAATCCACCACCTACCATTGCTGATCTTATCAAAGTGCAGGAGACTCTTGCAAAGAATCAGACTGACATGGATGCTACACAAAAGGAGCTGTGTAATTATCTCAAAACTCTTACTGATAAGATGACAGAGAAGACTCAAGAAAAGGGAAAAGAGAAGGAGAAATCCTCAGATGTGCTGATCCTGAAGTAATCCCAATCCATACAGTGGATGATGATGAAACTGGCAAAGTTGCAGATTCGTCAGCAAAGGAACCATCAAATTTCATTACTCGGGAAGACGTGGAGCGCCTTCTGGAGAACCGTGGAAAAAAAGACATCACATGTCCATCGTCACCAACCTCCTTATCCTGCCGCTACGCAGAGGATTCCCCTTCCAAAAGGTTACATTTCTCCAACTTTTACTCTGTATGACGGAACTGGCAATGCTCGAGAACATGTCTCTCGTTTCCTCCCTTGGGGAGCATGAACATAACCATGTTGTTCGCCTCAAGGAGTTTTCAAAATCCTTGAAAGGCAGAGCATACACCTGGTACAAACAACATCGCACCGGGGACTATCAACAATTGGGGAGAAATGATCAACGCCTTCTACAGGAAGTACTTTTTCGTGTCAGAGCAAGTCACTCTCTCTGATCTTGGAAGAATGTTCCAGAGGGTCAGTGAAAATCCCAATGATTACGTGAAAAGATTCAGAGTCCAGGCCCTGGACTGTCATGACCCAAATGTCACAGAGCAGCAGCTGGTAGATTTGTGTATCAACGGCATGCTCCCGGTTTACAGAGCTCTATTGGAGAATCTTCGATTCCAGACTTTCTCAGAGCTTCACGAAGCCGCGAAGAGATCAGCAACCACTGCACCTGCCCTGTTAGAAAGAGCAAAGTCCACAAAGACTGAGGAATCACGTGACACTCGAGGAAGCAGACGCCTGATCAACAAGCAGTACAACCTGCAGCCCTCTGCAAACGCTGCTGAAGGGAGCAAGCGCAAGGCAGAATCCCCGAACAAGCATACTGCAGCTCCTCCAAAGACGCAAAAGAAACAAGCCAGAGACACAGGCTCCTGGCCACGCACAGAAGCTCCTGATGATGCACCTGATTTTCCTCTCCCCATTGGAGAAGTGCTCGAACTATTAGACGCCTGGATCCAAGATGGTGCATCCAAATTGCCATATGTCAGGAGAGACCCAACTGAGGAAGACATGAAAAATCCTCGTTACTGCCGATTCCACAGGTTTGTCAATCACCCCACAAGTAGCTGCAAAGTTTTGAAACGCATATTCAGAGAAAAAGTTGAGTCAGGAGAACTTAACCTTGGAGCCGAAGGAGTACACATCGATCCTCTTCCTGTCAGGAATTTCTCCATTTCTGAAGCACCAGTCAAGGAAGCGGTTCAGTCATTTATAGAGCATGTCTGTGAATTACTCTATATGTCAAAATCACAAAGGGGATACATGTTCACAACTTTGAACCACATAGTAACTGGGAAACACCTATTGATTCCAGAAGTACCTCCTGAACCTTCAGCCACCGACAAAGAAATGTATGACTGGGGACTGCTCACCACCGTGCATATTAAAGGAAATGAGTTCAAAAGAGCATTCGTTGATGTCGGCACCGCCGTCAACATCATCCCTTTGAAAACTCTCAGAGCTGCTGGCATTACTCGACAAGAGGCTACTCATGCTCCCATAGAAATCAGGGACCACGAAGGAATCTCCAGAGATGCATACGGCTTCATCATTCTCAAAGTCACAGAGAATTTGGTCTGCATTGAGACCAAGTTTTACATAATTCGAGAAGATCCTGGATATGATATGATCCTTGGAAGAACTTGGATTCATGCTGGAAGGGTAATTTCAAAGCTTTCAACACGCTCTGTCGTCGACAAAGACTCCAAGTTGGAAGAGGAAACAGAAGACACCCCACCGATCGAGCATCTGGAGGAAGTAAAAACCTTGATGGTACTTACGCAAGAACCTGGAGAAAAACCACATACCTTTGTCAAAAGGTTTCGAGCTCAGGCAAGTTTTATTCCTTTTCGTGCTCCAATATTACCAATGTTCAAATATGATGCTTTGATTCAAGGACTTCTCCCTAAAAACGATTTAGCAATTACCAAAAATTATGAATAGAAAACTTCACCCCGCCAATATTATACCCAATGGTTGGGTTCAGAGCTTCTCCAAGTTGGTCATTCTATCAAGAGGTTTATTGCTGAAGACCTGGCTAAGCACGACAGACAGTATGCTGGGTACTCTCCTCTACATTGGTGCCCATACGTGCCACAACCATGGAATCAGCAAAAGATATTCAAGGCGCGAACTACTATGCCGAAAAAATTCGAGGAAGGGAATTTGGTTCTCAAGATGGCTAAACGAGATCTCCACTCCGCAAGGAGATCCAATTGGGAAGGACCATTTATGGTTGCTAAGTCCATAACTGGAGGATACTACAAATTGGTCAACACGGATGGCAGAACCCTGCCAGTAATTCACGAGAATTGGCTTAAGGCGTTTGTATGAAATTATTGGGTATTTGAGGTACGGAGCGTTTGAGCACTCATGATGTATGGATTTGGAATTTAGGATTTTCTTTCATTGTATTTCAATTCCTCCAAAACGTTTTCAATACTTGCAATTAGTATTTGAATTCAGCAATTTATCAAAAATTCAGTTCACTTTACTTAAAGGAAAATCTCAATCAAATCCAAAAGAAAATCCTTAACCATCTAGCAATCCAAAACCAGCTAATATCAAAACCAAATGAAAACCTCACATCTCTCAGAAGTTCAAAAATTCATAGGATTATGGAAAGGAAACTAAAGAAAACCATCGAAGAAAGATTCCTGCTCTTCTGCCTCCTCCAAGACTTTCAGAGCCGCCTTTTCCACCTCCAGCTTCCTGGTTAGATCAGCAACTTCATTCATCTTCTTCAACACGGCATCACTGGTAGGGAAGGGAACATCTCCCTTTACTGCTTTCCTGATAACTTCAAGTCTTTGACGGAGCCACTTCAGATTGAAGCCAAGATCTTCAACATTCTTCAAGTTGTATTACCAATCAAAGAGTACATCTTGAGTAACAACATTTCTGGCAGTAATCCGGATATCATCTATGACACGCAACATAGCCTCCACTTGTTTCGTCGGAAAATAACTACGTTCTGGATCCCGAGTGACAACAATGTGTCCATATATTTCCCACAATTCCTTGTACATAGCAGCAGACCGCTAAATCCTCCAACAAACTGGTGATACGGGAGTAACTCACCAAATTGAGGATAAAAGGAAATCCCTGAAGTCGGATACTCATGCACTATCATCTGGTTCTCAACTACTGGAGCAACATCGGTGATCATAGAGACAATTTCAGAAGAAGTAGCTTCCGCTATTTCAGGTTCGGGTTCCACCGTCTGAAGCACAATTAGAGTTTCTTCTACCTCCATGGCATCAACGACCAGCACTTCATAATATTGAAGCACATATATGGAAGTCTTGTCACCGACAACTCCTGGATCGCCCAAACCATCATTACTGGATTCATAATTCCCAACTTCGTTATTCGGCACCTAATGCGAAGATTACATGGGATTAGAATGATTCAAGGATTGAAATCCAATAAGATTATAAAATTAAGAAAGTAAGTTAACTAACATCATATAAGTTCCTTATCATGCATCTAATACGTGTACAAGTAGCATCAAAGTCCTGAAACGCGTTTTCAAAGAAACTCAGCTGAAGAAATTTTACACTGCCCTGTGTTCAATGACGAACTGGGAGCAATTGGTATGGAGTCTAGAGTTGGGTCATATTCCATTCTCTTTGTATGTAATTCCTCTACAACATGTCAAAATTTCATGGAAACTGGGCGAACGAGCTAGGAGTTGTGGTCAAAACATCAGGAAACATGCAATCTGAAAAAGTTCTGAAAGTCTTCTGGAAGTTTACTATTTCGTCTTTTTCAGGCCCTAAACGTGCTCAAAACTTAAAAAGCTTCTTTAATGATACATATGCAGATATTGAAAATCCGACTCCAGATGAAGATTTTACGGCGTTTTTGGTAAAAAACTGGGTTCTGATTTTTCTGACGACGAAGTTCGACCAAGTTTTTTCATATATACACATAGATTCTCATTCATTCATTCACAAATCAGCACTTTCATACTTCTATGAATAGGGTACATGGTATATACTTACTTTGGAGGTCTCCGAAGTACTCAAGGAATTATGATCGTCCGTATTAACGACAAGGGTTTCATTACTTCTATTTGGCTCCGAATCTTTGGAAGCGCCTTCATCTATATTCTCAGAGGAAGGTTGAACATCAGCACTTTCTGCCTCCATGATGACATCCTCCTGAACATACTATCAAGTAATTAGCATCTTCACATGAAAATTTTATGTCCGATGGTAAAGGAAATTACTCACGGAAACTTCTTCTTCAACGCTCAAATCAGAAGTCGTCTGCCCAGCAACAGAGAATCGAAGACCGTCAATACTAGACGGAGCAAAGTCCTGTAACCAAATAACAAATATTGGTTTTGAGATCCTGATAATACAGATGGAAGAAGTCACAGCAAAAAAATATCAACAACTCTCCAAAAAGGCGACTAGGGACTTTATGGTGTTGGGAAACAACTTGCAATTCTTGCTCCTGCCTTCTCCATCGTGGGAAATTTCCTGCGCCTCTGAGAAATTCACTTTAATTCGAGGTCTCACAGCACGACCCTCCTGCAAAAGAAATTTATGTAGTAATTAAAGACGATTATACGAGTTGTATGAGGAATATGCAAAAGAATACACACCGGTGAACCTCCTGGAGATGTCTTTCGTTTGTCACCACCAGAAATATTCCTTAGTCTGGGACGAGAGGCACTCATCTCAGAAGAAGGGGGATCCTTCACTAAAGGTTGGGAGGCCGTCACATAATCATTAAGACGCTCAAGCTGCTGATCCCAGAATTCCATGTAACCTGGAGTCACGTACGTGGTTCGATCAATACAAGGGAACCAATAGGAGATCCCTTCATCATGTGTGTGATCTAAACAAGTATTAAGTTGTTCCAATGATGGTCTTCTCCTTCTGAAGGTTGGAACACATTGGTCCATACCTATCTGACGGGCGGTTCTCTCAATATTATACTCCTCCACCGAAAAATCTTCATACACTGCTGATATTATGTGACCGGGAGTACAACTCAGCATGAAACATCTTTCGCCATCACTCAAATCAGCACCGGATTTCAAACTTGAGAAACGTGAGGAGGAACCACCACCCAAGGACGGAAGTTGAACTCAGACTCGTCATCTAATACGTCGATGAAGCGTGTCTTGGACTGAATTTGCTTCGTAGACCAGCGCATAATCCTAGCATTGTCTTTCTCATGGAAGATAGGTCGAGCATCAGCATAGTTTAGACTTTGTAAGACACTACGGAGAATGGGTGCATAGTTTCCGAAACTCTCCCGCATCAGAGATTGGAGGAACATCGTATTGGCGTAGCATTCAATCTTCATGAAGCCGTTCGAAACACTGGATTCTACGACTAAAGAGTCCAGGTTAGAATATGAAGAACCCAAGAATAAGCTACCGAGCGGAAGTTGTTCACCTTGAGCCAGTTTAATAGCGAAAGGAATTACAAACGGCTTCAACAAGGTACCAGCATCTTCAAACACATCTCTGGACATCCATAAGCACAAGAAAGCAGCAATAGACAACATACCGTTGGGTTCATCAAGAGGGGTGTCTCGTGGCCACCAATGTGTCAACCAATGAGCGTAACAACCTTTACCAAAAACCTTTTTGATTCTCTCCATCTCAGCTGTTAAAGTTTTGGAAACTGTTTTCTCTTCCGCCGTCCAAAGTTCTTCAGGAAAGTTACCTGTAATTGGAAGATGCAACAAAGCAACTACATCTTCCAAGGTAATAGTGAACTCTCCCCAGCTGCATATAAATGTATGAGTTGGGATGCACCAGCGAGCAAGAAGAGCTACAATACCTCGTGTGTCATGAAAGATATACAAATCTTCAGATGTTTGAACGGCCCTGGTAATTTGTGCTCTATCCATCATAGTTCTAACACGAGGAAATATTAAAAAAATTGGGAAAATTTATGGGACCGGGCTCTAGCCGGCCGGCCATGCCCTAGCCGGTCCCACATGCCTATTATTTTTTTATTATTTGGTGTTTGATTTCCTGATTTCATGAAAACTCTCTGATTTCAACAAAATATATTGGTTTTCAACAAATCCCTTTGATTTTATGAAAAATTATCTAAAATCATCAAAATTACATAAAATTGGGAAGAGTGCCTTGGGGCCCGCGCCCATTGGCCGGCTGGCCATGCCACAGCCATTGCCGGTCCCACACTTCCATTCCCTATTTTATATTTTAATTTTTGTCTCTCATCTCATGGAAGTTCCCTAATTTCACTAAACTCTCCAGTTTCATGGAATTTCTCTTAAATCAGAGAAAATACATAAAATCATATAAAACTGAGAAAAGCATGTGGGACCGCGTGTCAGCCGGCCGGCCATGCCCTAGCCGTGGCCGGTCCCACACTTTGTGATTCCTTATTCATTTATTATTTTCATGATCTCATGTATTTTTGCCGGTTTCAGCAAAACCATGGATTTTGCATATTTTCTCCAAATGTTGCTCAAACGTGCATCAGAAAATATCAAAATTCTCAGGACTGAAGCACGGACACTATGGTGACACGGGCACATCCCCTTGACCGACCAAGGGTGACTCTGAGGCTTGCAAACAGCTGGTCCCCCATGTTTTAATGATTTTAACCTAATTTGCTCAGTTGCTCATATTAGGTTCGAACTCTTTCCAAACAATTGGAAGTTCGCTCAAACGACCATCAAGAGCCGGTCTCATGACCTCTTGGTCGGGCCCTCATATTTTCTACATCAGGTTTTATGATTTGTTGCTCACACGAGCATTATTTCAGTAAATGATTAAACCAACATTTAATCATTCTTTCACCAACTAGTCCTCAAGAGACTTTGGTATTTTTTGCTCATTCGAGCATCTGGGCGTTATATGGTGAACCCATCATCCCATGTAGCCGCTCCCCTGTTGATTTGCAATAATCATCATTTCGGTAAAATTAGGGTTTTGAATCCAGAGCTCTGCAGAAACGTGATTCTGTGCAGATTCGAACACTCTGATAATTTTATGTTGATTCCATGATTGATATTCATATTTATTTTGCTCGACCCAGCAGTCAGTAACTTAAATTAATATTTTATTTGGTCCAGCTACCAACAATTCATCAAAAGAACAATATTTGCTCAAACTAGCAATATTCGCTCGAACCGGCAATATTTATTCAATTAGCAATAGTCGCTCAGACTAGCAAAATTTGCTCAAATCAAAGAATATTGGTTCAACTAACAATATTCAACAATTTAGCAACACAGTTTTGCTCGTCTTAGGTTATAATGATACCTCGTCTCAGCAGACACATTAAATTCATGAGTTTCAAAACATTTGCTAATCATGTTCAACTCAGCGCTACATGGACTCATCGTCCCATAAAGCCAGCAGCTGACTCCACAATCACGAGATTTCAATCATGTCACATGGGGGATATTAACTAGGATTTTGGTCTGGCGGTCTACGACACGTGTGTTCACCCACGACGAGAATGTGAGCAATTCGTGCAATCAGTTGGAAGAGTCAACAAAGTAGCGGGTGGAAAGTTAACCAAGTCTCCGCACGATGAGTAATTGGTTTTAACACGATTTCCCCATTTCCCACTCTCTGATTCCAGCAACTGTCACACTTCATGGGATCATGGTGTTTTCAACTCCGGCATTATAAAATTTCTCTTAATCCTGATTGAAAAGCGGAGGTTTTTTCGAACAATCGAACAACATTAGCCAAAACGAGCAATTTATCATCAAAGTTCATACAAACAATCTTTCGTCTACACGAACTCACAGAAATTGCTCTCAATTGAGCAAAATTCAGTCATTAAGAGCATTTTCACGCTGAATTCACAACACACCTACAATCTCAGATCACCATTGATCTCACGCATTTCTCAGCTTCCCTCCTACAGATCAACCCATCCTCTCTTGTGACCGAATTGACTCTGGAACGACCATTGTTCTTGGTTTAGGCCGGGGTCTTACAGATTGATCTCTCGAACTTAAAGCACTCCCTTCTTGCAGTGCATCTGTGTGAGGTTCAACATTTCGCTCGGTTCAAGGAGTCTCCACACGGTCGACTCTTCAATTCCGTAAAAACCAACAAATCGTTTTTCCCTACTCACACTATTACAACCCAGTAAACTCAGGGTGACAATCCTGAGACCTACAGGTTTGTGTGAATATGACCTAACCAAGGTGATATGACGGATATTGAAGTAACTGAAATACTAGATACGGTTGTCAGTAACATTATCCAAGGTGAAGGAATTTCTGAACATGGACCTGCAGAGATGGAGAATCCAGAACCTACCTCCAGTGGAAACCCATCTTCCTTGTGTAACTTCATATGAATTTTTTTCCTTACTAATTCCATGTTTCTTTGTTTTTTATAATGCAAGTGTAACTTTAAGTTACATATTGTTTAGACTTGTGTGACTTTAAATTTCATACAGTACAAAGCATATATTTTTGTTACACTTGTGCAATTTTTTTTTGATTCTGCCTATTTTTGTTGTTGCACAGCTCAAAGTCAACAAAATCTTTGTAGTGATTAATTCAATTTTAGCCTTGGCTTAGATAAAACTCTAAAACCCTTCGGAGAACTACTCAAGGAAGTTGGGAATAAACAAAGACAACACCAACCAGGAATCATACAACAACGCGTGCTGAGGAATAGTATAATTGAAAAATAAGATCTGAAACAGTATGAAACAAAGCCAAAGAAGATTAAGGGGACTGCTAATGAAGAAACAATTTTGCAGTCCAACAAGAAGAAATAGAAACAATGGCAGCAGTTGCTGAAGAAGATGATGGGACAATGAGAAATGGTGTGAAAGTTTCCTCACTTATTGAAATGCTGGAGGACAAGCAAAAGCATAAATTACTTGAGTACTTCAATACACATCCCAAAACGTAAGTAGATATAACCGAAACTTATGCTTGATTTTATTATGGTGTTTAAATATAGATTTTAATATTAAAAGTTGTATCTTACTAATTGATTCTGTTATGTTGTTTAATTGTTTCCTTCTTTCTAATATAGAGACATTGCTTGGATGGAATTAAAAGACGATGGTAGCACGCTCTTTGATATAAGTGGAAAACTAATGCTTCAGCTTACCAAGAAAGAAGCCTACTTGGAGTCAGAATTCATTGATTTCTACATTAACAGGTTGAGGAGAAAGATGAACTCAAACCCCAAGTATGACTGAGCGATATTCATCTCGCCGAAAGCATATGTAAGTGCTTCGAAAATTTTAAAATATTCTTGCATGTAACTTTAAAAAAGGTTATCGTTTATCTAACTTTAAGTTACACATGACAGTGGAATGTGTGATGTTGGGTTTGAATAATGTGTATTTATTACATATGCATTTATAATATGTAGTCTGAGGTTACGCATCAACAACCTAAAAACTCAATACCATCCCTCACTCCAAAATATAACTTGCACTGGTGGAGCTTACCTTCCCTCCCATTGGCTGGTGAGCTTAACCACACATTCTCATTGGTTGATAGGAATACCATTCGTGTTTGTTGGATGAAATTTGGTGTGATATTGTGCGTTGATGTGACAATGTACGGTGTAGATTGGTAGATAACTGATAAATCCTAGACAGACAACCCTCATTATTTGTTGTACTGACCGTTGGTCGAGATATGATTTTGGATGGTTGAAATTTATTTTAAATTATTACACCAGGTTTACATTTTTTTTTTGAATCACATACATGTAAGAATATTTTTATAGTTAGAATTATCATGTGGGCCCATGTAATAACTTTGGTTAATTAAAAATATTGCTAAATATTTCGGTTACCATTGTAGGGGATTAATTCCTATTAACTCTTCCTTAATGGACGGTCGAAATTGATTGTCAACTCTTAACCCCAGGAACCTTGGTCCTCCTTATACCTATAAAAGGAACTTAATAGCCATTAGTATTGGTTCGAGAATTTTATTATTCATTACATAAAAGGTCAAAAATGAGAAACCAAGATATTCCACTGTATTCTGTTCTACAGGTGCGCTTGCATCCTTGGAGGATTTTTTGGATTCAATCAATGGCTTCATCAGGTATTCTATTTTAACACAACTATGTGTATTGTGATTATCATGTTGTTCGAAGATCTGACCATTATATATATAAAATAAAACTTATATTTGGTATCAGAGCTTCATGATGAAACTATTGCCACTGAAGAAATTGTAGAACAACCACAAGAAGTGTTAGAGCATAGCTCGGTCAACCTCGCATGCGTTGCTATATAAAGCATGTTTGTCAATGTTAGTGATCAAAACTATAAGTCGTGATTTCTAGCCTATTAGCTAAGTCTCAGACTAGGATAGGAAAAGTGTATCTAAGCTCAAGGACTTCATGGCGATTCAACGACAACGACAAATATCTACACAAGGAACCGTGGAACTTCATCAACAACAAGGTATGTGAAGACTTGAACTTATCTATCACTCAAAAGTTTATCAATTTTATCTCCTACTTCTTATGAGACAAAAGTCGTATGCTATATAGACTAGATCATACACACTTGCCATTTCGAGTTGAGTATTCAATGCTTATCTTTTTCTCGAAATAGTGTGTTGGTAAAGCGTTTCGCTTTTATCATTTTTTTCTTCACCTAGTGATGAAAGTCATGAAAAGTTTCAATCACTTTGAGAATTGCTCTGACGTGAATCGGTTTGTGAATAAAGTCTACGTAGCGTTCTCTGAGAATGTCTCAATGGTTAGAATGAGAGTTTAGATTACATAACCATGTATTCCTTGAACCGAAGTTTTCGAACTTTGTTGATCAAGAGTAATCGGGAGGATTGAGGAAATGTCTTGCCAAGTCTGCAAACTGACGGAAGCTCTCGACCGAGAATTTCTGCTGAATTTTCCAAAACTCGTTTGTGTGCTAAGTCCACGAACTCAGTCCACGAACTGGCGGAAGTTCTCTTTCCGAGAATTTCTACTGAATTTGGAAAACTCAACCGATTAGCTTAAGTCCGCGAACTTGTTTGTGAGCTTAAGAGGTTATGATCTAAACATGTGCTCTGAACATGAAACATTAATTATAAAGGAATGCTTTATGAAAACCGTGGCTATCCGTGGCTATAATGTTCATGAGCCGATTCATCGAATCGAATCATCTTTGTTTCAATTGTGTCTTGTGTTTTACATAAGATCTCATAGCAATTGAACAACTCCCTAACTAGTTCATTTGAGTCAAGTGAACTAGTTATGGTGAAGAAGAACATGGTTAATATGAAATGCTCATATGGTTGACCTTTTGGGTTATCATGTTGAACCAACATACACGTACATGTTTGGGCATGGTTTTCACGAACCCAGTAAACGGTTACCTAAGTGTGTGTGACAAGCTATGTTTTTTGATCTAACGGTTGAGAAATATTAGCTTGAATCTAAATCAGGTTTTCATCTAACGGTGAATATGGATTGCTTTGTACCTAAGGCAAAACCATGATTTGAAGGCTATATATATGAGGCATCTAGCTTGAGCAAAAACTTAATCCCCACACGTCTGTGTGATACTAGTGCGCTCGCTAGAGTCGATCTCCATTAACCTTTGATTTTCTTATCTAAAATCTGGTTAACGACTTAAAGACTTCATTGAGATTGTGAAGCCAGACGATACTACTTTTATCGTAGTTGGGTGATCTGATCTTGCATCTTCTATCGTACGAGTACAATCTTTGATTGGCTTGAGATCGTGAGAGTTCTCCGATAGGCAAGATAAAGAATTCACAAACATCTTCGTCTCACTGTTTGTGATTCCTCTACAAACCGCCTGTGTAGTCAGGAAGGATTGTTGAGAGGTGATTGATTAATCTAGGCTATTCTTCGGGAATATAAGACAGGATTATCAATTGGTTCCTGTTACCTTGATTTTATATCTAAAGACGGAACAAAACCTAGGGTTTATCTGTGGGAGACAGATTTATCTTTTTGATAGACTTTTCTGTGTGAGACAGATTCGTTTATTATCAAGTCTGTGATTTTGGGTTGCAACAACTCTTAGTTGTGGGTGAGATCTGCTAAGAGAATCAAGTACGCATTGTCCTGCTGGGATCAGAGGCGTAGGAGTACAAGTGTACCTTGTATTAGTGGGAGATTGATATGGGTTCAACTATAGTCCAGTCCGAAGTTAGTTTGTAGTATGCTAGTGTCTGTAGCGGCTTAATACAGTGTGTATTCAATCTGGACTAGGTCCCGGGGTTTTTCTGCATTTGCGGTTTCCTCGTTAATAAAACTTCTGGTGTCTGCATTATTTATTTTTCGCATTATATTTTATATAATTAAAATAATACAGGTTGTGCGTTAAGATCATCAACTTCTCTAATCCAACCTTTGGTTTTTGATTGTAGTTGATTGATCCTTGGACATTGGTCTTTGGTACCGTCCAAGTTATCTCTCTTTGATAAAGACTCGCAGATTTCTATTTGCTTGAGTAAAGATCAAATCGAGAGATAGAGATAATAACTCCTTGAGATACTTTTTATCTAGATTGAGTCTGAATGTCTAGTTGATTCTCTAGAAAAGTATTTCGGAGTTAGTCCATACAGATTGCTAAGAGAAATATTTGGTGGTGTTGTTCGACCCCCGCTTTTTCAATTGGTATCTGAGCAGGCAAACACACTAAGACCTCATAAGTCTGTATTTTTGGAAATCTGAGTCTGTGGATAGAATCTTACACGCATACCAAAATGCCTCCTAAAGCTGTCAACTTTGTCAAGCGTGTCAGAAGTACCTCAAAGGGTCACTCCTTATATGATTCTTCCGAATCCCGAGGTAAGAAGAATACCCCATCTTATGTCGATCATTCTTCCTTGTTAGAGCATAGCTCGGTCAACCTCTCATGCATTGCTATATCAAGCATGTTTGTCAATATTAGTGATTAAACTATAAGCCTATTAGCTAAGTCTCGGACTAGGATAGAAAAAGTGTACCTAACCTCAAGGACTTCATGGCGATTCAACGACAACAACGAAGATCTACACCAAGGACCGTGGGACTTCATCAACAAAAAGGTATGTGGAGACTTGAACTTATCTATCACTCGAAAGTCTATCTATTCTTCTCCTACTTCTTATGAGACAAAAGTCGCATGCTATATTGGTTAGATCATACACACTTGACATTTCAATCTGAGTATTCAATGCTTATCTTGTTTCTCGAAATAATGTGTTGGTAAAGCGTTTCACTTTGATCAAGTTTATCTTCACCTAGTGACGAAAGTCATGAAATATTTCAATTGTATTTGGAAATTGCTCTGACGAAAAAGGTTGTGAATAACAACTAAAAAACGTCCTCTGAGAATGTTTCAATGGTTGGAATGAGAGTTTAGATAACATAACCATGTATTCCTTGAACCGAAGTTTTCGAACTTTGTTGAGAAAGTGAAATCGGTAGGATTGTGGAATTGGCATGCCAAGACCGCGAACTGACGGGAGTTTTCATCCCGAGAATTTTTGCTGGATTTTCCTATAACTCGTTTGCGTGTTTAGTCCACGAACTCAGTCCGCAAACTGGCAGAAGTCTCCTTGCCGAGATTTTCTGCTGAGTTTGGAAAACTCAACCGATTGACTTAAGTCCGCAAACTTGTGTGTGAGCTTAATAGGTTATGATCTAAAGATGAGCTCTGAACATGAAACATTAATTATTAAGGAATGCTTTATGCAAACCGTGGATATAATGTTCATAAGCCGATTCAATCGAATCGTATCATCTTTGATTCAATTGTGTCATAGCAATTGATCACTCTCTAACTAGTTCATATGAGTCAATTGAACTAGTTATGGTGAAGACGGACATGATTAATATGAGATGCTCATATGCTTGACCTTTTGGGTTATCATGTTGAACCAACATACACTTACACGTTTGGGCATGGTTCTCACGAACCCAGTAAACATATACCCAAATGTGTGTGACAAGCTATGTATTTTGATCTAACGGTTGAGAGATATTGGCTTGAATATAAATCAGGTTTTCATCTAACGGTGAATATGGATTGCTTTGTACCTAAGGCAAAACCCAGATTTGAAGACTATATATAGTAGACATCTAGCTTGAGGAAAACCTTAATCCCCACACGTCTTGTGTGATGCTAGTGCGCTTGCTAGAGTCGATCTCCATTAACCCTTGATTTTCTTTTCTAAAATCGGGTTAACGACTTAAAGACTTCATTGGGATTGTGAAGCCAGATCGATACTATTTTTATCGTAGTTGGGTGATCTGATCATGCATCTTCTATCGTAGGAGTACAATCCTTGATTGGCTTGAGAACGTGAGAGTTCTCCGATATGCAAGATAAAGAAGTCACAAATATCTTCGTCTCACTGTTTGTGATTCCTTGACAAACCGCCTGTGTAGTCAGGAAGGCTTGTTGAGAGGTGATTGATTAATCTAGGCTGTTCTTCGGGAATATAAGTCCGAATTATCAATTGCTTCCTGTTCACCTTGATTTCATATCAAAAGACGGAACAAAACCTAGGGTTTATCTGTGGGAGACAAATTTATCCTTTTAATAGACTTTTCTGTGTGAGACAGCTTCGTTTATTATCAAGTCTGTGATTTTGGGTTGCAGCAACTCTTTGTTGTGGGTGAGATTAGTAAAGGGAATCAAGTACGCATTGTCCTGCTGGGATCAGAGGCGTAGGAGTACAACTGTACCTTGTATCAGTGGGAGATTGGTAGGGGTTCAACTATAGATCAGTCCGAAGTTAGCTTGGAGTAGGCTAGTGTCTGTAGCGGCTTAATACATCGTGTATTCAATCTGGACTAGGTCCCGGGGTTTTTCTGCATTTGCGGTTTCCTTGTTAACAAAACTTCTGGTGTCTGTGTTATTTCTTTTCCGCATTATATTTCTATATAATTGAAATAATATAGGTTGTGCGTTAAGATCATCAACTTCTGTAATCCAACCTTTGTTTGTTGATTGTAGTTGATTGATCCTTGGACATTGGTCTTTGGTAGCATCCAAGTTATCTCTCTTTGATAAAGACTCGTAGATTTCTATTTGCTTGAGTAAAGATCAAATCGAGAGATTGAGATAATAACTCCTTGAGATACTTTTTATCTGGATTGGGCCTGACTGTCTAGTTGATTCTCTATCAAAGTATTTCGGAGTTAGTCCATACAGATTGCTAATCGAAATATTGGGTGGTGTTGTTAGATCCCCGCTTTTTCAATTGGTATCAGAGTAGGCAAACACGTTTAAAGACCTAACCAGTCAGTGTTTGTAGCGATCTGACTCTATGGATAGAGGTGCTATCTTTATTAACGTACCACCAGTCTTCGATGGCTCCAATTACTTATGGTGGAAAATTTCTATGCGATCTTTTCTTCAATTGCGTGATTTTCAATCATGGGTATATGTTGTTAATGGCTATGATGCTCCCATTGTGGCAGTTGTGGATGTAAATGTTCCCAAACCTATTGGTGAATATACTCCTGCCGAGATACTTTTTACGAAGCAGAATTCCGACGGTTTGAATGCTGTCATACATGCCATTACCCCAAACCTTCAGCACCATGTGTGTAATTGCACTAGGTCTAAAGATGCTTGGGATATCTTAGAAACCGTATTCGAAGGAAACTCCAGTGAAAAGGAAGCCAGGCTTCAAAACCTTAATTCTGATTGGGAGAACCTTTGTATGGAAGATGCAGATTCATTTGATGATTTTAATCACAAAGTGTCTGAAATTGTTAATGCATCTTTTGCGTTGGGTAAGACTATTCCTGAAAAGGACATTGTGATGAAAATTCTCAGATCGCTGTCATATAGATACGAATATAAGAAGCATGCCATCGTTGAAGGGAATAACCTTGATAATTTTTCCAGAAACACGTTGGTTGGGAAGCTTAAGATCTTTGACCATGAGCATACATCCAAAGTCGGAAAGGATGTTGCCTTTAAAGCACAAAAGAACACTAATTTACTGGCCAAAAGTAAAAGTGTCCATGTCTCTGAATATTATCAGTCTGAGAATGATTTTTCAGATGAAGAACTTGATAAATTGGTCTCCTTGATCACAAGACAGTTTAGGGATCTTCTATTGAAGAGAAGTAAACGGTTTTCGAGAGACAAACCTAGGTCATCAGACAGACCTTACGGTCGCGTACCTCCTAAAAACAGGGATGCTAACGAGGCTGATGACGAGGACATGCCTCAGTGCTTTAAGTGTAAGGGTTTTGGCCATTTTTCTAACGAATGCCCAAATCGTAGAAAATACACTGGGAACAAAGGTCTGGCTGTAACACTTGATGAAATGTCTGAAACCTATGATTCCGATGAAGATAGGAAATCAATTGTAGGGATTCTTGGTGAAAACGTCGATTTTGATACTTGTAGCAATACATATATCAACCTCAATGGGTTCGGAGAAGAAGGAAACCCAATCAAGCTGGAAGATTCGCTGAATCCAATTACTGGAAACCCTGTCAGTAATGTTTCAGCATCTACTATATGTTTCGCGGCCTGCACATCTCAGATGCCTGAAGAATATTCAAGATTGACATGCTCGTTTTGTTCGATGAGGGGACACGAACTATCAAGGTGTTACAAATACAAGCACCATATAAGGCACGCGAGCAAACTTCAACGAAGAGCAGATCGACTTGCAAGGAAGCTGAAACTTGCTCAGAAAACCGCCAAGGTATGTAGGATCTTATCTTTATCTAAGAAGTTGGTTTCCAGGGATAGAAGAAGACCATTTGAAAAGAAAGTATTGTCAAGTCGTTTTGATAGACAGAAATCAGAAGATTCCTCCCATGAGGAAAAAGATGGACAAATCGTTGTTCATCGCAGCACAACTTGATTGTGTTGTTTGGAAAATCTTGTCTCATATGCCTGATTGAAAAAAGACAAGATTGAGAGCTGATTCAGGCTTCAGAAAAGTTCTTCTTTCTTTTCGTAGTTTTGTTACTTTACGTCTATCAAATAAAAGAAAGGGTTATTATCGACAATTCTGCTCTTTATAGGGTTTTAGAGTTGGGCGTATACGAACCTATCAATAGGTTTTGAATCCTACATTCCTTTTTCCTTTTTGAAATCCTTTATAAGACTGCTTGTTGAGTTAAGTGATTCCATCACACAAATCCAGTTGTTAATAACTGTTCTCAAAGCATTATGTCATCAGATGGAAAGGATGTCAACATGATTGTTAATCCATAAATCAAGGAAAAAGAGAATTCTCCCGCGTCTAAGTCCCTGAAAAGAAAAAGGATAAGTACAAGAAAACCCAGGGTTGTTCCCTCTAACTCTCAGAAGTTTTCCGATGTTCTTGATGAGTTAAAGATTTTAAGAAAGGAGATTTATGAAATATAGATGTATGTGTCTAAATATTTGGAAATTCAGAGGACCCTAATTCGACCTCTTCATCCAAGACAATTCGTGGGTATTGACACTTATCTTCGTGAACCTTATGTCCCGATGGTTGTTGATAACAAGGAGTTCGGGAATGATGCTGAATTTCTCAAAGGGATCGTTGCCTATGATGTCTTCTTTTTGGCTTAGTTGGAAGAACAACTAGTGCTTTGAATAGTGAATATTGTGATTACACATAGCTATCTTTTTTTTTCATCTTCTTGTGTTACTTTTTAGGTTTATTATTTTAAATTCTAAAAATATTTGGAGGATGATGGTTATTGCAGTATTTTCTTGGTTTGTTATATTGCAATATTTTTATGGGATATGTATTGTTTGCGTCCGTGAACTTGAAAGTCCCATATGGTTGTCAAAAGTAAAGTCGTTCATGAATTGGTATTCATATTGATGAAAGAACGAATGGACTTTTGACATATACAAAAGTTATGCCTATGCAGTCATGTATGTGATGGGAAATAGGATTAAATCTTTTGTGTAACAAGGATAAAGTCTATTATGTTGTTATGCATATAATGATGCAAATATAGAATATATACTTGTATGTTATCCACGGTATTGATCTTCATTGATCCATTTATTATGTTTTACCGTGAAGGCTCCATTGTGTGTCTTATGTTGAGCAAGATACGACTAAGTCGATTCCTATTGATTTGGTTGGTTGTTCCATGAGATACTATATGTTGAGCATTAGGAACTAAATTAATCATCCTTGGTTATTTAGTTTGTACTCCATAAGCCTTCTTTCTTATGTTGAGTACATGTACGGTTAAGATGGTCATGTTCTATAATAATCTTAGTCGGGGTTCCGTAATCTCTTTTATGTTGAGCCCAAAATAATTAAATTGATTAATTCGGTGATTAGTTTGGTTATTTTCTTTTCGATTAGATTAATTATATGTTCTCTTGTAATTAATCTCGTTGTGCTTTCATATATTCCACAATTCCTTGTGTTGAGTATATGAACGGCTACACTATCATGTTCTGTTGGTTAATATAGTCGTGTATTCCGTAATGTTTTCCTTATGTTGAGTACTTGAATAATTTAGTCATATCCATGTGATTGAATTAGTCGTAGCTCCGTAGTTTTATTTATGTTGAGCACTTTCAATTAAATTGATCACTTTTGTGGTTTTGATTTAATTGCGTATTCAATTAAAATATTCACGGGTTTACTTGTGAGTATTTTGGTTGAGTTTTGGATATAGAAAATCATTCTCATGGTTTTTGGTGTCCAATTTCAGAATCCTTATTTTCTTTCAAAATTAAGGTCGGTCATGTTGTTCTTTCGGGAATGACATCAAATGGGGGAGAGTTCTTTTGAACTTGTGCTTAATGGTAATATCTTGCTGGGAGTGCGGCTGTGGAATTTTATAGGGGTTATCTTGTATCTTTAAATTCCTTGATGAATGATATTAGCTTCGGCTATAAGATTGCATCTAAATTAAGATGATATGTTGTCTTTCTTTTGGTCATGAAATGTCTCTTGTGGAAATTTCATTATGAACCCATTCTTGTACCTTTGCCAATTTTATCAACAAAAAGGGGGAGAAATATTGTAGGTCACACTACAAATACATATGGTTTTCGGATCATTGTGTAAGGGGGAGTGGTTTCCATGATCGAGATGGAGTATTGACTAAGCGGGAGTGATACATATCACCATAGTATTATGATAAGAACTTAATAGTTCTTACCCATGGCCATCAGAGTAGACTTTAAAAGAACACAGAAACTTAGAACAAACTTATAATTCTCATAGATAATCAAACTAATAACACTAGACCTTCTTATATAGGCCACTGAACTATAAAATTAAGGAAAGGTAACCTAGAAAGGAAACTATTTCTATAACTAGGAATTTAAAATAAAATTCTTAAAACAGAACAATTTCCAAAAATAAACTAATGCCTAAAACAAGAGAATTTAGGGATTTCTAACCCCTAAACCTAATTGTAATTAAAAATTCTAAGTAATTGGGGATTTCTTATCATTCCCTCCCCCTTAAGATTTTCCTTGACCTCAAGGATCAGTTTAACCATGGAGATTACTGAATCAACCTCATCTTCTTCTTCTGGTAGATTATCCTCAACAACTGTGTTAGGAAACAAAGCCTTCTTCAGAAACAATACATGAAATACCGAATGTATATTTGACTCCTTAGGCAAGTCCAATCGGTAAGCCACAGGTCCTATACGCTCCAAAATCTTATAAGGTCCAAAATATCGTGGAGATAATTTTTGGTTCTTCCTTTGCATATTAGAATTTTTCCGATATGGCTGCAACTTCAGATACACATAATCCCCAACTTGATATACAACATCCCGACGTTCTTAATCTGCCATTATCTTCATTTTATTCTGCACCACTTGAAGTTGATCCTTAAGCATTGATAAAACTTCATTCCTCTTGGTTATTGCCTCATCCAAAGTTGTGGTTTTCGTTTTTCCTGGTAAATAAGTTGCTAATACCGGAGGAGGAATGCCATACAAAGCCTCAAACGGTGTAGTATTAGTTGAAGTATGATAGGATGTATTATACCAATACTCTGCCCATGGTAACCAAGATGACCATCCTTTTGGTTTATTTCCAGCGAAACACCGTAAGTAACCTTCTAAACATCTGTTAACCACTTCAGTTTTACCGTCGGTTTGCGGATGATAGGAGGAACTCATTCTTAACTGAGTTCCATGTAGGCGAAACAACTCTTGCCAAAAATTACTTGTAAATACAGCATCCCTATCAGAAACTATAGATTGAGGAAATCCATGAAGTCTGATGACTGTTTCTAAAAACTTCTGGGCAACCGATGTGGCTGTATATGGATATTTTAATGCAAGAAAATGGGCATATTTAGTTAGTCGATCCACCACTACAAGAATCACAGTTTTCTCTTTAGACTTTGGCAACCCTTCAACAAAATCCATGGATATATCTGTCCATACTGTAGTAGGAATCGGCAATGGTTGAAGATATCCTGCTGGAGAAAGAGTACTATATTTATTCCTTTGGCAAACATCACAGCAAGCAATGTAGTCTCTCACCTCTTTACGCATTCTAGACCAGTAAAACAACTTAGATAAACGTTTTACTGTCTTCAAATATCCGGCATGACCAGCAATTGGAGAGTCATGAAACTCAGCTAGTAGTAGTGCCTTCCACCTTGAAGTAGGACTTATCACTAGTTGATGTTGTTTATAGTAAACTAAACCATCTCGTACGGTAAATTTATTCTTGCCGAAAGAAGGCTGACTCACTTTAAAGATGAAATCTGTGATCCACGGATCCGTTTTTAGTTCAGCCAATAGGTCTTCCATCCAAGCAAAACTAACATAAGTTACGGAACAAATTTCACTGTTTTCAAATTTTCGAGAAAGTGCATCAGCAACCTTGTTAGACGATCCCTTCTTGTACTCAATTGCGTAGTCATAGCCTAATAATTTTGTTAACCATTTTTGTTGTGCCGGTGTTACAAGTCTAGCATCCAAAAAATACTTCAAACTTTGTTGGTCTGCCCGAATAAGAAATCTTCTCCCAATTACATAAGGTCGCCATGTAGTAACCGCATGAACTACTGCTAACAACCCTTTCTCATAAGTTGACAAACCCATATGACGAGGTCCAAGTGGCTTACTTATGAAAGAAATTGGCCTACCTTCTTGCATCAAAACCGCACCTATTCCTACTCCACAAGCATCACTTTCAATAATGAATGTCTTTGTAAAGTCAGGTAATGCTAGCACGGGTGTGGATGTCATTACACTTTGCAATTTAACAAATGCGTTTGTTGCTTCATCTGTCCACAAAAAACCGTCTTTTTTTAGCAATTTTGTAAGTGGTGCTACAATATTAGCATAACCTTGTACAAATTTCCTATAATATCCTGTCAAACCTAGGAATCCTCGTAATGCCTTGACAGTTCTCGGTAACGGCCAGTCCAACATATCCCGTATCTTGCTAGGATCAGCTTCCACTCCTCCTGTTGAGATGATATGACCCAAATACTCAACCCTCTCAGTACCAAAAGAACATTTACTTAATTTGACCTTAAGTTGATGGCTTTCTAATATCAGGAATACTTCACGAAGGTGCAATAAATGTGCTTCCCAGGTAGGACTATAGATCAGAATATCATCAAAGAAAACCAAGACAGATTTTCTTAATTGATTTCTAAACACATCATTCATAAGATGTTGAAATGTAGATGGAGCATTAGTTAATCCAAACGGAATCACTAGGAATTCATAGTGTCCGTCATGGGTTCGAAAAGTTGTTTTGTAGATATCTTGTTCATACATCCTAATTTGATGATAACTCAATCTTAAATCTAGCTTCGAAAAGAATAAAGCTCCATGTAGTTCATCTAATAACTCATCAGTGACTGGAATAGAAAACTTATCCTTGAAAGTAGCCTGGTTTAAATCTCTATAATCAACACACATACGCCAAGTGCCATCTTTTTTCTTAACTAACAAAACAGGAGAAGAGAAAGGACTCGTGCTTGGCCTAACTAATCCCGAGTCTACCAACTCTTTAACAATATTTTCGATCTCACCTTTCTGGTAATGTGCGTACCTGTAAGGTCGTATATTGATTGGAAAACTCCCAGGTTGTAACGTTATGCGATGATCATGGCTTCTCACAGGTGGAAGCATTGCGGGTACCGAGAACACCTCACCAAACTCTTCAATTAATTCTTGTATCTCCCCTGGTGTTTCTTGACTAATTTGTGCTTCTGAACATTGGTTGATTTTGCAAAAGAACCCAGTTGATCCCTTATTTAAGAGTTTCTGGATGCTATTGATGTTGGCTAACTTTACTTTATTTTTCTTATCTCCTTCTAGTCGAATATGTTCACCATCCCTCTTAAAATCCATGGTTAAATATTTAAAATCCCAAGTTATGGGACCCAACGTTTCTAACCATTGGACTCCCAGAACCACATCGCATCCCCCAAGTGGCAATACATAAAAAGTTCCTTTGAACCCATATTTATTTAACTTATAATCCAGATCCAAGCATCTTCCTTCACAAGTCATTCTAGCACCATTAGCTACCAACACCTCAAAAGTCTCATCTTTAATTATCTTAATTCCCATTCTTTTAGGTATCGCAGAATCAACAAAATTATGGGTACTTCCAGAATCGATAAGTATGGTAACTTTAGCCTTCTTAATTTCTCCTTATACCCGCATGGTTTGTGGAGCTAATGATCCATCCAGTGCATGTATAGAAATCTCGACGGTTTCTTTTTCAGATTCTTCTTCTATAGCAACTTCATCTGTACCTTCATCTTCATCCTGATTGTCATATCTATCAATTAAGAACAATGTCTGAGTTTTACAGCGATGACCTCGGTGCCACTTTTCATCACAGTTATAATATAGTTGTTGCTTTCTTCTTTCTTCAGCTTCATCCTGAGTTAATCTTCTAACAACTGGAGTTTCTTTCATGGGTTTTGAAGATGATATAGGTGCTCTAGAATTAAAATGTCTACTAGTATTAACAACACTAGGTGTCTTTGGTGCTATTCTATATGATTGTTTTCGCAATGTTACCTTCTCATCTTGTAACCTTCCAATTGCCATTGTATCATGTAAATTAATAAGAGTGTGGGATTGAGTTTCTAGTCTTACCTCGTCTTTTAATCCACTTAGAAAACAGCTCACTAAAATTTTTTCAGGTAAATTATCCACCAAATTTGATAATCGTTCAAATTCTTCACAATATTGTACATATGAACCTGACTGCTTAATTTTAGCGAGTTTTGCTTCTGCATCTTCATATGAAGTAATACCGAAACGTCTAATAATGGCTTTCTCAAATTCTCCCCAAGTAACTGCAGGTTTAGTTCTCTTCAACCACCTATACCATTGTAAAGCTTTACCATCTAAATTACATGTTGCCAACTTGATTTTCTGATTCGCAGGTGTTTCATAATACTCAAAATATTGTGCAGCCTTAAAGAGCCAACCTTCTACATCAGATCCATCAAACTTAGAAAAATATAATCGCTCACCTCCTCTTTTTGATTGGTTTTGTCCCACATTATTCCCAACTGCTTTGCTTTCCAAAAATTGGTCGATCCTCTCAATTAACAAAGCTTGATTTGATGTCATCTCAGCCATCTTCTCCGTTAGCTCACCTAATTGCTTCTCCATAATTACTTGTTTTTGTTTTCGAGTTTTGGTCATAAACAAGATACGCCTGCTCTGATACCAATTGATAAGAACTTAATAGTTCTTACCCACGGCCAGCAGAGTAGACTTTAAAAAAAAAAGAAACTTAGAACAAACTTATAATTCTCATATATAATCAAACTAATAACACTAGACCTTCTTATATAGGCCACTAAACTATAAAATTAAGTAAAGGTAACCTAGAAAGGAAACTATTTCTATAACTAGGAATCTAAAATAAAATTCATAAAACAGAACAATTTCCAAAAATAAACTAATGCCTAAAACAAGAGAATTTAGGGATTTCTAACCCCTAACCCTAATTTTAATTAAGAATTCTAAGTAATTGGGGATTTCTTATCATATTATTGTTAAAGTCGTGATGCAATTGGACTTTGATGTTCATAATAATACTATGACACTGTATGATAATGATTGAGAATCTCGAGTTCTCTCAATGTTGTAGCTATGGGTCTTCAACACAGTGATGCTAAACTTACAACCTTTGGGATCATTGGAGTACTTGGAAGGACGAAGATTTCAACGAACGTTGAAGATTGGACTATGGAATAGGATCCACTAAAGTTTATCTTTTTTGTATTCCATATGTATTAATAATTTTGTCACTAAAATTGACAAAGGGGGAGATTGTTAGAGCATAGCTCGGTCAACCTCGCATGCGTTGCTATATCAAGCATTTTTGTCAATGTTAGTGATCAAAACAATAAGTCTTGATTTCTAGCCTATTAGCTAAGTCTCGGACTAGGATAGGAAAAGTGTAGTTAAGCTCAAGGACTTCATGGTGATTCAACGACAACGACGAAGATCTACACCAAGGAACCGTGGAACTTCATCAACAAAAAGGTATGTGGAGACTTGAACTTATATATCACTCGAAAGTGTATCTATTCTTCTCCTACTTCTTATGAGACAAAAGTCGTATGCTATATAGACTAGATCATACACACTTGAAATTTCGAGCTGAGTATTCAATACTTATATTGTTTCTCGAAATAGTGTGTTGGTAAAGCGTTTCGCTTTGATCAAGTTTATCTTCACCTAGTGACGAAAGTCGTGAAACATTTCAATTGTGTTTGGAAATTGCTCTGACGAGAAAGGTTGTGAATAACGACTAAATAACATCCTCTGAGAATGTTTCAATGGTTGAAATGAGAGTTTAGATAACATAACCATGTATTCCTTGAACCGAAGTTTTCGAACTTTGTTGAGCAAGTGAAATCGGTAGGATTGTGGAATTGGCTTGCCAAGTCCGCGAACTGACGGAAGTTTTGATCCCGAGAATTTCTGCTGGATTTTCCTATAACTCGTTTGCGTGTTTAATCCGCGAACCCAGTCCGTGAACTGGCGGAAGTCTCCTTGCCGAGATTTTCTGCTGAGTTTGGAATACTCAACCGACTGACTTAAGTCCGCGAACTTGTTTGTGATCTTAAGAGGTTGTGATCTAAAGATGAGCTATGAACATGAAACATTAATTATTAAGGAATGCTTTATGCAAACCGTGGCTATAATGTTCATAAGACGATTCAATCGAATCATATCATATTTGATTAGATTTTGTCATAGCAATTGATCACTCTCTAACTAGTTCATTTGAGTCAATTGAACTAGTTATGGTGAAGACGAACATGATTAATATGAGATGCTCATATGGTTGACCTTTTGGGTTATCATGTTGAACCAACATACACGTACACGTTTGGGCATGGTTCTCACGAACCCAGTAAACGTTTACCCAAGTGTGTGTGACAAGCTATGTCTTTCGATCTAACGGTTGAGAGATATTGGCTTGAATCTAAATCAGGTTTTCATGTAACGGTGAATGTGGATTTCTTTGTACCTAAGGCAAAACCCTGATTTGAAGACTATATATAGGAAACATCTAGCTTGAGCAAAAAATTTAATCCCCACACGTCATGTGTGATACTAGTGCGCTTTCTAAAGTCGATCTCCATTAACCCTTGATTTTCTTCTCTAAAATCGGGTTAACGACTTAAAGACTTCATTGGGATTGTGAAGCCAGACCGATACTACTTTTATCGTAGTTGGGTGATATGATCTTGCATCTTCTATCGTACGAGTACAATCCTTGATTGGCTTGAGAACGTGAGAGTTCTCTGATAGGCAAGATAAAGAACGCACAAACATCTTCGTCTCACTGTTTGTGATTCCTCTAAAAACCGCCTGTGTAGTCAGGAAGGATTGTTGAGAGGTGATTGATTAATCTAGGCTATTCTTCGGGAATATAAGACAGGATTATCAATTGGTTCCTGTTACCTTGATTTTATATCTAAAGACGGAACAAAACCTAGGGTTTATCTGTGGGAGACAGATTTATCTTTTTGATAGACTTTTTTGTGTGAGACAGATTCGTTTATTATCAAGTCTGTGATTTTGGGTTGCAACAACTCTTAGTTGTGGGTGAGATCTGCTAAGAGAATCAAGTACGCATTGTCCTGCTGGGATCAGAGGCGTAGGAGTACAAGTGTACCTTGTATTAGTGGGAGATTGATATGGGTTCAACTATAGTCCAGTCTGAAGTTAGTTTGTAGTATGCTAGTGTCTGTAGCGGCTTAATACATTGTGTATTCAATCTGGACTAGGTCCCGGGGTTTTTCTGCATTTTCGGTTTCCTCGTTAACAAAATTTCTAGTGTCTGTGTTATTTCTTTTCCGCATTATATTTCAATATAATTGAAATAATACAGGTTGTGCGTTAAGATCATCAACTTCTCTAATCCAACCTTTGGTTGTTGATTGTAGTTGAGTGATCCTTGGACATTGGTCTTTGGTACCGTCCAAGTTCTCTCTCTTTGATAAAGACTCGCAGATTTCTATTTGCTCGAGTAAAGATCAAATCGAGAGATTGAGATAATAACTCCTTGAGATACTTTTTATCTAGATTGAGTCTAACTGTCTAGTTGATTCTCTAGCAAAGTACTTCGGAGTTAATCCATACAGATTGCTAATCGAAATATTGGGTGGTGTTGTTAGACCCACGCTTTTTCATTCCTCTAATGAGACATTGGACATAATGGCTAAAGCTGAAATGAAGCTCACCAGAATTTCAAAAAATTCTACAGAGTTTGTTGATCTCAAGGATCATGTACAACTCATTGATGAATTTGAAAAGTCTATTGATCGTGAACAAGTACTCTATAACATTATAGGGTCATTCTCTAAGGAAATCGAGAAACTTCTTCAAGAAAACAATCTACAGCGTGAAAAGATTTGTGATCTTGAAAAGCTGATTAAAGAAGTCTCAATTAGAGAAAATTGTTTGATCAAGACGTATTCATCTGATCTAGACAGACTTCGTGTTGAGAAAGACAAAGTTGAAGCCTATCTTGTTTTAGCCCATAGACAGTGTAAATCCTTGGAAAAGGAAAACTCTGTGTTAAAGAAAAATTACAATCTAATTCTCATGAGTTACTGTACAGAATGAAATTTTCTCCAGATGAAGATTGCGTCAAGAAAAGTTTTCATAACTTACAATCTTCTTCGGTGGCTATGAAGTTTAAACAAGTTCCTATTGTTGCTTCTTCTCCACAAATATGTACCTTTTGTGGAAAAGGAAATCACTATGCAAACCATTGTTTTGATAGAAATGAACGTGTTTCGAACTTCACAAGTTTCTTTTCTCTACGGTCAATGGAGTAAATAGTCGGACGACTGCTGCAATGAAGATCTCTTTCACAGGAAACCAGACATTTTATAAAAATGATCTCTCTTCTAGAAATCATTACAGGACATTTGTAAATTCTCGAGCTACCAATGAAAGTATGTCCTGTGCTTATAAGAACAAACCTGGTAAACCTAAGTCTAGTGTGTGGAGACGAACTTTGGAAAATCCCCTAGAACCTATTTCTAGAGGTCCTAGACTTTGCTATCAGAAGGGTTTCTCACCGGTGTTTCCAAGAAGAACTACAAGATGCACTTTTCTTCTGAAAGCCGCAGTGAAAGAGCAAGAAATATTGTAACAAGATATCCTGGAGGAAATTACAGCTACTCTCTCAAAACCTATGGTGAGACTATGTCTCCCTCTGCTACCTAGTAGCAAAATGATCTATCCTTGTGTCTAACTTGAGAGTCACAAGGATGACGATTTGAGGGATACTCAAGTACCGTGATATATTTTCTCTAGTGTGTATATCTCTTGTTGTAATGCTCTTTTCTAGCTTCGTTCTTGTTTAGAGGATTTTTGCTGTACTATGAGCATTATATCTTGGGGGACATTTATCTCTTGGTCGGCCCACGAACGTCCACATCTCCTCAAGGATCTCTAGGGTTTCTAACCAGGGCTTTCACAAACATATATAACTTTTATATGTGTTTCATTTTTCTTCAGAAAGGAGCTCTATGGAATCTGTTCCCAAAGAAGAAGTTAACCCTATGGTTGAGGATGATCTCAAAGGATGCGACTCTGCTCGAGAGTTTGTTCTGAAGAAGATGCTGGAAAGGAAAGAACATAACTCTTGGATCGAAGAATCTGTCAAGGATTTAATTCGCGTTCAGAATGAAGTCAAGAACGAACTTGCTAACCTTCAATTGCAGATAAACCATCTCAAGGACGGACATGCAAAAATCCTTGGTACTCAGAATATCTTGATCAGGAATCAGAATAAAGTTATCCTTGACTGTGCAAAGGCACGTCATTTTGCTCGCATTATTGACCTAAAGTCAACGTTCTAACTTTTGAACATGGCGTCTCTACTGTCAACATGGTCAAGGATATCAGTGACTCCTACTTTGATGGACCATTTCAGAGGTATGAAATCATCAAGGAAAACTTATTTTAGATACCTAGTATGTCTTCTTTTTGGATTAGTTGGAAGAATAACTAGCGTTTTGAATAGCGAAGATTGTGACTACACATAGCTATCTTTTGTTTCATTCTCTTGTGTTTACTTTTTAGGTTTATTGTTTTAAATTCAAAAAATATTTGGAGGATGATATTATTGCAGTATTAATCTTGCGGTTTGTTATATTGCAATATTTTTATGGGATATGTACTGTTTGTGTCCGTGAACTTGAAGGTCCCATATTGTTGTCAAAAGTAAAGTCGTTCATGAATCGGTATTCGTATTGATGAAAGGGCGAATGAACTTTTGACATATACAAAAGTTATGCCTATGCAGTCATGTATTTGATGGAAAATAGGATTAAATCTTTTGTAAGACAAGAATAAAGTCTATTATGTTGTTATGCATATAATGATGCGAAGATATAATGCATCCTTGTATGTTAACCACGGTATTGGTCTTCATTGATCCATTGTATTATGTTTTACCGTGAAGGCTCCGTTGTGTGTCTTATGTTGAGCACCTTACAACTAAGTCGATTAACCTTGGCTTTGTTGGTTGTTCCATAAGATGCTATATGTTGAGCATTTTGAACTAAATCAATCATCTTGTGTGGTTATTTAGTTATTTGCTCCGAAAGTATTCTTTTGTCGAGCAAATCCTTTGACAATTAAATTGATTGCTTCAGTGATTAGTTTGGTTGTATTCCAATTATATTAATTATAGGTTCTCTTGTAATTAATCTAGTTGTTCTTTCATATATTCCACAATTCCCTGTGTTGAGTATATGAACGGCTACACTATCATGTTCTATTGGTTAATGTAGTCGTGTATTCCATAAGGTTTTCCTTATGTTGAGTACTTGAACGGTTAAGTTAGTCACCTCCATATGATTAACTTAGTCGTAGCTTGTTGCTCCGTGAGTTTACTTATGTTGAGCACTTTCAATTATAATTGATCACTTTTGTGGTTTTGATTTAATTGGGTATTCCAATTAAAATATTCATGAGTTTACTTGTGAGTATTTTGGTTGAGTTTTGGATATAAAAAATCATTCCCATGGTTTTTGGTGTCCAAATAAAAAATCCTTCTTTTCTTTCGAAATTAAGGTCGCTCATGTTGTTCCCTTGGGAATGACATCAAATGGTGGAGAGTTCTTTTGAACTTGTGCTTAATGGTAATATCTTGCGGGGAGTGCGGATGTGGAATTTTAAAGGGGTTATCTTGTATCTTAAAACTCCTTGATAAATGTTGTTAGCTTCGGCTATAAGATTGCATCTAAATTAAGTTGATGTGTTGTCTTTCTTTTGGTCATGAAATGTCTCTTGTGGAAATTTCATTATGATCCCATTCTTGTACCTTTGCCAATTTTTTTGACAAAAAGGGGGAGAAATATTGTAGGTCACACTACAAATACATATGGTTTTCGGATCATTGTGTAAGGGGGAGTGGTTTCCATGATCGAGATAGAGTATTGACTAAGGGGGAGTGATAGATATCACCATAGTATTATTGCTAAAGTTGTGATGCAATTGGACTTTGATATTACATAATAGTACTATGACACTGTATAATAATGATCGATAATCTCGATTTCTCTCATTGTTATAGCTACGGATCTTCAACAACGATGGTGCTAAACTTACAACCTTTGGGATCATTGGAGTACTTGGAAGGACGAATATTTCAAGGAACATTGAAGATTAGACTATGGAATAGGAGCCACTAAAGTTTATCTTTTTTGTATTCCATATGTATTAATAATTTTGTCACTAAAATTGACAAAGGGGGAGATTGTTAGAGCATAGCTCGGTCAACCTCGCATGCGTTGCTAAATCAAGCATGTTTGTCAATGTTAGTGATCAAAACTATAAGTCTTGATTTCTAGCCTATTAGCTAAGTCTCGGACTAGGATAGGAAAAGTGTACCTAACCTCAAGGACTTCATGGCGATTCAACGACAACAACAAAGATCTACACAAGGAACCTGTAGATGGTGGATTTTCGACGAGGGCTAAAATCGTAAACTCATAATTATATGAAGCTCTGATCCAGCAATCAGACGTGAGTATTGAGACATGGGTCTCTCATCGAATTCTCAACGGAGAGTACTTTCTCTTAGAGTACATGTAGATATGTAGTCTCACGACTGGACAACGACATATCTCATGAATACTGAACACTTTCAGTGATTATTTATATATAGTATCACGAGATGGACGACTCCTAGACAGCTTTCTCTGCTAGTATAGAGCGATAACGTCTTCAGGAACAAACAACGAGTTTACCCTGACTATATAAAGGATATGACTTATCGACAAGCTCATATCGGGATAATTAATGCTCCTAGAAAACTTGCTCTGCTAGTATAGAGCCACAAAGTTAATTATTCCTCATTAAGATTAATTCTGCCATGACATTCACTACTTAATTCCCAGAATAATCTACTGTTGTTCATATTCCATGGTCGAATCCACGACTGGTCCCATGGAATGGCAATAAACAATTGTTCTGATTCTATGATCGAATCCACGGCTTGATCTCATAGAGCATCAATAACTATATTATCTCATTACTCCGATTTCATGATCGAATCCACAACTGGTCTCATAAATTGTAATAGATAAATCTTAATTACTCTGATTCTATGGTCGAATCTACGATCCCATGGAATGGTAATGCTCACTTTATTATTCTGAATTCGTAGTCGAATCCTCAGCTGATCCTATGAATTAATAATAAACATTTTATTACTCAGTTTTGTGAATTATTCTCCACTGAATTCAACAATTAATAATAAATAATCAACAACTGGGCTTCTGAGCTACCTCTAAGTAAGCCCCGATCCAAATGGTGAAAGTGTGTTCAATGACGATGCACTAACAGTCACCGCACGAACGAGTATTTCAAAATACAGCGAAACGATGAACCTATGCAAAATAGGGAAGAAAATAATAAATCATTAAAAATATTAACCAAGGTGCTGGGAACACGGACACACGACCAACCGACCGTGTCGTGGTCAGTCCTACGCCAGTTTTATATTTTTAATTCATTATTTTCCATGATTTGATGAAAATTCTCTCATTTGATCAAATCTCCTTCGTCTCGAGGAAACTCCTTGGTTTCATGGTATTGTCATAAATCCATAAAAATAATATGAAATTAAGGAAAGGAGTGTGGGGCGTTACCATGGGCCAACTGGCCATGCCTTGGTCCCAGCCGACCCCACACCTCACGGTTCCTTATTATTTTATTATTATTATTATTTCTCTAATTTCATGAAAAACTCCTTGATTTCATGGTATTTTTTGCACAAATCATCAAATGATAAATAAAATTATGAAAACTTGTGGGACCGGGCCACTAGTCGGGCGGACATGCCCTAGCCAGTCCCACAAGCCCCTTGTTTTATTATTTTATTTTATTTTTCCTTGAATTCATCAAATTCCTTGATTTATGGTATTTCTCTCAAATTAGGAAAAATTCCCTCAAATCATGAAAAATACTTAAAAAAATATTAAAAATTATGAAAACTCGTGGGACCGGGCCTTAGACGGCCGGCCGCGCCTCCACTGCCCCACACTCCCTTGTTTTTTATTATTTTAATATTTTTTGCTTCCTTGAACTCATGAAAACTCCTTCAATTCATGGAAACTCCCTAAATTCATCAAATTTCTCAAAATTCATGAATTTTTCATAAAATCATCAAAATATTATAAAATTAAGGAAAAGGCACCACGGGACCGTGGCCACGACCGACCAACCATGCCTTGGCCTCGGTGGTTCCACACCTCCTTATTCCTTATTTTATAATTATTTCCATCATCTCATGGTGTTTTCCTCAGTTTCGTCGAAACCCTAATTTTGGCATATTTTCTCGAATGGATGCTCAATTGCACGAAAATATCAAAATTCTCAGGACTGAGGCACGGACGCCTTGGGGACACGAGCACGCTATCTTGACTGACCAAGATTGGCTCTTTGGCTCACGGAAGCCGGTCCCATCAATTTTCACAGTTTTGACCTAATTTGCACAATTGCTCGTATTAGGTCCAAGACTCTTCCAAACATTTTGGATTTTCATGAAGTGATCGTCAGGAGGTCACGTGACAACCCAGGGCCGGTTTCATGACTCCATGGTCGGTCCCTCTCCTCATCATAATTAATTAGGTTTTCTCACTTAAGGCTCAGACGAGCATTTTTGAATAAATGATTAAGCCAGCATTTAATCATTCTTCCACCAACAAATCGTCAACTCTTCAGGAGTTCTTCGTATTTGCTCATGTGAGCATATGGACACTACATGGTTGATCCACGGTCCCATGTAGTCGCTCCCTCCTTCGTCCCATGGTTAAACATCTGACGAACCATGAATTGATTAGGGTTTCTGAATCCAAGGATCATCATTCCAGATTCCAACCTTAATAATTTTACGACGTCCTCATGGTCATTAATTTATTAATTATGCTCGGTTCAACGACCAGTATTCTAATTAATATTTTTGGTACGCTGCCAATAATCCATCAGATGAGCAACACATGCTCAGACGATCAAATATTCAACAATTCATCACATGAGCGACACTTGCTCAGATGATAAATATTTTCTCAAACCAAGGAATCTTGGTTCAACAATCAATATTCAACGATCCACCGAATGAGCAATACTTGCTCACCTCATCGTAAGAATTATACCTCTGTCTCAGGACATGTTCAATTCATGAGTTTCAGAACATCATGTTCGACACTTAGCAACTACATGGACTCATCGTCCCATCAAACCACGAAGTCATCAATTGACTAACAAACCACGAGACGTCAATCGTGTCACTTTGGGGGATATCACTTAGGGTTTTGGTCTGGCGGTCTACGACACGTGTGTTCAAACACACGATGGAATGTGAGCAAGTCGTGCAGTCAGTTGAAGGAATTCACGAGGTAGTGGGTGGAAAATCGACCAAGTCTCCACACGTTGAGCAACTGGTTTCAAACACGATCTCCACTTCCCCACTCCTTAATTCTATCAACTGGGATCATGGTGTCTAAAATTCCAACAATATAAATAAGTTTCTGAATCATGATTGAATCATCGGCATAAATAGTATCATGAATCTCACTTCTCATCGACAACACGAGATCATAAACTCATCAATTGAGAAACTACTCTCAATTGAGCAATTTCAATCATTCAGAGCTTATCATATTCAGAATTCATACACCCACAATCTTTGATTACCATTGATTCCACACATTTCCCAGCTTCCCTCATACAGATCAACCCATCCTCTCTTGTGACCGAATTTACTCTGAAACGTTCATTGTCTTGATTTAGGCCGGAGAACTACAAATTGATCTCTCGAATCTAAATCACCCCCTTTGCAGCGGTGCATCTGTGTGAGGTTTAACATTTCGCTCGATTCGAGGAGTCTCCTACGTACGGTCGTCTCCTCAATTCCTTAAAAACCAGCAAATATTTTTTCCCCATCTACAGATTGGAGACCACAGTGGGAGATCATTCTCTCGGTTGCAATCTCAATTCGGCAGGATGCTCGGTCTTAGGTATGGTTCAGTTACCAATCCGGGTTCAGCACCCAACTCTAACATTGCAAGTCCTAGTGGTACTCCCATCAAGTGCTACTCCTATTAACGGTGCAGGCTCTAGTGGTAGCGCTAACACCACTCCTCCGGCCAGTAATATCACGTCACATGTTACTATCACTCTTCCAAGCACTGGTGCTCCAAAGATCTCCCGTGCAAGTGACGACACTGGCGCCATCAACAATCCACTCTTCGGTTGGTCTCCTGAAGAAACCAGAGGAAATCAGCTTGATCTCATGAATGTTCAGACTGACGTGGCTGTAACAAAAAAAGAGTTGTATGCTTATCTCAAAACTCTCACAGACAAGTTTGCGTCTGAACGAACTCAGCCTCGGCGCGAAAAAGGAGAAGCTAAAGAAACATCTTCAACTGATGATCCTGAAATCCCTCCAATCCATGTTGTACAAGATGAAGAATTCCGCAAAGCTGCAGATGACTCTCCAGCAAAGGAACTTGAATGCTTCATCGCTCGTGAGGACCTGGAACGCTCCATGGAGGATCGAGGAAAAGACAAAGCATCATATGTTCATCGTTATCAACCTTCATACCCTGTTGCTACGCAAATAATTTCTTTCCCGAATGGCTACACTTCCCAACGTTCGCACTATATAACGCAACATGGAGCGCTCGAGAACACGTCTCTCGATTCCTGGAGGCACTAGGAGAGCATGAACAAAACGAAATGATCTCAATCTACAGAGCCTTTCTCTGCGACTCCAGACTCTCTCAGAACTTCATGAAGCAGCCAAACGATCAGCGACTACTACACCTGCTTTGCTGAGCAAAGTCTATAAGGTCGAGGAACCTCGGAGCAGCCGACGCCTAATCAATAAACAATACAATGTCCAAACCTTCCATGAACGTTATTGTTCAAGCAAAAGGAAAGATCCTGCTCAAACATGAGACATCCAACACCTCATCCTACAAAAGCATCAAGAAAGGATAACCAATCTTACACAAACCTCGATCCGGCATTAACGAACGGGGAGATGATCGGACATACTCAAACTTATCATGAAGCAGTGATCGAGTTACTAGAAGTCTGGGTTCAAGATGGTGCAATCAAATCGCTGCTCATCATAGAGAGCCAACTGAAGAAAAAATGAAGAAACCCAGGTACTGTCACCTTCATAGATTCATCAAATCATCCAACAAGTAACTGCAATATTTTGAAGCAAATTTTCAAAGAGAAGGTTGATCCACAATAGCTTCAACGAGGGACTGAAGGAGTACACAAGAGTCCTCTCCCAATCAGAAGCTTTACACTCTCTCTGAACAACCTATCAAAGAGGCAGTTCAATCCTGGTCGAACGTGAATTGCTCTATCTGTCGAAGGCACGAAGGAGAGACATGTTCACAGCACTGAACACATCATGTCAAGAAGTCCATTCCGAAAATACTTCTTGAGCCTCCATCCACGGACCAAGAGGTGTACGACTGGGGACTGCTTACCACAGTCAATCTCAGAAGAAACGAATTGGGAAGAACGTTGATCGATGCTGACACCGCCATCAACAACATTCCACTGAAAACCATCGGATCCACATGCATCACTCGACAAGAAGATACTCATGCTCCATCTCAATCAGAGACCTTGAAGGAGCGCTCGGAAATACTTATGGCTACATCATTCTCAAAGTGAACATAAGTTCAACCTGGACAGAAACCAAGTTTCACATAATCAGGAAGATCCAGGATATGACACGTCCTTCAGAAGAGCGTGGATCCACGCTGAAAAGATGGGTACTTACAAAGCGCCTTTGGTTACATATCTCTCCAACAAAGAAAGTTCTGATCCAGAAGATTTGACGGACATTCCATCATCAGAGCACTTGGAGGAATTTCGAACTTTGACGAGATTGAAGCAAGAACCTGCAAAAGATGCATAGACATTCATCAAGAGGTTCCACACTCAGGCAAGTCTCATTCCTCCCGTGTCTACGTCATTTATTTCCTCACATGCTATGTAGCATGGGGACTTAATTCTGCTAGCAACTCTGCAAGTCGTTATGAATGGTAACTACATCGCATTAGTATTTTACCAAGTGGTTGAATCTGACATTTCTCTGAATCGATCACTAAGACGTTCATTGCTGAGATGATGTCCAAACATGGCAAAGAACACTTTGGGAGTTTCTACATAGCCTTGCAGGAGCGTCCATGTGTGCCACAAAATTAGAAAGCTCTGACTTCTGCACAAGTGTTGAATCCCACTCCTGAAACGAAAGGAATGCTGAATCAACAGAAGAAAGTTGGGGCCCAGACGATCAAACCTAAGACATGCTCAAGGGGTATGACGCTTCAACGCTCAATCATCTAAGAAGCCTTAAAAATTGTGCTCCCAATCATAGAGTACACCTTCGATAATGGCGCCTCTGGCTTCAACACAAATATCTCGACACTGATTCAACACCAGCACGACACGACATTCGATAAGTCTTCATTATATCATTATAAGACTTCTGAAGCAGATGCAACATCATTCATACATGAATGTTACCAACTCCTTCAACATACACTGGGAAACCTGAGGTGATTCCGTGAAACTTCATCTACGGGGCTTCTCTACATCACAAAACCCTACATGACTGAGGAACTTTTTCCCTTCAGCGATTTAGAACGGAGATTTCTGCTGCTATCTTCCACAACAACGTGGATTCACTTACAAAGACGCTTCACGATATAGTCATGCTTTCAAGAGCACTCAAGTTGAACTCCCAGTATACTGGATTCTCAACTCACTAACTAGTTCGTGAACGTAAAAGGCTCACTGGATGAAGGAACAAAAATTATATCTATAATCATAGTTCTAGCCTTTTCGGTCTTTAGAGCAACTTCAACCATGGTATCAACATCAACAATAATCTTTAGGGGAACACCATCCATGATCTTAGCATCGACAAGGATATCTGGAGCATAATAATTCATGGTCTCAGCACCAACAACGGTCTCAGGAGCAACATCCTCATGACAAGGCTCCATCAACTAACCATTCTCTGAAGTATTGCTCGAGGAAACGGAATTCTCGAAGCACTAATGATTCGTATCAAGGCGTGTAGACATGAAATATGCTCACATGAAAGTCTTTTGGAAGATTGCAAGATGGCGGGCACAACACCAAAGTCTTCTACAAGATGTTCTCATCACCTTTACAAATGAGATACAACATACTTCAGCAAATGGGTTTACAAAAACGTACCAACGAGTGAGGAATGAGACGATACTTCCTCAAAAAAAGATGTTCTCTTTGTCTCTTATACAACCTACCAAAAGGGCGCATCAATCGGACGTACGAGCTGAAAGATATGGCCTTTACCGTCAGGTTTACGAAATCTGAAAAATTTGTACGGGATTAAAAATTACAAATGTGCACGCTTTGTTGGATGACCTCTACAACTCCAAATTGACTGATTCTTGTCTCATGGGATAACTCAGTCTCTTAGATTCAAAAGTTGGGGTCAAGCATCAAATTCCGACGTCGTATGAGGTTCCTACATCTTCCAGAGCGTACAATATGCAAGCAGCAATTCTTAGACGGTATTCATGACTTCCACAGTCGATCGGTGTCCACCAGGTCTTTCCACTAAGTACTTCATCAAGGTACCTCCAACTTCGGACATCTATGTCTTTACATTAATTTTTCTACCTGGGTCCTCTATCCAAGTCTTGCCAGAAGAAGAGAAAACGAAGAGGAGAGATCTAACCAAAATACTGGGGACTGACGATCCACTGATCATGACGACCAGTTTCACAGTCCAAGACTCGTGGCACCAGACTCTCATGTGCTAACCATTCATCATAAAAGTAATGCTACCATCGGTACATGAAACCGTGGTCATTACATCATCCCCTCTCAAGAGCAACCTCAGCTATGGTCCCATGACCAGGGTTTCAGAAGCGATGTTTCTACGACTGACAGAAGCAAGATGGCGCTGCAAGCACCATGATCATGTATGAATCAAGCGGTCCTGATCTCAAACGAATCAACGACATCAAAATCCTTCACCAACCGTTCAAGACACAAGCGAATGGTTTAAGAACACAACATGAGTGTTTTACAGCAAGCTCGGCTGAGATGATTTTACACTATCCTATACAAACCGAGGAGATGGGAGCAATTGGTGAATAATCGAGGGATGGGTCACATACCATTCTCTTCGTATGAAGGTCCTCTATAACATATCCAAAATTCAAAACAATTGGAGAAACGAGCAAAGAGTTGTGACCAAAACATTGGACCACACGCCAGCTGAAAATTTTCTGAAGGTCTCCTGGAAGTTTATTGTTTCGTCGATTTCACATCCTAAACATGCTCGGAACTGGAAATTTCCTGGGAATGAGGATACATGGGTCGACCGCGAAAATCCGACATCGGACGAAGATTCTACAACAATTTCAACGAAGACCTAACTTCTGAATTTTCTGATGACGAAATTCTTCATTCATCCAATCAGGAGCTACACCATCAACACAAAGTCGAACTTCATCTTTAGCCGATAGTCTCACTTTCTTAAGTCGGCAGTGCTTCTTCTAATGAGGGACGACTCTCGGATGATCGAGATACATACAATATGTCAGCTTCCAGTGTCTCTGAAAGGTTGATTTTCCTCAGTATGAGCATCCGCAGAAGTCTTCATCTTTGACTTGATATTTTTGGAGCGCTCCACGGAAGATCCCGAAGAGTGGCTGTAACCAGAAGTCACCACTATCTGAGGCGCAAGGCATGGAGTCATGGATATACCAATAACAAACACGCAGCAAAAATGGTAATCCTCAACTCTTACTTATTTACGGTTTCAAGAACCTAGTGATAATAACGTAAAAACCTCGAAAAACTTGCTCGTTTCTTCAAACTTGCCAAGACGAGCAAAATTCATTATTTAAAGTCAACACCTGACTTTGCGTGAAACTATGAATAATTCACAAAACCTTTCATGTGAACATTCGCTGATTTTCTACATGTGTGCATACAATATAAAATCGCAAAACTCATACATACATTATTTTATCACGTATAAAATTGCTTACTTTCAGCAATTGCTCAAAAATCATGACTTGATTTTCATAAAGCCGTGAACAACCCACGTAAATTTTTACTATGTGAACACTCACTGATCTTCAAAAATTGTACAGACGTCCATTCTACAATTGTGAAAACTCACATATAGACATTATTTCACCATGTATAATTTTCTACTTTTAACAGTTGTTCAAAATCAAAACATTGATTTTACAAAATATATATATTCAACGTGAAACTCACGTAAATTTGAGAAATATATCTATATATTTTTGCTCCCTCGCACGAACATCTGTCTTTGAAGCGAGAGTATATTTTCAAAGATTTCCGAATGCTCGAAGATAAAATTTTCATGAAGGCTCATAAACAAAATTTTATTACTAACAGATGCACGTCTATCAAAAAAAACTTTTCTCTCGTACGAGCATCCACCTTTGAAACGAGAGTTTATTCCACTCTGTGAAATCTCACATATTTAAAATACAAAATTCCGGTTTTCGTGAAAGCTCATAGACAAATTTTATATCATTAGACTCAGGTCTATTTTGTCTGTTCCTTAAACTAACGAACGAACGAGCATCTATTCATAAAACAAGGATTTGTTTTCATGGGCCCATCCCGCGAATCCTAAAACGACCAAGGTCTTATCGTCCAAATCAGCAGTTCAACACCAATCTATGCTCATCAGACGATGATGCTCTATCATGCCACTGGGATCTTCATTCAATTCATGGTATGCTCATACTATCGAAATCCGGTAACGTCTTAACTTACGACTAAGTTCAATTACTGGTATTGTTATTTATGGCCGGAAAATCACCATTTAATGCTGACTGAGGAACACAGCTTTCCTCAGTAAGCAGGGGACTTAATGTAGATGGTGGATTTTCGACAAGGGCTAAAATCGTAAACTCATAATTATACGAAGCTCTGATCCAGCAATCAGATGTGAGTATTGATACATGGGTCTCTCATCGAATTCTCAACGGAGAGTATTTTCTCTCAGAGTACATGTAGATATGTAGTCTCACGACTGTACAACGGCATATCTCATGAATACTGAACACTTTCAGTGATTATTTCTACATAGTATCACGAGATGGGCGGCTCCTAGACAGCTTGCTCTGCTAGTATAGAGCGATAACGTCTTCAGGAACAAACAACGAGTTTACCCTGACTATATAAAGGATATGACTTACCGACAAGCTCATATCGGGATAATTAATGCTCCTAGACAGCTTGCTCTGCTAGTATAGAGCCACAAAGTTAATTATTCCTAATTAAGATCAATTCTGCCGTGACATTCACTACTGAATTCCCAGAATAATCTATTATTGCTCCTATTCCATGGTCGAATCCACGACTGGTCCCATGAAATGGCAATAACAATTGCTCCTATTCCATGGTCGAATCCACGACTGGTCCCATAGAATGGCAATAAACAATTGTTCTGATTCTATGATCGAATCCATGGCTTGATCTCATAGAATAACAATAACTATATTATCTCATTACTCCGATTTCATGATCGAATCCACAAATGGTCTCATAAATGGTAATAGATAAATATTAATTACTCCGATTCTATGGTCGAATTTACGATCCCATGGAATGGAAGGCTCACTTTATTATTCTGAATTCGTCGTCGAATCCTCAGCTGATCCTATGAATTAATAATAAACATCTTATTACTCATTTTTGTGAATTATTATCCACTGAATTCCACAATTAGTAGTAAATAATCAACAACCGGGAGTCTGAGCTACCTCTAAGTAAGCCCCGATCCAAATGGTGAAAGTGTGTTCAACGACGATGCACTAACAGTCACCGCACGAACGAGTATTTCAAAATACAACGAAACGATGAACCTATGCAAAATAGGGAAGAAAATAATAAATAATTAAAAATATTGACCAGGGTGCTGGGAACACGGACACACGACCAACCGACCATGTCTTGGTCAGTCCTACGCCAGTTTTATATTTTTAATACATTATTTTCCATGATTTGATGAAAATTCTCTCATTTGATCAAATCTCCTTCATCTCGAGGAAACTCCTCGGTTTCATGGTATTGTCATAAATCCATAAAAAATAATATAAATTAAGGAAAGGAGTGTGTGGCGTGACCATGGGCCAACCGGCCATGCCTTGATCCCAGCCGGCCCCACACCTTACGGTTCCTCATTATTTTATTATTATTATTATTTCTCTAATTTCATGAAAAACTCCTTGATTTCATGGTATTTTTTGCACAAATCATCAAATAATAACTAAAATTATGAAAACTTGTGGGACCGGGCCGCTAGCGGCAAGCCATGCCCTAGCCGGTCCCACACGCCCCTCGTTTTATTATTTTATTTTATTTTTCCTTGAATTCATCAAATTCCTTGATTTCATGGTATTTCTCTCAAATTAGGAAAAATTCCTTCAAATCATGAAAAATACTTAAAAAATATTAAAAATTATGAAAACTCGTGGGACCGGGGCCTAGCAGGCCGGCCGCGCCTCCACGGTCCTACACACCCTTGTTTTTTTATTATTTTAATATTTTTTGCTTCCCTGAACTCATGAAAACTCCCTAAATTCATCAAATTTCTCGAAATTCATGAATTTTTCATAAAATCATCAAAATATTATAAAATTAAGGAAAAGGCACCACGGGACCGTGGCCACGACCGGCCGACCATACCTTGGCCTTGGCGGTCTCACGCCTCCTTATTCCTTATTTTATAATTATTTTCCATCAACTCATGGTGTTTTCCTCAGTTTCTTCGAATCCCTAATTTCGGCATATTTTCTCGAATGGATGCTCAATTACATGCCATAAAATATCAAAATTCTCAAGACTGAGACGCAGACGCCTTTGGGACACGATCACGCTATCTTGACCGACCAAGATTGGCTCTTTGGCTCACGGAAGCCGGTCCCATCAATTTTCATAGTTTTGACCTAATTTGCACAATTGCTCGTATTAGGTCCAAGACTCTTCCAAACATTTTGGATTTTCATGAAGTGATCGTCAGGCGGTCATGCGACAACCCAGGGCCGGTTTCATGACTCCATGGTCAGTCCCTCGCCTCGTTATAAATAATTAGGTTTTCTCACCTAAGGCTCAGACGACCATTTTTGAATAAATGATTAAGCCAGCATTTAATCATTCTTCCACCAAAAAATCGTCAACTCTTCAGGAGTTCTTCGTATTTGCTCACTTGAGCATATGGACACTACATGGTTATCCACGGTCCCATGTAGTCGTTCCCTCCTTCGTCCCATGGTTAAACTTCTGACGAACCATGAATTGATTAGGGTTTCTGAATCCAAGGATCATCATTCCAGATTCCAACCTTAATAATTTTACGACGGCCTCAAGGTCATTAATTTTATTAATTATGCTCGGTTCAACGACCAATATTCTAATTAATATTTTTGGTACGCTTCCAGTAATCCATCAGATGAGCAACACATGCTCAGACGATCAAATATTCAACAATTCATCACATGAGCAACACTTGCTCAGATGATAAATATTTGCAACCAAGGAATATTTGTTCAACGATCCACCGAATGAGCAATACTTGCTCACTTCATCTTAAGAATTATACCTCTATCTCATGACATGTTGAATTCATGAGTTTCAGAATATCATGTTCGACACTCAGCAACTACATGGACTCATCGTCCCATCAAACCACGAAGTCATCAATTGACTAACAAACCACGAGACGTCAATCGTGTCACTTGGAGGGATATCACTTAGGGTTTTGGTCTGGCGGTCTATGGCACGTGTGTTCAAACACACGATGGAATGTGAGCAAGTCGTGCAGTCAGTTGAAGGAATTCACGAGGTAGTGGGTGGAAAATCGACCAAGTTTCCACACGTTGAGCAACTAGTTTCAAACACGATCTCCACTTCCACACTCCTTAATTCCATCAACTGGGATCATGGTGTCTAAAATTCCAACAATATAAATAAGTTTCTGAATCATGATTGAATCATCGGCATAAACAGTATCATCAATCTCACGTCTCATCGACAACACGAGATCATCAACTCATCAATTGAGCAACTACTCTCAATTGAGCAATTTCAATCATTCAGAGCTTATCATATTCAGAATTCATACACCCACAATCTTTGATTACCATTGATTCCACACATTTCCCAGCTTCCCACCTACAGATCAACCCATCCTCTCTTGTGATCGAATTTACTCTGGAAAGGTCATTGTCTTGATTTAGGCCGGAGTACTACAGATTGATCTCTCGAATCTAAAGCACCCCTTTTGCAGCAGTGCATCTGTGTGAGGTTTAATATTTCGCTCGGTTCGAGTAGTCTCCTCCGTACGGTCTTCTCCTCAATTCCTTAAAAACCAGCAAATAGTTTTTTCCCATCTACAGAACCGTGGAACTTCACCAACAAAAAGGTATGTGAAGAGTTGAACTTATCTATCACTCAAAAGTATATCCATTCTATCTCCTACTTCTTATGAGACGAAAGTCGTATGCTATATAGACTAGATCATACACACTTGACATTTCGAGGTGAGTATTCAATGCTTACCTTTTTCTCGAAATAGTGTGTTGGTAAAGAGTTTCGCTTTGACCAAGTTTATCTTCACCTAGTGACGAAAGTCATGAAAAGGTTCAATCACTTTGAGAATTGTTCTGACGTGAATCGGTCTGTGAATAACGGCTACATTGCGTCCTCTGAGAATGTCTCAATGGTTGGAATGAGAGTTTAGATTACTGTTTATGGGTGAAAATCGTTTCTGCTGATTTTGGTAATTTCGGTGGGTGAGTGAGAAATAGATCTAAACCCTAGACAAATGTACTGCATGGGAGTACTTTAGATTCGAGAGATCAATCTATACAAATCTGGCCTAAACCAAGAAATAATCGTTCCGGATTTGCTTTGGTCACAAGGAGGAGGAGAAGGGATGGTTTAAGGAGGGAAGCGAATAGAGTGTTGAGACCATAGAAGCTCTGTAAGAGTAGTATTTGACTTGTATCACAAGGTGAAAGCTTTGAGAAAGCTAGCAAAGTTGCCTTTCTGAGTGTTGTATTTCTCCTGACCAAAAACTTGTGTTTTGGTGGAAATAGGTAAGACCTATTTATACAAGTCTAAGTGAAACGTACTCTGGCCTCGTAAGAAAAGAAACAGATGAGTTAAATGGGAAGAGGTGGTAACGCCTGGTATTGATGGAATTTGATGGAATTGATATTCCATAATGAAAGAGCGTTTCACCATTACTTCCTACATTTACTAACCGTTTTATTCTTAATACCCCATCTTGAAACGGGCATTTTTGTATGCCGCACGCTGAAAACCGCCAAACCAAAACCCTAAAGAGCATCCCCCAGTTTGTGACATATATTGATGTCTCGAGTGTTTTTGTGGAAAACATGTACCATGTCGCTGGTATTTGATTAGATGATCCTGAGAGACATGCCGACTCAGTGGCGACCTTCGACGGTCGAGATTTTGCATCTTAAGAGGAATCGTGGCCTTTGATGTAGGCGCGGTCATCCCAAAGTGCAAGGGTCGCATGGCATGTGCCAATGGCGCGTGTGGCGGCTTTGGCCTTGGTTTGCATGGCTTGGTATGCCAGGTTTCAAGAGGCGCTTGGTATGTGCCAATGGCGCGTGTGGCAGCTTTGGCCTTGGTTTGCACGGCTTGGCATGCCAGGTTGCAAGAGTTGCTTGGCATGTGCCAATGGCGCGTGTGGCGGCTTTGGCCTTGGTTTGCACGACTTGGTATGCCAGGTTGCAAGAGTCGCTTGGTATGTGCCAATGGCGTGTGTGTCGGCTTTGGCCTTAGTTTGCACGGCTTGGCATGCCAGGTTGCAAGAGTTTCTTGGCATGTGCCAATGGCGCGTGTGGCGGCTTTGGCCTTGGTTTGCACGGCTTGGTATGCCAGGTTGCAAGAGTCGCTTGGTATGTTCCAATGGCGCGTGTGGCGGCTTTGACCTTGGTTTGCACGGCTTGGCATGCCAGGTTGCAGGAGTTGCTTGGGATGTGCCAATGGCACGTGTGGTGGCTTTGGCCTTGGTTTGCACGGCTTGGTATGCCAGGTTGCAAGAGTCGCTTGGTATGTGCCAATGGCGCGAGTGGCGGCTTTGGCCTTGGTTTGCACGGCTTGGTATGCCAGGTTGCAAGAGTCGCTTGGTATGTGCCAATGGCGCATGTGGCGGCTTTGGCCTTGGTTTGAGCGGCTTGTTATGCCAGGTTGCAAGAGTCGCTTGGTATGTGCCAATGGCGCATGTGGCGGCCTTGGCCTTGGTTTGCACGGCTTGGTATGCCAGGTTGAAAGAGTCGCTTGGTATGTGCCAATGGCGTGTGTGGCGGCTTTGCCCCTAGGTTTGCACGGCTTGGCATGCCCTAATTTGCAAGGGTTGCTTGGTATGTGCCAATAACGTGTGTGGCGGCTTTTCCCCTAGGTTTGCACGGCTTGGCATGCCTTAATTTGAAAGGGTTGCTTGGCATCTGCCAATAGCGCGTGTGGCAATGATTGCGCGTTTGGAATCTTGGCATGGTTGCCATATATAGCGCAATGATTGTGCGGCTCGAATTTGGCATGGTTTCCGTGAAGCGCAATGATTGTGCGGCTCGGTTTTGGCATGGTTGCCATATATATCGCAATGATTGTGCGGCTCGGTTTTGGCATGGTTGTCGTGAAGCGCAATGATTGTGCGGCTCGTTTTTGGTATGGTTGTCGTGAAGCGCAATGATTGTGCGACTCGTTTTGGCATGGTTGCCATGAAGCGGAATGATTGTGCGGCTCGTTTTGGCATGGTTGCTGTGAAGCGCAATGATTGTGCGGCTCGTTTTGGCATGGTTGCCATGAAGCGCAATGATTGTGCGGCTCGTTTTTGGCATGGTTGACATGCTTTGCGCAATGATTGCACGGTGCGTGCAATTGCTATGTATTGCGTGATGGTTGCTCGGTACGTGCATTTGGCATGTTTGCCATGCTTTTGTGCAGTGATTGCGCGGTATGTGTGAGTGGCATGATTACCATGCTTTTGTGCAATGATTGCACGGTACATGCAATTGCTATGTATTGCGTGATGATTGCACGGTACGTGCACTTGGCATGTTTACCATGCTTTTGCACAATGGCTGTGCGGTATGCGTAGACTTAGGGTTTTGATTGTCGAAACCCTAATTTAGTATTTGAAAAAGTTACCCTGGTATTTTTTACATAAACGCGTTAAATGCTCTAATAAATGTGCTAGTGTCACCGGTGACGTCATGTTATACGTGAGGTTTTACGATTTTACCCCTTGTCTAAAAACCACCATCAACATTAAGTCCCTTGCTTAGCTTGGAACAAGGGCCTTGTTGCGAGGTAAGCATACGACGGTGACAAACGAGGATAGAACTGAGACAATAAGTCATGAAAGAGGGCTGAAGAGATTTTTCTGACCTTTTTTTGAGATGTGAGTAGAATCCGCAATCCTTGCATTTGGTAGCTTTGCACAAATCCCAGTATGACTATGTGTCTTTGGGGCCAGGCTTTGGAACGCGAGGCGGAGCTGTTAGCATAGACTTGGTATGAAAGGGACTTGTCAGCATCAACGAGCTTGGAATGGGCGTGGGCCGCTTGGCAGAGCATAACGTTGGTAAGGGGAGTGTATATTGGTGTGGATGGCGCGGACTGCATGGCTGGCGCGAATTGGCAAGGGCCAGCGTTTAGCGCTAGCAGGGCCAACACTGGCGAGGCCGGTGTTGGAAAGAAGCCGCTGGTACGGAAAGGCACAACTGGCATTAGCATGAAAGTCGTGGATTGTTGCAAAACTGAACGTGGAGCGTTAGCAAGACTGGTACTGGCAAGGAAAGCGCGGATGTCTTTGGAGTGGCAAGGCTTGCTCTTGTGGGACCGATTTCCTTTCTTCATGCGCGGCTTTAATAGTGAATTCTTTCCTTATTCAAAAATATGGAAGCGTTACACCCATAAGAGAGCGTTACTTATCCTTTCCTCTTTCCTTCTTTTTCGGGAAGTAAGGAGAATCTGTGATCCTCGTATTTGGCGGCTTTGCGCAAATTCTGCCCGTGGTACTGCAGATTGGAATGCGGAGTGGTAGAGGCGATCGCTGGTCGAGATGCAAGTTGTTGGCCTCGGTCTGGAATGGTTGTGTGTCTTCTGGGCTAGGCTTCAAAATTCAGAATGGAGCCGCTAGCGTAGATTTGGCGTGAAGGGAAGCCGCTAGTATTGGATTGGTTTGGAACGAGCCGTTCAGCCTTGGTCGGCTTGGACTTGGAGCCGTTTACCATTGGTCGGTTTGGAATGGATCTAGCTTGAGTTCCTTGGAAGGATGACGACCGGCTTCAGGAAGATAACAACTTGCTTCAGTTCCATGGGAAGGTGATGACTTCGGGAAGATAACGACTTGCTTCAGTTCTGTGGAAGGATGACGTATGGATTCAGTTCCGTGGAAAGATGGGAACTGGTTCTGGAACTTCGGCTACCAAACGATGGTGATGACGCCTGGCAACTTTGTAGAAATCAGGGTTTGGGATGCTGAAACCCTAGTTAGCGCTCCTTACTAAAATCGTTGAAGAATTCTCGTACGAGCTCGGATTTTGATGATCCGACCCTCCATCTGACTGGAAAAGAATCTCATATCTCCCTACGCGTGAATATTTAGGTTTTGAGCTCGTTCAAGGGGTGAAAACGGCTCGACAGTGAAACTCAGGAAGAATTCATGAGGGATGTTGCGGGCCCGAGGTGGTATAGTCGCGCTCAGTCATCTACTCCCGTCCATGGAGCAAGAAGGAGTCTTCATTCTGTTCAAACTCTAGAAACTCTGTCCGCATGAAAAGAGGTATCGACCCTCTTTTGTTGCTCGTCTGGATCCGTGCTTTCGTCTGCAGTGTCTCTCCAGTGGATTCCAAATTTTACCAAAACCCCACTGCATTCTTGGGATGAATGGATGAAATATATATGCTCGTCAACGATCATGTCAGGGATAATCTTAGATATTGTTGTTGTGTTGTCGTCCATCCTTGACTTTAGGTTGTTCAGTGTCTGGATCCTCTAATCGCGATGATATGTTGTGGATGATTGTATGGTAGAAATCTTTCGAAGACACAATTTGAAGTAGATGAGTTGGGAGACATTCTGTCATCGTTGTGCTTCTGTCAAGTCTTCAAGGACTTTTTTCCAAGAGACATCCTTCGAACCAGCTTCTGAATCTTGGGCTATCCTATGGAATGGGACGCGGTGAACAGTCTCCAGTCGCGCTTTTTTTTAGTTTTGAAGTTGTTTCCTCTGGGCAGGCTTGGGGTCCATCGCGGCCTCGTAGAGTGTCGAAGGCGTCTTCTATACAGAGAGGTGATGATATTCTTGCGCTGCACCCTTGAAGAGTAGATTACCTTGTTGTGGCTATGGCCTTTTGGTTGACTGTGTCTTCCGATCTTTGACAGTGAAGGGATTCCTTGTATATCCTCAGTCCCCAAGTATGGTTTACATGTTTCCATCTTTGTAGTGATTGTTGCTATGGTGAAGCTCTGTTTGGTATCAACAAATGAGCGGCAACATTTCTTGGTAGCAGATGTAGCCAGAAGAGACTGCATTGTCGTGGTAACAAGGTAGGTTGGATGGAATTGTACGGGCATCCATGGAAGTAAAAGGATTGGTCGGATGCGTTAGCGAGCAAACTGTCCATGATCACGAGTTTTGGCGGGATGGATTAAAGGGAGGCCATGGCTACGAATAATGGCTGGCTGTGATCATGATCCTTGACATGGGGAGCGTGGTGGTACGACCCTTTGCAGGAAGAAGCGGCGTTGAAGCAGCTTCGGTTCTTGGAGAGGATTTTGAAACTTCGGAAGCCAAACGCTGAAGTTTCGGCTTCGGATCCTGGAGCATCTTATGGAAAGAACGTTGAAGCGGAGCGGCTGTTGGAGCGAATGTTAAAGCGGAGCGGCTGCTGAAGTGAAAATTGAAGCGGAGCCGCTAGAGAAGTTGCGTTAATCAGTGTGTTGTAAGGCTGGACGTCCTTCAAGCGGATAGTGGTTAGGAGTCCCCAGTTCCATCTATCAATCGTGCTCTCGAAGAGAGGTTGGGATTTGGGAACGATTTCTCTAGTTGGAAAAGGTTGTTTCCCTGATGCGGTACGATTGAGGGCTGCAAATATGTCTTGATGTTGTTCCTTGGGGAAACATGGAATCTCATATAAATGTTTCATCATGGACTGCACAGTTTTGTGGTCGAAGTCCCCAGAAATCATGTGCCTCTTGACATGAAGAGAGTCTTCGTGAACTCAGGGGGTTTGATGATTTTCTTTGCTTCGATTTTGGAGAAGTCGTTCCTGATCTTTACGTGTGATGAAATCGGATTGCTGATTCCCTACGGGGCGTTCAAGTGCAACGCTAAAAGGATGCAAGCTTCCAACGCTAGGAAGATACAAGCTGTCAGCACTGGAAAAGATGCAAGTTGCCGGCGTCGGAAGGATGTAAGCTTCCAGTGTCGGAAGGACGCAAGCTATCAGTGCTGGAAGACGCAAGTTGCCGGTGCTGGAAGGACGCAAGCTGTCAGCGCGCTGTAAAAGATGCAAACTGCCGGCGCTAGAAAGATGCAAGTTGTTAGCGCTGCATCTTGTTGGAACGAGCGCTGGCTTGACATGGACCCTGGCTTGGCATGGGCGTTGGTTCCGACGTGGGAGCTGTCTTGGCGTGGCGCGGTAGCAGTAAAGTGGGCCAGCATATTCCAGGTATGTACTCCAGCGTTTCTTGTGTTGGTGCAAACCCTAGACATAGGTATGCCTCCCATAAATCTGTAGAAATATTGTTTTTCTCTTCGAATATTACCGTGGTAGCGTCAGCTACCTCATGAATAGTAACCGGTAATCGTTATGATGCAAAGTAGGTACACATGGGCGTGCAACTGATTTCACGAAGACTGGGCGTTAGGGTTTCTCTGAGATCCAAGATTGCAGGCCAAGGTGACCGAAAGTCCTTCTGCGGGCGTGGTCAAACAACAAGAGGCGGAGGTTGGAAGGCTGTCCAAAGAGTTGGAGCTGAAACAGGCGGTCCTCCAAATGACGAAGGACGTCTTCTTCGAGAAGAGCAAACCACTGTTGAATGGATTCCTTTGGATGCACTTCTGTCTTCTGAAATTCTTCTGTTTTTTTTTCCGAAAGGCAAATGAAATACCTGGCTTATGGTTTTGATTTTCTGGATTTCTGGGTTGATAGATAAGTGTTACCTATGAGGGTTTTGGGTTATTATTCGGGATGAACCGTTTTAGGATATGGAAGATATGAAAACATGCATATATGGTTTTTTTTTTTTTTTTTTTTTTTTTTTTTTTTTTTTTTTTTTAAGGATGATGCCGCTTTTTGGTTATGATTGTAGGTGATAAGAACATCCCAGGGAAGATATGGAACCGTGAACATTGCGTGTTGGTAGATGACATGGAATGGAACATAACATGGCTATTGGTTTTATCATTCCGTGAAAACTTGAAATTGTAAACCATATATTCTGTCTAGGCAAGACTTACTCGGTTTCCCGGATCTCCTGATGAAAAAGGGATCCTCGTGTGTAAGATCGAGTTTTTCGGAAAGCACCACCGCGATTGTGGAAAGTCCCCAGTCGTTTGAGTTACTTGATGACTGGATCGTTTGCTTTCGATTTCTGTGAAGTCCCCAGCCGTCTCTTGCGGTTCGCGACTGGTAAGCAGGTTGTCTGGTAGTCGAGTTGTGGATCCCTGAACAGATCCTTGCTTCTGCCGTCCTGATGTTTGGAACGAAGTATGAGATCGATTTTTGAAATCTAATATTGTAACCGAAAGATCAATCTCCTACTGTGGTCGCCAATTGTTTATGATTGAAAATCGTTTCTGCTGATTTTGGTAATTTCAGTGGGTGAATGAGAAATAGATCTAAACCCTAAACAAATGTACTGCACGGGAGTACTTTAGATTCGAGAGATCAATCTATACAAATCTGGCCTAAAACAAGAAATGGTCGTTCCGGGTTTGCTTCGGTCACAAAGAGGAGGAGAAGGGCTAGTTTAGGGAAGGAAGCGAAGAGAGTGTTGATACCAGAGCAGTTCTGGAAAATTAGTATTTGACTTGTATCAGAAGGTGAAAGCTTTGAGAAAGCTAGCAAAGCTGCCTTTCTGAGTGTTGTATTTATCCTGACCAAAAACTTGTGTTTTGGTGGAAATAGGTAAGACCTATTTATACAAGTCTAAGTGAAACGTACTCTGGCCTCGTAAGAAAAGAAACAGATGAGTTATATGGGAAGAGGTGGTAACGCATGGTATTGATGGAATTTGATGGAATTGATGTTCCCTAATAAAAGAGCGTTTCACTATTACTTCCTACATTTACTAACCGTTTTATTCTTAATACACCATCTTGAAACGGGCATTTGTGTATGCCGCACGCTGTAAACCGCCAAACCAAAACCCTAAAGAGAATCCCCCAGTTTGTGACATGTATTGATGTCTCGAGTGTTTTTGTGGAAAACATGTAGCATGTCGTTGGTATTTGATAAGCTGAGCCTGAGAGACATGCCGGTTCAGTGGCGACCTTCGACGGTCGAGATTTTGCATCTTAAGAAGAATCGTGGCCTTTGATGTAGGCGCGGTCATGCCAAAGTGCAAGGGTCGCATGGCATGTGCCAATGGCGCGTGTGGCGGCTTTGGCCTTGGTTTGCACGGCTTGGTATGCTAGGTTGAAAGAGTCGCTTGGTATGTGGCAATGGCGCGTGTGTCCTTGGTTTGCATGGCTTGGCATGTACCAATGGCGCATGTGGCGGCTTTGGCATTGGTTTGCACGGCTTGGTATGCCAGGTTGCAAGAGTCGCTTGGTATGTGCCAATGGCGCGTGTGGCGGCTTTGGCCTTGGTTTGCAAGGCTTGGTATGCCAGGGTTCAAGAGTCGCTTGGTATGTGCCAATGGCGCGTGTGGCGGCTTTGCCTTGGTTTGCACGGCTTGGCATGCCAGGTTGCAAGAGTTGTTTGGCATGTGTCAATGGCGCGTGTGGCGGCTTTGTCCTTGGTTTACACGGCTTTGTATGCCAGGTTGCAAGAGTCGCTTGGTATGTGCCACTGGTGCGTGTGGCGGCTTTGGCCTTGGTTTGCACGGCTTGGTATGCCAGGTTGCAAGAGTCTTTTGGTATGTGCCAATGATGCGTGTGGCGGCTTTGGACTTGGTTTGCACGGCTTTGTATGCCAGGTTGCAAGAGTCGCTTGGTATGTGCCAATGGAGCGTGTGGCGGCTTTGCCCCTAGGTTTCCACGGCTTGGCATGCCCAAATTTACAAGGGTTGCTTGGTATATACTAATGGCGTGTGTGGCGGCTTTGCCCCTAGGTTTGCACGGCTTGTCATGCCCTAATTTTCAAGGGTTGCTTGGCATGTGCTAATAGCGCGTGTGGCAATGATTGCGCGTTTGGAATCTTGGCATGGTTGCCATATATAGCGCAATGATTGTGCGGCTCGGATTTGGCATGGTTTCCGTGAAGCGCAGTGATTGTGCGGCTCAATTTTGGCATGGTTGCCATATATAGCGCAATCATTTTGCGGCTCGGTTTTGGCATGGTTGCCGTGAAGCGCAATGATTATGCGGCTCGTTTTTGGCAGGGTTGTCGTGAAGCGCAATAATTGTGCGGCTTGTTTTTGCATGGTTGCCATGAAGCGTAATGATTGTGCGGCTCGTTTTTGGCATGGTCTCCATGCTTTGCTCAATGATTGCACGGTGCGTGCAATTGCTATGTATTGCTTGATGATTTCTCGGTACGTGCATTTGGCATGTTTGTCATGCTTTTGCACAGTGATTGTGAGGTATGTGTGAGTAGAATGATTGCCATGCTTTTGCGCAATGATTGCACGGTACGTGCAATTTCTATGTATTGCGTGGTGATTGCACGGTACGTGCACTTGGCATGTTTTCCATGCTTTTGCACAATGGCTGTGCGGTATGCGTAGACTTAGGGTTTTGTGTGTCGAAACCCTAATTTAGTATTTGAAAAAGGGTACCCTGGTAATTTTTACATAAGCGCGTCAAATGCTCTAATAAATGTGCTAGTGTCACCGGTGACGTCATGTTATAAGTGATATTTTACGGTTTTACCCCTTGTCTAAAAACCACCATCAACAATTACATAACCATGTATTCCTTTAACCGAAGTTTTCGAACTTTGTTGATCAAGAGTAATCGCGAGGATTGTGGAATTGGCTTGCCAAGTCCGCGAACTGACGGAAGTTCTCGACCGAGAATTTCTGCTGGATTTTCCAAAATTCGTTTGTGTGCTAAGTCCGCGAACTGGCGGAAGTTCTCTTTCCGAGAATTTCTGCTGAGTTTGGAAAACTCAACCGATTAGCTTAAGTCCGCGAACTTGTTTGTGATCTTAAGAGGTTATGATCTAAACATGTGCTCTGGTCATGAAACATTAATTATAAAGGAATTCTTTATGCAAACCGTGGCTATAATGTTCTTGAGCCGATTCATCGAATCGAATCATCTTTGTTTCAATTGTGTCTTGTGTTTTACATAAGATCTCATAGCAATTGAACAACTCTCTAACTAGTTCATTTGAGTCAATTGAACTAGTTATGGTGAAGAAGAACATGGTTAATATGAAATTTTCATATGGTTGACCTTTTGAGTTATCATGTTGAACCAACATACACATACACGTTTGGGCATAGTTTTCACGAACCCAGTAAACGTTTACCTAAGTGTGTGTGACAATCTATGTTTTTCGATCTAACGGTTGAGAAATATTAGCTTGAATCTAAATCAGGTTTTCATCGAACGGTGAATATGGATTTATTTGTACCTAAGGAAAAACCCTGATTTGATGGTTATATATAGGAGACATCTAGCTTGAAAAAAACTTAATCCCCACACGTCTATGTGATACTAGTGCGCTCGCTAGAGTCTATCTCCATTAACCTTTGATTTTCTTCTCTAAAATCTGGTTAACGACTTAAAGACTTCATTGGGATTGTGAAGCCAGACCGATACTACTTTTATCGTAGTTGGGTGATCTGATCTTGCATCTTCTATCGTACGAGTACAATCTTTGATTGGCTTGAGATCGTGAGAGTTCTCCGATAGGCAAGATAAAGAAGTCACAAACATCTTCGTCTCACTGTTTGTGATTCCTCGACAAACCGCCTGTGTAGTCAGGAAGGATTGTTGAGATGTGATTGATTAATCTAGGTTGTTCTTCGGGAATAAAGACCGGATTATCAATTGGTTCATGTTACCTTTATTTTATATCTAAAGACAGAATAAAACCTAGGGTTTATCTGTGGGAGATAGATTTATCTTTTTGATAGACTACTCTGTGTGAGACAGATTCGTTTATTATCAAGTCTGTGATTTTGGGTTGCAGCAACTCTTAGTTGTGGGTGAGATCAGCTAAGGGAATCAAGTACGCAGTGTCCTGCTGGGATCAGAGGCGTAGGAGTACAACTATACCTTGTATGAGTGGGAGATTTATAGGGGTTCAACTATAGTCCAGTCCGAAGTTAGTTTGCAGTAGGCTAGTGTCTATAGAGGCTTAATACAGTGTGTATTCAATCTGGACTAGGTCCCGGGGTTTTTCTGCATTTGCAGTTTCCTCGTTAACAAAACTTCTGGTGTCTGTGTTATTTCTTTTTCGCATTATATTTTATATAATTGAAACAATACAAGTTGTGCGTTAAGATCATCAACTTCTCTAATCCAACCTTTGGTTGTTGATTGTAGTTGATTGATCCTTGGACATTGGTCTTTGATACCGTCCAAGTTATCTCTCTTTGATAAAGACTCGCATATTTCTATTTGCTTGAGTAAAGATCAAATCGAGAGATTGAGATAATAACTCCTTGAGATACTTTTTATCTAGATTGAGTCTGACTGTCTAGTTGATTCTCTAGCAACGTATTTCGGAGTTAGTCCATACAGATTGCTAAGGGAAATATTGGGTGGTGTTGTTAGTCCCCCGCTTTTTCAAGAAGTAGCCTTAAAAAGATCTACTAGAGAACATAAAAAGGCTATTTCTGATGATTAAGTGGTTTATCTGCAAGAAACGGATTTTGATTTAGGGATTATAAAAGATCCAGTTTCTTATTCACAATCTATCAAGTATAGTAACTCTGGTAAATGGATTATTTCCATGAAAGTCGAGATCGATGGATGATAATGGAGTCTGGGAAAACGTTGAATTTCCTGAAGGACACAAAGAATCAGGTGTAAATGTGTCTTTAAGATCAAACGCGATACTAATGGAACTATTGAGCGTTATAAAGCTAGACTTGTAGCCAAATCTTTTACTCAGAAAGATGGCATTGATTACAAAGAGACTTTTTCTCTTGTGTCAAAGAAAGACCATCTCAGAATTATTCTGGTATTAGTAGCTCAATATGACCTTGAGTTACATCAAATGGATGTGAAAACAACCTTTCTTAATGGTGAGCTTGAAGAAGAAATTTACATGTGTCAACCTGAAGGTTTTGTCTTAGAAGGACAGGAACACATGGTCTGCAAACTTAAGAAATCAATTTATGGACTTAAGAAAGCTTCCAGGCAGTGGTATCTAAAATTCAACGAAATGATTCAAAAATTTGGTTTTGAAGAAAATGTTGTAGATCCATGCATATACTCAAGATCAGTGGGAGGAGGTTCATATTTTTGGTATTGTATGTAGATGACATACTACTTGCGAGTAGTGATCTTGGCATTATGCATGAAACTAAGGAATATCTCTCGAACAATTTTGAAATGAAAGATATGGGTGAGGCTTCTTATGTGATTGGGATAGAAATATCTCGTGATACATCACTTGGAACATTATCAATCTCACATAAAGCATATATTGAAAGAATCCTAGAGAGGTTTGAGATGAGTGCATGTAAGCCAAGTATAGTTCCGGTTTCTAAAGGAGAAAAGTTTGGACTCAATCTTTGTCCTAAAAATGAACTGGAACGTAAAAAAGTAGATAAAATCCCTTATGCTTATGTGGTGGGAAGTTTAATGTATGCCCAAGTTTGCACACGACCAGATATCAGCTATATAGTTGGTATGCTAGGAAGATACCTTGTGAATCCTGAAATGGAACACTGGAAAGCTGTAAAGAAAGTTTTGAGGTACCTGCAAGGAACGAAGGATCATCGTCTCACATTTATGAATTCAGATCAATTTGAGTTGGTTGGCTATACAGATTCCGATTTCATGGGATGTAATGATACTCGAAAAAGCACTTTTGGATATCTTTTTCTATTAGCTGGAAGAGCAATATCATGAAAAAGTGCAAAAAAGTCTATTCTCACTAGCTCAACAATGGAAGCTGAATTTGTAGCATGTTATGAGGCTACAAATCGTTGTTCATGGCTGCGAAATTTCATCTTAATGTTTGGAGACCTAAAATTTTCCTCCGCACCAATGAAACTCTACTATGATAATGCCGCAGCAGTATTCTTTTCAAAGCAGGCTAGATATACTAAGGGTTCAAGACACATGGATCTAAAGTACCTATGCATGAAGCAAGTTGTTCAGATGAAAAAGTTGTTCATTGAGCACATAGGCACAAAACTTATGATTGCAGATGCATTTACGAAGGCGTTACCTCCCAAGACTTTTCTGGAATGTAAAAATATTTCTATAGTTAGAAATATCATGTGGGACCATGTATTAACTTTGGTTAATTAAGAATAGTGCTAAATATTTCGGTTACCATTCTAGGGGATTAATTCCTGCTAACTCTTCCTTGATGGACGACGATATTGATTGTTAACTCTTAACCCTAGGAACCCTGGTCCTCCTTCTACCTATAAAAGGAACTCAATAGCCATTAGTATTGGTTGGAGAATTTTATTATTCATTACACAAAAGGTCAAGAAGGAGAAACCAAGATATTCCACTGTATTCTGTTCTACGGGTGTGCTTGCAGCCTTTCAGGATTTCTTGGATTCAATCAATGGATTCATCAGGTATTCTATTTTAACACCACTATGCGTATTGTGATTATCATGTTCGAAGATCTGACCTTATGTATATAAAATAAAACTTACAATCCGTCAATTTTTGGGTCTACATTAGATCCATTAATTTAATTTTGACTAAAAATAACCAAAAATAATAATTAATAGTAAACACGTACAAGGAAAGTTTTTTGGGATCTTTAAAATCTATATATTTTTAAAAATCTAAGGTATTTTTAAAAATCTTAAAATCTAAGATTAATTAATTACAAGATTGAAAAAATCTTAAATAATCTTTAGTATTCATATTTATGTATTTATATAACTCAAGATCTGACATAGCTTATGAAAGAATTTTTACCACTTTGATAAAAATATATTTCTTATGGTAAAAAAATCTTTGTGTTAGAGCACGTTTCCCGTATTTCTTTTTGTTTGCTTTCTTTGTAATGGGTAAACCGTAAGTATTTAAGGAAGCAAAAAATTTGCATACTAAAGAAAAGATATTTGCAAAAAGTTTTTCTAATTAAAATGTAGGAAGAATAAAATCTCAAGCTAACAAATTTCTTTTGTGAAAAATACTAGAACCCCCTACTATATGGGTTCAAACATATAGAAGCCCCACAAAATGGATCCTCCACCCTCAACTCCACACTTTCATAAAATGATATTATTAGGCCCGAAAAATCAAATTATCTTTAGATCAGGCCCATAATTAATTATTCCGAACTTTAATAATGGTAACATTGCCCTTTAGTATTTATACAAGGGAATCCCAGAAGCTTCTTTTCATTTCTCTATTCTCTTTCTCTTTCATCTTTATCTCTCTCTGTTGTAGAACAATGGTTTCTAGGGTTCCTGAGATTCATTTTCGACTGCATCAAATCTTCTTCGTCTTCATCCAAATATTCGACTGCAACAACGAAGATCTATCACATCTTCTTCGTCTATGCCTCTGTTATTTCACTTATGTCAAATATCGATTGCATATGATCAAAAGATAGATCATATGGAAGATGAAGATGATTTGTTTAATCCTGCATCTGAAGATTCATCTACGAAATCAAATCGACGTGCAGATAAGCTTCATTTTTCATTATCTCTTAATTCAATTGAAGTTATATGTTATTAATTTTGAATTTTTTCTCTCGAAATCTTCGAAGTTATGATTTCACTGAATTTTATCTATGAACTCATGATCAAAGTTCAGATCTGTTACAGTTTAATCGTTTTTTAGCTTTTTAAGATGAAAATATTGAAAGATGTTACAATTTTTTTTCTAGGTTTCCTTACTGAATATCAATCGATCTGTTTATCTTAAGACTTGACTGAAAATTGGTGTTCAGATTCGAAATCAGCGAATCATCATCTCTATTACCCATGTATTTGTTATGAATTTTATAAACTTTGATTGAATTGCTTAATCTTGTGTACTTTACTTCTAATTCTATATAGTTTGATGTATCTCTGTCAATGAAATCGAATTTGTTATCCTAGTATTATTTATTGTAAATTAGTGGTGGTGATATGGTTGGTTGTAAATGAAATTTACAGAAGAAGGGAGTGAAGATATGATGGTGACTAAGGCAAAAATGCAGGCTAGCATTGGATTTGAATGAATATGTTACTGTGAGTTATAAATGGAGATGTGGTTGTGCTATTTGTGGCTTGGATGTAATGTTGCAGGTGAGGAGGAGAAAGCTGCAGCTGAGATACATCATATGTTGTAAGTGTCATTTTATCTTATTTATTGAGTAGCTCTATGTCATATCACTGCTTCTAGCGCTCATGTAGATAATTTATATGCTCTGAGTACACAAGCATATGCATGTGTAACTGGATATTACACAAGCATATGGATGTGTAACAGGATATTACACAAGACATATGCATGTGTAACCGGAGATTACACAAGTCATATGCATGTGTAACTGCCGTTTACACAAGCCATTACATGTGTACCTGCTAAGCACCATGAAACCCAACTGTTTCAGTTAGCGTGTTCGTCTTGAGTAACATTTTTTTTATCTTTGTGTTAGTGAAATTATTTGTATGAAGGATCTTCTATGGTTAATAAGTTCCGGTGGTGGTATAGGTGCATGCTTTGGAGCCGGTGGTGGTGTTGGAGTTGGAGCTAAGGTGTGAATGTTGGAGGTATAGGTATAAGTGGAAGATTAGGTGGTCGGCGGAATTGCTGAGTGTCAAATTTACTTTGTTGAGTCTGTAATTCTGTAGCCACTCCTGAGGTGAGGATACGCCGTTGTTATATACTTTTTCAGCTTCGGTTGTTTGCTTGATCTGAACTAGTAAGGTGTTATAATAGTTTATCTTATTCTTGCGGATGCAGGTATTTCAATTCGTTGCAGAGTGAGCGCTTTTCTGGTTGTTACTTCTCTGACATGAACATGGTCATTTTGGCGCCAACTGGAAGCGGCAAAACAGTGTTATTTGAGCTATGTATCTTAAAGCTCCTTTCCTGGTTCCTTTCTCAGGATGGAAGGTTCCTTCATATGAAGGGTACACTGAAAACAGTAAGTTTCCCTACTTCTGTTGCTTGTACCGAAAACGCGATTTATTCTCTATCATTTATGTCATACGCCTTGCACAAAACAGATCTCTCCATTTACTGATATCCGTGTTAAACTGCTAATACATATTCTTCATGATATCAATACTTTGGATACTTATGTCCCATATGTTGTAGTAAGACAAACTGATTAATCTCCTTTAATTGATCAAAAAAGTGTTATTTGTTTTCACTTTTTGAGTAGTTTGTGTATTACGGGTGCATGTGTAACTCACAATTACACATGCCATATGCATATATAACTCCCAATTACACATGCATTTTGTATGTATACCAGCTGAGTACACATGTTTTTTTTTGGAATGTTTAGACTATGGCATCTTAATATTTTTATGACAATAATTTCTGAATAGTTGTAGCCTTTTTTGGATCAATTGATGTTTATGCAGGTCTCGACGTTTTTTGTGCGCACTGACAAGACACTAGCCTTTTTTTAGATCAATTTATGGTCGATTAGGTTGAATTTGTTATTAGGTTGGTGGCTTCAGTGAGGAGACTTATGATGAGGAGCCTGATGGAGATGATATTGATGCAGAACATACAATGGTTTCAACAGATGAAATTCTTTCTTTAGCGGGCAGGTAACTAAATTTTGTGTTATTGTTGTATGCGTAGATTTCAAAACTAAATTATTGTATGATATGTTGTTTAAACTCCTTGCGGCAGTATTTCATGGGTTTTATCAACTCATTTCTCAAAGTCTTTCCAGGAGCATTCTTATATGATGCTGGTAATTACCCTGGAGTACAAGGCTTATCAAGAACATGTTCTCAAAAATTGCTCACAGTTTGTGGAAGTAAGGCTTTTACATGGTTATATTCCTTTAAAATTAAAAACTAATACGTACCATGCTCTCTCTTAACGTTTATTTTCTTATGTTATGACATGTTAACTCTTGAAGACCTTGAACGCATTGGGATATGACCTTGTTTCCGGTGGTACTGAGAACCATCTGCGAGTCTTGGTCAATTTGAAAAACAAGGTTAGTAGGAATAACGTTCCACTTTAAATGGCATATTCCATATGCAAGTGTAACTCTTAGTTACACTAGTCATATGTATGTGTAACTGAAAGTTACACAAGCCAGATGCATGTGTATCTCCTAGTTACACATGTTATATGCATGTGTAACTCTCAGTTACACAATTCAGATGCATGTGTAACTGCTAGCTACACTAGTCAGATGCTTGTGAAACTGAAATATACATTGTTGTATGTACTGTTCATTTTAATCGTATAAATATTGATTGCTTGTTGTTATATTTCAGGTTTCAGATAACTTCATAAAATATAATTGCTTAAACGTGGTAATGGTCTCGCTGGAACTGGAGTTGACGCTGAATACACAAGTCAGATGCATGTGTAACTCTCAGTTACACTAGATAGACACATGTAACTCTCAATTACACTAAACAGATGCGTGTGTAACTTCTAGTTACACATGCTAAGAAATTATTGTAAATGAATATTAAAGTAATAATTGTATTTTTTTGTGTTTTCTTTTTGATGTCTATTTTTTGCATATATATACAAGTGTAACTTTTCATTACACATATCATAAGGATGTGTAACTTCTGGTTACACATGCCATATGCATGTGTAACTTCTGGTTACACCTTCGCACTGTACTTTAATAATTTCGGGCCTAGATTTAATAATTTTGGGCCTAGATTTAAATTTTATTTAATTATGGGCTTGACAATATGCATAAGGGTATCAAGGTCTTTTAAAAACTCGGGGCCTAGATTTAAACTTTTTTTAATTAAGAGCCTCATATTATGGGTTATCCATGGGTTGGGCCTGAGCCTAATTTCCCCATTTCTTTTACCCGTAATTTATGAAGTAGATTAATTTTATGACAAAATTAAATTATGGATGGATCCTAAATTAACTTAGGTAATTACGGTTCTTATTAAATATATGTTGAGAAAATCTAAATATTTCTAATCTAATGTGAATACTATTAGTAATTATGAAAAGATACTCGATATTAAAGTGTAAAGGTTTTGGTCATTTTTCTAATGAGTGTCTGAATCGTAGAAAGTACACTTGAAACAAAGGTCTTGCTGCAACTTTTGATGAAATGTCTGATCACTATGATTCTAATGAAGACGAAAGATCAAGTGTCAAACTCCTTTGTAAAAATATTGATTTTGATAATTGTAGCAATACGTACATCAATCCTGATATTCTTCCGGGAGAAACTTCGACCATTTTGGAGGATAATATGGGTTTCTCTTTGTCTACTGGAAATTCTAATTCTAATATTTCAGGTTCTACAATTTTTCTAGCAGCTTGCACCACGATGGTGTCTGAACCATCCTCCATATTGACATGTTGTTATTGTACTCTCAAGGGTGATGAACTCTCAAAATGTTTCAAGGTACAAATATAAGATAAGATATGTCAACAAACTTCAGCGGAGAGAAAATCGATTAGCAAACAAGCTAAAACTTGTCCATAAGTTGTCTGAGGTATGTAACCTCAACTCTTCTCCAAAGAAGTTAATTTCCAAAGAAAAGGTTAGACCATTAAAGAAAAGAATACGATCTACACACTTTGTGAAACAGGGTTTTAAGAATTCCTTACGAGAAAGTTATGGTGGACAGATTATTTTTCACCCCAACACAACTTAATTGTTTTGTTGGTGTATCTTGTCTCATGTGCCTGGTGCAAAAGAGACAAGAGTTATGCACGCTTCAGGCTTTATGAAAATAAAAAATTGGTTTATTTTTATTTATTTATTTTTTTGATTTGTTTTTCGTATGATAGGAATTATCTTACTTTTTTATATCTAATCGATATTGAAAAGGCCTTCCCTGTTTGATCAATAAAAAGAGGGTTAAAATCGACAATTCTGCCTTCTTTAGGGTTGTGAGTTGTGCATACGTGAATTTTTTTTTCTTTTTGTTTAAAGGTTCTGTAACCCTACATTCCTTTTTCCTTCTCTAAAAAAAAATCTTTCTATCACAAGATTGCTTGTTGAGATTGATTTGTAATTCCTCCCACAATCTCATACTTGTATGGAGACTCCAAGCATCGTGTATTCTGGTGGAAAAGAGGTTAATATGATTGTTAATCCATCACTCATGAAGGAAAAAGAAAGAATGAATGTGAGGAAACCATGGGCTATTCCTTCAAATTTTCAGAAGTTTTTTGGTGTTCTTGAAGTGTTAAGGGAAACAAGAAATGAGATTCAGCAAATAAGGCTATTGTTTTAAGGACTCTTGAAATTCAGAAGGCCCTGGTTCGGCATCAGTCTATAACGTTTGTTGGAATTGACTTCTTTCTTCATAAACCTTATGTTCTAATGGTTGTTGACGACAAGGAGTTCGGGGACGCCAAATAATTCTTTTAGAGGTCTTAATGATACGTATGATCTCTATACCTTGGTAACTATTACTATAAAGGAGAAATTCAGTATAATAATAGACAAGAAACTTAGAAGAACACATAACACAAGTAGATATTCTAAGAAATATATCTTCTCTAGATTATGAACAAGAAAACAATTACAATTATCCCTTTTTTACGCTCACAATTTCTCTAAACAGTAGTTAACCCTAAACTGTTTGCTAAGCTTGCTTTTACAATAATTATTGTCTCACAAACTTCTCTTGGTTTTCTATGTGTCGTCTATAGAAAGAACACACTAACTATATGTGTTTAGTTATGAGCTAAACATCCCTATTTATAGGATTTGTTTGGTTTCCCAAACGTCTTAGGAATCTATTTCCTTTTGTAGGACGAATTCCCTTTCTAGGTATATTATCTAAACTAAGAATACTGCTCAAAACAATACTCCTTCCTAAACTAGGATTTTATCCTAAACAAGGAATCATTCATAATATAGAATTATATCCTCAATTCGTCTTGAGGGTCACTAGTTCCCGAGGAAAGGAAGATACACATGTATCATGCCCCCCCCCCCCCCAATAACTTGAACTCCTGTGAAAGTTACATTTGTAGGTTAGGGAACTCGTGAGTTCCTTTAACCTGCTGAACCATATCTCCTTGACTGGAACTTGACCTTGACATCTACTTAGGAAAGTCTCATTCTCTTCATGTCGTGTCTCTATCGCTCTTCTCTCCATAATGAAATCTTCTTCGGGTGATTCTTCTCTATCAAACCACAAGTCTTCCACATGTGGCAACATCATCTTGTCAGCTCCATCATCATCTAGTAATGGTGCTTCAAACATACTTAACCTTCTTAGGTCTTCTTGTTGTTGTTTGGTAATGTATTCCAAACTAACTCTACTCGGCTTCTCGTCAAGAGTACGGATCACAAGGAGAATGAATTTTTTACTAGCATTCACCAACCGCTTAGCCTGAGTGGCTGTAATCAAACTTTCTCCCTCAAGAGTAGAGTCAATAGCTCGTATTACAAAAACTTTCCCATCTTTGGTAAAGATATACTTTTGCTCCCTCCTATGTAAAACCGCATCTCGATCCCACAAGTAAGGACTACCAAGTACAACTTGACAACATCTAATGGAACCACGTCGCATGTAACCTTGTCAATGTGTGACTCATCAAAAGAAAACTTGAACGTGCACTGTTCTGCAACTTGTAGCCCACCTTCCTTTTGAATCCACCCTAAAGGATAGGGTTTCGGATGTTTGAAAGTCTTCAAACCCAACTTCTGTACCAAAGAATATGAAAGTAAATTCTTCTGAATTCCCGGGTCAATAACATCACTATTAGTGTTGTCTTAACCAGCATCTTAACCGTGAAGAGTCGTTCCCTAGGATCGTCCTCCATAAGTTCTTCTACGCCTCCTGTCATTAGGGAGAGCTTTTGATTAGGTTCTGTTATTCCTTTGACTTCTTTCGGATCTTGTGCGACTAGTGTTGCCATCATGGATTCTTTCTTCTGCAACCCTTTTGGTTTTAGATTAGGATACTTCATCCAACACTTGTCGACAACATGTCCTGCTTGTTTGCAATGAGTGCAAATCAAACCCTCTTTGTTTTTATACTTCCTATCATCTTTGCTCCTTTCATCTCCTTTAGCGACAAAACTTCCGGACTTTACCTTGTTGTTTCCCTCATCATCAGTTTTCTTTAGCCTGCCTTCGATGGCATTAGCTTTTATACTTTCTTCGGAGATAGTATCCACCGAAAACATCTTCAACTCCTTCCGCATATACTCGTGGAACCCGGAAATATACTTCATATAGATAGCATGATCTTCCAAGTCTAAATCCAAAATCATAGCTTGATTCTGAAATTCCGTAGTATATTCTTGCACGGTTTGGTTGTAGGTCTGCTTCAAGTTATACCACTTGAACCATCTCTCCTCAAGGTAACCAACCGGATAAAACTGTTTCCTTACAACTGCCTTGAATCTTTTCCACGACAATACTCTTTTACCTAGGTTTTGTCTTTGATAAGCTTTCCACCAGGTTAGAGCATGCTTTTGTAGCTTCAATTCCACAAAAGCTATCTTTTCCTTTGAACCATATTCAAAGAACGAGAAATACGTCTCTAGACGTTCAATCCAATCATCCAATGTTTCTACATCGACACTCCCATCGTAGAGTGGAATATCAACATGGAAATCAATTTTCAGATTCTTACCATGAGGTTTAATTGATGTAGGACCTTTAGGAAGCTCGCTTTCCTTCTTTTCGTCCTCATCTTCTTTCTCTTCTTCTTCTTCTTCTTCTTCTTCCGACTCGTCTTCTTCCGAATCATGTTTTTATGAAGCTGCAGGTGAAGGTATAACCTTTTTCTTCGTTTTAGGCTTGGGTGTATAAGAACGAATACATTCACTCAATTACTGAAGAGTAACATGTATTGACTTCATGTATGTCTGCAGCGCAGCCACCTTTTCTTCCATAGTTTGTGGTTCGCCTTTCTTAGGATCATCATCTGACTTTGTCATCCTTGATCTCCTTGTTGTCTTAATGTCTTCTAGCTTTTCGAGTACCTCACCAAGCTTTATGTAAAGAGATCTAGTGAAAACCATAAACCACAGGGATTTACCCTAGAAACTAACCTTGCTCGTGATGCCAACTTGATACGTATGATCTCTATACCTTGGTAACTATTACTATAAAGGCAGAATTCAGTATAATAATAGACAAGAAACATAGAAGAACACGAACAGAAGTAGAGATTCGAAGAAATATATTTTCTCTAGATTATGAACAAGAAAACGATTACAATTCTACCTTTGTTACGCTCACAATCTCTCTAAACAGTAGTTAACCCTAAACTGTGTGCTAAGCTTGCTTTTATAATAATTAATTGTCGTACAAACTTCTCTAGGTTTTCTGTGTGTCGTATATAGTAAGAATACACTAACTAGATGTGTTTAGTTTTGAGCTAAACATCCCTATTTATAGGCTTTGTTTAGTTTCCCAAACGTCTTAGGAATATATTTCCTTTTGTAGGACTAATTCCCTTTCTAGGTATATTACCTAAACTAAGAATACTGCTCAAAACAATACTCCTTCCTAAACTAGGAATTTATCCTAAACAAGGAATCCTTCATAATATAGGATTATATCCTCAATTCGTCTTGAGGATCACTAGTTCCCGAGGAAAGGAAGATACACATGTATCATTTAATGTCTAGAAAACTTCTTATGAGAATTTATTCTTGTGTTTTAAGAATGATAACTAGGTTTTGGAACAATTATTGTGACTACACATAGCTATTGCCAACATTTTCCATCTTGCAATGTTTGTAGATTTTTTTATTTACTTTTACCTAGTAATTGTTTTTATCAAACCAAGCACAAGATTTTCAAAACCTTGATTCACATCTAAAGGGAAATCAAATTGGTATTTTGTGAAAAAAAGATCGAAAAGTATCAACGTGTTGTTGCACCTTTTAAAGAGAACTAACATTCTGATAAAATATTTTTGACAGTTCTTCTGAAGAGAACCTTGTTCTGTCAGAAGATTTTGGGAATAACTTCTTATGAGAATTTGTATTCTACTAGAAGATTTACGATAAGAATTCATAAAGAGAATCAGTGTTCTACTAGGAATACAGCTGAAGCAGGTATTACATCTAGTCCGAATAGGTAGTACGAATTTGGTGTAACATCTTATAATCAGTGTGTGCTTATTCTGGACTAGGTCCCGAGGTTATACTGTTGTTAGAGCATTGCTCGGTTGAACCCACCAAGCGTTGGTATGTCAAGTTTGGTTTTCATATTTTAGTGAATCAAAACTCATGTTAAGAGTCGCTTGATTATGTACTAGAATCAACTTCGTATAGGTTAGATTGAAAGTATTAGGATACGAGACATTACAAGTATTGTGAAGTCTTGAAGATGTGAAGAAGCAAGGAGCTACAACGAAAACAATCATCCTTTCACTTGAGGTTAGTGATATTTGACTTGAACTGTTTCATTCCCTAACGTATCTTTCAAGTCGTTCATATTGAAAACATAACTGCGAAGCATATTTGAACTCTAGATAGACATAGTATTAAGGAATACAATACGAGGTTTATTGCTTAACCATTAAACTTTGTAGATAATAAATCGCCATAATCATTTGAATGCTATTGTGATTATGTATGGGTATGAGGTGAGGATTTCATCCTAGGGAACAATGTTTACATGTGTTATATGGAAGTAAGTTCATAAACTTGTTTGTGGGCCGAAAAGGAAATTGTCAGGTGTTATTGATTTTGTTATTCATTGCATATCTTATGAACAACCAATATGTGTGATTGAGTATAACAGCTCACAACTTGTTTGTGTTCTTGGTAGAACTATTCACAAAGGCCTGACTGATGTATTGGTATAACTTTTATTAGTAAGACCGATCTTAGGTAATCACATGTGGTATGATCGGGTTTGTGTTTCTGACCAATCAAAAGGAAAGGGGAACCAATCCTTGTAAGGGGTGTAGTACATCACAAGGGGAACCGATCCTTGTATCGGGTGCAACAAGGTTTATAGCAGAAAGGGGAACCGATCCTATGGACATGTGCAACATGTTTTTAGGCAAAGGGGAACTGATCCTATGGACATGTGCAACACATATAAGTTAGATAACATATATATTTGGGGAACCGATCCTAGTACCTAGTTAACCGAATTTTGGAAAGCTAGTGTGACTATGCACAGTACTCACATGGAGGTAGAACCGAAACTTGTTTTGGTAGAACCGTTAAACCCGTGATTGTGATTGAATGTTGGTTTGATCAATCACATAGTTCTTTAAAGTTAGATGAACCAATTCTAAACTTGTTTGGAAGTGTGGCAAATCGGTTTCAAGGTTGTAAGTGTGAAAGATAACTTACAAAGTAAAGATGTCGACAAACTTTGAACACGTGCTGTAATTTTTATTGCTTTAATTTTTCAAAGATATTCCTTAAAGGATAAGGGAAGAGAATCCCAGGATCGAAACATAAGTAAGTTAAGAATCTGTTAATTAAGGTTATTAATTTCATTTTATTGGGAAATTCCAGAATTAGTAATGTGCATTTACTAATTAGATTTTCCGAGAGATTTCGGTCATTATTTTTGGACAGAGCGTTTCCAGGAATTATGGAAACTGAATTTGTACTTTAATGAATATCTTGAGAATATTTTCGGTTTTGGAAATTCCTTGGTGTCCAAACTTCCTTGTCTATAAATACTTGAAGTTTGCCTTTCTAGCAAACTAATCCTTCGTAACAACAGACTTCCTCTTTTGTTGTTGTTACTGGTGTAGCCGCCTATTCGGAGAGTAGAGTAACCTAATTAGGCGAAATCTCTTACGACCGCTCAGTTTAAAAGTCTTCTTTGGGATTGAGAAGCTCTAGCGTGTACCGTTGGTGGGAAACTACATAATTGTGGTTTATCTTTTGTTTTCGATTGATTTGATTGACTAACGGTGGTTGAAATCTGATTGCACCTAGTTTGTTAATTCTTGAGAATCTTCTCTTCTGATATAAGATTCACTCAAACTAGTTCAGAGTTTCGACAGGGATCTTTAGACTGTTGCGAGTTCTAAAGACGATCTTGTGATAATCCATTGTTAACAGACTCCGTTCTGTGCGTGATTGATCACAAGAATTCAAGTGATTGTGTGCAGGTTTTTTTATTGAAGATTTAAGAAGTTTTGAAGAAAAAGAAGATATTGAAGATCTAACTTGGGTTTTATAATCTTTGGTGTGCACAATACTTGTTCCGGTAAAAGAGGATCCAATTAATAATCGGTTTATCCTTGTGGTAGATTGGATTGATTAATTGAGTAGATCGGCATCAACACGGTTCTTCAGATTAAAGGTGTTGTTGGCTTAATCTTAAACGATTACTTCAGTAATTGAATATAAGATAGATCTAAGGACCTGATGAAGGAGTTTATGTTAAGATAAACGGAAGAGCCTTTGTCCGAATCATATCACTTGGTTGAATAGAGTTGATACCAAACAGATTTGTTGTTCTTTTACTGTTTGGAATACGAAACAAAGGAATTGTTCCAAGTACGTGACTTATTTATAAGTTGGAGGTGTGGGAATACAGACGGAACTAGGTGAACTATAGGGTTAGTTACTTGGTCTCAACTATACGAAGTTAGGTGTAATTTTGTGTAGCGACTTAATCCTGAGAGTATTCAATTCCGGACAAGGTCCCGGGGTTTTCTGCATTTGCGGTTTCCTCGTTAAAAAATCTTTCTGTGTCATTTACTTTTATTTTCCGCATTATAATTGTCTTATTATAGTTAAAGTAAATTACACAAACGTTAATTCCTATTTACTTGATAAGCAATCCTATTGTGTTTGGTTAAGTCCGAACCTTTATATCAAGTAAACATACTTTGTTGTTGTATTGTCTCGATCTCATATCCATGGACGATCACACGAAGTATGAACCGATTAGTTGTATTGTCTCGACTCAGTCCATAGACAATCACTTTCGTAGAAAGGACTTATAGGTAGGAAATTTTTTAGCTTGAGGTATATTTGGGTACCCTCGCCTTTTCAATTGCTATCAGAGCAGGCAAACACGAAAAGATCTAACAATCTGTGTTTGGTGCAATCCAACCTATAAGAATTGAATCTATGTATGATTCAGTTAACGTAGTGGCAGGATTTGACTACTTTACAAGATCGTGGTGGAGATCACGTATGAAGTATGTAATACTCTTATTCCTAAATATGTTCGGAGTCATGCTTATGTATGTCTTGAGTGACTTAATATTCCTTTGGTAAACATAGGATTGTATATCATTTTGTTGAGTAACAATGATACTAAGGCCTATGTAGCAGGTTGTATCTTGAAAATGCATAAGATTCCTCTTATGATTTGTATAAACCATGGTTGTTGTGTTCTTGATAATTATGTAACCTTCATTATATTTTGGATGGCCTACCAAAATATATACATGTACATTTTCAGATATAATTATGTTAATGCTCCGCCATCTAGGATGCGATTTTGGAAAATATGTATTACTTCAAGGAATAAGTTTTCGGTTAATAATTTTATTAACAATGGATTGCTTCATACACCTCACAACTGTTTTAATGAAGCAAGTTATCTTTTGAAATATTATATGGTTTTTGATTCTGATGATATTTTCAACAAATATCATATTTTGTTCAATTTTATCTCTGCATACTCTAGTAAATTCTTGAATAAATTTCAAGTGATATTTTCACATTCTTGTAATAAACGAGTACACAGACTATTGGACAAAAACTTAGAATCAACTCGAAATAAAGATCCAGTCCATAAAAAACCGGTTTTCTAAAAGAAAGACCTAAACACAAAATCGGAATTGTTTCCCCACAAGTCACAGTTTCCGATTTTGAGAGTATTTCCTAAACTAGTTATTTCCGGTTTTTGTTGTCAATCCTTCCTATAAAAGATAATCTCTTGCTATGTATTCAAACATATTGGGGAAGATTGCTCAAAACCATAACTAGGGTTTTTCATATTTTTCCTAGTATGAAAAAAGGGAAATCAAGAATTAAATGCGCTAAACGGATCAGAATTGGAGATATAGATGAAATCAGATTTCCTAACAGAATTGATGACAAACATGAATTTACAAGTTTCGTTGATAGCTCTTGCTTCAGAAAGTACGAAACACTTAAGGGAATGGATTTCACGGCTGAAAAGAAGTTTAATCTTGATGTCTGAAATAAGGACTATGTGAATTTGGTTCAAGAAAGAACTGGGGAAATCTTTTCGATCTTGAAGAATATTAACCTGATATGGTAAGAGTTTTCTATGCCAATATTCACAATATTGATCACAAAAAACTTAGCTTGCGACTTTTGTTGGTCGACGTATCTATTATATTGATCGTAAAACCATTTCTAATGCTATTAAGTAAAATTGAGGAAAGTAATCACCTGATTACCGGAGCTGAAATTGATCACGATACCATTTCAACATGTCTCATTGGAAACAAGGCTGCATGGAAAAATGATAGATTACCAACAAAGAATATACCCTTTCATCTTAAGGTTTTCGGAAAACTTGCTTTAGCAACCATTTTTGCAAGTACAAGAGATAAATCTGTCTGGGATAAGACGTTTACAGAATTTGTTTATTTTATGTTAAAAGAGGATACTGAAATAGATTTGTGCGGTATCATTGTCAGCCAAATGATCAAGATATCAGATTTTATCTCATCTTCTGGTATCAAGAGGAATCTCAGTTTTCCGTGCATAATTACCAACTCTACGAATCAGTCGGAGGAGAAGATTTTGAAGATAGGTTGAGCATTAATGCTGTGACTAATAAGATCATAAGTCAAATGATTGGGATAAAAACCCACTATGATGTTGTCAGAAGAATTTCACCAAATTCTTACAAAAAGACACTTCTTGCTCACCTTGAAAGTTTAGGTAAACAACTTGACTGTTTTCAGAAACAGATGGGCTTCACTGCTCGAAAAGACATAGAGACTCTTAAAGGAATTCAAAATTTTGAATCAGAGTTTTGGGATCAGGAATCAATAATTGAAGAACATCGACAAAAAGCACTTGGTCCAAGGAATGTTCTTCTTAGTGATTAAATTAAAAAATATAGACAATAGTGTTTGATTATTTCAATAAAGTCTTTATGAATAAAACTATCTTATTATGAATAAAATTATTTGATTAGTAATTTTTCTTGTGATAGGTTTTCGGTTTACATAGCCTTTGCTTAATTGCTTTTATCTTATTGCTACGTATGTTTATGGGATGTTTGATTTCGGTTTTACTACCTTAATATTCGATCTCATATATTGTGAACCATTATGGTTTGGGTGACTTTTTGATTTAGCAGGATTAAGTTCTAGCCCATGTTGGTAGGCTTTATCAAAGGATCGGAGGGGTTCTAGTGAAAACAATATGTGAAAAAGTCACAGTATGTTGAATTGTTTTTTGGTTTAGCATAAAAGCAAATGTGTTTCGACAGTTTTCAACTCTTTCTTGCAATTGTTAAAACTGGTTTTCAACCTTTCTCTGGTAAAGGTTGAGGTTTGTTGTTATTCTTTTGTTTATGCATAAGGATGAAAACGTGATGATATTTCGATAACAATTCTCCCTGGACGAAGATGCAATCATATTGGAGAAGTGGATGCGAAATTTGAGGTAACAACCTTGTTAGTTAATTGTTTTCCTGTTTAAGAAAAGGTGTTGGATCCCAGCTTGTTGCTAGGTTGCCAACCAAAAGTTTGAAATTTTATTCTATATTTTAAAATAAAATTATGGAAGAAAAAAAACTAAGAAAAAAAAAATCCTGAGTTTATATTATATATATTTGTTGCTTTTGCTTAAAAAAAATTTGGTTCAATTGATGTTTATTCCATGATGTGTGTGTGGATGTGTGATCCAATTGATTCCGGTTAAGAAGAACTATTGTTATCTTGCTTTATTGTGTGGTATCAATTGTTTAGGCTTACAAAATTTCGGTACAATTGATGTTGTGTGTGATACAATTGGTTCCGGTTAAGAAAAACTATTGTTATCTTGCTTTTGTATGGTAGCAATTGTTTAGGCTTACAAAGCAATTACGGTGCTTTTAATGTCTATGTTGTTTCAATTGCTTTTGGTTGAGGTGAATAATTATGCAAGTTGATTTATGATTGGTTTGTATAAATTATTTATGGCTTAACGAAATAATATGTGTACGGGATGAGTTGTTTAATCCAATTCGATTCCGGATAAGATAAACTAAGTTAATTCTGATCTTAGTTAAGCTTATCGAAGTAAGGTTTCGGTTATTCAAGTCTAATCGAACGCCTAAACAAGAAATGCTAGTTAACTAACCTAGTACTTGTCTTGTTTAAAATTGAAAGGTCTAAGTTTATGGATAATTAGAGCCTGATGAGAAAAATGGAGTTTATCTTTATTTTGGTCTTATCGAATTAAGCGGTTTTTTTAACAATCAGTTTAGCAAAGGTACTAATGTGCTTAGTTGTTTTTGGTTTGCTAAACTAAATTGAAATTTTTTTTCGGAAAATTGTGTCCTTGGTAACATATTGTTGATGGTTGTTTTTAGCCTGGGTTAACATCGTAAAACCTTGCATCTTATCTGACGTCACTCTGCAAGAAAACAGAGCCACGTGTGCTAACCACTCCACTAGCATATTTATTGAGCTGCTCAATATACTTGCATGAAATTTATCCAGACTGTCGAATCCCATATGTTCTGTAAATTTCAGCGTCTCGCGTACATTCACTTAATATAAGTTCATTTGAATGCCTTCTATGATATGTTCTCCGGCTGAACTCTTAATGTTGATACGCCATGACGGCTTGTGTTCCCTCGCAGCAGAGTAGAATGAATCTCCAAGTATCAAGAATAAGATCTTTGCATAAGGTATTCAATCAGAAAAGCATGCTGCTCTCTGGCAACAAACTTAAAAAACTCTTTGTCGACACATAGAATTCAGTCAACCTGACTAACTTGCAGAAGTTAGGGTTTCACGCCTCGCGCAATATACCAGACCTTGCTTGTCAAAATTAAGCCTATTAGGTAATTAAATCCGCCACAGCTAGCACGCCTACCCTCTTTCCATCGACCAATCAGGTGCTTCAAATCCACAACTGGCATACCGCTATGCCGCGGCTACTAGCATGGCACCATGCCACGACTATGCCATTAGCATGCCTCTACACCATGGATACGCCACTGGCAGACCACCAGCATGTTGTCAATGCCGCTATGCAAACAAGATGCGACCATAATCAATGGCCATCTTTCCTCCTGAGATGCAATTCTCAGCCGTACAAATTCGCTACCAAACCGTAAGACTTGTGGCAACTTTTGGCCACAACGCCAAATCCCTTGGTTTGTGCTACCAAACCCTAAATTGGCTACGAAGCCAATTCTTTGGTCATCGTGCCAAAAAGCATGCGCAAGCCATGCCAGTCACGCTACCACGCCTTTGACCACCAATTAAAGGTATCCACGATCAACAGCTACCCTTCCTCTTGAGATGCAAATCTCAGCCGTACAAGTTTGCCACCAAACTTGTGGCAACTTTTGGATGCAATGCCAAATTCCTTGGTTTATGCCAAAACCCTAATTTGGCCGCACCTAAAATATGCGCGAGCATGCTGGCCATGCCACCATGCCACTGGTTTCCAAACGGAAGGTAGCCACGATCAACGGCTACCCTTCCTCCTGAGATGCAGATCTCAGCCGTACAAGTTCGCCACTAAATCGGAAACCTCTCAATCTTAACTTGCCATACGCTATCAACATGTTACACGCTTTCCATGAAAACACTCGAGACATCAAAACATGTCACAAACTGGGGGATTCTCATCAGGGTATTACTCTGGAGGTTTACAGCGTGCGGCGTGCAATACGCTCGTTACAAGAAAGTGTAATAAAATTGAGGCGGTTAGTAATGTCAAGAAATAAGTGGTGAAACGTATCTTCATTATGGAAACATCAATTCCAAGCGTTACCCGTTACCACTTTATTCCACCACTCAACCGCTTCCACTTCTTATGAAGTCAGGGTACGTTTCATTACGACTTGTATAAATAGGTTTCACCTATTTCCACCAAAGGAAAAGTTTTGGTCAGGAGAAAACAACACTTCGAAATCACCTGTTAGCTTTCCGCATTGCTAGCGTTTCACCTTCTGATACGAGTCGTAATACAATCACTCTTCCAGAATCAACTATTCTGGCTTCAACACTCTCTTTGCTTCCCTCCCTAAGACCAACCCTTCTCCTTCACTTTGTGACCGAAGCAAGTCTGGAAAGACCGTTTCTTGGTTTAGGTCGGATTTGTACAGATTGATCTTTCGAATCAAAGTACTCCCGTGCAGTACTCCCGTGCAGTACATTGTTTAGGGTTTAGACTCGTTTCTCACCCACACACACGAAATTACCGAAATCAGCAGAAATGGTTTTCACCCACAAACAATTTGCGACCACAGTGAGAGATTAGTCACTCGGTTACAATATCAATTTCCAATTCCAAGTTTCATTCTTCAAACCAGACATCAAGATGATAGAAGCTAACTATCTCACGGGTTTCAATGGCTCAGTTGTCAGTTATCACACGATGAGAAACGACTGGGGACTTCTCACGAACACAACGGCGTCGCTCATGAAGCTCAGACATGCTGGAAGATGAATTTTGTTGGGAGACTCTAAAAGCGAGTAAGTCTTATTAGACATAGTACACAATCTACTACTTCAGGTTTTCACATTGGAAACCGACAGCCGTGTTATCCCCAAAAATCTCATCCCATACTTTCTACCGTCATACAACATTCACGGTTCCATGACTCCCCTGGAATATTTATGCTACTAATAGTCATAATCAAAACGACATTATCCCAAAATTCATTCCAAAGAATATCCAAAATCCTCATAGGTAACAATCATCTATCAATCCAAAAACCAGAAAATCAAACCATAAACTAGGCGTTTCATTTGCCTTTCAAAAAAAAAACCTAAGCAAAAGAGGTCCAGAAGACAAAAGATGTTTAATGAAAATTATTCAGCAATGGCTTGATCTTCTTAGAGAAAACCTCATTCGCGCTTTGGAGAGCCGCCTGTTTCGGCTTCAACTTTTTGGACAACCTTCCGATTTCTGCGTCATATTGGTTGATCACATCCGGGAGGGGCCTTCGGTCGCCTCAACTTGCAACTTTTGGATCTCGGTGAAAACCTCAATGAACCAGGGAGCTTTGAACTCAAAGTTTAGGCACGTGTCCTGGTGGAACTCCCAGCTCGAGATTACATCCTCAGAAACGGTCTGGATCAGCAACAAACCCTGAGAACACTAGCGCTGAAATCATCCTCGGTACTAATGCTCCTTCCAGTGGAATTAATACGCTACCTGCCAATACCAGCGGCGCGAAAAACGTTCCTACATGTGTTACACCGCCGATCACCAGCGACAAAGCCCCTGCCGCCGCTCCCAACGTTTCTACATGTATGACACCTCCAGCCGTCACCAGAGCCGCTACTACTCCATCACCGGGACGAGAGAATGGAGGAGCCAAAGGAATCCAACCTCCCCTTACCACTTTTGATTTGATGGAAAGACAAAAGGTTCTTGTAGGTCTCAGACAGACATGGTTACAACTCAGAAGGACATACCTATTTTCCTCAAGACGCTATCAAGCGGCTACCACAAGAGTCACGTCCACTCCTTTTTAACATTTGGCACAAGCACTTCAGCAGGATGCGCCTTTATAGATGAAGAGGATCGCTTTTCTCCTAAATGCATAGTAGAAAAGAATCAACAATCCAATTTCATCACACGTGAAGACCAGGAACGACTTCTCCAAAATTGGGGCAAAGAAAATCAGCAACCCTCCTGAGTTCACAGAGACCCTCTTCCCGTCAGGAGCTGCATGATTTCTGCGTACTTCGCCCACAAAATCGTGCAGTCTATGATGAAAATTTATGTGAGATTTTTTATTTCTCCAAGGCGTAACGTCAAGACATATTTGCAGCCCTCAATCGCACTGCATCAGGAAAGCAGCTGTTTCCAGCCATAGAAGCCGTTCCTGAACCGCAACCTCTCTTGGAAAGCACGATTGATAGATGGAACTTGGGACTCCTAACCATTGTTCACTTGAAGGATGTCGAGTTTGACAACATGCTGATTGACGCGGCCTCCAACTTCAACATTACAGCCGTCAAGGCTCTGAGAGTTGCAAAGAAAAATCAAACAGAAGAAGCGTATTCTTTCCCATAAGGAGAAATACACTACTTGCCGACCAACAATATTTGTGACGTCTTCCCATCCCATATCGTATCAATTCGTTTTTTAGAAGTCAAAGGTTAATGGCACCCTCACTGGAGTTTTCTACAGGAGCCGCTTCAATATTCTCTCGAGAAGCCGCCTCCGCTTCCAGAGCCAGAAGCCGCTCCGCTTCAATGTTTCGCTCTGGAAACCGCTTCAACATTCTCTGGGGAAGCCACTCCGCTTCCAGAGACAGAAGCCGCTCCGCTTCAACATTCTCTCGGGAAGCCGCCTCCGCTTCCAGTCCCAAAAGCCGCTCTGCTTCAATGTTTCTCTCTGGAAACCGTTTCAACATTCTCTCGGGAAGCCCTCCGCTTCCAGAGTTAGAAACTGCTCCGTTTTAATATTATCTCGGGAAGCCGCTCCGCTTCAACATTCTCTCGGGAAGCCGCTCCACTTCCAGAGCCATAAGTCGCTCCGCTTCAGCACCCTCTCCATAAGCTTCTCCAGGATCCGAAGCCGAAGCTTCAGCGTTTTGATCCATAAGCTTCAACGTCCTCTCCAAGATCCGAAGCCGCTTCAACGCAGTACTCATTCCTTCCAAAGTTCGTCCCCGTCGCCACCACACTCCTCCCTGTCAAGGATCGTGATCACAACCAGCCAAGGATCGCAGTTGTGGCCACTTTTTGATCCATCTCGCCAAACCTCGTGGTCATGGACAGTTTACTCGCTTACGCATTCAGTCGATCCCAGGGGTGAATCTACAAGGGTGCACCTGGGGTCGTCTGCCCCCACACGTTTTATAAAAAAAAATCTTAAATGTTTCTCGTTTGATATGACCCAGATGCCCCCGCGCCATTTACAACTTTACCAGCATAACAGAGGAATAAACTCAACTTTAATTCCTCAATCAGTAAATTTTACTCCTACGAACCCTCTAACAACTCTGAAATCAACTTTTTTTCAACCCAAATCTCATAATTTATTGCTAACAAAGATGATATTCTTAAGTTTAGAGGGGATATATCAACAGATAAAGATAAACTGGTTATCCTCTTCATCGATTTCGTTTCCAGGTTAGGGTTCTTTACTCCTCAATTTTTTTTTCACTTTTTCATTCGTTCTTCCTCAATTGTAAGTAATTTCTGTAATTTTTTCCTCTAATTGATATTATAGGTGTATTGTAACAATAGGTGTTTCATTTATATTTCAGATTCTAACAAATTTAGGAGAGATTTATTGATTTTAAAAGAAAAAGTGTTACGGCATTTCTACAAACAGCTGTTGTACATCATAACTTGGATTTGTTGTGGTAAGAAAAATTGAAAATTGAGTTTCTTTTACTTAGAATTTTTCTTTAATGGCTTAGTAATAAATTTTTGATTATATTATTTATATGGTTCATGGCTTTATCAATAACATTCAATAGGATTAGTTTCTCATATTTTTGTTTGAATTTTGGCATGATGATGCATTTCTTTGCACAACTTGTACTATCTATATCATCCATTTATACATTTGTATATTGTTTCTAATCATTAATGAAATTTTGATGTTGTGTTCAGATAAATAAGTGTAGAAATGTTTATTGCATATGCCATGGAGAGATTTCATGTTTTAGTTAAAACTTGATTGTATCATTATGTGTTTAACAATCATAGGACACCTCTTTTACTATCAATCAATTCCGTACCAAAAATAGTTAAAGCTTGACCATCATAAAGTTTTTTGTGTTTGTTTTTGGATTTTATCGTAATTCCTTTACCCATTGGTTTGTCATGTTGTATTATCAACTTTAAATGATTTTTAATGTGTGATTTTCATAATTCAGATAAAGATGTCTAGGTACTTCAAGAAAATAAACAAGGACAACAATGAATCAACATTACCTTCGGCCTCGAACCTTCGTACTACAACAACAAATTGTCTACCTCATGGTGCCCGTTCAACTTCCCAGAATATAGCACCGCCAGTTTCAACTTCCCAGAATATTGCACCACCAGTTTCAACTCCCCATAATGAGTCTTCAATAGAAAACAGTGCGAATGAAGACCTATTAGCAAGTCTACCTTCATACCTGGACTGCAACCTCCAATTTTTAATTGTGATCCTAATATCCGAGACCAAGTTCGAAGAGCGTATCTACAAAGAGGTCCTTGTCAGCCAAAAAAACATGCTTATCCGACATCAATGCTCGGTAGGAAGTCAAGAAATTTCTGCAATTCCTGGTTTAATGATCACCCAAGTTCGTTGGAATACAGTGTTGCAAACGATGCAGTTTATTGTCTATGTTGTTATCTGTTTAGGCCAAGCAGTAGTGATTCATTTGTTGGCAAAGGTTTCAGAAATTGGAGGAAGAAATACAGGTTGCACCATCATATTAGGAAACGCAACAGTGCACACAACATTGCTTTGAAGAACTGCGTGGCGTTACTTAACCAGAAGCAACACATTGATTCAGTTATTTTCAAACAGTCATAGGAAACTTAAAGGGAGTATAGGAAAAGGTTAAGGGATTCAATTAATTATGCTCGGTTTCTTTTACGACAAGGACTTGCATTTCGTGGCCATGATGAAGATGAAGAATCACATAACAGAGGAAACTTTATAGAGCTCTTACAGTGTGTTAGAGCATAGCTCGGTCAACCTCGCATGCGTTGCTATATCAAGCATGTTTGTCAATGTTAGTGATCAAAACTATAAGTCTTGATTTTTATCCTATTTAACTAAGTCTCGGACTAGGATAGGAAAGTGTAGTAAGCTCAAGGACTTCATGGCGATTCAACGACAACGACGAAGATCTACACCAAGGAACCGTGGAACTTCATCAACAAAAAGGTATGTGGAGACTTGAACTTATCTATCACTCGAAAGTATATCTATTCTTCTCCTAATTCTTGAGACATAAGTCGTATGTTATATATATATAGACTAGATCATACACACTTGACATTTCGAGCTAAGTATTCAATGCTTATCTTGTTTCTCGAAATCGTGTGTTGGTAAAGCGTTTCGCTTTGATCGAGTTTCTCTTTACCTAGTGACGAAAGTCATGAAACATTTCAATTGTCTTTGAAAATTGCTCTGACGAGAAAGGTTGTGAATAACGACTGAATAACGTCCTCTGAGAATGTTTCACTGGTTGAAATGAGAGTTTAGATAACATAACCATGTATTCCTTGAACCGAAGTTTTCGAACTTTTTTGAGCAAGAGAAATCGGTAGGATTGTGGAATTGGCTTGCCCAGTCCGCAAACTGACGGAAGTTTTCATCCCGAGAATTTCTGCTGGATTTTCCTATAACTCGTTTGCGTGTTAAGTCCGCGAACCCAGTCCGCGAACTGGCGGAACTTCTCTTCCCGAGAAATTTTGCTGAGTTTGGAAAACTCAACCGATTGAATTAAGTCCGCGAACTTGTTTGTGTACTTAATAGGTTATGATCTAAAGATGAGCTCTGAACATGAATCATTAAATTACTAAGGAATGCCTTATGCAAACCGTGGATATAATGTTCATGAGACGATTCAATTGAATCGTATCATCTTTGATTCAATTGTGTCATAGCAATTGATCACTCTCTAACTAGTTCACTTGAGTCAATTGAAATAGTTATGGTAAAGACGAACATGATTAATATGAGATGCTCATATGGTTGACCTTTTGGGTTATCATGTTGAACCAACATATGCGTACACGTTTGGGCATGGTTCTCACGAACCCAGTAGGCGTTTACGAAGTGTGTATGACAAGCTGTGATTTCGATCTAATGGTTGAGAAATATTAGCTTGAATCTAAATCAGGTTTTCATCTAAAGGCGAATATCGATTGCTTTGTACCTAAGGCAAAACCCTGATTTGAAGACTATATATATGAGACATCTAGCTTGAGAAAAACCTTAATCCCCACACGTCTGTGTGATACTAGTGCGCTCACTAGAGTCGATCTACATTAACCCTTGATTTTCTTCTCTAAAATCAGGTTAGCGACTTAAAGACTTCATTGGGATTGTGAAGCCATACCGATACTACTTTTATCGTAGTTGTGTGATCTGATCTTGCATCTTCTATCGTAAGAGTACAATATTTGATTGGCTTGAGATCGTGAGTGTTCTCCGATAGGCAAGATAAAGAAGTCACAAACATCTTCGTCTCACTGTTTGTGATTCCTCGACAAACCGCTTGTGTAGTCAGGAAGGATTGTTGTGAGGTGATTGATTAATCTAAGTTGTTCTTCGAGAATATAAGTCTGGATTATCAATTGGTTCATGTTACCTTGATTTTACTATAAAAGACGGAACAAAACTTAGGGTTTATCTGTGGGAGACATATTTATTCCTCTATAGACTTTTCCGTGTGAGACAGATCTGTTTATTATCAAGTCTGTGATTTTGGGTCGCAGCAACTCTTTGTTGTGGGTGAGATCAACAAAGGGAATCAAGTACGCAGTTTTCTGCTGGGATCAGAGGCGTAGGAGTACAACTGTACCTTGTATCAGTGGGAGATTGTTAGGGGGTTCAACTATAGATCAGTCCGAAGTTAGCTTGGAGTAGGCTAGTGTCTGTAGCGGCTTAATACAGTGTGTATTCAATCTGGACTAGGTCCCGGGGTTTTTCTGAATTTGCGGTTTCCTCGTTAACAAAACTTCTGGTGTATGTGTTATTTCTTTTCCGCATTATATTTTATATAATTGAAATAATACAAGTTGTGTGTTAAGATCATCAACTTCTCTAATACAACCTTTGGTTGTTGATTGTAGTTGATTGATCCTTGGACATGGTCTTTGGTACCATCCAAGTTATCTCTCTTTGATAAAGACTCCCAGATTTCTATTTGCTTGAGTAAAGATCAAATCGAGAGTTTGAGATAATAAATCCTTGAGATACTTTTTATCTAGATTGAGTCTGACTGTCTAGTTGATTCTCTAGCAAAGTGTTTCGGAGTTTGTCCACACAGATTGCTAAGCGAAATATTGGGTGGTGTTGTTAGATCCCCGCTTTTTCAATTGGTATCAGAGCAGGCAAACACGTTAAAGACTTCATCAGTCTGTGTTTGTAGCGATCTGACTCTGGACAAAAGTGTTATCTCTGTAAACGTACCACCAGTTCTCGATGGCTCAAACTATCTATGGTGGAAAGTTGCTATGCGTACATTTCTTCAGTCGCGTGACTTTCAATCATGGATATGTGTTGTTAATGGTTATGAGACTCCTGTTGTTATGGAAAGAGATAGTGTTGTACCAAAATATTTATGCATGTACAATACTGCCGAGTTAGTTGCGGCAAGGCAAAATCCGACGGGTTGAATGACATTCTGCATGCTATTATCCCAGATCTTAGACATCATGTGGCATCATGCACCACGTCTAAGGAAGCTTGGGATATTTCAGAGAACGTATTCGAAGGTGATCCCAGTGAAAAGGAAGCCAGGCTTCAAAATCTTAATTCCGAATGGGAAGATCTTTATATGGCAGAAGATGATTTGTTCGTCGATTTTTATCACAGACTGTCTGAAATTGTTAATGCATCATGTGCATTGGGTAAGACCATTCCTGAAAAGGAAATTGTGATGAACATCCTTCGATCGCTTCCATCCAGATACGAATCTAAAAGACATGCCATCGTTGAAGGAAATAACCTTAATACTCTTTCGCTAAACACACTTGTCGGAAAAATTAGAATTTTCGATCGCGAATACATGTCAAGAGATGACCATGATTTATCAAGTTATCATGAAACTTCTCCTAGTCGGAATACATGTCGTTCTAAGTTGACGAACGAGAATAATGAGAATTGCTTTATCTCTACGTTGTCTCTATTTATAAAAAAACTTATGAAAATTCTCAGACGTAGCAAAAGAAAGTCTCAAAAAGAAACTCTATTAGTCAATGTAAAAAAATAAATGTATCCAGAAGAGCCGTACTAATGAAACTGGTCTTATGACTGTTCAAATCTCTTCAAAAAATTCTGAAACAGAGGTAAGAGAGATAACTAAAGCATGGATGAATACTCTTGATTACTGTCCAGAGGAAGTCTATGATAGCTCTTATAGTCTTTTTGCTGAAAGTCATCCTCATGATTCCATTATTACATGTCCATCTGTGTCTCATGAGTTAGATCAGCAAAACTCTTCTGATTTTGTGTTGGACTCTAGGAGTTTCTCGGAAAAGACTCTACCAAATCTCATTGCTCAATTGATTTCTTCTCAGGATCAACTCAGCACGATAAATCAGAAACAGTCCTGGCAGTCTATTTGTTATACGCCTAAAAAGAAAAATAAGTTTGTCTGTCGTCAAAAGGTGTTTTCAAAAGTAGTGCAGGATTTGCAGAGATCAGCAGTCAAAATTATTAAAACTGCAATCACAATGGATAGGAAACATATTCGTGTGTATAAGCAGAATCCTGGTGCAATTGATGGTTTCTCTCATTGCAAAGGTGTCCCCAATCCAAGCTTGGATTGGAGGCCGTGTGCTCAGTAACCTTGTGGAATGATTCTTGTATCTTCTCTTCATATACAAGAATCATGATTTACAAGAGGACTGTATTATAATTTTGTCTTTGTGTTTACCTAGTCTTGTTCGTGAATGGTTCCAGCTGTTTGGATAACTAACATCTGTTAGGGTTTGGTAAAAGGGGTGTTCTTGGAATTTCTACACCTTTATCCATGTTTAAATGCTCCTCCTCTTCAGCTTTTTCATTTCATCTTCTCTACCATGTCCTCCTCTAGTCTTTCAAGTAAGGAAAGTGATGTACGGATTGTTATGTTTCCTTCAAAGAAGATTCGCTTCGACTCTTCTGACAATGAGATGTGCTATGATAAGCATGTCTCTTCTTCTGAGGAAAACCCTACTGTCTCTCAGTTTGACAAGCTCTCCTTAACCATGAATCTCGTTTTGGAACAAGTTCGTGCTCTGAAGAATGAACTTGAAGGTTCTTCCAAAAGGCTTGAAGAGAAAATGGATAGCCTTGAATCGAGGATTGATCTAATCGAAGATGAGCTTGAGGAATATAGAGAATACGAGAAGAATCAAGGTAAGTGAAATGATTCCTAAGAGGTTATAATAAATGCCTAGGATGTCTTCTTTTTAGCTTAGTTGGAAGAATAACTAATGCTTTTGAATAACGATGATTATGACTACACATAGCTATTATTTGTTTCATTCTCTTATGTTATTTTTAGGTTTATTGGTATTAAATTCTAAAAATATTTGGAGGATGATGGTTTGCAATATTTATTCTTGGTTTGATATACTGCAATATTTTATGGGATATGTATTGTTTCCGTGCATGAACTTGAAGGTCCCATATGTTTGTCAAAAGTAATGTCGTTCATGAATCGGTATTCTTATTGGTAAAATAACGAATGAACTTTTGATATATACAAGAGTTATGCCTATGCAATCATGTATGTGATGGAAAATAGGGTTGAAATTTTGTTTGAACAAGGATAAATTCTATTATATTGTTATGTATTTAATGATGCAAAGACAGAATAGATCCTTGTATGGTTATCCACGGTATAGATCTTCATTGATACATTTTTATGTATTACCGTGAAGGCTCCATTGTGTGTCTTATGTTGAGCACGATACAACTAAGTCGATTGTTATTGGCATGGTTTGTTATTCCGTGAGATACTATATGTTGAGCATTAGGAACTAATTAATCATCCTTGATTATTTAGTTTGTACTCCATAAGCCTTCTTTCTTATGTTGAGTACACATACGATTGAGGTTGTCATGTCTTATGATAATCTTAGTCGGGGCTCCATAATATCTTATGTTGAGCACAGAATAATTAAATTGATTACCTCGGTGATTAGTTTGGTTATTTTTTTGTATTCCGACTAGATTAATTATAGGTTCTCTTGTAATTAATCCAATTGAGTTTTCATATATTCCACAAATTCTTGTGTTGAGTATATGAACGGCTATACAAATCATGCTCTATTGGTTATTGTAGTCATATATTCTGTAAGGTATTCCTTATGTCGAGTATCCATATATTCCGTAAGGTTCTCCTTATGTTGAGTATTTGAACGGTTAAGTTATTCACCTCCATATGATTAACTTGGTCGTAGCTCCGTAGGTTTACTTATGTTGAGCACTTTCAATTAAATTGATCACTTTTGTGATTTTGATTTAATTGCGTATTCAATTAAAATATTCATAGGTTTACTTGTGAGTATTTTGTTTGAGTATTGGATATAGAAAATCATTCGCGTGGTTTTTGGTGTCTAAATTCAAAATCCTTCTTTTCTTTCGAAATTAAGGTCGCTCATGTTGTTCTTTCGGGGATGGCATCAAATGGGGGAGAGTTCTTTTGAACTAGTGCTTAATGGTAATATCTTGTGGGGAGTGCGGCTGTGGAATTTTATAGGGGTTATCTTGTATCTTTAAACTCCTTGATGAATGTTGTTAGCTTCGGCTATAAGATTGCATCTAAATAAATTTGGTATGTTTTTTCTCTTTTAGTTTATGAAATGTCTCTTATGAAAATTTCATTATGAACCCGTTCATGTACCTTTGCCAATTTTATTGACAAAAAGAGGGAGAAATATTGTAGTTTACACTACATATACATATGGTTTTCGGATCATTGTGTAAGGGGGAGTGGTTTCCATGATCTATATGGAGTATTAACTAAGGGGGAGTGATACATATCACCGTAGTATTATTGTTAAAGTCATGATGCAATTGGACTTTGATGTTCATAATAATATTATGACACTGTATAATGATGATTGAGAATCTCGAGTTCTCTCATTGTTGTAGCTATGGATCTTCAACAACGGTGATGCTAAATTTACAACCTTTGGGATCATTGGAGTACTTGGAAGGACGAAGATTTCAAGGAACGTTGAAGATTGGACTATGGAATAGGAGGCACTAAAGTTTATCTTTTTTGTATTCCATATGTATAATAGTTTTTCACTAAAATTGATAAAGGGGGAGATTGTTAGAGCATAGCTCGGTCAACCTTGCATGCGTTTCTATATCAAGCATGTTTGTCAATGTTAGTGATCAAAACTATAAGTCTTGATTTCTAGCCTATTTAGCTAAGACTCGAACTAGGATAGGAAAGTGTAGTAAGCTCAAGGACTTCATGGCGACTCAACGACAATGACGAAGATCTACACCAAGGAACCGTGGAACTTCATCAACAAAAAGGTATGTGGAGACTTGAAATTATCTATCACTCGAAAGTCTATCTATTCTTCTCCTACTTCTTGAGACATAAGTCGTGCTATATATATAGACTAGTTCATACACACTTGACATTTCGAGCTGAGTATTCAATGCTTATCTTGTTTCTCGAAATCGTGTGTTGGTAAAGCGTTTCGCTTTGATCGATTTTATCTTTACCTAGTGACGAAAGTCATGAAACATTTCAATTATCTTTAGAAATTGCTCTGACGAGAAAGGTGATGAGTGCTAAAAAGTGCATATTTCTATATATTTTTCTTGGCATTTAACTCATCTTTTGTGCATTAATTCTACATTTTATCCCATATTCTGTATTTTCATTGTTTTCAAGAATAAATATTTTTATTAATTAATTTTGCATTTTTAGGTAATAAATAAAGTTTGGATGAATAGCGGAGCGAAAAGAGCAGAAAAGTAGTGAAAAGCCGGGAGGAATTACACAAGGAAGCCGCGAAGAATGTTGTGCACAAGACCAAAAGGCTAGAAGTGGGCTTGAAGAGGAAGAATTGTTCTTAAAGAAGATATGGGCTTGGCATACCCAATGCCCAAAACCCTCACCCAAGTCCATTTCCTATATCCATACCCGTTTCCCTTTCTAGCCGTCAGATTGCATCATCTCAGCATCCTACGGTCGCAGCATCGCCATTACATCAAAGTCTGAAGATCCTGTCTAACACTACAGCACCTAACTCCATCTTGAGCCGTCAGTTTCGTTGTATCAGGCATCCAACGGTCTCTCTTGATCTGTCTCCATCTCGCCGTTAGATCCGTCCCAGAAGATATTATCCCACGGCTCAGCTTCGCAAGACATCAAGATTTGTTGTACCCGCCTCACACTCGAATAACCTAACCTTATACCCAAAACAAACACACCCTAGCCCAAAACCCATCGAGCCATCTCCTTCTTCCCCTCTTCTGCAACAGCGACGCTGTCTCCATCACCACCATCTTCTCCCCCAAATCACTCAATCACCACCATCTTCTCCCCCCAAATCACTCAACCACCACCACTCGAGCCATCATCACTTCTAACAACCAAGACATACTTTTCTAGCCACTTATTACATCACCTCCTAATCGTTTCATCTCACAGGAACCCTAGGTTAGGAGTTGATGAAATAGGTGAGGTTAGAGGATAAATCGAAGGCATGGGTAGCATCAGCAGACGACAAGGAAGCATGGGTGAGAGCTATCAATCGTTTTCAGAGATTAGGTAAGGATTTTTTGTAAAACCCTAATTTCACTGATTTGGGGATTTTGGAATTTTTTTGTTGTAACTATAAAAGGGTGTTAGGGGTTGTAAAATTCGGCATCTCTGGACTAGCCAGTAGACATTTGAAGAAATTTTCATTACAATTTCAAATTCAGTCCCTTTATCACAGTTGATTTTTGAATGTTGTGTGTTGTGTTTGAATTATCTTGTATGATGAATGCTTGTGTATGTAATATGTTGAGCATGAGCTAAGTAGCATTAAGCTAAGGCTCAGTTGAAGCCTTATGCACTGTCAAATGACAAGTTGCTAGGATAGTTAACTCCATGCCCTGTTTTGCTTGAGCAATTGGAAGAAACTAATGCTCATAGTGCCTGTGATTGACTGTTCTGTCAAAAGACAGTCAATACTAGGGGCAAACTAATGAGCAAGTTAGTTCTCTTCCATTTCTAGATGCATAGGATATTCAACTCAACCTAGAAATATGTTGTTTGATTAGGACACAAGGTGGATTCTAAGCCTTGGCTTAACCACAAATCCTTTACAATCACTTATAATTTCAGTTCTATTTTGTTCCCTGCTAAATTTACTTTCCTTCACTGTTTTTCTTGCATTTTGAAGCTGTTGTGCACTGAAATCAGTGCACAAACTCCCCCTGCCCTTGGCTTACAGCCTTGGTTCCCTGCTATTTTTATTTTATATCCTCTGCCATTTAATCTTTGCTGTTTTGCCATCTTGTGTTAACTGCTTTGGTTTGTTAACTGTTTTGGTTCTTTGCATCTGCCATATTACCTTGCCTTGCTCACTGCCATAGTGCTTTGCACCCATTGATAGCTTAGGATAATTTCTTGTATGCTCCCACTCCCTGTGGACTGATCCCATTCTTACTTTCTATACTAAAACTTGACCTTGTATACTTGCAAGTCTTTTGTGTGTCGTTCCCAAGCACACCAAGTTTTTGGCGCCGCTGCCGGGGAGTGGTGCTTGCTGCTGCTGATTTCCTTTGCTGTCCTGACCTGCAATCATTGCAGCAAATCATTGCATACTTGCACCAGATCATTGCAGCATAACCTCTGCAATCGTTGCACTGCAATGATTGCAACTTCTGTTTAGCCTCTTCACTATCATTGCACACTGCTTGTGCAATCATTGCAGTTCTGCCTTGCTATCATTGCACTACAATGATTGCACTGTGATCATTGCACTGAGTTGTCTGAGCTTCTTCACTATCATTGCAGGTGCCACTGAGTTGCTGCAGAGCTGTGTTGCTGGCCACCTGAGCTGGGCTTCGCCAAACTTTGCAACTGGGCTTAGTCACCTGCTGCTGCTGGGCTCTGCCTTTTTCTGTTGCTGGGCTCGTGATCTTCTGCTCCTGGGCTTCGCAGCTGATCCTCCTGGGCTCGTGTTGCTGAACCAACTCCAACTGTTGCTGGGCTTGGGCGTGAGCTACTTAGGACGATCCTAAAGCCCAACTGGGTGTGCAACTAAAAGGGGACCAAAAGCCTATTTTTGGGCTTCCCTCCAAAAATCAAGTAAGCCTAACCCATGAGTTAACCCACTTGGGCCTCATTTAAATTCAAATTCGGGCTTGTAATAATTAATTTAATTATTTTATTTGGGATTGTAATAATTTTTATTTTCCTTTATTTCTTTTTCTTTTTTTTTTATTGGGATTGTAATTATTTTTTTGTCTTTATCTTTTTCTTTTTCTTTTTCTTTTATGGGCTTGTCTTAATTATTATTGTTTTTATTTTCTTTTATGGGTTGTGCTAATTTATGCTAGGTTTAGTTCAAAAAAAAAAAAAAAATTCCAAAGCCCAATTTTAAACCAAAAACAAAATCCCTTATTAAAACCAAAACCCACTCAAAACCAAATCATCAAAACCCATTTTAAACCAAAATATTGGGCCTTTTTTGTGGTCCAAAATTGTTTCCGATTGCTCTGACTAAAATGTTAGTTAAGGTACCTGCTAGGACATGATTGTGACCTACAGAGACCAAACAAACAGACTTGTTAGAATTAACCCAGACGAACCTATCAAAATTCTAAGTTCTGAGGGAGACAGTCCAGATCAACCAGAAACAATGGGAGAACCCCGTACACTCAAGGATTATATGTACCCAACGAGAACCAGTCAACCTTCTTGTATTGTGCTACCCGAGGTTAATGGCCATTATGAGCTGAAATCGAGTACAATACAAATGCTTCCTATTTTTAGAGGTGTTGAGAATGAAAACCCTTATCACCATGTGAGAGAATTCGAGGAGATTTGTGGAACTCTGCGTTTCACTCAAATGCCCGATGAAATCCTAAAGTTAAGGCTCTTTCCTTTCTCCCTGAAAGATAAGGCAAAGTCCTGGCTGTATGCTTTACAGCCTCAATCCATCATGACATGGGATGACCTCATAAAGGAGTTTTTCAAAAAGTTTTTCCCAAATCACAAGACTGCGACAATTCGTCAAAGTCTAAATAGCTTTGTGCAATTAGAGGGTGAGACCTTAGCTAGATACCTGGAGAGATTCAACGAATTATTGCTCCAATGTCCCCATCATGGTTTTGAAAAATGGAGACTTGTGCAAATTTTGTATGAAGGTCTAGATGTGTCCACCCGAACAACTGTTGAGTCGATGTGCAATGGTCTATTCGTAGACAAAACTGCTGATGCGTCTTGGGACTTCTTGATTGAAGTAGCTGAAAAGACGCAACAGTGGGAATCCATCCGTGAACCCAGAAAGACTACATCAGAAGCTAAGGCTTTTAGGATTGAAGCAAATTTCGAGGGAAAAGCAAACATGGCATCAATAGTTAGGAGATTAGAAGAGTTAGAACTACATAAAAATTCAAAACCTTCCACCACTACTCTCCGAGAACATGTCGCTTCGTCTGTATGTGCCGCTTGTAACGATCCCAACCATCAATTCCAAAATTGTCCCGATTTGCTTGCAGTCCAGGAATCTAGGCTTGAACAGGCACATGCCATGTTTCAAAAACAAGAGCATAACCCCTATTCACAGACCTACAATCCAGGATGGAGAAACCACCCTAACTTTTCATGGTCCAAAGGACCCACTCAGGGAGGACCATCTCAACCCAATCAGAGCTATCAAAACAATCAGGGATATCAGAAAATCAAGGTTATCAACACCCGAGAAACCCTCAACAACAATCAAACCCTCAACAATCATATCCTCAACACAATACCGACAAGAGACTATCCAACATCGAGGAGATTGTCCAGAGTCTGGTGCAAAGTCAGAAAAGTCTTGATCAAAAGATGGGTCAAATCTGTGATTCCATAAGTGAGAGAGAAAAGGGTAAACTTCCGAGCCAACCCCAACAAAATCCAAAGAGTATATTTCAAACAGGCTCATCATCCTGCAAGGAAACCTCTCCCGATCAAGTACATGCCATTACCACCCTCCGAAGTGGTAAAGTCATCGAGAAAAAAGTGGGCGAACCTAATGAATATGATACAAATTCCACGCTGTCTCCACAACCCCAGAAAACCAAAGAATCTGAGCAAGTTGGAAAGCCTGACAATTCTACCGCTATGAATGTCCCTTTGCCAACTCATTCTCCTGTTGCCCCATTTCCTCAGAGATTGATCTATCAACAGAAAAGTACCCATTACAATGAGATGTTAGATCTGTTCAAGAGAGTCAACATCAACATTCCTTTTCTTTAAGCAATCAAGCAAATCCCTGCTTATGCCAAATTCCTCAAAGACTTGTGTACTCAAAAGCGCAAGCTCAATGTGCACAAACGTGCTTTCTTAGCTGAGCAGGTGAGTTCCATCATTATGAACAAAACTCCACCCAAGTTTAGGGATCCAGGATGTCCAACAATTTCTTGCACTATAGGAGAACACACGGTCAATAAAGCGTTATTAGACCTGGGTGCAAGTCTTAACCTTATACCATATTCTGTTTATGAGCAGTTAGGTCTTGGGGAGTTGAAGCCAACATCTATCACTCTCCAACTGGCAGACCGATCTGTCAAGATTCCTCGTGGATTGGTCGAAGACGTTTTGATCAAGGTTGACAAATTCTATTTTCCCGTAGACTTCATTGTCTTAGACACTCAACCTGTACAAAACCCAGACTGTCACATTCCAGTCATCTTAGGACGTCCTTTCTTAGCTACGTCCAATGCGATTATTAATTGTCGTAACGGAATGTTGAAACTGTCTTTTGGCAACATGACGATAGAATTGAATGTGTTCGATATTAGTCAACAACCTGTGAATCTTGATGATGATGATGTGCATAAATTAATATGATTGAAGGATTAATACAAGATTCGTTGACTAACATTCTATCCGTCGATCCCTTTCAAGCATGTATGGAGAACTTTAACTCAGATTCCTATGATGATGCATACTGTAGTGACGTCCTATCTCTGCTCGAATCTGTACCTCAAATGGACGTCACTGAAAGGAAATATGAAGTGGAACCACCCTTACTCTCTGATTCCAAGCTCATTCCATCCATTGTTGAGCCACCCAAGCTTGAATTGAAAACATTGCCTAGTACGTTGAAGTACGCGTTCCTAGGTTCTTATGATACTTTACCTGTCATTATTTCATCATGTTTAGACACGGAACAGGAAAGTAAGATTTTAGAAGTACTTAAGGAACACAAGGAGGCATTAGGATGGACCATCTCAGACCTCAAAGGAATAAGTCCTACCATTTGCATGCACCACATTAATCTCGAAGAGAGTGCCAAACCATCTAGGGAAATGCAAAGGAGACTTAATCCTAACATGAGAGATGTAGTCAAAGGAGAAATCCTGAAACTGCTTGATGCGGGTATCATATACCCAATTACCGATAGCAACTGGGTTAGTCCCATTCAAGTTGTGCCTAAGAAGTCAGGCATTACTGTAGTTCAGAACGACAAGAATGAATTAGTCCCTACTCGTACAACCACAGGATGGAGAGTATGCATCGACTACAGGAATTGAACACAGTAACAAGGAAGGATCACTTCTCGCTCCCTTTCATTGACCAAATGCTAGAACGTGTGTCTGGACACAGTCACTACTGTTTTCTAGATGGCTTTTCCGGTTATAACCAAATTCACATTGCTCCGGAAGATCAGGAAAAAACTACATTCACGTGTCCATTTGGGACGTTTGCTTATAGACGTATGCCCTTCGGGTTGTGTAATGCACCTGCTACTTTTCAGCGTTGCATGATGAGCATTTTTTCTGACATGATAGATAGTTTTCTAGAGATCTTTATGGATGATTTCTCTGTTTTTGGTTCCTCGTTTGACGAATGTTTGAAGCATCTTGCCCTCGTGATATCCAGATGTAAAGAAAAGAACCTTGTTCTAAATTGGGAAAAATGCCATTTTATGGTGAATTCAGGAATAGTTCTAGGACACATCATCTCAGAAAAAGGAATTGAAGTGGATAAAGCTAAAGTTGACCTCATTCAACATCTACCACAACCTCGCTCTGTGAAGGAGATCAGATCATTTCTAGGTCATGCTGTTTTTTACCGGCGATTCATCAAAGATTTCAGTAAAATCTCCAGACCTCTGTGCAGTCTTCTCTCCAAAGATGTTGCCTTCAATTTCGATGCTGCTTGTGTGAAGGCATGGGAGGAATTAAAAACCCTTCTCACCACCGCTCCTATAGTCCGACCACCCGATTGGAAGCTTCCGTTCGAACTTATGTGTGATGCCTCTGATTATGCTGTTGGTGCTGTTTTAGGACAGCGAGTTGATAGACTACCATATGTGATATACTAAGCTAGTAAAACCCTTAATGATGCCCAACTCAATTATTCAACTACCGAGAAGGAATTGCTTGCCGTCGTTTTCGCATTAGACAAGTTTAGATCTTATCTGATAGGGTCTAAGATCATCATATACACAGACCATGCGGCTTTGAAGTATCTTCTTTCCAAGAAGGACGCTAAAGCTCGCCTTATTCGATGGATACTATTATCACAGGAATTCGATCTCGAAATCCGTGATAAGAAAGGTTGTGAGAATGTGGTTGATGATCATTTGTCTAGATTGACTTTAGAGTCTATTGATGAATTTGAGCTGATTAGAGAATCATTACCAGATGAACAGCTGATGTCTATCTCAGACCTTCCTTGGTTTGCTGATATTGTTAACTACCTCACTACAGGTAGGATGCCCTCACGTTGGTCAAGACAAGACCGCTCCAAATTCCTGGCTGAAGTTAAACATTTCCTTTGGGATGACCCATATTTGTTTAAGTACTGCCCAGACTAAATCATTAGGAAATGTGTCCCCAACACCGAACAGAAAGATGTGATATCTTTCTGTCATGACCAAGCCTGTGGAGGCCATTTCAGTGCCAAGAAAACCGCTGCAAAGATCTTGCAGTGTGGGTTCTATTGGCCATCGTTGTTCAAGGACTGCCATGATTACTGTGTTGCCTGTGAACGTTGTCAGAAGCTGGGAAGCATTTCAAGGAGAAACATGATGCCATTGAATCCTATTCTGATTGTTGAGATTTTTGATGTTTGGGGGATCGACTTCATGGGTCCATTTCCCATGTCTGACAGCAAGTTGTACATCTTAGTCGCCGTTGACTACGTCTCCAAGTGAGTAGAAGCCATCGCAACCAGAACAAATGACCACAAGGTGGTACTTTCCTTTTTAAAGGAAAACATATTTTCACGTTTTGGTACCCCGAGAGCTATCATCAGTGACGGTGGTTCACATTTCTGCAATAGGCACTTCGAGTTTTTAGTACGCAAGTATGGAATAACTCACAAGGTTGCTACTCCGTACCACCCTCAGACCAGTGGACAAGTGGAAGTGTCTAATAGGGAAATCAAGCACATTCTAGAAAAGACGGTTAACCTGTCTAGGAAAGATTGGTCAATAAGATTGAATGATGCTTTGTGGGCCTATAGAACAGCGTATAAGACACCAATTGGCATGTCCCCCTATCGTCTAGTGTATGGAAAGCCGTGTCATCTTCCTGTGGAGTTAGAACATCGAGCTTATTGGGCAATCAAGCAACTGAACTTTTCTCTGGACGAAGCTGGAATTCAACGGAAACTTCAACTCAACGAGTTGGAAGAATTGAGAAATGAGGCTTATGACAGTGCCAGGTTATATAAGCAGAAGATGAAGATATTTCATGACAAGCGTATTCTACGCAAATCCTTCACTCCTGGTCAGAAAGTCTTGCTGTATGACTCCCGGTTACATCTTTTTCCAGGAAAACTGCGTTCCAGATGGAAGGGACCGTACCTAGTACGCACAGTTTTCCCTCATGGAGCTGTAGAGCTTGAAGATGTCTCCAACAAGAACATTTTCAAAGTCAACGGGCAGAGATTAAAACCATTCCTTGAACCATTCCCACCCGACACTGAAACAACCAACCTGGAGGACCCAGTCTATGTGGACTAAGCTGGTCCACCCTTGTACATAAGTAGCTGCGTTTTCTTCCCCATTGAAAACCAAAAAGCCTTTTTCCCTAAAAAACCAAAAAGTTTTCACTCCCGACAAAACCAAATTTTTCCCAAAAAGTCCAATCCCATTAAAAACCAAATTTTCTTGTAGATAATGTGTTAGTTAAATTTCCTTTTGTATATATTTTGTGCTCATCCATTGTGACTCCGAATATGTTGGAGTTTTGCCTTGGATAACGGAGTTTTAATTCTGCTTTCGCCGAAATCGGGTATTCTCTCTCCTTTTACTCTACTCAGCATGTCCCTTTCCATATGTTGCATTTTAATTCTTTCCATATTTTTAAACATTGAGGACAATGTTTAGTTTAGGTTTGGGGGTATAGAGTAGATACCACGATAATATGCCATAATTGAAAACAAGAACTCCTTCTTTTTGAAAAATTTAAAAATTCAAAAAAAAAAAAAAAAAAAAAATCATAAAAATGGAGCTCATTTACCTTGAAATGTTGACTCTTGTGCAAATATGTAATTATTAGGAGTCTTAGTCTAGATATTTAGGCACCCTGATTCTAGCACAATTCACATAGTGATAAGAAATTTGCACGCGCACGATCTACCAATACATGTATAGCCTCGATCTTCAAGGTGTTTGATAGGAAGTTAGATTGCCAATCACTTTAGAATACTGAATGAGACTTGACTAGCTTGTTCTTTGGTTGGCTGGGATAGAAGTTGGAGGATACGTTAAGAAAAGCAACCATAGAATTTGACCGGATGCATTCGATAAGGGCCACCTCTTGCTAAGAGTCATGTAATTATGTTTTTTTTTTTGTTCATGTATCAAAAGTGTCATGATGTTGTAAAGATCAAAGTTTTTCTTCAAAAAAAAAAAAAAAAAAAATCAAAAAAATCAAAAAAAAATATCAAAAAAAATATACAAAAAAAAAAATCAAGTATTTATTTATTCTATGTTTTGTCATGTTAAAGACAATAGTTCTCTCTTGTTCCAAAAATAAAAGAGAGTAATCAATGTAAATAAGAGTCATGTAAAGAGTTATCTTTTTGTTGTAAATAGTCTTGTAATAAGCAAGGAGGGTGCAGCCATCGATGTATAACGCGGGTAAACTGAAATATCACCAACTCATTGGGTGAACATTCACAATTCTCGTAAAGCCGGACAGCTAGCTTGGCTTAGAATTCGGTTCTTAGCCTAAAAACTATCTCTTGGTGATTAGTAGTCATAACTTCAGGTCATTCTAGAAACATGTGTAGATACACTTTACACTCTTATCACGTGTCTTTAGTTGTTATCAGTGCTAGGATTGTGCCTTAGATAGCTAGATTGACATCTCCATTTTGCTGTGAGCTACTGTCTTGCACATGTCACATTTGATGGAATCTGAGCTTATATTTTGACCTAGAACTTTGTAGGTACGTTCTAAGCAAACCTTCACGAGACTTCACTCGTCCACTAGGGACACTTAGTGGTTTAAAAGGCTTAGTGCATATGCTAAATGCATTCGAGAGACCAGCGACAGTGGTATAGTAGGATTTCCTTAGTTTTGTTTTACTTGAGGACAAGTAAAATTCAGGTTTGGGGGTATTTGATGAGTGCTAAAAAGTGCATATTTCTATATATTTTTCTTGGCATTTAACTCATCTTTTGTGCATTAATTCTACATTTTATCCCATATTCTGTATTTTCATTGTTTTCAAGAATAAATATTTTTATTAATTAATTTTGCATTTTTAGGTAATAAATAAAGTTTGGATGAATAGCGGAGCGAAAAGAGCAGAAAAGTAGTGAAAAGCCGGGAGGAATTACACAAGGAAGCCGCGAAGAATGTTGTGCACAAGACCAAAAGGCTAGAAGTGGGCTTGAAGAGGAAGAATTGTTCTTAAAGAAGATATGGGCTTGGCATACCCAATGCCCAAAACCCTCACCCAAGTCCATTTCCTATATCCATACCCGTTTCCCTTTCTAGCCGTCAGATTGGATCATCTCAGCATCCTACGGTCGCAGCATCGCCATTACATCAAAGTCTGAAGATCCTGTCTAACACTACAGCACCTAACTCCATCTTGAGCCGTCGGTTTCGTTGTATCAGGCATCCAACGGTCGCTCTTGATCTGTCTCCATCTCGCCGTTAGATCCGTCCCAGAAGATATTATCCCATGGCTCAGCTTCGCAAGACATCAAGATTTGTTGTACCCTCCTCACACTCGAACAACCTAACCATATACCCAAAACAAACACACCCTAGCCCAAAACCCATCGAGCCATCTCCTTCTTCCCTTCTTCTGCAACAGCGACGCTGTCTCCATCACCACCATCTTCTCCCCCAAATCACTCAATCACCACCATCTTCTCCCCCCAAATCACTCAACCACCACCACTCGAGCCATCATCACTTCTAACAACCAAGACATACTTTTCTAGCCACTTATTACATCACCTCCTAATCGTTTCATCTCACAGGAACCCTAGGTTAGGAGTTGATGAAATAGGTGAGGTTAGAGGATAAATCGAAGGCATGGGTAGCATCAGCAGACGACAAGGAAGCATGGGTGAGAGCTATCAATCGTTTTCAGAGATTAGGTAAGGATTTTTTGTAAAACCCTAATTTCACTGATTTGGGGATTTTGGAATTTTTTTGTTGTAACTATAAAAGGGTGTTAGGGGTTGTAAAATTCGGCATCTCTGGACTAGCCAGTAGACATTTGAAGAAATTTTCATTACAATTTCAAATTCAGTCCCTTTATCACAGTTGATTTTTGAATGTTGTGTGTTGTGTTTGAATTATCTTGTATGATGAATGCTTGTGTATGTAATATGTTGAGCATGAGCTAAGTAGCATTAAGCTAAGGCTCAGTTGAAGCCTTATGCACTGTCAAATGACAAGTTGCTAGGATAGTTAACTCCATGCCCTGTTTTGCTTGAGCAATTGGAAGAAACTAATGCTCATAGTGCCTGTGATTGACTGTTCTGTCAAAAGACAGTCAATACTAGGGGCAAACTAATGAGCAAGTTAGTTCTCTTCCATTTCTAGATGTATGCATAGGATATTCAACTCAACCTAGAAATATGTTGTTTGATTAGGACACAAGGTGGATTCTAAGCCTTGGCTTAACCACAAATCCTTTACAATCACTTATAATTTCAGTTCTATTTTGTTCCCTGCTAAATTTACTTTCCTTCACTGTTTTTCTTGCATTTTGAAGCTGTTGTGCACTGACTGTTTTTCTTGCATTTTGAAGCTGTTGTGCACTGAAATCAGTGCACAAACTCCCCCTGCCCTTGGCTTACAGCCTTGGTTCCCTGCTATTTTTATTTTATATCCTCTGCAATTTAATCTTTGTTATTTTGCCATCTTGTGTTAACTGCTTTGGTTTGTTAACTGTTTTGGTTCTTTGCATCTGCCATATTACCTTGCCTTGCTCACTTCCATAGTGCTTTGCACCCATTGATAGCTTAGGGTAATTTCTTGTATGCTCCCACTCCCTGTGGACTGATCCCATTCTTACTTTCTATACTAAAACTTGACCTTGTATACTTGCAAGTCTTTTATGTGTCGTTCCCAAGCACACCAAAAGGTTGTGAATAACGACTGAATAACGTCCTCTGAGAATGTTTCAATGGTTGAAATGAGAGTTTAGATAACATAACCATGTATTCATTGAACCGAAGTTTTCGAACTTTGTTGAGCAAGAGAAATAGGTAGGATTGTGGAATTGGCTTGCCAAGTCCGCAAACCCAGTCCGCGAACTGACGAAAGTTTTCATCCCGAGAATTTCTGCTGGATTTTTCTATAACTCGTTTACGTGTTAAGTCCGCAAACTGGCGGAACTTCTCTTCCCAAGAAATTCCGTTGAGTTTGGAAAACTCAACCGATTGAATTAAGTCCGCGAACTTGTTTGTGTACTTAATAGGTTATGATCTAAAGATGATATCTGAACATGAATCATTAAATTACTAAGGAATGCTTTATGCAAATCGTGGCTATAATGTTCATGAGCCGATTCAATCGAATCGTATCATCTTTGATTCAATTGTGTCATAGCAATTGATCACTCTCTAACTAGTTCATTTGAGTCAATTGAACTAGTTATGGTAAAGACGAACATGATTAATATGATATGCTCATATGGTTGACCTTTTGGGTTATCATGTTGAACCAACATATGCGTACATGTTTGGGCATGGTTCTCACGAACCCAGTAGACGTTTACGAAGTGTGTGTGACAAGCTATGATTTCGATCTAACGGTTGAGAAATATTATCTTGAATCTAAATCAGGTTTTCATCTAACGGTGAATATGGATTGCTTTGTAACCAAGGCAAAACCTTGAATTGAAGACTATATATAGGAGACATCTAGCTTGAGCAAAAACTTAATCCCCACACGTCTGTGTGATACTAGTGCGCTCACTACAGTCGATCTCCATTAACCCTTGATTTTCTTCTCTAAAATCGGGTTAACGACTTAAAGACTTTGTTGGGATTGTGAAGCCAGGCCGATACTACTTTTATCGTAGTTGTGTGATCTGATCTTGCATTTTCTATCATATGAGTACAATCTTTGATTGGCTTGAGATCGTGAGAGTTCTCCGATAGGCAAGATAAAAAAGTCACAAACATCTTCGTCTCACTGTTTGTGATTCCTCGAAAAACCGCATGTGTAGTCAGGAAGGATGGTTGTGAGGTGATTGATTAATCTAGGCTGTTCTTCGGGAATATAAGTCTGTATTATCAATTGCTTCCTGTTACCTTGATTTTACATCACAAGACGGAACAAAACGTAGGGTTTATCTGTGGGAGACATATTTATTCCTTTATAGACTTTTCTGTGTGAGACAAATATGTTTATTATCAAGTCTGTGATTTTGGGTCGCAACAACTCTTTGTTGTGGGTGAGATCAGCAAAGGGAATCAAGTACGCAGTGTTCTGCTGGGATCAGAGGCGTAGGAGTACAACTGTACCTTGTATCAGTGGGAGATTGGTAGGGGTTCAACTATAGATCAGTCCAAAGTTAGCTTGGAGTAGGCTAGTGTCTGTAGCGGCTTAATACAGTGTGTATTCAATCTGGACTAGGTCCCGGGGTTTTTCTGCATTTGTGGTTTCCTCGTTAACAAAACTTCTGGTGTCTGTGTTATTTCTTTTCCGCATTATATTTTATATAATTGAAATAATACAGGTTGTACGTTAAGATCATCAACTTCTCTAATCCAACCTTTGGTTGTTGATTGTAGTTGATTGATCCTTGGACATGGTCTTTGGTACCATCCAAGTTATCTCTCTTTGATAAAGACTCGCAGATTTCTATTTGCTTGAGTAAAGATCAAATCGAGAGATTGAGATAATAAATCCTTAAGATACTTTTTATCTAGACCGAGTCTGACTGTCTAGTTGATTCTCTAGCAAAGTGTTTCGGAGTTTGTCCATACAGATTGCTAAGAGAAATATTGGGTGGTGTTGTTAGACCCCCGCTTTTTCACAGTGGTTGGAAGATAATAATGAGGAAATTAAAGATGTTGTACTAGATAATGCTCCAGGGAATCAAAAGTGATAGCACCAGATATTCACAAAGATATAACCAAGTGTTTTTCTTCTGAAATCCTAAGTCAAATTGTTAAAGAAATTGGTGATGGGCCATTTTCTATCCTCTTAGATGAATTTAAAGATATATCTTCGAAGGAGCAGTTGGCTATAGTCTTGCGATATGTGCACAAAGGCCAGGTAATCGAGCCTTTCTTTGGAGTCGAATATGTCACCAGTACAACTGTCGTTTCAATTGAAGCTATTGCCGATGATTTCTTTTCTCGACATGGATTGAGTATTTCCATATTGCGAGGGAAAGGTTATGATGGGGAAAGCAACGTGAAAGGTGAGTATAATGGTATAAAGGCACTGATTTTGAAAGACAACGATTGCGCGTATTATATGCACTTTTTTGCTCACCAACTGCAGCTAGGGCTGTCAACGGGTCCGGGTCCTCCCGGGTAGTACATGGCCCAGAACCGGACCCGACATATCAGCGTCGGTTCCGGGGCCGTTTCCATAATGTGTTGGCCCAGAACCGGACCCAGTAAAGGTCACGGGTAATCACCGGGTCCGGGTACCCAACGAGTAAAAAAGCAAACTTATATGACTTCCCAATTTTATGGCTCCTGAGTACTGAAAATGGATTATTCAACACCTGAAAAGTGACCATCTTTAACATACATACAGAAGTAGAGTAAACTTAAGCTTAGAATCCTTAGATTAGGAAAATCAAAGTTACTTTCCTAGCTATAAGTAAGAATCTGCCATTATATATGATAAATATTAAATACAAAAGTTGGCAGACATTTTTTTAGCCGATAACTACAAGTAACGCCAGCCCTAATGGCTAATATAGTCTGTCGTATTATAACCACAAAAGTTGACAGACATATCATTCTATAAAGTGTAGAAGCCCCAAAATATAAATGTGTTTCCTTCACAAGTACATATACAAAAAAGAAGGATGTAGTTCACACTTCGCATGTTCTTTGGCTATGCCTATATATACCAAAAAGAAGTTCCAACCAGTTCACTAAAGGTTTCACCATCATATTTCCAATTATTCCTGCAAGAGAAACAAAAACAGTTAATCATATTCCCAATTTTTCCCAATTCAGAAACCACCTCAAAATTATTATCACTACCACATTCTCTACCAAGTTTAAGGAAATACATTATGTAAAGACAATGTGCTACGAGTAAAAAAGTACAAATCTTACATCTTCAACCAAACAACGTGTACAAGTAACCATATCACAATGTGCTTCCGTGATTGCACTCACCAAATATACAGCTAGCTAGGGCCAGGACCACAAGCAAACATTAAAATTCCCAGTAACACGTTGTATGTGCGTTTTAATTGCAACCGCGAAATAACATAAATTTTGTTCCAGAGAATGAACCAACCATGCTGGAGTGGGTGCAGCAGTTAGTACTACAGTTTGATAGTATTAATGACTTTTACCGCTTGCATTAACAAAGTAAACTGCAATATTTTCACTATACTGGCATACTTACTATAGTCGTGATACCACTTTTTGTCGCCCGCTTTCCTAATCCAACAAATAATCCAATATGTAGATTTATACTGTACTAATTATACAGGTATAAGTCTTCAAAATAGATATATAGGCAAGAATATAAAAAGAAATTCAAAGTTCACCGTGGAACGACAAATATTGTATAGACAGACACAAGTCAAACTTTCTTACGAATGTATTTCCTTATACTGTACTAATCACATTTCGACAAAGTTTAAGGAAATACAAATTTGTGCATTCCAAGGTTAGCTGGTTATTTTACCTTAAATTGATAGTCAGTCAGTTAGACAATGTGCGATGTTGCATCATCATCGTCTGACTCGAGCTCCTCCATTGCCTCCAAAAGAGTCTGAAGTGAAGTACTACCTAACCCAAATCCCTCATCTAACACAATAAAATAGTTAGTTGACATACAAGAACCATAGTAAATGAATCACTAACTAAAATTGATATAATAGAAAACATGAATTGAATATGTTACTTACTCTTCAGCGCACTTCTTATCCAATCTTGTGTGCATATCAGAGCTTCAATTGTTTCTGGAAGCATTGAAGAACGAAATTTATCTACAACTCTACCACTGGTGCTGAAAACAGATTCAGAAGCCACCGATGACGCAGGAATTGCTAATATATCACGAGCTATCACTGCTATAATTGGATACATTGGTCCATGAAATTTCCACCACCCCAAAACATCAAAACTAGAATCATTCAGATCAATACCACTTCCTTTTCTAATAGGGTGAACATCAGCTGATAGGTATTGCTCTAGATCTGTGAGAACAACGTCATGTTGTGAACTTTCTTCCAGAAATGCCGTCAAACCTTTCCTTCTAGAGGTAAAAGAACTTTGAGAAGATGAAGTACTACCACTACTACCAACTGAATCTTCCATGTTCACTTGATTTGTCGAAATGTTTGATGAGTATACATGAGCTGAAGAAGCATAACGTGTTTCATATTCATTATACAATCTTTTCAAGACTTCCATAACTTCTAACTTCTTCTCCTCGCTGTTACCAGGATATATTAATGGGAAATAGTAATCCAATAATTTCATTTTAAACCGAGGATCTAAAATGGAAGCTATTGCAAATGTTTTACTAGTAAGTTTCCAATATATTTCAAACTTTTTCATCATATTCACTGTCATTTTTGAGATTAATGCATCATCGGAATCACACCACTCACGAAGTTCTAAATACAAAGAACAAGCAGTATCAAAATAACGATTAACTGTCACGTATGACGTATCTGAAAAGAGGATGGTGACTTCATAAAAGAACTTCAAGCAAATTGAAAGACTACTTGTATTCTTCCAGTATTCACTCGTTGGAGCAACATTAAGAAAATCAGGTTCAATCTTCCCGAACCGGTTAAATGCTTCCCGAAATAGAAGTGTTGTTTCAAGCATCAAATAGGTAGAATTCCACCTTGTATCAACGTCTTGAATCAACTTTTTATCAGGAGCATTGACTTGCAAGCAAACTTCTTTAAATTTTTGTTGTCTTTGTGGTGAACCTCTAATAAATTTCACTGAATTTCTAATTTTCTGTATTTCTTCTTTAATTTGCAGCATCCCATGATCAACAATAATGGAAACTACATGAGCAGAACATCGAACATGGAATAATTCCTCATCCAAAAGTAATCCATTATCTGGTTTTAGCTGAGAAAGAAGTTCACTTACCACTACTTTGTTAGTTAAAGCATTATCCAGCGTAATTGAAGCTATCTTCCTATCTATATTCCACTTGTACAACTGCTCCATCAGTACCTTTGCAATGTTAACTCCAGTGTATTGCCCATCCACAACGTTAAAAGATAAAATTCTCTTCTGAATCTTCCATTCTTCATCAACATAGTGAGTTGTCAAAGCCATATAACCTATATTCTGAGTGGTACAAGTCCACATATCAGTAGTAAGGCTTATGCGACTCTGTACCTTACTAAAAATCTCGTACAAATGCTTATTTTCCATTTGATAAATATTTATGCAGTCTGACTTCGTAGTGTTCCGCTTCACAAGTTTAATATTGGGTTGTAATGAAGTCAGCACCCTTCTAAAACCAATGTACTCTACAAATAAGAAAGGGAGTTCATGCAAGATAATCATTCTTGCAATACAATCACGAGTTACTTCTTGGTTAAACTTAAAGTTGTAAACAGCTACTGACCCATCTTGTGTTTCACTAGCTTTCAAGAACATTTGGTTAATTTGATGTTGTTCTCCTTTGTACGCCATAGAACTATTTAGATGTTTCCTCAAACTGCTTGTCCCATTTTTGCTCTCCGCACCAATATTCCTCTTGTAGTGCTTGCATTCTCCGTGTGTTTTCCCTTTTATCAATACCTCTTGAAATTCAGCCCAATACTTTGAGGTTCTTTTGCGTTTACGTGTAGGTGACGGAACCACATCTGTTGTTGCTGCTTCTATATGATCAGAATTATCAGAATCACTTGACTCACTGGCTACAGTTTCTACTTCTTTCGGCTCTGCTGATTTTACAACTTTACTCTTCTTTGCAGCCTTCGAAACGGCAGCTTTAGGAGGCAGCATACACGGGGATTTCGAAACGGTAACTTTAGTCTTCTTTACAGGAACATAATGATCACCAACACTACTTCCTGTTTGACTTTTCATGTTGCCTCTGCAAGGAAAGACCAACAAACATTTGTATCAGCTTATCAGGTGTCATAAAGTATAAACGATAATAAATTTAACAAGCATATACAGTAAGAAAAAGACAAATGTTCCAAGCATATACGCATAAACAGCATAGCATCAACCACATACAAGGAATTAGTAGTTTATGACTTAATTGCCAAAATTGCAGTAAAAGACTTGCTCTTGTGCATGTTTGCTGCAAGCTACTGAAAACACCCAACCTTCAAGCTCTGAAAATCTCAAATAAGCAAACAAGCAAGTGGGTATGGGGCGTGTCACGGCCTCATGGGCATTTACAGTAAAAAATCCGTATTACTGTCTTTCCTTGTATTCTCTCTCTCACACTCTCACACTCTCTTTTACTCTCACTGACTCTATGTGCATTTTCTACTTTGGACCCCCATACATACTCTTTCTTTTTTCATTCATTTCCCACTTCACTCAGACTGAAAAATCACTCTCATCACTTACTTTCTCTGATCAAACAAACCACTCTTTCATACTCTCCCATAATAACACTCCTCTCCTCTCCTACAAGCAAAGCAGTGTCTCTGAATAAATAACAAGAGTGTGAAAAGAAAAGAAAATAAATCAGAACAAAACCCTTTCTTTCACTCATTGATTTCTCACAAAAACAACCATAGAGTTCACATATCATTGAGATTATAGGGATACCCATTCAAGCATAATAAGTTTGCCTTGTCTGTGCAAGAGAAATCATCAAGAACAAGGAAAAAAATTGATACAAAATGAAAGAAATTAAACAATAGACTAATAAGAGATGAGCGATTCATTTCAACTAGACAATTATTAGATAAGAAATAGTACAATAACTAGACACAACAACAAATCTAGGCCGGCCTGCTTGACAACTCTACCCACAAATCTAACTTCACTAGCAGCAACAATTAGAGACATAAGTTCAATTATTGAATTTAGAGAAATTGAGCACACCAAATACTGATTAAAATTGAGAAATTGAAAGATACCCACTGATTAAAATTGAGAAATTGAAAGATACCCACTGATTAAAATTGAGAAATTGAAAAATACCCACTGATTAACCTTATCACCACCCATTATTGGAATCAATAATATTTTAGATGTTATTTTCCTAACATTTCTTAACATTCTCTTCTAAAATCTTTTTTTTTTAATTGGAATCTCTTCTAAAATCATACTGTAACAGATTCAAGAGGATTCAAAAGCCTCTAAAATCGATTCAACAAAAATCACGCGCATCACTTTAAGAATTTGTAGAGTAGCATATCATACCTTTCTTTCAGTGAAAGAATTTGAGAAACAAAGGATTTCCAGTGTGTAGAAGTAGTTGCAGGAGAAGAAAGTAGATCGGCTGAAATGGGTGGTGAGAACTTCTCATCCTTTATATGTGACCTAATTTCCGCTGGGACTTTTACAGAATTAGCCTTTATGAAATACTCGAATATCCGCGGGTACCCGACAGGTAGGATCCGGATGGGCCCGTTTATAAACGGGTATATACTGGTAATTACCCGCCGGGTCCTAAGTGGTTAATGGGTCCAATTTAAGGACCCGGAACCGGACCCAAATCCATCGGATCCGGTTCTGGACCCGGGTAATGGGTACCCATTGACAGCCCTAACTGCAGCTAGTTGTTGTGGCTGTTGCAAAAAAAAACATATATATGTTGAACACCTTTATGTCATAATGAGTAAATTGGTAAATGTGGTAGCTGGATCAGCCAAAATTCAAGATATGCTTCGTTCCAAAAGTCAAGATATGCTTCGTTCCAAGCAAGTTGATGCACTCTTTGAGGCACTGTCTAGTGGTGAGATTGTAAGTGGGTGAGGCCTTAATCAAGAAAGTACTCTTAAAAGAGCAGGTGATACACGTTGGGGTTCGCATCACAATACAATAGTAAGCTTAATTAAAATATTCCCATCTGTTGTAACTATTCTGGAAGACTTAGCTGTAGATTCTAATAAGAAGTTAGAAGCCAAGGTTCTTCTAGATTCTATGCAGAATTTCAATTTTTTTTCACTTACACTTGATGAAGACTATCCTGGGAATTACCAACGATTTGTAAAAAGCATTGCATAGAAAAGGTCAAGACATTTTCAATGCCATGAAATTAGTTACAGTATGCAAGGAACGACTTCAGCTAATGAGAGATGAGGACTGGGATTCGATGTTGTCAGAAGTATCCTCTTTTTGTACAAAGCACCGCATTAAAATTCCTGATATGAATGATGTGTTTCAACGGGAAGGTCGACCTAGGCGTAATGTTGAAGAGATAATTAATCCATACCATTATCGAGTTGAATATCTCAATACAGTCGTATATATGCAACTGCTGGAACTAAACAATCGTTTCAACGAGACGAACATTGAATTACTTCTTTCTGTTGCATGTTTAGGTCCTATTGACTCATTCTCTGCATTTGACAAAGACAAACTGATTCTTTTTGCTCGGTTTTACCCAAGATATTTTTCTCCTACTCAGCTTGTGTTACTTGAAGACCAACTACTAAATTATATTGCTGACGTGCGGTATAGCAATGAGTTTTTAGATTTGAAAGGAATTGTTGATCTTGCAGTCAAAATGGTGGAGGAAAAAAAGGATATAGTGTACCCTTTGGTTTACTTGCTTCTCACATTAGCATTACTCCTACCAGTTGCTACTGCCACCATCGAAAGGGTATTTTCTGCCATGAAAATTGTGAAAAATCGTTTGCTTAATAGAATGAGAGACGAGTGGATGAATGATATTTTGATATGCTATATTGAGAGGTTCATATTCGACCTGATCGGAGATGCTACTATCATGAACAGGTTTCAGAAAATGAGGACTCGTCGTGGGAAGACATAGAAGCTGCATATTTGTTCCGAGTTTTATGTAATGACCTAAGTATATCATATTTTCTTTTCTTTGGAAGTTTTATTATTTCTTTTGAGTTCTTATTTTGTGTCTTAGTGTGATACTGTGATGAGACCTTTCTTTACAAGCCTGTGCTTAATTGCTTTTATCTTATTTCTACGTATGTTTATGGGATGTTTGATTTCGGTTTTACTACCTTAATATTCGATCTCACATATTGTGTGAAAAGGCGAGGGTACCCAAATATACCTCAAGCTAAAAAAATTCCGACCTATAAGTCCTTTCCCTGAAAGTGATTGTCTATGGATACGAGATCGAGACAATACAACTAATCGGTTCACACTTCGTGTGATCGTCTATGGATACGAGACCGAGACAATACGACAACAAAGTGTGTTTACTTGATATAAAGGTTCGGACCTAACCAAACACAATAGGATTGCTTATCAAGTAAATAGGATATTAACGTTTGTGTGATTTACTTTAATTATAATAAAAACAATTATAATGCAAAAATTAAAAGTAAATGACACAGCAAGATTTTGTTAACGAGGAAATCGCAAATGCAGAAAAACCCCGGAACCTTGTCCAGAATTGAATACTCTCAGGATTAAGCCGCTACACAAAATACACTTACTTCGTATAGTTGAGACCAAGCACCTAACTTTATAGTATACCTAGTTCCGTCTGTATTCCCACGCCTATGACTTGTGAATAAGTCACGTACTTGGAACAAACCCTTTGGTTCGTATTCCAAACAGTAAAGGAACAAGAAATCTGTTTGGTATCAACTCTATTCAACCAAGTGATATGATTCGGACAAAGGCTCTTCCGTTTATCTTAACATAAACTCCTTCGTCAGGTCTAGATCTATCTTATGTTCAGTCACCCCAAAAGGTAATCGGTTAAGATTAAGCCAACAACACCTTTAATCCCAAAGGAACCGTGTTGATGCCGATCTACTTCAATCAATCAATCTAATCTACCATAAGGATAAACCGATTATTAATTGGATCCTCTTTTCCCAAACAAGTATTGTGCACACCAAAGATTATAAACCCAAGTCAGATCTTCAATATCTTATTTGTCTTAAAATCTTCTTTGATCTTCAATAAACACCTGCACACAATCACTTGAATCTCTTGTGATCAATCACGCACAGAACGGAGTCTGTTAACAATGGATTATCACAAGATCGTCTTTAAAATTAACAACAGTCTAAAGATACCTGTCGAAACTCTGTACTAGTTTGAGTGAATCTTATATCAGAATAGAAGATTCTCAAGCATAAACAAACTAGGTGCAAACAGATTTCAGCCACCGTTAGTCAATCAAATTAATCGAAAACAAAGATAAACCGCAATTATCTAGTTTCCCACCAACGGGTCGTGCCAGAGCTTCTCAATCCCAAAGAAGACTTTAAAACGAGCGGCCGTAAGAGACTTTACCTAATTAAATTACTCTCCTCTCCGATAGGCGGCTACACCAGTAACAATGACAAAAAAGGAAGTCAAATTGTTACGAAGGATTAGTTTGCTAGTAGAGGCAAACTTCGGTATTTATAGACAAGGAAGTTTGGACACCAAGGAATTTCCAAAATCGAAAATATACTCAAGATATTCATTAATGCACAGATTCGGTTTTCATAATTCCTGGAAATGCTCTGTCCAAAAATATAATCGAAATCTCTTGGAAAATATAATTAGTAAATGCACATTACCAATTCCATATGTTTCCTTCCAAGATAAATTAATAACCTTAATTAAAAGATTCTTAAATTATATGTTTCGATCCTGGGATTATCTTCCATTTAGCCTTTAAGGAATATCTTTGAACAATTATAGAAATACGCATTCAGCACGTGTTCAAAGTTTGTCGACATCTTTACTTTGTAAGTTCTCTCTCACACTTACAATCTTGAAACCGATTTGTGACACTTCCAAACAAGTTTAGAATTGGTTCATCTGACTTTCAAGAACTATGTGATTGATCAAACCAAGCATTCAATCACAATCATGGGTATGTGGTTTTACCAAAACAAGTTTCGGTTGTACCTCCATGTGAGTACTACGCATAGTCACACTAGCTTACCAAAGATATGGTTGACTAGGTACTAGGATCGGTTCCCCACATATATATGGTATCTAACTCATATGTGTTGCACCCCTTCACATGATCGGTTCCCCTTTCTTCTGTAAACGTGTTGCACACCATACAAGGATCAGTTCCCTCTTGCACTGCACCCCTTACTTGGATCGGTTCCCTTCACCCCTTACAAGGATCGGTTCCCCTTACACCCCTTACTAGGATCGGTTCCCTTCACCCCTTTCAAGGATCGGTTCCCCTCTTCTATTTGGCAGTTGCATCCGATCATACCAAGGTGATTACTTAAGATTGGTTTTACTAATAAAAGTTCTACCAATACAAAAGTCAGGACTTTGTGAACAGTTCCACCAAGAACACAACAAGTTGTGAGCGGTTCTACTTTATCACACATATTGGTTGTTCATAAGATAAGCAATGAATAACAAAACCAATAACTCCTGGCAATTTCCTTTTTCGGTTCACAAAACAAGTTTATGAACTTACTTCCTTAGAACACATGTAAACATTGATCCCTAGGATGAAATCCTCACCTTATACACATATATAATCACAATAGCATTCAAATGAGTATGGCGATGTCTTATCTACAAAGTTTAATGGTTAAGCAATAAACCTCGTATTGTATTCCTTAATACTATGTCTATCTAGAGCTCAACATGCTTCACAGTTATGTTTTCAATATGCACGACTTGAAAGATACGTTAGGGAATGAAACAGTTCAAGTCAAATATCACTAACCTCAAGTGGAAGGATGATTGTAGTTGTTGTAGGTCCTCGCTTCTTCACATCTTCAAGACTTCGCAATACTTGTAATGTCTCATATCCCAATGCTTTCAAGCTAACCTATACGAAGTATAACTCTAGTACATAATCAAGCGACTCTTAACATGAGTTTTGGGTCACTAAAATATGACAACCAAACTTGACATACCAACGCTTGGTGGGTTCAACCGAGCAATGCTCTAACATTGTGAACCCTTATGGTTTGGCTGACTTTTTGATTTAGCAGGATTAAGTTCTAGCCCATGTTGGTAGGATTTATCAAAGGATCAGAGGGGTTCTGGTAGAAACAATATGTGAAAAATTCACAGTATGTTGAATTGTTTTTTGGTTTTATCAAAGGATCAGAGGGGTTCTGGTAAGAAAATGGAGTTTATCTTTATTTTGGTCTTATCGAATTAAGCGGTTGTTTTTGAACAATCGGTTTAGCAAAGGCACTAATGTGCTTAGTTGTTTTTGGTTTGCTAAACTAAATTGGAAAAATTGTTTCGGCCAATTGTATCCTTGGTAACATATTGCTGATGGTCGTTTTTAGCCTGGGGTTAACATCGTAAAACCTTGCATCTTATGTGACGTCACTCTGCAAGAAAACAAAGCCACGTGTGTTAACCTCTCCACTGGCATATTTATTGAGCCGCTCAATATACTTACATGAAATTTATCCAGACTGGCGAATCCCAGATGTTCTGTAAATTTCGGCGCCTCGCATACATTCACTTAATATAAGTTCCTTTGAATGCCTTCTATGTTATGTTCTCCGGCTGAACTCTTAATGTTGATATGGCATGACGACTTGTGTTCACTCGCAGCACAGTAGAATGAATCTCCAAGTATCAAGAATAATATCTTTGCATAAGGTATTCAATCATAAAAGCCTGCTGCTCTCTGGCAACAAACATAAAAGAACTCTTTGTCGACACATAGAATTCAGTCAACCTGACTAACTTGCAGAAGTTAGTGTTTCGCGCCTCGCGCAATATACCAGACCTTGCTTGTCAAAATAAAGCCTATTAGGTAATTAAATCTGCCGCAGCTAGCACGCCGGCCCTCTTTCCATCGACCAATCAGGTCGCTTCGAATCCGCCACCGCGCGTTAAAAGTGTGGCCGTGCCCTAAGCTTGCCGCCCCCTACTTTCATTGACCAATCAGGTTACTCCAAACCTGCCACGGTCTCAAAAGAGGTCGCTATACTAAGCTAGCTTCCCAAAACACGCCAGCTTCCCAAAACACGCTAGCTTCACAAAAACGCGCCAACTTCCAAAACGCGCCAATCATGCTGCATGCGCATACTACACGCACTAATTAGGGTTTCAATACGCCAAACCCTAATTTGGGCAAGTTTCTACCAAATCCGGCCACGATACCAATTTTAGATTTATCCACGCCACAACTGGCATACAACTATGTCGCGGCTACTAGCATGGCACCATGCCACGACTATGCCATTAGCATGCCTCTATGCCATGGCTACGCCACTGGCATACCACCAGCATGTTGCCAATGCCGCTATGCAAACAAGATGCGGCCATAATCAATGACCATATTTCCTCCTGAGATGCAAATCTCAGCCGTACAAATTCGCCACCAAATCGCAAGACTTGTGAAAACTTTTGGCCACAACGCAAATCCCTTGGTTTGTGCTACCAAACCCTAAATTGGCTACGAAGCCAATTCTTTGGTCATCGTGCCAAAAAGCATGTGCAAGTCATGTCATTCACGCTACCACGCCTCTGACCACCAACGAAAGGTATCCATGATCAACAACTACCCTTCCTCTTGAGATGCAGATCTCAGCCGTACAAGTTCGCCACCAAACTTGTGGCAACTTTTGGACGCAATGCCAAATTCCTTGGTTTATGCCAAAATCCTAATTTGGCCGCACCTAAAATATGCGCGATCATGCTGGCCATGCCACCATGCCGCTGGCTGCCAAACGGAAGGTAGCCATGATCAATGGCTACCCTTCCTCTTGAGATGCAGATCTCAGCCGTACAAGTTCGCCACCGAATCGGAAAACCTCTCAATCATAACTCGCCATACGCTAGCAACATGCTACACGTTTTCCATGAAAACACTCGAGACATCAAAACATGTCACAAACTGGGGGATGCTCATCAGGGTATTAGTCTGGCATTTTACAGCGTGCAGCGTGCAATACGCCCGTTACAAGAAAGTGTCATAAAAGTGAGGCGGTTAGTAATGTCAAGAAATAAGTGGTGAAACGTATCTTCATTATGGAAACATCAATTCCAAGCATTACCCATTACCACTTTCTTCCACCACTCAACCGCTTCCACTTCTTATGAAGCCAGGGTACGTTTCATTACGACTTGTATAAATAGGTTTCACCTATTTCCACCAAAGGACAAGTTTTGGTCAGGAGAAAACAACACTTAGAAATCACCTGTTAGCTTTCCACATTGCTAGCGTTTCACATTTTGATACGAGTCATAATACAATCACTCTTCCATAATCAACTATTCTGGCTTCAACACTCTCTTCGCTTCCCTCCCTAAGACCAACCCTTCTCCTTTACTTTGTGACCGAAGCAAGTATGGAACGACCATTTCTTGGTTTAGGACGGATTTGTACAGATTCATCTCTCAAATCAAAGTACTCCTGTGCAGTACATTGTTTAGGGTTTAGGCTCGTTTCTCACCCACACACACGAAATTACCGAAATCAGCAGAAACGGTTTTCACCCACAAATAATTTGCGACCACAGTGGGAGATTAATCTCTCTGTTACAATATCAATTTCCAATTCCAAGTTTCGTTCTTCAAACCAGACATCAAGATGGTAGAAGCTAACTATCACGCGGGTTTCAATGGCTCAGTTTTCAGTTATCACACGATGAGGAACGACTGGGACTTCTCACGAACACAACGGCGTCGCTCATGAAGCTCATACATACGCTAGAAGATCGATTTTGTTGGGAGACCCTAAAAGCGAGTAAGTCTTATTAAACATAGTATAGTCGCTCATTAATCTCTTGGAAACCGATAGTCGTGTTATCCCCAAAAATCTCATCCCATACTTTCTACCGTCATACAACATTCACGGTTCCATGACTCCCCTGGAATATTTATGCTGCTAACAGTCATAATCAAAACGGCATTATTCCAAAATTCATTCCAAAGAATATCCAAAATCCTCATAGGTAACAATCATCTATCAATCCAAAAACCAGAAAATTAAATCATAAACTAGGCGTTTCATTTTCCTTTAAAAAAAAACCCTAATCAAAAGAGGTCCAGAAGACAAAAGATGTTCAAGGAAAATTATTCAGCAATGGCTTGCTCTTCTTAGAGAAAACCTCCTTCGCACTTTGGACAGTTGCCTGTTTCATCTTCAAATTTTTGGATAACCTTCCGATTTCTGCTTCATGTTTATTGATCATATCCGCCGAGGGGCCTTCGGTCGCCTCAACCTGCAACTTTTGGATTTCGGTGAAACCCTCAACGAACTAGGGAGCTTTGTACTCCAAGTTTAGGCACGTGTCCTGGTGGAAATCCCATCTCGATATTACATCCTCGGAAACGGTCCCGATCAGCAACAAACCCTGAGAACATTAGCGCTGAAATCATCCTCGGTACTAACACTCCTTCCAGTGGAATTAATACGCTACCTGCCAATACCAGCGGCGCGAAAAACGTTCATTCATGTGTTACACCGCCGATCACCAGAGCCAGAGCCGTTGTCGCCTCTCCCAACGTTTCTACAAGTCTGACACCTCCAGTCGTCACCAAAGCCGCTACTACTCCATCACCGGGACGAAAGACTGGAGGAGACAGAGGAAGCCAACCTCCCCTTACCACTTTTGATTTTATGGAAAGACAAAAGGTTCTTGTAGGGCTCAGACAGACATGGTTACAACTCAGAAGGACATACCTATTGTCCTCAATACACTATCAAGCGGCTACCACAAGAGTCACGTCCACCCCTTTTTAACATTTGGCACAAGCACTTCAGCAGGATGCGCCTTTATAGATGAAGAGGATCGCGTTGCTCCTAAATGCCCAGTAAAAAAGAATCAACAATCCAATTTCATCACATGTGAAGACCGTGAATGACTTCTCCAGAATTGGGGCAAAGAAAATTAGAAACCCTCCTGAGTTCACAGAGACCCTCTTCCTGATAAGTGCATAATTCATATGATTTTAGTATCCATTCCATACTTGTTTTAGCTATTATTCTTGCATGTATTCGTATTATTACTCTTGTTTTCTCTTGGTTGACTCTAATAGGTGAATCATCCACAAAGGAGATACCATGTTCTTAAAATAGCTATAAAGAGAAGAATTCCAATCATCCAAGTGCCCAAGTCCAAGAGAAGTGGAAGAAGTGCGACGAAAAGGAGCAAAACGCTCAATATCAAGAGAAGGGCCAACGAACGATCTTAACTCATTCAAATTAAAGATTTATCATCATAATCTTGAATATAATTGAAATATAAAAAGAATTCAAAAGAATGAGGTCATTCCAAGTTCGGATGAGGAAGTTGTGGCCAAAACAGTTTTGTTGAAAACCGAAGATAGTGCAGTCCGCGAACTGGGTTTGCGGACGGGGTTCGCAGACTTATTTCCTAAAATATATGCTGGAATTTGAAGTTTGTGGACTGGGTTCGCGCACTTATCAAAGGGTAAACGTGTATTCACACCTTGGAAGGCCTAAGGGCACGTTTGGAGTCGTTAGTTCGTGTTTTCGGGTCGGGTTCTTAAACCTAACTAAATACTTGGAGACCAAGCAATGTAAACCTATAAAAAGGTATTAGGTCATGTAGAATTATATCATCGTATCTCATATCACAAGTTTTACATCAAAAACCTAGGGTTTACCCCTTTAGGGAGAAACCTAGGGTTTACCCCTTTAGGGAGAAACCACCATTATCATCTTCTTTGTAATATGAGTAGTTAAAACCTTTGTTGATTAAGGATGAATTCAATGTTCTAAGCGTGAAGCTTTATTAATAATACAAGTCTATTTGAGGTTTTAATCATCACCGTTTGTTTTCATTATATCTAGGGTTTATGATTGATTCCTAGATTGGTTTGGAGTGCACACTAGATTAGTCTATTAATCGTTCTATTGCTAGTAACGAGTTGAACGATCCGTAATTGTCGTGCATCTCCTACACAAGTAGAAAACATGATACCTTGCAGGGGGATTCTGTAAAGCAATCGTGTGTGGAAACAACACCAGTAAGTGAACCGAGCGTACTGAGTTTAACTGCTGGAATCAAACCTAAATTCACAAACCCTAAAGCGTTCGGTGAGTTACACCTTTTAAGCGTACCTCAAGGCGGCTCAATTGAATAGAATCCGGTGACTAAGCGTACCTGTTATCCGGTGATACAAGGAGTTTTAGGGATAGCTAAGCGTACCTGCTATTCTACGGTTGGTGATGAATGGTTCTAGCGGAAGATAGATAAGTATTCTAATCCAGTTAACGCTTGGTAACGGCGAAGGATTCCTTAATCATCTCTTTTCTTATAGTCTTTATAATTATCTTACAACCAAAACTCCCTTTATTATTTAATTTGTTGTGCCATCGACATCCCATCACTTCCCGTCAGGAGCTGCATGATTTCTGGGTACTTCGCCCACAAAATCGTGCAGTCTATGATGAAAAATTTATGTGAGATTTTTTATTTCTCTAAGGCGCAGCGTCAAGACATATTTGCAGCCCTCAATCGCACTGCATCAGGAAATCAATTGTTTCCAGACAGGGAAGTCGTTCCCGAACCCCAACCTCTCTTGGAAAACACGATTGATAGATGGAACTGGGGACTCCTAACCACTGTTCACTTGAAGGATGTCGAGTTTGACAACACGTTGATTGACGCGGCCTCCGACTTCAAAATTATAGCCGTCAAGGCTCTGAGAGTTGCAAAGAAAAATCAAACAGAAGAAGCGTATTCTTTCCCATAAGGAGAAATACACTACTCGCCGACCAACACTATTTGTGACGTCTTCCCATCCCATATTGTATCAATTCGTTTTTTCGAAGTCAAAGGTAAATGGCACCCTCACTGGAGTTTTCTACAGGAGTCGCTTCAACATTCTCCCGGGAAGCCGCCTCCGCTTCCACAGCCAGAATCCGCTCCGCTTTAATGTTTCGCTCTGGAAACCACTTCAACATTCTCTCGGGAAGCCACTCCACTTCTAGAGCCAGAAGTCGCTCCGCTTCAACATTCTCTCGGGAAACCGCCTCCCCTTCCAGAGCCAGAAGCCGCTCCGCTTCAATGTTTCTCTCTGGAAACCGCTTCAACATTCTCTCGGGAAGCCGCTCCGCTTCCAGAGTTAGAAGCTGCTCCGTTTCAATATTCTCTCGGGAAGCCGCTCCGCTTCAACATTCTCTCGGGAAGCCGCTCCACTTCCAGAGCCATAAGTCGCTCCGCTTCAACATCCTCTCCATAAGCTGCTCCAGGATCCGAAGCCGAAGATTCAGCGTTTTGCTCCATAAGCTTCAACGTCCTCTCCAAGATCCGAAGCGTCTTCAACGCGGCACTCATTCCTTCCAAAGTTCGTGCCCATAGCCACCACACTCCTCCCTGTCAAGGATCGTGATCACAGCCAGCCAAGGATCGCAGTTGTGCCACTTTTTGATCCATCTCGCCAAACCTCGTGGTCATGGACAGTTTACTCGCTTACGCATACAGTCGATCCCAGGGGCGAATCTACAAGGGTGCACCTGGGGTCGCCTGCCCCCACACGTTTTATAAAAAAAATCCTAAATGTTTCTCGTTTGATATGACCAAGATGCCCCCACGCCATTTACAAGTTTACCAGCATAACAGAGGAATAAACTCAACTCTAATTCCTCAATCAGTAAAGTTTACTCCTACGAACCCTCTAACAACTCTGAAATCAACTTTTTTTCAACCCAAATCTCCTAATTTAATTCTAACAAAGATGATCTCCTTAAGTTTAGAGGGGATATATCAACAGATAAAGATAAATTGGTTATCCTCTTCATCGATTTCGTTTCCAGGTTAGGGTTCTTTACTCCTCAATTTTTTTCACTTTTTCTTTCGTTCTTCCTCAATTGTAAGTAATTTCTGTAATTTTTTTCTCTAATTGATATTATAGGTGTATTGTAACAGTAGGTGTTTAATTTATATTTTAGATTCTAACAAATTGAGGAGAGATTTATTGATTTTAAAAGAAAAAGTGTTACAGCATTTCTACAAACAACTGTTGTGCATCATAACTTGGATTTATTGTGGTAAGAAAAATTGAAAATTGAGTTTCTTTTACTTAGAATTGTTCTTTAATGGCTTAGTAATCAATTTTTTATTATATTATTTATATGGTTCATGGCTTTATCAATTACATTCAATAGGATTATTTTCTCATATTTTTGTTTGAATTTTGGCATGATGATGCATTTCTTTGCACAACTTGTATATTGTTTATACATGTGTATCTATATCATCCATTTATACATTTGTATATTGTTTCTAATCATTAATGAAATTTTGATGTTGTGTTCTAAGATAAATAAGTGTAGAAATGTTTGTTGCATATGCCATGGAGAGATTTCCTGTTTTAGTTAAAACTTGATTTTATCATTATGTGTTTAACAATCATAGGACATCTCTTTTACTATCAATAAATTCCGTACCGAAAAGAGTTAAACCTTGACCATCATAATGTTTTTTGTGTTTGTTTTTGGATTTTATCCTAATTCCTTTACCCATTGGTTTGTCATGTTGTATTATCAATTTTAAATGATTTTTAATGTGTGATTTTCATAATTCAGATAAAGATGTTTAGGTACTTCAAGAAAATAAACAAGGACAACAATGAATCAACATTAACTTTGGCCTCGAACCTTCGTACTACAACAACAAATTGTCTACCTCATGGTGCCCGTTCAACTGCCCAAAATATAGCACCGCCAGTTTCAACTTCCCAGAATATTGCACCACCAGTTCCAACTCCCCAAAATGAGTCTTCAATAGAAAACAGTGCGAATGAAGACCTATTAGCAAGTCTACCTTCATACCCGGGACTGCGACCTCCAATTTTTGATTATGATCCCAATATCCGAGACCAATTTCGGAGAGCGTATCTATAAAGAGGTCCTTGTCAGCCAAAAAAACATGCTTATCCGACATCAATACTCGGTGGGAAGTCAAGAAAGTTCTGCAATTCCTGGTTTAATCACCCAAGTTGGTTGGAATTCAGTGTTGCAAACAATGCAGTTTATTGTCTATGTTGTTATCTGTTTAGGCCAAGCAGTGGTGATTCATTTGTTGGCAAAGGTTTCAGAAATTGGAGGAAGAAAGCCAAGTTGCACGACCATATTGGGAAACACAACAGTGCACACAACATTGCTTTGAAGAACTGCGTGGCGTTACTTAACCAGAATCAACACATTGATTCAGTTATCTTCAAACAGTCATACACTAGTACACAGAGACCCTTTTGCCACGCCAAATTGGTGTGTCCATAGGGGTTTTGTCACGCCACTTCGGTTTGGACTAGGTGTGACTTCTGCTTGCGTGGTTTTAGGTAACATGGCGTGGTTTTAGGTAGCTTATAGCCACGCCTGCCATGCGTGTATATTTCTACATGAAATAGACACGCCAGAGCCATATAGTCATTGCTATACAGGGTCCCAAAAACTTAAGTACTGGTACTCTATAGACACGATTTATTGTTTTGGCCTGGCTATTTGGTTCACTATAGACACGCCAATTTCTTTTGGCGTGTCTATTTGATTCACTATAGACATGCAAATTGCTTTTTGGCGTGGCTATTTGGTTCACTTTAGACACACAAATTGCTTGTTGGCGTGGCTATTTGGTTCACTTTAGACACGCAAATTGTTTTTGGCGTGGCTATTTGATTCATTGTAGACACGCAAATTGCGTTTTGGCGTTCCTGTTTGGTTCACTTTAGACACGCAAATTGCTTTTTGGCGTAGCCATTGGTTATCCGATAGACACGCCATATAGGATTAACGTGGTTATATTTATGTTTTAGCCATGCCAATTTCACTTACTTTCATCCACATGGCTGCATTAGGAACCGTTGAATACCATCCACATGTAACGTTGTGAACCGTTCATTGGATATCCTATAGACACGCCCCATTGAGCGTGGCTATATGTGATATTTAGCCACGCCAATTTCCAATTACCTTGGTCCACGTAGCCGTATTACGAATCGTTGAATCTCATTTAAGATGATGCAATATTGACCGTTAAATTATATGCATCCTTCACCGTCCACATGTAATGTTGTGAGCGGTTGATTGGATATCCTATACACACGCCCCATATAGCGTGGCTATATGTGCTATTTAGCCACGCCAATTTACAATTACCTTGATCCACGTGGCCGTATTATGAATCGTTGGATCTCATTTAAGATGATGCAATATTGACCGTTCAATTATATGCATCCTTCACCATCCACATGTAACGTTGTGAGCCGTTCACTGATTTCCTATAGACACGCCCCATTGAGCGTGGCTACATGTGATATTTAGCCACGCCAATTTATAATTACCTTGATCCACGTGGCCGTATTACGAATCGTTGGATCTCATTTAATATGATGCAATATTGACCGTTAAATTATATGCATCCTACGCCGTCCACATGTAACGTTGTGAGATGTTCATTGAAGAACCTATAGACACGCTATATAGCGTGGCTATATGTGATATTTTTCCACGCCAATTTACAATTACCTTCATCCACGTGGCTGTATTAGGTACCATTGGATCTCGTTTAAGATGATGCAATATTGACCGTTCAGATGTAACGTTGACCGTCCACATGTAACGTTGGGAGCCGTTTATTGGAGAACCTATAGACACGCCATATAGCGTGGTTTTATATAATATTTAGCCACGCCAATTTATATCTGCTTAATGTGTCTTTATGTTATGTTTAGCCACGCCAATTAATCTCGAAGCGTGTATATTACGCGTGTGACACCTCTAAGCCGTTCAGATATGGCGCATCTAAACCATCCACCTGGAACTATCCAAATTCTGTTATATACTTTATAAATTGTGGTTAAATCTGAAATTTATATATGCCAAAAATTCATATTATTATTAATAACACAGTAAAAAATGTTGAGCTTTGGTCTAACAGTTTGCAAAAAAAAAATATTAAAGAGCATTTATCCAAAAATCATCAGTTTTTCTTCAAATTTTTTTATGGTGGTGTCTCTGCATGCAATGGATCAGGTTGTGACATTCTCAACGCGCCAAACCTTGTCTTCCTCTGTTGCCCATCTGAAAGTTGGTATGCCTTCTGCACAGTTGGTGCATATAACCTTCTTTGCGCCTTTTTAGTCTTCTGAGAAAGCTTTTCATAGGCTGCATGCATGACTCCCCGAATGTGGATTGACTGCTAGGTGCTCCTCATTCAGTTTATCATTGTCCAATTTCTTCTCAAAATCTAAAACTGGTTCTGGTTGCTTATGAGGTTTTCCATGTTGTGGAGTTTCCTGCAGCAAGAGATTAAACGTATTATATATATTCTAAATCCAAAGCGAATTCGTCTGTCATATGAATTATTCGTCTGTCATATGAATTCTCAACAAGAGACAGACAAAAGTCATTTTTCCAACAATGTGATAAAGCCAACTTCACTGAAGGCCGCGCCATTTTTCACAGCTGACGCCATAATAAAATCCGTAACCAAATATCAATTTTCTAATTTACACTGGCATTCATGTTCCATTAGGTGTTAATATATTTTTATCTCGTACTTATTCTTTAGTCAAACTGAATACACGATTGATTCACGTAAAACAATTTATATATTTGATTAAAAAAGCAAAAGAGCTAAGAAACTAACCTTGTCATCAGAGATGGAACAATTATCTTTCGGCTATGCCACAAAACCATCTTTAGCTTCCCCTAATAACTTAAACTCACCACTTGGTTCCGTTAACACGAATGATGGATATATGACCTCCAGAATATTGGCAGCATAACAGTGTTCAGGAAGCTCTTGTCGATGTATTTTCTGGTTAGGCACCTTAGGAAAAATACTGCCTCTAGCAACGACGTTTCCCCTAGATCCATTCCAAAAGTCGTATTTTGCTTTCTGCGGAGATACGGCATATGAACATCATATAAAAAAAGATGCTAGGATTAGCAATATAGATTTACGAAGAAAACAAATAAAAAAAAAATACTCCATTAGATGTCTTAGCCATAGGTTCTGCCATATATGTGCACGACTTCTCTAGATATATTGAAGGATTTGGTTGGGAATTACTGGTAGAGTTCTGCATAATATTAGGAGACTACTTCTTAGACCATGAATGCGAAGACACTGATGAATTGAATAGGTAACAAATATACAAGGTTCTCCAAAATATACCCTAGCATCCGTGATTCATATAGTTGATATCATATTTCAGACATATGGTTTAAGATCATGTAACTGGTTTAAGACAACAGACTTACTAATTTTAGTTTTAATCCCGAGTATCCTCCTCGTCCTGTCCGATGTGGGAACTTGGATTGTGATATTGCCTCTGTTCCCTTCTCCGAATTTTTCTTGCAGAGGAAATAAAAATAATTTCATTAGTATGTTGGGATAGAAAATAAGAATGAAACAAAAATTAGAAAAAGCAATGTGTATTCCATACCTTAAATATAGGCGATTCTAGTACATACTTAAGGTATTTATCCCAGTCTTCTTGGTCCATTACCGTTTCGTACTTTCTGGGGAAAGTTTTTAATTTGTCCGGTCTTTCCAGGAAGGGTTTTTGTATGATTATTGTATAATTTCCTTCTGAAGTCCCGCAGCTGAACAGCTAGACGCTTCATGACCGCTTGCTTATATTCATGGGGTACCTTATAATGAAATTGCAATAACAACTAATTTATGTTCATCACAAACTCACAGTTTGACAACAAAAACGACGAATTGATAACCGCATATGCATACTAGAATTTTCTCCCACATATTTTGTTTTGTTATTGCAGGGACTTCCTTCCAACATAAATGTTTTATGCCAACCATATCACGGGCCAAATAGCCTAGGTAACTACTGAATTCAATTCTATGGCCACCATCAGAATCCACCTCATCATTTCATTGGTCCTCCTCTGGGGGCACGTCGTAATCATCTTCTGCCATGACAAAAGTTGTGTAGGTACGTGCATCTCAGTTAGGAATTTGAGCTTATTTTGGAAAATATTAGCTAAACCTAACATGATAGGCTATATGTGTTACACCTCTTTTCTGTTATATGAAAAAAAAACATGAACTCGTTGATACATGTAACTTGAGGCTAAAACATCACTGCAACACACAAAATATCCTCATGAATATTGTGTTATCCACAAAGCGAAAGGTATCGGTTAAACGGTCTTATATAACTTTTTGTTACAAAAGCCAAGTGTACTAAAGCACCACATAATGATTATCCATTTTTAGCTTGAAGATGATAGTCAAATTGGTCAACTAGCAACATGGTATCATCAAAAGTGGCAACTTAAAATGCAGACGTTACAAGCTCGCCAAGTAACATAGACTCAAATGATTAAATCTTGAGAAGCCTTATATATATATGATTGACACAACATCGTCCATCAAAGTAGAGTTATATCTAAATCAAACCCAAACAATAACAAAAACCCGAGAAAACAATTAGCATCGTTAAGTTTTGTAAAACCTAACTAACTAGTAAAGCCTAACTAAGTAACATGAAAGAAAGATCCTTACCTAAATCTTATACTAGTTCATGCATGTAACTTAAGCCTAAAACAGTATTGTTGTAACAAAATAAAATCACCTCTCATCGTCATTAACTTGTTCTTTGATACAGCCGAATAAAAACCCTAGTCATGCTTTAACTAGTAAACCTATAAGATCTAACATCTGATTCCATGAGATCGAACAAAAAATCTAACATCAGTTTAATATTCATTCGATAATGGGTTGTATAAATAATACCAACAACAAAGATCGAGTCTGAAAAGGTAGGTTCCTTGTAAAGATTAGAGATAGTAAAAATAGAATAAAAACCCTAATCATGCTTTAACTAGTAAACATATAAGAAGTAATAGAATAAAAACCCTAATCATGCTTTAACTAGTAAACCTATAAGATCTAACATCCGATTCCATGAGATCGAATAAAAAATCTAACATCGATTTAATATTCGGTTGTAGAAATAATACCAACAACAAAGATCGAGTCTGAAGAGGTAGGTTCCTTGTAAAGATTAGAGATAGTAGCAAAATTATGATTTCAAAGAGAGAATGAATCGAGTAATAAAAACTGAAAAAGTAGATCGAACTCATCTTTCTTTTTCTTTTTGGAGTTTAACCAAACCATCAGGAGGGAATTGATTTTCCCTTTGAAATCATCCCGCCCAGTAAAATTCATTTTCATCGCACGCCAAACAAAAGATTTTTGGTGTTTTTCTTTTTTTATTTTCAAATTTTTGATGTGTGACCAATATGGTTAGTTTCCTTTATTTTATGAGAGAATATATCGTAGACAGTTATGATAAAATTGTTTCCCAAAATTTTCGAAATTTAGTTTCCTATCTCTAACCAACTCGAGAAAAGGCCATAGAAAAAAATTACTTTCCTATTTCGAATAATATTTTCCTTAAAATTTTTAACTTGGGTTGTATCCTGCATTATTCTTGGTTTAGGGGGGAAACGTATGAATTATTAGTGGCACCTATGTAGGAAACGTATTCTTCTAATCATATAGTATTTTTTTTAATAGGAAAGAATAAATATATTGATAAGAAATCTTACATATTGTTTTTATCCTATTGAATCAGAAGATTGATCCATACAGACAAACCAACAAAAGCAAATTGTTTGAGTTCTTGCATACTTTGCTATAGAGTCTGCAATATGATTTGCATCCCTATGGGCATAAGTGCAAACCCAAGAATCAAAATAACTTAATATAACTAATGCATCATGGATTAAATTATATGTTGTCCATTTAACTGTTGTAGCCTTCCCATTCACAGCTGCTATAACATTCGGACAATCTCCTTCCAAGTGAATTTTTCGCCATCCCTTACTGTGAGCCTATTGTACTGCTTCTAGGAGAGAATGCGCTTCAGCTTGCTCTGGATCAATGGCTAGAGATGCACCTCCTCGCAGTCCATGGATGTTTCCTGCAGAATCTCTACAAATCAGTCCCCATCCTGATAATACAGTTTTATCAATAAAGGAAGCATCAAAATTAAATTTGTATATATCATCTATAGGACCCTTCCAGTTCTTATCAATTATTCTCAAAGCACTTTTGCTACTAGTTTGCATACTTTTAGCCCTTTTTCCAGTCCTCAACATGCCTGACAATATTGTTTAAAACAATGTTACTGTTAAATGGCTTGTTTTCAAAAACTGTATCACATCTAACCTTCCAGGTTAGCCACAAAACGAAACTGGCACTCTCATACAGACTAAAATCCTTGGGCATACCATTGTTTTCCTTTAGAAAGAAACCACTTATCCAATTTTGTAAGTCTAGACCCTGGAGGATAGTAGATAATATAGAGTCTATTGAATCCCATATATGTCTGACATGATGACAATCAAAGAACAGATGTTGAATAGTTTAAGGGTTACCACTACAAATAGCACATCTACTATCCTTATTTTTAGTGAACCTAGCAAGTCTATGTTTAGTAGTAATGAAACCATGTAGGAATTTCCATATAAAATACTGAATTCTGGGAGGTAGCTTATATCTTCAAAAGGATTTCCAGCAGATGTCTAAGTTGTTCTTAGTTGGCTTAGTAGCTAAGTTTTCATTCAAGATGGCATTGTAAGAAGATTTTATAGTAAACATTCCATTGCTGGAAGGCTCCCATCTCAGCTTATCTTTACCTGCAACAGGAATTCTTATGTCAGTAATCCTTTTAATAGTATCTTCATCAAACAAAACATTCAAAATATCATAATTCCAAGACTTAGAGTCTTGGTCAATTAGCTAATTCACAGTTTTCATATTAAAAGAGCTAAAATGACTATCTGGAGGTCTCTGCATATTTGGAATCCAAGTATCTTTCCAAATTTGCACAGAATTACCATCACCTATCTCCCATATGTAGTGTCTTTTAATTATATTCAAACCTGTGCATATGCCTTGCCAAATCCAAGACCCCTGTTTGTTCACAATATCAGTTAAAGGATTAACAGCATGAAAATATTTTTCCTTCATAATAACAACCCATGGTTCATCTGGATTGGTAATCAATCATACAGTAAGCTACTAAAGATAAATAAACTAAACCCATCCATTTTCATGTTCATCATTTCCATAAAACATAAAAATTCAGCGTGAATCATTCATCACATAAATGTCAACCTATCTATCAGCGTAAAAATCATGCATCTAGTGCAGTACTTAAAAATACGTAAACTAAAAGTTCACACATCAAAAACCCTATTTAAAAAATCAAAGAACTTGTTATATAAACATTTATCCAAAAATCATCAGTTTTTCTTCAAAATTTTTGATGGTGGTGTCTCTGCATGCAATGGATCAGGTTGTGACATTCTCGACGTGCCAAACCTTGTCTTCCTCTGGTGCGCAGCTGAAAGTTGCAATTCCTTCTGCACAGTTGGTACATATAACCTTCTCTGCGCCTTTTTAGTCTTCTGAGAAATCTTTTCAGAGGCTGCATGACTCCCCGAATGTGGATTGACTGCTAGGTACTCCTCATTCAGTTTTTCACTGTCCAATTTCTTCTCAGAATCTAAAACTGGTTCTGGTTGCTCATGAGGTTTTCCATGCTGTGGAGTTTCCTGCAGCAAGATATTAAATGTATTATATATATATATATATATTCTAAATCCAAAGCAAATTTGTCTGTCATGTGAATTCTCAACAAGAGACAGACAAAAGTCATTTTTCCAACAATGTAATAAAGCCAACTTCACTGAAGGCCGCGGCATTTTTCATAGTTGACACCCATAATAAAATCCGTAACCAAATATCAATTTTCAAATTTACACTGGCATTCATGTTCCATTTAGGTGTTAATATATTTCTATCTCGTACTTATTCTTTAATCAAACTGAATATATGATTTATGTAAAACTATTTATATACTTGATTAACAAAGCAAAAGAGCTAAGAAACTAACCTTGTCATCAGAGATGGAACAATTATCTTTCGTACATGCCACAAAACCATCTTTAGCTTCCCCTAATAACTTAAACTCACCACTTGGTTCGGTTAACACGAACGATGGAACTATAACCTCCTGAATACTGACAACATAACAGTTACTAGGAAGATCTTGTCCATGTATTTTCTGGTTAGGCACCATAGGTAAAATACTGCCTCTAGCAACGACGTTTCCCCTAGATCCATTCCAAAAGTCGTATTTTGCTTTCTGCGAAGATACGGCATATGAACATCATATAAAAAGAAGATGCTAGAATTAGCAATATAGATTTACGAAGAAAAAAAATCAAAAAAAAACATACTCCATTAGATGTCTTATCCAGATGTTCTGCCGTAGATGTGCACGACTTCTCTAGAGATATTGAAGGATTTGGTTGGGAATTACTGGTAGAGTTCTGCATAAGATTAGGAGACTGCTTCTTAGATCCATCAGAAGGGTTGCTACGTGAAGGAGACTTCCGCAGAGAAGTAGTTGGTTGTGAATTACTGGTAGGGTTCTGCATAAGATTAAAAGAGTTATTAGTTACTTTTGAAAGTTACACATGTTTCTATTTTTCTAGGTTCTCTAATTTACAATTGGATCGGTGATTCATATAATTGACAGACTGGTTTATGTATATTCGACTTACAAATCAAACAAGCCAAGAAACTAACCTTCTTAGCAGGCTCGGTAAACTGAACACCATAATTTGGCCAAGGAATCTCTTTTCCAAAAGTTTGCCCTAATGTTTCCATACCAGCAAATCGTACTGGTAGACAGAAATTCAGTTTTATTACTTCATCAATCAGGATTTTGTGGCAATCAACCTCCAACCCATCCTTTCCATGTAATTGTTGTTTTCCTGTTAACAGAAAAGCTCTACCTCTATCAAGGACGTTTGCCTTAGACAGGTCGTCAAAAAGGTTGCACCTTCTACTCTGCGGAAATATATGGCATATGAACATCTTCAAGCGAAAACTTCAAAACAAATTGAGATTTAAAATGCATATAAAAAATAAAACAGATACCGGAGAAACTGTTTTAGTTGTCGTGATCTCATATTGGCTCCGACTAGGTGGATCTTTTGATGTCACATCCAGAGTATGTTTCCCCGAATTTTGTTGACTTACCTGCAGCAGTAGAGTAATATTCCATATTCGGGTGACAAATATGCCAAATTCCACCGTGAATAGACACGTATGAATAGGTAACAAATATACAAGGTTCTCCAAAATACACCCTAGCATTCTTGATTCATAGTAGTTGATAGCATATTTCAGACTCATATGGTCTTAAGATCGTGTAACTGGTTTAAAACACATACCTTCGGAACTTTTTCAGATTGGCTTCCGTTGAGTAGATCCAGTGATTTCACAGCCTCAGAATGTTTTGGTTGACTTACCTGCATCAGAAAATTGAAATGAAAGTTGTACCTTGATTTTGCAGTGAAACCATTTAAGAAAACTGCACAACTGACTCACAATCAAATAGCTGACCACATATCTCGTTTTATAAGGTTCTCTAAAATATAGACTAACTTTCGTGATTCATATAGCTGATAACATATTCGTCTCTTATATCAAACAAGATATATATATATAACTGGTTTGTGTAAAAACATATCCAATGAGTTAATAAAGCAAACAAGCATAGCAACCAACCTTTTGATCCAAGATGGTTTGATTTGATGGCCAACAAATTTCAGCATCACCAACATCTTTTAATGTTTTTATCCCAGAAGATGTGCCAAAGGGTAATTTGATGGTTTCATTTAGTATTTCACCAACCATGACGTTATAGCATGTAAGATACCTTCTTTGAAGAGTAAGCTCTACCAATGGCAACAATGTTATCCTTTTCTCCAAACCAAAGTTTGCATCCTGTGCCCTGCAGAAACACAAGGTGCATGAGAGATAGTAAATGGAAGATTCAAAATTTAAACGCGTTGGAAAACCATACATCAATGGTAACTTTTTCAGATGGCACATTCTGAGATTCCCCAGTGGATGAAGGAGACGAAGACTTATTTTTTGATACTAAAGACGGCTGGGATTCAGTAGAAACGGTCGGCGTTTTGGTACAAGGAGAGACCCGCTTCGCGAACCCTTTGGTGCTTTAAAATGACTTCTGCGGACCGGATTTCCCATGTTTTTTTTTGAAGTTGCTTAACTGATTCTGAACCTATGTTATTCTTAGATCGATTGGAGGCGTTGATAGGTACTGCATCCTGTGACTGTAGTTGAACACATTGTTTGAAAAAATCAGATACTGTCTGCCAATTTTTTCAAAAAATTACACAATCTAATCAAAACTCGGTTCACTTACCTCTCCTCCAGACTTGCTGATACTGTTGCCCACAATTTTCTCAATGTCGACTCCTTGAGATAACAAGTTATCTGTCAATCTCTGATACGCATTTTTAGTAGACTCTAATTCTTTCTCCTTAGCTTTCAGCTTTTCACGCAGTTCATCGTTGTCTTTCGAGTGTCTTGGTTTTCTTCCATTTGGAAAGTAAAGGGTTGTCGTCACTCCAAAGCTATCCCCCTTGACACGCCCACCCTTATCCGGGCCAATCGCAACTGTTAGGGAATCCTCATTATGACCAACCGTTAGAGTTCCCTCTTGAATCATCTTCCGCTTCTTTTCCTATTCAAATAATGTGTTAAATTCTGATTTAAACCTTGCGCAATTACTGTGCACTTACTTTGGTTAAAAACATGAGGACTGTAAAGTTTCTGTTTTATCACAACTTCAGATGTCTTCTTCCTGACAAACTCGTCTGGAACAATTCCGTCTTTGTTTTCGTGTGCTCTTGCCCGCATGAAACACCGTTCTTCAAGATCTTCTTCGGCAATATTTCCGCTTTGGACCTAGTAGTTACCAGAAACAAGTAAGGATTTACATCCACACAGATATTAATTAACTGTGTAAAACAGAAAACCCATTCCAAAGCGTCTAATGTGACAAAATTACAGATTGGTGTAAGAGGACACATCCCTATACCGTTTTAAGTTTCTGCATATATGAGACACGCAACACGACATACAAAACAGAAGTATCTGATATGGCCGGTTTTACTGTGCAGTGTATAATAAATAAGACAACAGACTTACTAATTTTAGTTCTAATCTCGAGTATCCTCCTCGTCCCGTCCAATGTGGGAACTTGGATTGTGATATTGCCTTTTTTCCCCTCTCCGAATTTTTCTTGCAGAGGAAATAAAAATAATTTCATTAGTATGTTGGGATAGACAATAAGAACGAAACACAAAATCAGAAAAAGCAATGTGTATTCCATACCTTAAATATAGTCGATTTTAGTACATGATTAAGGTAATTGTCCCGGTTCTCTTGGTCCATTACCGTTTCGTACTTTTTGGGGAAAGTTCTTAGTTTGTGCGGCATTTCCAGGAAGGGTTTTACATGATTGTTGTACAATTTCCTTCTGAAGTCCCGCAGCTGAACAGGTAGACGCTTCATGACCACTCGCTTCAGCTCATGGGGCACCTCATAATGAAGCTGCAATAACATCTAATGTATGTTAATCACAAACTCACAATTAGACAACAAAAACGACGAATTGGTAACCGTATAAGCATACCAGAATTTTCTCCCACATATTTTCTTTTGTTGTTGAAGGGACTTCCTTCCAACATAAATGTTTTATGCCAACCATATCACGGACCAAATAGCCTAGGTAACTACTGAATTCAATTCTATGGTTACAATAGGCCGGAACATTTTGTCAAATTCAATATCCTTTCTTTTGGCATATTTTATCGAGAAGTCTCTATGCAGCTTCAACATTCTTGTCATTCCCCTCTCTTTTATGATCACTTCTGTAGAGTCTTCTTGTTGTGGCTGCTTTTCTGCTTCTGGAGCATTTTCCAATTCTTTTTCTTCTAACACCTCCAAATCATCATTTTCAGAATCTTCTGTCTCTGGAAATAACCGAGGAAACATATGAAACCATGTGATGTTTAAGTAGAAACAAGTAAGTACAAGGTTTCGCACATTACCTGTTATGTCTTCAAATCTAGCAGTGTGGAGCATATCTCCACCATCATCGTCATATGATTGTACAATGTCATCATGACTCTCATCTAAATCCACCGTTTCTTCATCACAATCCCCCTCAACATCTAATTCCCTCCATTGGTCGTAATCATCATCTTCTGCCATGACAAAAGTTGTGTAGGTACGTGCATCTCATTTAGGAATTTGAGCTTATTTTGGAAAATATTAGCTAAACTTAACAGGATAGGCAACATGTGTTACACCTATTTTCTATTATATGAAAAGAAAACAAACATGAACTCAGTGATGCATGTAACTTGAGGCTAAAACATCACTGCAACACACAAAATCTCCTCATGATTATTGTGTTATCCACAAAGAGAAAGGTATCGGTTAAACGGTCTTATATAACTTTTTGTTACAAAATCCAAGAGCACTAAAGCACCAGATAATCATTATCCATTTTTAGCTTGAAGATATAGTCAAATTGGCCAACCAGCAACATGGTATTATTAAAAGTGGCAACTTAAAATACAGACGTTACATGCTCGCCAAGTAACAGAGACTCAAATGATTAAATCTTGAGAAGCCTTGTATATAAATATGATTGACACAACATCGTCGATCAAAGTAGAGTTATTAACTCTCAATCAAAATCCAACCCAAACAATAACAAAAACCCTAGAAAAAAATTAGCATCGTTAAGTTTTTTATTTATTTTTATTTTGTAAAACCTAACTAACTAGTAAAGCCTAACTAAGTAACATGAAGGAAAGATCCTTACCTAAATCTTATAATAGTTCATGCATGTAACTTAAGCCTAAAATATTATTGTTGTAACAAAATGAAATCACATCTCATCGTACAACCCGTGATTGTCATTAACTTGTTCTTTGATATAGCCGAATAAAAACCCTAATCATGCTTTAACAAGTAAACCTATAAGATCTAACATCTGATTCCATGAGATCAAACAAAAAATCTAACATAAATTTAATATTCATTCGATAATGGGTTGTAGAAATATTACCAGCAACAAAGATCGAGTTTAAAGAGGTAGATTCCTTATAAAGATTAGAGATAGTAATAGAATAAAAACCCTACTCATGCTTTAACTAATAAACCTATAAGAAGTGATAGAATAAAAACCCTAATCATGCTTTAACTAGTAAACCTATAAGATCTAACATCTGATTCCATGAGATCGAACAAAAAATATAACATCAATTTAATATTCAATCGATAATGGGTTGTAGAAATAATACCAACAACAAAGATCGAGTCTGAAGAGATAGGTTCCTTGTAAAGATTAAAGACGATAGTAGTAGAATTATAATTTCATAGAGAGAATGAATCGAGTAATAAAAACTGAAAAAGTAGAACGAACTCATCTTTCTTTTTCTTTTTGGAATTTAACCAAACCATCAGGCGGGAATTGATTTTCCATTTGAAATCATCCCTCCCAGTAAAATCCATTTTCATCACCCGCCAAACAAAAGATTTTTGGTGTTTTTATTTTTTTATTTCCAAATTTTTGATGTGTAACCAATATGGTTAGTTTCCTTATTTTATGAGAGAATATATCGTAGACAGTTATGATAAAATTGTTTCCCAAAATTTTCGAAATTTTGTTTCCTATCTCTAACCAACTCGAGAAGAGGCTATAGAAAAAAAGTATTTTCCTATTTCGAATACTATTTACCTTATTAATTTTAATCTGGGTTGTCTCCTGTATTATTCTTGGTTTATGGAGGAAACGTATGAATTATTAGTGGCACCTATGTAGGAAACATATTATTCTAATCATACAGTAAGCTAATAAAGATAAATAAACTAAACCCATCCATTTTCATGTTCATCATTTCCAGAAAACATAAAGTTCAACGTGAATCATTCATCACATAAATGTCAACCTATCTATCAGTGTAAAAAGCCTCCATCTAGTGCAGTACTTAAAAAATAAATAAAACCACCACTGAAAACAAAATGGTCATCAAAAACCCTGTTTAAAAAGCAAAAAACTTGTTAGATGAGTCTGGTTCTTTGTCAGATTAGTCTGGTTCTCATTCTCATCCAATTCCACGCAAAGATCATTATCATTAACATCGTCGTATAGCAGTATACTTTCAATAGCACTTTACTTGTTCAAACTCGTATTTTTGTTATAAGTATTGGCAAGGAGATAATAAGATCAGACCTAAAGTGATAAATTGATTCTTATTGTTTACAGGGGGGAATTGTATTTTTCTACATTTCCTCCGTTCTTTCAGCTAATTATATTTATTTTTCCAAAAGAATGCACATCTCATAAATAAATAAATTTGCAAGAGTATATTGCATTCTGTAAACTCTATGAACTTGTAAATAATTATCTGATTTATTTCATGATTCCAATACCTAAATAATAAAAGAATTCATAAACATCACCTTCTTCTACATGACAAAATTAGCAAACGAAACAAGAAACGAAAACAACTTTCAAAGCGTCCACAAAATGAAATCGATAAATCAAACCATATCATCAAAAAAAAACATATCAAATGAACCATCCTCCATCTTCAAACAATTCTTCTTGCAATGCTGAGGTGAACCTGATCACTCTAACCAGCAGGCTTGGGCGCCTTGTCATCCTCAGATTTGTCATTTTCTACTTCATCAGGCTCCACATGCTTGTTAAGATCACGCTTGTTAACTTTTGGATTATCTTCCATATCCGGAACATCGGGACGATCTTCATCAATAATTTCAATAATAGAAGCAAGAGCATCATCATTTACAGTAGGAACATCAGCATAACAGGGACATCAACATCCTCAACGCTACTGATTACAGCGTCCAGAAGAACACCAGGAATGACGTCAGCATAAATAGGAACATCATCATTGTCAACACTATTGACAACAGAACTAATTACAGCGTCGAGAGGAACACCAGGAACAATAGTTATTCCTTCCACAATAATGATAATCCTTAATTTACAAGGACCAGCCATCAGTCGAGGACATTTTTGGATCCTCTCTTCAGTTTCATTTTTGGATCCTCTCTTCAGTTTCATCTCTACAGTCCCTCTTAGCATAACTCATTTTTTACTCTTAATACTCTATGTTAATTTTTTCTATGCTTGGTGTAATTTATATATATTTCTAAGGAAAACCCCTAATTTCTTAGGTTTTCCATCATTATCTTAAATCACCTATTCTTTGGTATTTACATCGAATATTCTATCAATATAAGGAGATATGGAATGAATATTTTCATGTTTATCTAATTTTCTTTTTAATCTAATATACATAACGAACATAACAAACTAAAATAAATTATGATCTCATGAGATATATGGAATGAATATTTTCATATTTATCTAATTTCCTTTTTAATTTAATTACCTAGGTCGGTTGGGATGACCCGGCCGGATGGACCTTAGGTGTAACGCAAAAAAAGGAAAAAACCAAATGTTGGCTAGTTAAACAATGACCCAATATTTAGCGGCAACACTTTCATGTTGATGCACGAAATTGAACATTTCAACATAGAAAAAAATCCAAACACCAAAACAAAAACAAAAAAATACAAGGAAAAAAAACAACATAAATAACCCAAGGAATAAATTGTACATTTCAGCATAGAAAAAAAATCCAAATACCA